>NC_071995.2:53147083-53797500 GCF_028885655.2 Pongo abelii
CCCCATTTATATAACTGGACTTTTATTGCTATATTTTATGGTCACATATGATCACATAAGCATCCTGGAATGCAGAAGTGTGCTTATCAACATGATAGCAATCTTTACAGTGTACTAGAACTTTATTTTTCTTGGCTATCTCTACTAATAACCCATAAACATTTTTTAAGCAAAGGAAACATTTTGTTCATTATTGCCTACTAAAGGGTTTATTGTAGTGTAGCAATTCAATAAAATATTTGTTAATCAGCAAATGGATGGAAGTCTCAAAATGCCTACTTTCTATTTACATTATCAATATATTTTGCCTTTAAATTATCATTGCTCTGCTCTGACATCTTTTTTGAAGAAGTTTTTATATCAGGGCTTTCTGGGACTCTTTGCTTTTCATAACTATGGATACAAATCTCTATATCCCATTAACAATGTTGGCTACCTCTTAAACTCCTTATTCACCCAACTGAACCTCTCTCTGATTTCAGGTCTACTTCCCAGGATCTCCACTGTGGACGTGTATGAGGCAAAATGCTGTCTGTTACTCATTAAGCTACTAAATAGACTTCTATTATCAGATTTCCATGGCTATCACATTTTTGAAGTTTTATTGACTTCAAATATTTTCATATACACGACAGTGAAATAGCACAGTAACACTCAACAATATTATTAACTTAGGGATGTTCTGTATCACTCCTTGAAAACAGTGGCTTCTATAAGGTGGAGTTATTCAAGTATGAGTAGCAGCTTATATACTCCCTCATTCACTGTATTAAAATCTCAGAAATCACAGTCAAATTGTATGACCTCAGGCAAATTAGGAACACTCTCAATGACTCAGTTTCCTTATATGAAAATTAGGAGAAATAATAGTAATTTTCTCAGAGTAGTCATGAATATTTATTAAAACAACACTTTAAAAAGTGCTTACAAACATGTCTGATACCTTCCAAGCACTTAATAAAGTGTGACTGTTATTATAATGCCAATTTTAATTTAATAACATACAACCATCCACATACAATTTATTCAAAAATATTTCAGCTTTATGCAGCACAAGAATGTCAATAGAACAACTGCCTTGTATTAATATATTATGTGGAGCTCCCTTAATCACAACTAAATCATCCCAGTTTTCTCATCTGTAAATTGAGGATTACAGCAAATTTTAGTTAATTTATTGTTATAAATTATTTAAATTTCTCTTCTGGGTATTACTACTCTAAAAATGTCATGTATTTGCTCATTTTGCATCTTTTGAATACCTTCAAATAAGCCTATCTATGTGCAGACACTGTAAGCACCACATTTTCCATTGCAATGTGATTTGGTTCTGCTAATCAGATACATTCATAAAAGAACTTTTAACTCAGTTGGTCATCTATATTGCTGATGCAGATCATAGTAAGAGCCGGTGACCCTGAAGCTTGCGGCAATAGTGCTAAATTCCTGAGGAGCCATTCTCATGGAAACTCATGGCTTATGCATTAGGCTGTGCTTCTAAGTGCATTAAAGAGCTTAAAGAGAGAAAATGTAACTTTAATGTTTCAATTATCTCATATTTTAATGTTTTAATTATCTCATAATTTTAATATTTCAATTATCTCATAATTGCAGAGATGACATAGCCAATAATAAATCCTAAGTTTCCTCAATTATAAAGTTGATTTAATTTACAATGTCTATACCTATATAAATGTTAGTGTGTTGACTATGAAAGAGTTGGGATTGAGCATTGGAATGAAAGACTAGTTTCAGAAGATTTTGAGTACCTGAATTTGAAAGCACCACCAGCCTCCCTTACCAACACAAGAATCCATATTTCTCTGCCTCATGAAGGTGGCCATACATTGTTTAGAAACCCTGTTATTTGGCCATCTTGCCAGCAATTCATCTGCTTGCAAGATAGCCAAATTACAGGGTTTTTAAACCAAATAGGAACAGCTCTGGTCTGCAGCTCCCAGCGAGATCAACGCAGAAGGCGGGTGATTCCTGAGTTTCCAACGGAGGCACCCGGTTCATCTCATTGGGACTGGTTGGACAGTAGGAGCGGCCCATGGAGGGTGAGCCGAAGCAGTGGGGAATGTCGCCTCACCCGCAAAATGCAAAGGGTTGGGAAATTCTCTCCTCTACTCAAGGGAAGCTATGAGGGACTGTGCCATGAGGAATGGTGCACTCCAGCCCAGATACTTTTCTCATGGTCTTCAAAACCTGCAGACCAGGAGATTCCCCCTCGTGCCTAGATCACTAGAGCCCTAGGTTTCAAGCACAAAACTGGGTGGCTGTTTGGGCAGACACTGAGATAGCAGCAGGAGTTTTTTGTTTTTTTTTCCATCCCCCAGTGTCACCTGGAACACCAGCGAGACAGAACTGGAAAGAGGGCTGAAGCCAGGGAACCAAGTGGTCTGGCTCAGCGGGTCGCACCCCCATGGAGCCCAGCAAGCTAAGATACACTGGCTTGAAATTCCTGCTGCCAGTACAGCAGTCTGAGGTTGACCTAGGATGCTCGAGCTTGGTGGGGGAGGGGAATCCACCATTGCTGAGGCTTGAGTAGGCAGTTTTACCCTCACAGTGTAAACAAAGCCACCAGGAAGTTTGAAATGGGTGGAGCCCACCGCAGCTCAGCAAGGCCACAGTGGCCAGACTGCCTCTCTAGATTCCTCCTCTCTGGGCAGGGCATCTCTGAAAAAAAATTATCTCAATAATAAGCCCAGTTAGGGGCTTATAGATAAACACCCGATCTCCCTGAGGCAGAGCACCTGGGGTAAGGGGTGGCTATGGAGGCAGCTTCAGCAGACTTAAACGTCCCTGCCTGATGGCTCTAAAGAGAGCAGCAGATCTCCCAGCACAAAGCTCAAGCTCTGCTAAGGGTCAGATTGCCTCCTCAAGTGGGTCCCTGACCCCTGTGTAGCCTGACTGGGAGACACCTCCCAGTAGGGGTCGACAGACACCTCAAACAGGGAGCTCTGGCTGGCATCTGGCAGGTGCCTCTCTGGGATAAAGCTTCCAGAGGAAGGAACAGGCAGCAATCTTTGCTGTTTACCAGCCTCCGCTGGTGATACCCAGGGAAACAGGGTCTGGAGTGCACCTCCAGCAAACTCTAGCAGACCTGCAGCAGAGGGGCCTGACTGTTAGAAGGAAAACTAACAAACAGAAAGAAATAGCATTAACATCAACAAAAAGGACGTTCACTCAGAGACCCCATCCGAAGGTCACCAACATGAAAGGTCAAAAGTTAAATCCACAAAAATAGGAAGAAACCAGCACAAAAAGGCTGAAAATTCCAAAAACCAGAATGCCTCTTCTTCTCTAAATGGTCACAACTCCTTGCAAGCAAGGGAAGAAAACTGGATGGAGAATGAGCTTGAAGAATTGACAAAAGTAGGCTTCAGAAGGTGGGTAATAACAAACTCCTCTGAGCTAAAGGAGCATGTTCTAACCCAACACAAGGAAGCTCAGAACCTTGAAAAAATGTAAGATGAATTGCTAACTAGAATAACCATTTTAGAGAAGAACATAAATAACCTGACAGAGCTGAAAAATACAGCACAAGAACTTTGTGACGCATACACAAGTATCAATAGCCGAATCAATCAAGCAAAAGAAAGGATATCAGAGATTGAAGATCAACTTAATGAAATAAAGTGAGAAGACAAGATTAGAGAAAAAAGAATGAAAAGGAATGAACAAAGCCTCCAAGAAATATGGGACTGTGTGAAAAGACCAAATCTATGTTTGATTGGTGTACATGAAAGTGACAGGGAGAATGGAACCAAGCTAGAAAACACTCTTCAGGATATTATCCAGGAAAACTTCCCCAACCTAGCAAGACAGGGCAACATCCAAATTCACAAAATACGGAGAACACTACAAAAATACTCCTCAAGAAGAGCAACCCCAAGACACATAATCATCAGATTCATCAAGGTTGAAATGAAGGAAAAAATGTTAAGGGCAGCCAGAGAGAAAAGTCTGGTTACCCACAAAGGGAAGCCCGTCAGACTAACAATGGATCTCTCTGCAGAAGCCCTGCAAGCCAGAAGAGAGTGGAGGCCAATATTCAGCATTATTAAAGCAAAGAATTTTCAATCCAGAATTTCATATCCAGCTAAACTAAGTTTCATAAGCAAAGGATAAGTAAAATCCTTTACAGACAAGCAAATGCTGAGAGATTTTGTCACCACCAGGCCTGCCTTACAGGAGCTCCTGAAGGAAGCACTAAATATGTAAAGGAACAACCAGTACCAGCCACTGCAAAAACATACCAAATTGTAAAGACCATCGACAGTATGAAGAAACTGCATCAACTAATGGGCAAACTAACCAGCTAGCATCATAATGACAGAATCAAATTTACACATAACAATATTAACCTTAAATGTAAATGGGCTAAATGCCCCAATTAAAAGACACAGACTGGCAAATTGGATAGAGTCAAGACCCATCAGTGTGCTATATTCAGGAGACCATCTCAAGTGCAAAGACACACATAGGCTCAAAATAAAGGGATGGAGGAATATTTACCAAGAAAATGGAAAGCAAAAAAAAGCAGGGGTTACAATCCTAGTCTCTGATAAAACAGACTTTAAACCAACAAAGATAAAAAAAGACAAAGAAGAGTATTACATAATGGTAAAGGGATCAATGCAATAGGAAGAGCTAACTATCCTAAATATATCCAATACAGGAGCACCCATATTCAAAAAGCAAGTTCTTAGAGACCTACAAAAAGACTTAGACTCCCAAGCAATAATAGTAGGAGACTTTAACACCCCACTGTCAATATTAGACAGATTAATGAGACAGAAAATTAATGAAGACATTCAGGACTTGAACTCAGCTCTGGACCAAGCCTACCTAATAGACATCTACAGAACTCTCCACCCCAAATCAACAGAATATACATTCTTCTCAGTACCACATCACACTTATTCTAAAATTGACCACATAATTGGAAATAAAACACTCCTCAGCAAATGCAAAAGAACGGAAATTATAACAAACGTCCGCCAGACCACTGTGCAATCAAATTAGAACTCAGGATTAAGAAACTCACTGAAAACCACACAACAACATGGAAACTGAACAACCTGCTCCTAAATGAATATTGGATAAATAACAAAATTAAGACAGTGATAAAGATGTTCTTTGAAACCAATGAGAACAAAGACAAAACGTACCAGAATCCATGGGACACATTCAAAGCAGTGTTTAGAGGGAAATTTATAGCAGTGAATGCCCACAAGAGAAAGCACGGAAGATCTAAAATCGACACCTAACATCAACATTAAAAGAACTAGAGAAGCAAGAGCAAACAAATTCAAAAGCTAGCAGAAGACAAGAAATAACTAAGATCAGAGCAGAATGGAGGGAGAGAGAGACAGGAAAAACCTTTCAAAAAATCAGTGAGTCCAGGAGCTGGTTTTTTGAAAAGATTGACAAAATAGATAGACTGCTAGTCTAGCTAATAAAGAAGAAAAGAGAGAAGAATCAAATAGATGCAATAAAAAATGATAAAGGGGATATCACCACTGTTCCCAAAGAAATACAAACTACCATCAGAGAATACTATAAACACCCCTACACAAATAAACTTAAAAATCTAGAAGAAATGGATAAATTCCTGGACACATACACCCTCCCAAGACTAAACCAGGAAAAAGTTGAATCCCTGAATAGACCAATAACAGGCTCTGAAATTGAGGCAATAATTAATACCTTACCAACAAAAAAAAGTCCAGGACCAGACGGATTTACAGCCAAATTCTACCAGAGGTACAAAGAGGAACTGGTACCATTCCTTCTGAAATTATTCTAAACAATAGAAATAGAAGGAATCCTCCCTAACTCATTTTATGAGGCCAGCATCATCCTGATACCAAAACCTGGCAGACACATAACAAAAAAAGAAAATTTCAGGTCAATATCCCTGATGAACATCAACGCGAAAATCCTCAGTGAAATACTGGCAAACTGAATCCAGCAGCACAACAAAAAGCTTATCCACCATGATCAAGTCAGCTTCATCCCTGGGATGCAAGGCTGGTTCAACATACACAAATCTATCAATGTAACCCATCACTTAAACAGAACCAATGACAAAAACCACATGATTATCTCAATAGATGCAGAAAGGCCCTCAACAAAATTCTACAGCCCTTCATGCTAAAAACTCTCAATAAATTAGGTACTGATGGGACATATCTCAAAATAATAAGAGCTATTTACGACAAATCCACAGCCAATATCATACTGAATGGGCAAAAACTGGAAGCATTCCCTTTGAAAACCTGCACAAGTTTCTGTCTCACCACTCCTATTCAACATGGTATTGAAAGTTCTGGACAAGGCAATCAGGCAAGAGAAAAAAATAAAGTGTATTCAAATAGGAAAAGAGGAAGTCAAATTGTCTGTATTTGCAGATGACATGATTGTATATTTAGAAAAACCCCATTGTCTCAGCCCAAAATCTCCTTAAGCTGATAAGCAACTTCAGCAAAGTCTCAGGATACAAAATCAATGTGCAAAAGTCACAAACATTCCTATACACCAATAACAGACAAATCATGAGTGAATTCCCATTCACAATTATTAAAAAGAGAATAAAATACCTAGGAACACAACTTACAAGGGATGTGAAGGACCTCTTCAAGGAGAACTACAAACCACTTCTCAAGGAAATAAGAGAGGACACAAACCAATTGGAAAACATTCCATGCTCACGGATAAGAAGAATCAATATCGTGAAAATGGCCATGCTACTCAAAGTAATTTATAGATTCAATGCTATCCCTATCAAGCTACCATGGAATTTCTTCACAGAATTGGAAAAAACTACTTTAAATTACATATGGAACCAAAAAAAAGTCCACATAGACAAGACAATCCTAAGCAAAAAGAACAAAGCTGGAGGCATCACCCTACCTGACTTCAAACTATACTACAAGGCTACAGTAACCAAAACAGCATGTTACTGGTACCAAAACAGATATATAGACCAATGGAACAGAACAGGGGCCTCAGAAATAATGCCACACATCTACAGTCATCTGATCTTTGACAAACCTGACAAAAACAAGCAATGGGAAAAGGATTCCCTATTTAATAAATGGTGTTGGGAAAGCTGGCTAGCAATATGCAGAATGCTGAAACTGGATCCCTTCCTCACACATTATACCAAAATTAACTCAAGATGAATTAAAGACTTAAATGTTAGACCTAAAACCATAAAAACCCTAGAAGAAAACCTAGGCAATACTATTCAGGACATAGGCATGGGCATAGACTTCATGACTTAAAACACCAAAAGCAATGATAACAAAAGCCAAAATAGACAAGGGGAATCCAATGAAACTAAGAGCTTCTGCACAGAAAAAACAACAACAACAACAACAACTAACATCAGAGTGAACAGGCAACCTACAGAATGGGAGAAAATTTTTGCAATCTATCCATCTGACAAAGGGCTAATATCCAGAATCTACAAAGAACTTAAACAAATTTACCAGAAATAAACAAACAACCATATCAAAAGATGGGCAAAGGATCTGAACAGACACTTCTCAAAAGGAGACATTTATGCAGCCAACAAACATATGACAAAAAATCTCATTATCATTGGTCATTAGAGAAATGCAAGTCAAAACCACAATGAGATACCATCTCACACCAGTTAGAATGGCGATCATTAAAAAGTCAGGAAACAACAGATGCTGCAGAGGATGTGGAGAAATAGGAATGCTCTTACACCGTTGGTGGGAGTGTAAACTAGTTCAACCATTGTGGAAGACAGTATGGTGATTCCTCAAGGATCTAGAACCAGAAATACCATTTGACCCAGCAATCCCATTACTGGGTATATATCCAGAGGATTATAAATCATTCTACTATAAAGACATATGAACATGTATGTTTATTGCGGAACTGTTCACAATAGCAAAGACTTGGAACCAACCCAAATGTCCATCAATGATAGACTGGATAAAGAAAATGTGGTACATAGACACCATGGAATACTATGCAGCCATTAAAAAGGATGAGTTCATATTCTTTGCAGGGACGTGGATGAAGCTGGAAACTATCATTCTCAGCAAACTAACACAGAAACAGAAAAACAAACACCACATGTTCTCACTCATAAGTGGGAGCTGAACAATGAGAACACATGGACACAGGGAGAGGAACATCACACAGCAGGGCCTGTCAGGGGGTGTGGGGCTAGGGAAGGGATAGCATTAGTAGAAATACCTAATGTAGATGACAGGTTGATGGGTGCAGCAAACCACCATGGCATGTGTATACCTATGTAAAAAACCTGCATGTTCTGCACATGTACCCTGAACTTAAAGTATACTTTAAAAAAAGACAGAAAAAAAGTGGGCAAAAGACAAAACATTTTATTTTTTAACTGATAAATAAAATTGTACATATTTATAGGTTACATAGTGATGGTTTGATACATATAATGTGTAGTGATAAGATCAGAGTAGTTAGAAAATTTGTCATCTCAGGCATTGATAATTTCTTTATGTTGGGAACACTTGTTTATTCATCTTTTAGAGACTAGGTCTCACTCTGTTACCCAGGCTGGAGGGCAGTGGCGTGATCACAGCTCACTGTAACCTTGAACTCCTGGGCTCAGGAAGTCCTTCTGCCTCAGCTTCCTGCGTAGCTGGAACTACAGGTGTGTACCACCACACCTGGCTAATTTTTTTAAAAAATGTTTTTAGAGACAGGGTCTCACAATATTGCTCAGACCGGTCTAAAACTCCTGGCCTCAAGGAATCCTCCTGCCTCTGCCTGCTGAGTTTCTGGGATTACAGGTGCAAACCACCATACCTGACTGCATTGGAAACATTCAATATCCTCTTTCTAGCTATTTGAAACTGTATAGTGTATTATTATTAACTATAGCCATCCTACCATAGTATAGAACACGAGAGCTTATTCCTCTTACCTAGCTGTAATTTTCTTGAGATATGAAAGTCCAGGGGAAGCAGCAGTGACCTATCCCCTGAAACAGAGGCAATGGGTAATACCAGAAGCAGCAGCTCCTGTGAGAACAGGTTCAAGATATCCTCTGACAGGACAGTAATGGACATAACCTCTGGACAAGGAGCACAGCAGGAAGAACTCAAAGGACCTGTGAGGATGCATGAAGTTAGCACCTCAAGGAAATTCATAAGTTACCCAAGGACATTAAAAGAGAGTACATTCCTATCTAGGGACATGGACATTTGAAGTCTTTAAGTATTTTTTTAATGAAGGTGCAACCTTATTTTATACTTACAAAAAAAATGTAGAAGTTTCACACTTTTCTACAAGAAGTAAAAATTATGCTAAGAGCTGTCTTTATCATCTCTGCATTTCACAACCTAAGGCTGAGCCCAACACATTACAAGCTTTAAAAGGTAAATATTGAATGAATAAATGGTAGTGATTATAATCACAATCTGGTTTTCTATGTTATCGTCAATGGAAAAATTTAAAACCTTAAACACAAGTCTGACATCTTTTATGATGTGGAATAATGGAGACCACTGGCCAATTCTAAAACATGAGAATGAATTCTTAACATTTCCCTAAAATAGAGAATCAACTCATTCACAGTTTAGTAGTTTACCATTTAAAGACTACGAATCTTTTTTACTTCATTATTTATTTTCTTCTATTACTGCAGTTTTAGATTATTATAAAAATGTAAATTCTTCTATATATTTTTCTGCTCTAATTTCAGGCTTCTGTGTCACCTAAATATTTCATTCCAAATTGTATACCAATTTGGACTATTATTTAGTGGTTGGTGTCATGAGAGCACCAATCTTCATGGTACCTTTTATTTGTTCATTTAACTAATCCCCCTGAATCCGTTGTAAATACAGTAGATAAAATCATGGCTAGCCTGAATAACATTGCTTCTGCACAGAAGATCATTTCTTCTTACCTGTCAAGCTTGGAAAGCCACTACATTAGCCTTCATTTCAACTAAAATTTATATCAAGATAATACTTTTTAAAGCAGCGATAGGTAGGATATCCTGAGACCTCAGATCCTTGGTGAAATTTGGGTTGATGTATAAAAATGTATTTATGTATGCCCTTCTTGTAAACGTTATAGAGAAGCTCTTGAAATTGTTATTATCAATATTTTGGATATTTTGTTACAAGACGATAGAGGAAAAACAGATTGCAAAAGCTCTTGAAAAATCCAAAAGCATTTATGTTTAAGCAATGAATAAACCTTTTGAAATAAGATACACTAAACCATTCATATTTACCATAAAAGTATGTTTTTTCGGGAATATAATTTTTGCTTTAATAGCTTATATGTTTTATATAAATTCAGTTATTCACATTATATATAAGTAAAATTAAACCACACAATTTAAATGAAATATATAAAGAAAAGATAATGTAAAGAATGTGATATCTTCTGTCCACTAAACACTTCTATATACCATTATCAGGGACATGTCTCTGGATGACTGAGTTGTCTTTACAATTCAGTCAATTATAAAAAGAAGATTATAAAAATTTGAACGAGAGTGGAGAAAGAGATGCTTTCTTTTTTTCTTTTCTTTTGAATAAGCATCTCTTTCTCCACCTTCATTCAAAAGAAAAAGAACAAAACAGATGAAGAGAAAAATAACAACAAAAAATTTTCAGACTACCATAGTATGCTGGCTATGAATTCTCACGAGCTTCATTTGAAAATGCCTTAATCTCAGAAGTTTTAATTTCTTTTTTCTTGTTTTCAGGGAATATACTGAAACATTTAGAAGACAGAGATTTATTCTGAAATATATAAAAATATAATGAAGGAAATACAGAAATTATTTATTTATAAGGTAACAACAGAATTTTTAAAATGTATTTGGTATCTATGTACTACAAAACCATTTTTCTCTATAAGCAAAAAGCAACAATGAGGTTTTTTTAAGTCCTTTTTTTTTCCCCCCGAGACGGAGTCTCCCTCTATTGCCCAGGCTGGAGTGTAGTGGCACAGTCTTGGCTCACTGCAATCTCCGCCTCCTGGGTTCAAGCAATTCTCCTGCCTCAGCCTCTGGAGTGGCTGGGACTACAGGCGTGCGTCACCATATCCGGCTAATTTTTTTGTATTTTTAGTAGAGACGGGGTTTCACCATATTGGCCAGGCTGTTCTCGAACTCCTGACCTCAGGTGATCCATCTGCCTCAGCCTCCCAAAGTGCTGGAATTACAGGCATGAGTCATTGCATCCTGCCTAAAGTTAATTTTTTTACATTTAGTTTCTTTTCCTTTTTTTTTTTTTTTTTTTTTTTTTGAGACGGAATTTCACTCTTGTTGCCCAGGCTGGAGTGCAATGATGCAATCTCAGCTCACTGCAACCTCCACCTCCCAGGTTCAAGCAATTCTCCTGCCTCAGCCTCCCAAGTAGCTGGGATTACAAGCCCCTGCCACCACACCCTGCTAATTTTTTGTATTTTTAGTAGAGACAGTTTCACTATGTTGGCCAGGCTGGTCTCGAACTCCTGATCTCAGGTGATCCATCTGCCTCAGCCTCCCAAAGTGCTGGGATTACAAGCATGAGCCACTGCACCCAACCTACAGTTAGTTTCATTGTGTATATTTAAGGTATATAACATAATCTTTCTATATGTGTATATATAGAGAAAGGATTACTATGTCCAAGCAAAACTATTCTATCCATCACATCCCATAGTTATCTTCTTATACATTATTAACTGCAGCCTTTGTGCTATACATTAGCTCTCTAGATTTATTCATCATACATAACTACAAATTTAAACCCTTTGAAGATATTGAATATATACATATGTATTAAATAGATAGATGCATCAGTGGATAGCTAGACACAATGGAATGTTATCCAGCCTCATAAAAGAAGGAGATACTGCCACACTGCCATTTGTGACATCACAGATGAACCTGGAAGGCATTATGGTCAATGGAAAGAGCCAGACAGAAAAAAAATACTAATTTTATTTACTGGTGTCATAGCTTTCTGGTTTCTTCACCTATTTTACAGCAAAAATACAGAATACTTTTCTAAAGAAAAAAATAATGAGAAATTCCACAGTAGTAACAGACTTTATTCTTCTTAGATTGACAAGTGACCCACAGTGGCAGGTTGTACTTTTCATATTTCTTCTTGTTACCTACGTGTTAAGTGTGACTGGGAACCTGATCATTATCACCCTCACCCTTTCAGATCCCCATCTGCAGACTCCCATGTATTTCTTCCTTCAGAACTTCTCATTCCTGGAAATTTCATTCATGTCTGTCTGCATTCCCAGATTCCTTGTCACCATTGTGACAGGAGACAGAACCATTTCTTATAATGGGTGTGTGGCTCAGCTATTTTTTTTCATCTTCTTGGGGGTGACAGAATTTTACCTTCTGGCTGCCATGTCCTGTGACCGCTGCGTGGCCATCTGCAAACCTCTTCATTACACAATCATCATGAGCACCAGAGTGTGTACCCTTCTTGTCTTTAGCTCCTGGCTTGCAGGGTTTCTGATCATCTTTCCACCAGTAATGCTTCTGCTGCAGTTGGATTTCTGTGCCTCCAATGTAATTGATCATTTTATCTGTGACTCTTCTCCAATGCTGCAGCTCTCTTGCACAAACACACTTTCTAGAACTCATGGCATTTTTTTTAGCTGTGGTAACATTGATGGTCACCTTGACATTAGTTATTCTCTCCTACACAAACATCATCTGGACGATTCTGAAAATTTCTTCTATGAGTCAAAGGAAAAAAGCCTTTTCCACTTGCTCCTCCCATATGATAGTTGTCTCCATCTCTTACGGTAGCTGCATCTTCATGTACATTAAGACTTCTGCCAGAGAAAGGGTGACTTTAAGCAAAGGAGTAGCTGTGCTCAATACCTCAGTGGCTCCTTTCTTGAATCCCTTCATATACACACTGAGAAATCAGCAAGTGAAGCAAGCCTTCAAGAGCATGGTCCAGAAGATGATCTTTTCTTTAAATAAATGAATGTGATTATGTAAAAAATGTACCCCCAAAGGCAAAGCCGAATGAAAAACTCTCTACCCTTCTCTACATAAACTCTTTCTAAACACCTTATTTCACACTTTTAGTTAGACATAGTTACATATCATCAACACTTCTTAATGAAATTAGCCTAAAAACCAAGATTTAACTCTTCTAAACTATATAGAAAGTGTTCAATCTCTCACCTATGTAACCAAATTTTAGGTAAATTAATAATCACTATTGTTTATTATATAAAGGCAAAATAGATTCTTAATTCATGCATAAAATAGAGGTAGCTATAAATTAAAAACTTACTAAAACCACATTCAACTATGAAATTAATTTTATATGAAATGTTTAAACTATGTATCTTAATTAATATATCTAAAATTTTTTCTTCAATGTCACCAGGAAAAACATGTTATAAAACTAAAAGCATCATTAAAATGTCTCCTTGTATTTGTCAATAAACTGTAGTTAAAATGTGTGTAAACATTAAATAAAAGTGTAAGACAAATGTGCAGAGATATTATCTCTGTTGTTTGAATTAAGGCTATATTACTTTTTGTCTTAGCTTTCCTAGAAAAAAAGAGCAAAGCATAATCAAAGAGTTGATATTATTTATCTTATATTTTCCTTTGATAATATTTCCTTAAAAATAGATTATTTAACAGAGAACTTTTCTGTTTCTGCCAATATTTTAAAAGAAAAACCATGATCTATAAAGACAATTCATATTTGTGTTCAGATTCCTTATATTGATACAAAATTGCCTTTCTACTGATATGATGAAGAAAATGACAAAGTAAGAGTCTACAATGGTGTGATACTGCCTTTTTATAAGGTATTTGGCAAATGATGACGTCAATTATTAATGTCTTGGTTTTTCCTTTTCTAGTAAACCTATAATATTTTATTTATCTTTCCATTGTCTCCTTCATAGGTTTCACTCCCCTCACCTATATCCAAGAAAATGACTTTTAGAGATATTTGAGAACTGTAAAAAATGTGTTCAAGCCCACTTCCTATAGTTAATGAGTCCCTCAACTCCCATGTATCATTAAGAAAATTGGTTGTTGAATCCAGCAGCACATCAAAAAGATAATTCACCATGATCAAGTGGGCTTTAAACCTGGATGCAAGGATGGTTCAACATACACAAATCAATAAATGTGATTCACCACATAAACAGAACTAAAAACAAAAACCATATGATCATCTCAATAGACACAGAAAAAACAGTCAATAAATCCAACATCCCTTTATGACAAAAACACTCAACAAACCACGCATTGAAGGAACATAGCCCAAAATAATAACAGCCGTCTATGACAGACCCACAGCCAATATCATAATAAATTAGCAAAAGTTGTACGCATTCTCCCTAAGAACTGGAACAAGACAAGGATGTCCCCTCTCAGCACTCCTATTCAACATAGTACTGGAAGCCCTAGCCAGAGCAATCAGGTGAGAGAGAAATGAAAGGCATCCAAATAGGAAAAGAGGAAGTCAAATTATCTCCGTTTACTGAAAATATAATCCTGTACCTAGAAAACTTTAAAGGTTCCTCCAAAAGACTCCTAGACCTGATAAACTACTTGAGTAAAGTTTCAGAATATAAAATCAACATAGAAAAATCAGTAGCATTTCTATACACCAATAACATTCAAGCTGAGAACCAAATAAAAAACACAATCTTGGCTGGGTGTGGTGGTTCATGCCTGAAATCTCAGCACTTTGGGAGGCCAAGCGGGGAGGATTGCTTGGGCCAGAAGTTTAAGACCAGCCTTGGCAACATGGTGAGACTCTGTCTACACAAAAAAATTTAAAAATTAGCTAAACATGGTAGCATACACCTGTGGTCCCAGCTACTCAAGAAGATGAGGTGGGAGAATTGCTTGGACCTTGGAGGTTGAGGCTGCAGTGAGCTCTCATCATGTCACTGCACTCCACCCTGGACAACAGAGTGAGACCCTGTCTCAAAAAAATAAATAAATAAAAGTTGTCCAAACATGGTGGCTCACGCCTGTAATCCCAGCACTTTGAGAGGCTGAGGCTGGTGGATCACTTGAGGCCAGGAGTTCAAGACCAGCCTGGACAATATAGCAAGACCCTATCTCTACTTAAAAATAAAAATAAAAATACAAGATGCCTGTAATTCCAGCACTTTGGGAGGCCAAGGCAGGCAAATTACTTGAGTACAAGAGTTCAAGACAAGTCTGAGCAACATGGTGAAACCCCAATCTCTACAAAAAATACAAAAATTAGCTGGGCTTGCTGGCATGCACCTGCAGTCCCAGCTACTTAAGAAGCTGAGGTGGAAGAATCGCTTGAGTACAGGAGATGGAGGCTACAGTGAGCCAAGATTGCACCACTGCACTCCAGCCTGGGTGATAGAGAGAAACTCTATCTCTATAAAATAAAACAAAATTAAAAAGTTATTTTAAAATTTCTAAAACAAGAAGAGAAAATTGGCTGTCTTGGGACAATAGCTATGAATCTGACTAGATACAGGATAAATGGATTTTAGTTTGATTCCTTGATTTTCAGCTTTGTCTGATAATACAGGTGAATGTAAAGAGCTCTACAGGTTTTTTAAGTCCATGACAAATACTTTCTTTTATAGATGTGAGCGTCCTTCAGCACTTGTCTATTTCTTACCATTGTGTTTTATGGAATGGCATACTTTTTTTAAAAAAGCAGATTCTAATATAATATCATCACAAAATGAAAATTACATGATAATTACATAATTATCTCATTATGAATTCTTTATTGTGGCAATTTGTAAAGAAGTGAGACATTGTAAGTTTGCTTTTATTAAGATTACAACAAGTAAGAAGAAATGCAAAAGTGAAAATCAGGAGTGTGGAAACAACATACAAACGTTAACTAAGTGAAGATAAAGTATATATACATATATAACTACATGATAGATAGATAAAGAGAGAGAGGGAAAGAGAGGGAAAGAAGAAGAAAAACTGGAAAATTAGAGAGTAAGGGAAAGTAGATTTTCTTAATCAACAAAAACTTATCTGAAGAAGTTGACTCTAATGTTCAATAAATGTAAACCCATGAAAATCACTATGAATCTTTCCTTATGTAGTATTATTATGCTGTAAGGTGAAATATTATTCACTATTATTTATTATTTATTTTTATATAAATATTATTTTATACATAAAATAGGTCAGGTATTTAGAGGTTTTTGATTAAAAGTTTATACTCGTATTTAATGTTCATATTGTACTATTCCAAAAAATACTTTTATTTTAACAATGTGAAAAATTACATTTGTATAATGCTCACAGAAAATATATCTGGGTCATAACCAGTTTTAAATTACATGGCAATTATTGTCACTTTATTTTTTTGAAGTTATAGAGATCATAAATAATTATTAAATTTCATTGGTAAAAAATCATCTTGGAAATTGATTCTAGCAAATAAATGGTTGTTAAGAATGAAAATGTCAATGTTACTGTAATTTGGAACTTCATTAATTCATATTCTCTTGGAATATTACTCAAGTCTTAAATATTAAAAATGCTCTCAACAGAGTAATAATCATTCATAAACCACTGATTCTCTTGGGATCATAATAACAGGTAATTATTGATAAATAAAAATGTTATAATCATTAACCATAAAAGTGATCATAAAATCTAAGTAAAATCATGCAATCAGACAATTTTAGTAAATGCTTTATTTTAGTATATATATATATATATACACACTCAGAAGGAAAGGTAAATTAAATTAATAGATAATTAGGATAGAAAAATAGGACACCAGTAATGTTTTATCTTGCATGACATTTCTGTCTTGATTTTAATTTGAATTTAATCAAGTACAGATGCTTGTATTTAGTTAAATTTCTTTAAGTAAGACTAGAGTAAATGTCTTAACATTTTTCTGATATTCCACATAATCATATTTTTATAAAAGACAAACCACATTTATCATTTGTTCAAAAACAATGTTATAACTCAGGAATGGTGGTGGTATTTTCGACTTGTTTGAAACTACTTTCTATATTATCTCTATGCCTTCATAAAAATTCAGTTATTTTCTTTGTGTCTAATTCACAAGATGCTAAGTGAAACCTTTAAATAGTCATTCAATAATTCTACCTTCAATCCCTCCTGAAATTGAAATCATTAATACAGATCACTCTATAAAAAGATAGATAGAAATAGGTAAAAAGACAGGGGAGGAATTGCCTCAGAGCACAGAAAGGTTATCAATTTTGCCATCAGTAAGGATTTTAGTTTGATATACAAATGAGATTATTAACAATTTAAAATAGTGTAGAGAAAATTGGACAAAGCAGTCTGTTTACTCTCTTTCTATGGCCAAAAATACTAATAGGCAAAGCTCCACATGAAAAGGGTTACTATCAAGAATGATGTATTATTTAGGAATCAGGTAAATAAATTTATAGCACATTCAATTACTTAAATTTCCCTCGTGTTATTTTTATAAGACATATTATTAAAAAGCATTAGATATATTTTTATTTTTGTTTTTTATTTATTTTTAAATTGACATAAAATTGTGCACATTTATTGTATAACATTATGTTTTGAAGTATACATACTTGTGAGATGTCTAACTCTAGTTAATTAACATATTCATTACCTCACATAGTTATTTTTTGTGGTGAGAACACTTTACATACACTCTCTTAGCACTTTTCAAGAAGACAACATATTGTTATTAACTGGAGTTGCCATGTCATACAACAGATTTCTTGAACTTATTCCTTCTTTTTGACCAACAACTACCCATCCAATCCAACTACTCCCAACCCCAACTACCCTAGATGCTGGTAACCACCATTCTGCTCTCTCCTTCTAGAGACCATTCTGGCCAGCATGGTGAAACACCATCTCTACTGAAACTGCAAAAATTAGCTGGTCATGGTGGCGATGGCAGGCACCTGCAGTCCCAGCTACTTGTCAGGCTGAGGCAGGAGAATCGCTTGAACCCAGGAGGTGGAGGTTGCAGTGAGCCGAGATTATGCCATTGCACTCCAGCCTGGGTTACAAGAGTGAAACTCCATCTCAAAAAAAAAAAAAAAAAAAAAAAATCTCATGTACTCCATAATTATATATCCCTACTATGTACCCACAAAAATTAAAAATTAAAAAAGAACTAATGAGGTTGAAGATAGGCTATTTGAAAATACACAGTTAGAAGAGAAAAGAGAATAAAAAGCAATGAAGCATGTCTACAAGATCTAGAAAATAACATCAAGAAGCCAAATCTAAGAGTTATGTTTTTTGACTTTTTAATAATAGTCATTCTGACTGGTGTGAGATGTTGTCTTATTATGGTTTTGGTTTGCAAGAAACTTATTTTTTCACAGTTCTGAAGGGTAGCAATCTGAAATCAAGGTGACAGCAGGGTCGTGCTTCTGAAGGCTCTAGGGAAAAATCCTTCATTCCCTTTTCTAGCTTTTGGTAGTAGAAAACAATTCTTGGCATTCCTTGGCTTGTAGCTCCATCACTATAATTTCTGCCTCCTTCTTCACATGTCTTTTCTCTGTGTGTCCATGTGTCCTCTTCTAAGGATACCAATCATACTGGAGGGATACCATTAAGGAGAAATACCTAATGTAGATGATGGGTTGATGGGTGCAGCAAATCACCATGGCACATGAATACCTATGTAACAAACCTCCACTTTCTGCACATGTATCCCTAAATTTAAAGAATAATAAAAAAAAGAAAGATACTACAAAACTTCATTCTTTGTCCCCACGTTCAGGGGATAAGTTGTTTTATTTTGTTTTGTTTTGTTTTGTTTTGTTTTTTAGTTAACAGCTGTTTTTTCTCCCTCAATAGGTTCTGATACTAGAAATAAAGTGATATTTGAGTATATTATGATGTATCTCTTAAAGTATAAAAGAAATGCATGTTGTGTGGTGAGCAGTGGTGGTGATTTATTGGATTTTCACAGATATAATACACACATACACAAATTTTTTGGGGAAAATATTTGTCATACACCCTGTTGATAATTCTGGTTTTTTAATTGATTCTTTTAGTTCAGAAGATCAAATGAATAAACAGAGAGGATACTGGAATATCTCACATGCACAAAACAATGATAATGGGAGTTATATACAATACTCTGCCTTTAGAGATTTGGCTGTAACAAAACAAAGTTTGAAATATAAAAGAAAAACGTAATATAAAACCTATAAAAAAAGAGAAGAAAGAAAATATGTGGAAAACAATTGTCATTCAATACACTCAAAAAACAAGAAAGAAAGAGGAAGGAAGGAGGGAAGGAAGGAAGAAGGGAAGGAGGGAAGCAGGGAGGGAGGGAGGGAGGGAGGAAGGAAAGATCAATCTTCAGTAGGCCAGCTCAAAATGTAAAGCCTACCTGTCTCCTGATTAAAGTCAAATTCTGGAGTATCACGTTTTATTATTTCATTTTCATTCTATTTCTGTATTTTGGGGTTTTTTGTTTGTTTGTTTGTTTGTTTGAGACCAAGTCTCATTCTCTCGCCCAGTCTGGAGTCCAGTGGCATTAATTTGGCTCACTGCAAGCTCCACCTCCTAGCAAGTGATTCCCCTGCCTCAGCCTCCTGGGTTGCTAGGATTACAGGCATGTACCACCATGCCTGAGTAATTTTTGTATTTTTAGTAGAGACGGGGATTCACCAGTTTGGCCAGGCTGGTCTCGAACTCCTGACCTCAAGTGATCTACCTGCCTCAGCCTCCCAAAGTGCTGAGATTACAGGCGTGAGCCACCGCGCATGGGCTATTTCACTCTATTTCTGACAACAGTTTTCCCTCTTAAAAATATCAAATTTATCAGTAAAACAAATTTTAAACAAAAAACTTATACACAACACTCACACAATGAGAAAGCTATTTCTGAAAATTCACAAATCCACAAGAAAGTTTGAAAGATCACTTGGTAATTTCAATGCCATTTTTAAAATTATGTAGTCATTAGGCTGGGTGCGATGGCTCACACTTGTAATCCCAGCACTTTGGGAGGCCGAGGTGGGCAGATCACCTGAGGTCAGGAATTGGAGAACAGGTTGGCCAACATGGTGAAAGCCCATCTCTACTAAAAATACAAAAAAATTAGCCAGGCTAGTTGGCACAAACCTGTAATCCCAGCTACCCGGGAGGCTGAGGTAGGAGAATCACTTGAACCCAGGAGGCAAAGGTTGCAGCGAGCCAGGATTGAGCCACTGTACTCTAGCCTGGGGGACAGAGTGAGACCCTGTCTCAAAAAGAAAAAAAAAAATGTAGTTGTTATTTTAAAGTAAAATATAAAGTCATGCAAAAAAGCAATCAAGTTATGACGATAGTAGTAAAAGTAAAAGAAATCAAGGGTATAAGAAAGGCTTAAAAGAAAGATAAAATAACAAAGCTCTATAGACATATAAACTGATAAATTTATAATGGAAAGATAAGTCAAATCTATAAAAATTCATAAATCTGATGTTGCAGCAAATCAAAGCTGTGATTAGACCAAAAAACATTAAAATTCAGAGTATTTTTAAATGACCAAAAATAATTTAGTGGAAATGTGGGAAACAAATAACAAGAGACCAAAATGTAGAACTTAAGTTTCACTTTAATAGAAAAAATAAGTGATACAAAGGTAGAGAAAACACAGATAACTACCTGGAAAAATGAATCATAAAAGCAAAATATAATTACAATTGGAGATAGAAAGACATATGTTAGAATAGATAGATAATAAATGGATGATAGACATAGATATACATAGAAATATCTTATGATCGACTATGATAAGCTATGTATAATAATTAAACACAAAATTAAAGATAAGTATTATTAAAATGAGTTGTAAAAGATAATTAAAAAGAAATATTGGTAACTTCCATTAAAATATAAACTGCAATCTTTTTAAATAGAGAACATGTCTTATTGTTTACATTAACAGAAAACATGAAACGATCCAAAAAAATTCTGACAAATATATTAAAATGTAATGTCAAACAATTATTTGAAGGGTTGGGGGAAGTGGGAATGATTAATGGTACAAAATTTGTTAGAAAGAATAAATAGGATTTAGTATTTGATAGTACAACAGGGTGACTACAGTCAGTAATAATTTAATTGTACATTTTAAAATAACTAAAACAGTACAGTTGGATTGTTCATAATACAAAGGATAAATGCTTGAGGCTATGGATACCCCATTTACCCTGATATTATTATTACACATTGTATGCCTGTATTAACATATTTCATCCCACAAATGTATGCATGTACTATGTACCCACAAAAATTAGAAATTAAAATTTTTTAAAAACAATTATTTTTAAAAAATTAAAGATACAATCATTCTAGAGTTGGCATTTATTTATTTAACAAATATAATTTAACATCACTTTGTACCAGATAGTGTGGTAGGCCTTGAAAATAGTGTGTTGAACAAAATAGAGCCTCTACTTTAACTGAGCTTATATTCTACATGTGAAACAAATAATAAATAATTTTTATTAATATAAGCCATAAAGACAAATTAATACAGATAAAGAGAGAATAATGAGGTTGCTCTATGAGAAATTAAATTTGAAAAGTAAAATGCCATGGTTTACTCAGATGGTTTAATTATATATATATGCCCCCTTTTATTATTGTGTCCAAACACATAAACTCACATATACTGAATAAAAGTGTCTCTTAAGAGAAAGTGGGCTCTTAAGACTAGAAGAATATTAACAATCATTCAGAGCAGAACATTTGGAACACAAAGGAAGAATTGCAAAACAAGAAAAGGGCATGTGTAAAGACACACTAGTGAGAGAACACGTAGCACATTACAAGATATAAAACAGTTCTGTATGAGTTAAGGTATATATTTTAAAAATCTCAAACGTAAAATTTAGCTGTGTTCCTAGAGTTATACAGAGCCAATCTTCTCTGCCTCCCAGGATGGCTTTTTAAATATTTTAAAATAGCTGTTTTTTCTGGAGGTTTTTTTTTTCAGATTAATGCCAATTGATAAAAACTCAATATTCCCTGAAAATTGCTTCATAGGATTTGAATTTTTAAATCTAGATACAAATTTAAGATCTAACATTTACTTGCTGTGTGACACTGAGATAGTCTACCTAGGATCTTTCAGTTAGTTTTCAACACAAGCTTTCCTTCCTAAATGAAAAAGGCTCCTTTCACTTACACTAGCATAGAGATTTGGAGATTTTTTTTGTTTTTTGCATTTCTCTTTTTTGCATCTAGATAATATACTTTATTTTTCTTTTTTATTATACTTTAAGTTTTGGGATACATGTGCAGAATGTACAGGTTTGTTACATAGGTATACACGTGCCATGGTGGTTTGCTGCACCCATCAACCTGTCATCTACACTAGGTATTTCTTTTAATGCTATCCCTCCCCTAGCCCCCCACCCCCGACAGGCCCCAGTGTGATGGTCTCCTCTCTGTGTCCATGTGTTCTTATTGTCAACTCCCACTTATTAGTGAGAACATGTGGTGTTTGGTTTTCTGTTCCTGTGTTAGTTTGCTGAGAATGATGGTTTCCAGCTTCATCCATGTCCCTGCAAAAGACATGAACTCATCCTTTTTATGGCTGCATAGTATTCCATGGTGTCTATATGCCACATTTTCTTTATCCAGTCTATCATTGATGGGCATTTGGGTTATATTATTAAGCCTGAAAATAAATACTCTTTTTTCTTTTGAGATGGAATTTTGCTCCTGTTGTGCAGGCTGGAGTGCAATGGCACCATCTCAGCTCACTGCAACCTCCGCCTCCTGGATTCAAGTGATTTTCCTGCCTCAGCCTCCCAAGTAGCTGGGATTACAGGCATGCACCACCACATTAGGCTAATTTTGTGTGTGTGTGTGTGTGTGTGTGTGTGTGTGTGTGTGTGTGTGTGTTTAGTAGAGACAGGGTTTCACCATGTTAGTCAGGCTGGTCCTGACCTCAGGTGATCCACCTGCCTCGGGCTCCCAAAGTGCTGGGATTACAGGCATGCACCACCGCACCTGGCCTAATAAATACTTGTATTTAAGTTCAGTATTATGTTTCTGGAAACATCACATACTTTAATAAAATGATAACATTATTTGGTTTTAAGAAGTAAATCTATCTTAGAGATTTATAAAATCAAATAAATCAGTATTGAAAGAGTTCACAAGTAATTTATATTCTGGGCACATTTATGCTAGAAAAACAGAGAGCTTTTAAATTTCCAAAACGAATTCATAGTGAAATATTTTTAGGGTGAGCAAAGTCAGATTATTAAGTTAAAAGAATGAAGTAATTCCAGCAACGCTTAAGAGAATGTCATGGATACAGAAAATACCATTGAAATGATAAAAAAAATTCAGGAATAGATAAAATGGCTCTTTATGGGTGACTTCAGTTACTGTCATAATATAAACATAAAATAAAAGGGTATGTCAAAAACCCAGCTGATTCAGGCTACAATTTTCAATAAGTTTGAGTGGCATTCTATTATAATACCCAAAACTATTATTTCAAAGTAGTAAGGATACACTTTTTTACTATATTCTTCAGGGCTTGTTTCACTTGCTTTTTTCTTAAGGTATATATAAAAAGATTTAATACAGGTGCAACTGAAGTACTGAGTATTGCTACTCCCTTGTTTAAAGCTACCCCTTCTTCTGCAGAAGGATTAATATACATGAAAATACAGCTGCCATAAGAGATGGAAACAACAATCATATGGGAGGAACAGGTAGAAAAAGCTTTCTTCCTCTGCTGGACAGAAGAAACCTTCAGAATAGATTTTATGATATTTGCGTAGGAGTACATTACCAGGACCAGTGTAATCAGGAGTGTGACAGTGGCTAAAATAAAGCTTAACAGTTCTATGACCTGTGTGTCTGTGTAGGAGAGTTTCAGAACAGGAGAATAGTCACAGAAAAAGTGGTCAATAATATTGGCATCACAGAATTCCAATCTCAGGCCCATGGTAAATCCAGGAAAGATTGTTAACAAACCAGCCTACCAAGAGGCAACAGCCATCTGGTTGCAGACTCTGTTGCTCATAATGGTTGCATAATGCAGGGGTTTGCAGATGGCCACATAGCGGTCATAGGACATGGCAGCCAGCAGAAAAAACTCTGATACACCCAAAAAAAATGACAAAAAATAATTGTGTCACACAAGCATCATAGGAAATAGTTTTATCCACAGTCACTATGCTGACTAGGAATCTAGGGATGCAGACAGATGTCAACGAGATTTCTAAAACAGAAAAATTCTGAAGGAAGAAATACATGGGTGTTTTGAGGTGAGAATCCAGCAAGGTGAGCAGGATAATGATTAGATTTCCAATGACACTCGATAAATATGTTAAAAATAGAAAAAGGAAAATTACAGTTTGCCAGTGTAAATCATCTGTCAGTCCTAGAAGAATGAAGGATGTCACCATTGTATGGTTTCTCATGATTAAATTCCTTCTGAATTTCATCAGACCTGGAAAAAAATAAATAATATATGTTAAAAAGGCTTCACTGAGCATAGGTTTAAAAGTGATATGAAGAGCCAAGTAACTCATTTGAGAAGCGTACACTTTTTTTCCTTCTATGATTTTAACAATTTTGCCTAGCGGTCAGAACCCCAGAATCTCTTTTCAGATCTTTTTTATTTTGAGAAAGAATGGTTTTATTATTTCCTGTTATAAGTATATGTACATTTTTCTAGTTTAAAGTTTTGTCTAAAATACCAAAATGTAACTCCTGCAATTTCACTCAATCCATAAGAAAACATCTTTCAGATTAGATTGGTTAATCCCCCGATTGTTAACATAATCTCAGGTTTTTTTCAGCTAGATATAGCTTTTCTGCACACTTCTACATCTTAAAGAGCTAATTAGAACTGAATTCTTGTAATTAATCTTTTTAAAATTGCTCTTTTCTGATCATATATTTCTGGCTAGTCTTTGTGTTGTTTGGTACAGCCAATGAAAACATTTTCAATGGAAAAAACATTCATGAATCTCAAAATTATGCAAATCTTGAAGTTAGCATGTAAATATGAAGGTAAAATTTTACATGGAATTTGAAATTTATTTACTCAATTGTTCAGTAAGCTTCAACTTCATAAGTAGCTTTATCAATGTAAAAAATATTTTATATTCAATACTGTTAAAGTAGTCAATCCTTTACTAAGTATGAAGGGATATATACATCCTAGTCAAATTTTTAATAAAGATAACTATAAATCATTGTTCATGATGCTATTCTAATAGACAAACTTAGAGACTCTTTTAAATACATATAGTGAACCTTTAATCAAGAGTTACATAAATATTTTCCTTATTTTTCTAATTCTGAATTTAATGGGTTTAATCTTATGGACACACATTCAGAATAACTTATGTAGCAATTGTGTACAAAAAACAACAAAATACTGAAAATACTTACTTTGCATAAATTTCACAAGGTTTTTGTTTGCTGAGGCATTGTGAAATTTTTCTTTTGTGTCATTAGCCAAAAATGTAATATTAAATGATTTTTCAAAAAAATATTTATTTCTTCCTAACCCATATTTTTTCTCTATTTTCTCACTCTCAACAGAGAGACCTGTTCACGCTAAAAGCCAGGGATATTTAAAAACATTTGTGGATCTTTCTCTTTGTCTCCCTCTCTTCCCTTCCTCCTTCCTTCTTTCCTTCCTTCCTTCCCTCCCTCCTTCCTTCTTTCTTTTCTTTTCCTCTCTCTCCAATCAGCTTACATGTGCCATTTCAAACACATTTTTCTGACTTTTCCTATAAATAAAATGAATAATGTCTGGATTCAGTCTAACTTAAAATCTGAAAATCTGATTTATTTATTAGAATCAAAATAGTATTTTTTTTTCAGTTTGTCTTTTAAGAACTCTGGTCACTACTTAGAGTTTCTCATTCTCTCTGGAATAAAAAAGGTTTTGTCTCCACAGTGCCATAGATTTATCTTTGTTCTTTAATAATGAGTATGTTTACTCAGAACTGATAAAGAGCTCTGGGGATTCTTTTGAAGAAGATACTAATTGGCTATTTTCTTCCTTAACTCTAAAAAGAAAAACAAAATCGCAAAGCTAATTAAAAGTCTTGTTATGGCATCTGTAGAAAAACCGGAAATGTTGATGTTAAAACGAAGTCTAATTCCTGTAGTGGGATTAAAAGATTGTATAAAGTACTTTAGCCTTTTCAAAGTGTCTGAACTAATACTGCTCCAAAGAAAGAAGAGACTGGAGCTTTTTCATTCTTTGTTCCAAAAGAAGAATCAATCTATCTAATGACATCTGTCTAATGACAACATTGTCTGTAACTTCTAATTCACTAAATCTTCACAAATTGACTCATATGCTTTTTTGAGTCAAATATACTTATTTCTTATTCTCTCTATACAACTTCATAGCATGAAATATGTATTATATACTAATATAACAACTAGGAAAACAATGGCATAATTAGAAAGTAATGAATAATAAAGAAGTCATTAATAAAACCCCTTTAGAAGAAAACGCATGTAGATTTTTGCCTACATGTCCCCTAAACCAAGGAGATGACTTACTAGGACATGAGATGTAATGTAAAATTATAGGAACATAAGAAGAGCAAATCTTTTATATTCATTCTTTATTAAGAAAACCAAATTAAAATTATAAAAATTGATGAAAGAACAAATTGAATTGGTAACCAAGAAGTTAGAGAGATTTTCTATAGATGGTAATATCAGTAACTGATTCAAATATATAGGAATGGTAAGGTATTTTCCTTGCAGAGGATTGGTTATGTTTTAGAAAATATCTAAAATGTAAGTATTAAATTAACAAGCAAAATGCTTCACTTTTTATGTATTAAATATATTCTCTTCACATGAACTTTGAAAACAGCAGAGGAAGATGGAATACTTATTAGAGTTCTATGAGGGAAGAAAATCTATTTTGAGGGATATGAAATAAAATAATTTTTAGATAATATGAATCTATTAAATCATGTATGATTGTGTAATTGATGAAGAAATATGTGAAAGATTATTGCTTTAATTTCTGGTGATGCTCCTGAAGTTTTTTTGCAGAAAGCAAGGTAGTCACTTTAGAAGAAAGCCAGAGGTGAAGCAGGGAGACATCTTACTTTTAAAGAAACAGATTACTGAAGAAACAGTGATGATTAGAGAGATTAAGATTCCAGAAAGAAAAAAAAAAATCTTCAGAGATAACATCAATATACATACAGGTGTTTTATTTATTATTTTTTTACACTGGGATTTTTTTGTTATATATGACTTTTTGTCAGAAATGAGAATTTTGGCTTGACCCTGGTAGAGAGCTGCTTTCTCAGGTCAGATACATCAAGAAAATTATTGATAGTAGAGCAGAGTAAGAGTGAAAAAATGGAAAAATTGATGGATTTGGAACAAATGGCCAATTGTACCATTAAAGACCCTTGCTCAATTTTAAAGCTGTGTAGATTTGGAAGCTAAATACTTAAGCAGATCCAGCAGGTTTCTTCTCAAGATGTTTGCCAAATTTTGAGGATGAATAGAACAGAAGTTTGAAGAGATAATTTCTGCATTTCTAAAATGCCCAGACTCTTAGTGGTAGGAAGACATATATGTCACCTCCCGCCCCAAGGTAATAACTGGAATCTTGAAAGAACCACACACTAGGTACTGAATTAAGCCAAAGGTACATTGAATCTATCTATATAAGTCCAGCTTCAGTTCAAAATCTAGCTTAATTCCAGTTCAGGTTAAGTTGTTCTCCAGAGAAGTCATTTTAGAGGCCTACCCCTAGGTCTGTTCCTTGCTGAGAAAAAGAATTCAGCGATATTTCTCCTATTTGCTTTTGAAAGAAGCGAAATATGGCTCTGTTCCACCCGTCCCACAGGCAGCCAGACTTTAAGATTATCTCCCTTGTTCCCTGAACATCACTGTGATCCTGTTCTTTTTTCAAGGTGCCCAGATTTCATATTGTTTAAACAATTTGTGCAGTTAATGCAATCATCACAGGGTCCTGAGGCGACTTTCATCCTCAGCTTACAAAGATGACGGGATTAAGAGATTAAAGTAAAGACAGGCATAGGAAATCACAAGAGTATTGATTGGGGAAGTGATAAGTGTCCATGAAATCTTCACAATTTATGTTCAGAGACTGCAGTAAAGACAGGTGTAAGAAATTATGAAAGTATTAATTTGGGGAACTAATAAATGTCCATGAAATCGTCACAATTTATGTTTTTCTGCCATAGTTTCAGCCTGTCCCTCCGTTCAGGGTCCCTGACTTCCTGCAACACTCAAGGCAATAAAAAAATTCATAAAATAATTAAAATATTGAGATTGCAATAGATTTGAAATATATAGAGAGGGATCAATAAACTTAGTAGAATTAAACAATATACTATCTAAATTGAAGAATGCAGTAAATCACTTTAATAGCTAAAAGTATACATTTGAAGATAGGCATGAATAATAAATATCCAAAATAAAGAGAGAAAATAAGAACATGGAGAATAAGATACATGTGGAACCATGATCAAAAGTTCTAGTACATGTAATTTGGCATCCCAGAAGAAAGGGAGAAAGAATATAGGGGGGAGCAATATTCAAAACAATAATTGCAAAGAGTGTCCTAAAGTGCTAAAAGACATCAATCCAAAGATTCAAGAATCTCAGTGAACCCCAAGTGAAAAATCACATTCAGTGATATCTTCATTGGTACCCACTGAAAATCAATATAGACAAAATCATTGTGAGTTCAAAACCCTAGATATGAATTTTTGTATTTCTTCAGCTAGTAACTAAATGTACTTTTGCTAAAGTCTGAGCCAATGCCATAAGGGAAATATAATAACTAATAGAAGAATGATGCATAAATACCACATATGGTAGTCACTTCTGCTATTTATCAATATCCCTTTCTTCTCAATTAAGATTCAGAAAGGAAAGGGAAAATATCACCAGGGTAAATTTCACACAAGAAATATTTAATTCGGGTTGGAAAATGTGAAAGGGGGAAAAAAAAAAAGAAGGAACACTGAGGTCACCCAGAGATAAAAACTATCCCATGAAGGATGAGTTTTGAAAAAAAGGCAGTATAATGTATAACTTCTGAGGATAGATCATAAGGGGCATTGATACTTTTGCCTTGGTCTCTTGAATTATCTGTTCTGGGGAAAGAGCTGGATTTCCAGAACTCAGGATCTTAGAGTAGGCGCTAAATGGAATTGGTGCTCTTATGAGGCTGTAATACTGCATGGACTCCTTCAGTTGCTAGGAACTCCTTGCAAAGCCCCCACATATTTCATACTCCTGTCTCTGAAAAGGGGGCGCTGTCTGTTACTGCTTACACATCTGAAGGCCATGATGTAGCCAGTTCTTGGAATGAAGAAATAAGCTGATCCCTGGGGCTAATTGCCTCTATAAAGTCTACTGCCACCGTTAGGACCATCAGACAGATACTCAGACTCCTCCCCGCACACACACAAAAAGGGAAAAAATAAATTCTCTCACTTTCTCCCACTTCTGATTTTGCTGTAGTGCCTCTTATTCGCAGTGCATATTAGGAAATCTGATGGTGAAAGAGACTGTAGTTTGCAGTACTGATCCCTGATATTACAGAGCTAAATAATAAATGTTGGGTTTGGAGCTGAAAAATAATCAATAAAAATTACATTTTCTGACATTTAGTATTATTTCTTTATATCATTATTATAGATATGTCTATTTGACTATTTCAGGCCATGAAATGTAAGTAGAAATCCCGTGTCACTTATTAATGGCAGTATATAATGGCCTCTATGTTTATTTTCTACCTTATTTTCCTCCTGACTATTGTTGATTATGTTTAAATTAGATTAACTTGGGTCCTGAATGGAGCAAGATGTAGAATAGAGTCTTTAGCTGGCCTTCACTTGATATGTGTTGGGAATGAGAAATAATTTTGTTTTAAGCCATTGAATTTTTTTTACATAAACCAGTAACATAGTTGTTTACTATCATTATCAAGTATGCACTGTACATAATTGTATGTGCTATACTTTCATCCAACTGACAGTGCAATAGATTTGTTTATACCAGCATCACCATAAACACATGAGTAATGCATTGTGGTACAACATTACAGCGATGTTGCACCACATACAATGAATGTGGTTCAACAGTGATGATGGCGACATCCCTGGGTGACAGGAAAATTTCAGCTCCATTATAATATGGTTGGAACCATCATCATATATGCAGTCCATCATTGACATAGTTATGCAGTGCAGGACTTTTATACATACACACACACACACACACACACACACACACACACACAGTTATACTTATCTTAGCTATTGTATTTTTTAAAATATGTTTTTCTTTTTCTTTTCTTTTCTCTTTTTTTTTTTTTTTTGAGACAGAAACTCACTCTGTTGTCCAGGCTAGAATGCAGTGGTGAGATCTTGGCTCACTGCAGCCTCCGCCTTCTGGGTTCAAGCAATTACCTTGCCTCAGCCACCTCAGTAGGTGGGATTGAAGGTGTGCACCATCATGCCCAGCTAAGTTTTGTATTTTCAGTAGAGACAATATTGACAATATAAAATTCAAAATAATTCTAATACTGTTATTTCCTCACTGCTGTTGTTTTCATTATAGACCTCTCTAACATTTAATGATTAAAAATAATAATTTCCAAAGGAAGCCTAATTAAAATTATTCAACATAACCTCAGTGTGCATTCATCACTACCGTCTCTCTCCAGAGACATTTTAACTCTGTTTTACGGCAACAGTCTTCTGTGAATATTTTGAAGAAGAAAGAAAAAAGCTGCTATAAACAGCCTGTGTTGGAGAGAATACTTTATCTTTTCTTTCTTTTTTTTTTTTTTTTTTCTTTTTTTTTTTTCTTTTATTGTAATTATTATTATTATTATTATTATTATACTTTAGGTTTTATGGTACATGTGCCCAATGTGCAGTAAGTTACATATGTATACATGTGCCATGCTGGTGCACTGCACCCACCAACTCGTCATCTAGCATTAGGTATATCTCCCAATGTTATCCCTCCCCCCTCCCCCCAACCCACAACAGTCCCTGAAGTGTGATGTTCCCCTTCCTGTGTCCATGTGTTCTCATTGTTCAATTCCCACCTATGAGTGAGAATACTTTAAAAAAACAAGTTTTCCTGAGGGAAGGTGAGGAAAGGAAAAAAAATAATAACAGATCTTTTTTTTCACAAGAGTTACTCAGAGTCACTTAAAATATTATATTAGAAAGTTTTCCTAGTATCCAGGGTCAGGGCATTGTTATTGTCATGGAAATTTTGGGGAGAAAAAAGAGATACTGAATGCCTAGCCTTTGGAGAGTCCTTTTACGTTTCAAGGATGCTCCATCCCAACCATTTTCATTCATATGCCATGCAGCTCATCTTTTCCACTGGTGCTGTTTTTGGATTCTTTCTTGTGATTTGAACCCTCTCCTTCTGATGATCTAAGAACTTCACTTAATTAACAAGTAAAATATACAACTTCATCATCTCTGTTTACCAATTTCCCTGTAAGTATTGTCCTGATTCTAACAAGGATCCACATTTCTTTCCTTCCTTCCTTCCTTCCCTCCTTCCCTCCCTCCCTCCCTCCTTCCTTCCTTTCTTCCTTCCTTCCTTCCTCTTTTTGTTTTTGAGAGTCTCATTGATTGACACTCCAGGAAAGCTTGATCTTTCCTGGAGTGTCAGCAGAGTCTGCATCTGGTTTGGTCTGAATCCCTCTGCTGTAACCAGACCCAAACTGCCCATTTTGCTACTGCCCTTTTTCACTTCCACGGCCTCTAGCTTTACTACTAACAACAAACTAGTACCAGAGACACTGTTACTCAGTGAGTTTCAGACTTTCAGACTTTTGCCACTGATTGAGACACCCAGATTTTTCACCGTATTGTCAGCCCTTTCCTGGATCTCCAGCTGCAGGACCTTTTGGATACTTTACCGTAGTCTGGTTGTAGCACCTCTTAACAGCAACTGGGTTATGTCACCTATCGGGTCCTCTCCCACTTCTGGAAGAGAAAGCAGAATTTTCAGCTGGACTTGTTCCTACATTATGTTCCATCCCACTGTGCATAACCTGGTTCATCTTTCCAAATTCCATCTCCTCATTATATAAGTATGTTATTATGTAAGAAAATTCAAGAGAAAAACGAGTTGAGAAGCTTATGAAATGTTCCCAAAGTAAAGCATCAACCACTGATGCCAGTTAAAGTAAAGCCACATAGCATTTGGGTTTTAGCAGTTAAACTGCTACCACATGGAATTATATTATTATAAGTGTATTTTCAATTACTTGCCTCATTTTTTGCATTTTTCTGATTAATTTACAACTTAGATGACTTAACTTTGGCTGTTAGAATATCTTCTATAGAATATCATTTAATTCAGAAAGAAAAAACTTCGGAAAGTTTTCAAAACTTTGAAAAATTCTGCTTGTATTTTAGGATTATAGAAATATTAGTTTGATGGTCCTGATTTATTTATAAATTATTGATTCTCTATATAGACGACTGAAATCAAATATCTTGAAATATTATGGAAAATAACTTCTAAAAATACTTCAAAATGTTTTATTTTCAGACCATCAGGGCATGTGATCTTTGGTATAGTATCTTAATAACCATAAAAGAATATTTTACATTTTAATGTTTTTTATGTTTCTAGTTTTCATGTACATACAATCAAATTTTTTTTTCTTTTTGAGATAGAGTCTTGCTGTGTCACCCAGGCTGAAGTGCAGTGGTGCAATCTTGGTTCACTGCAACCTCCGTCTCCTGGGTTCAAGCAATTTTCCTGCCTCAGCCTCTCGAGTAGCTGGGATTACAGGCACCTACCACCATGACCAGCTAATTTTTATATTTTTACTAGAAACAGGGCTTCACCATGTTGACCAGGCTTGTCTCGAACTCCTGGCTGCAAGTGATCTGCCTGCCTCAGCCTTCCATAGTGCTGAGATTACAGGTGTGAGCCACCGTACATGGCCAATCAATTTTTTAAGAGAAAGTAAAACACATTTGGTAAGCATATTTTTCTTATACAGATGTATTTATTAAACCTATCAGGTAACACACTCAATATTAAATAGCCGGTGACCAACAAGGCAAGTACCAGACATAGATTTTTTTGTCATGGTTAATACATATGTTTATAATTCAGTATAACTTGGTTGGCTGATTTTTCTTTTGGTTTATTATAGGCCTTATATGTTTCCTAACCCAGCAGATGTGATAAAATGTAACCCTGAACTCACTAAATCATTGTTTCTTGTTTTCCTTTAGACTTGGTAGCAGTCAACAATAAGAAATGAAAAATTATACTTCTGTGAAACAGTTCATTCTTCTGGGATTAACAGATGACCCAAAGCTAAATGTTTTGATTTTTATATTTCTATTTTTTACATATATACTGAGTATAACTGGGAACCTGACAATTATTACTCTTACTCTGATAGACGTGCACCTCAAAATACCCATGTACTTTTTCCTTAGGAATTTCTCTTTTCTAGAAATCTCATTCACAACAGTTTGTATTCCTAGGTTTCTGGTCAGCATCATAACAGGGGATATGACCATTTCTTATAATTCTTGCATGGCCCAGGTGTTTTTCTTTATACTCCTTGGTTCAACAGAATTTTTCCTTTTGACTGCTATGTCCTATGACCGTTATGTTGCTATCTGTAAGCCACTGCACTACACAACAATAATGAACAGCAGAGTCTGCATCCAGCTTGTAATTAGCTCTTGGCTAGCTGGATTTCTCATTATCTTTCCACCTGTAATCATGGGGCTTCAACTGGATTTCTGTGACTCCAACATCATTGATCACTTTACCTGTGATTCCTCTCCTATGCTACTGATCTCCTGCACAGACACAGTGTTTCTAGAGTTCATGGGATTTTTCCTGGCCATATTCACTCTCATGGTAACCTTAACATTAGTGATTCTTTCCTATGTATTCATCCTTAAGACAATTCTGAGAATTCCTTCTGCTGAACAAAGGAAAAAGGCCTTTTCCACTTGTTCTTCACACATGATTGTTGTCTCCATTTCTTATGGAAGCTGCATTTTCATGTATGTCAAAACATCAGCAAAAGAAGGAGTGGCTTTGACCAAGGGTATAGCAGTGCTCAATACCTCTGTTGCCCCAGTGTTAAATCCTTTTATTTACTCCCTAAGGAACAAGCAGGTAAAACACTCCTTTCAGAATTTGATCAAAAAAATGTTTTTCAAATAAATTTTAGTCACAAAGAAATGTATAGCCTGAACTTGAAATGAAAACTTATCTGTAACATAATACTGACATTGTTCTATATCTCCATCCAATACCGTTAATATATTCAACTATTTTTCCTTCAGGATTTATTCTTCTATCCCATTTTGACCTCACTTGGCTTGATAACCCATTTATATTTACATGCTGTGAACATTTAGGTACTGTTTTATTTGTTTTTTTGTTTGTTTGTTTTTTGTTGTTTGTTGTTTGTTTTTTGAGATGGAGGTTCACACTGTTGCTCGGGCTGGAGTGCAATGGTGCCATCTCGGCTCACTGCAACCTCTGCGTCTTGGATTCAAGTGATTCTCTTGCCTCAGCCTCCTGAGGAGCTGGGACTACAGGCTCCTGCCACCACGCCCAGCTAATTTTTTGTATTTTTAGTGGAGACAGGGTTTCGCTATGTTGGCCAGGCTGCAGAATTTAGCTTTAAACAATCGTTGAAAGACTTTCCCTTTGATCCCAAGAAAAAAATTTTTTTAAAAAGTTACCATCATATTCTCACTCATAGGTGGGAATTGAACAATGAGAACACATGGACACAGGAAGGGGAACATCACACTCTGGGGACTGTTGTGGGGTGGGGGGAGGGGGGGAGGGATAGCTTTAGGAGATATACCTAATGCTAAATGACGAGTTAATGGGTGCAGCACACCAGCATGGCACATGTATACATCTGTAACTAACCTGCACATTGTGCACATGTACCGTAAAACTTAAAGTATAATAATAATAAAATAAAATTTAAAAAAATAATAATAATAATCAGTAACCTAAAAAAAAAAAGTTACCATCAAGCAATTCTGAAAAATTATTTATCTCATTGCATTAGCACAATGTACTAAAATAAATTCTTCTGTGAGTTAAAGTCTCCTACCTCTAGTATATTTATATTTCTCCTTTTATCTCCTTTGGTTTTTGCATTATAAATGTTTACATATGCTATTTGGTACATTGGCATTCTATATCTTCAATGTGAATTCCATTATTTAATATTATAAAATATCTTGCTCAATGTCTTTTCTTGGCTCAAATTCCAAAATTACCTCAAGTCCGATTCTGATATTTCTGTTAGGCCCCAATACTCTCACCACAAATCACCCTTAATGAACTACACTGATGATAGCCCATTTCTTTCTGTTAATTTGCTGATGCTGGGCCTGGAGTTTACCTGCAGCTCCTTTGAAAAGAATCTGGCTTGCCTTTCTCTCTTTTGATTTTACTAGCCCTTTAAACCCCTGTGCTTTCTATCTCCCAAGTGGTTCTTAAAACTTCTAGTATACTAATGATACCCTCGATTGTATTTATATGGTTACATTCTTTTAAAAAAGTTTTGATATTTTTATGGACAATGGAGAGTATGGGATTAAGTATGTTTACACTGCCTGAACCTTGATATAAACTTTTCCTATAAGAGGTTCTTAATTATAGTTATACACTTGTAAGAATAAAAATTTGTTTAGTATTTATCAATTTGCTTTTTTCCTGTCTTCTTCCACAAGCAATGCATGAACACATGAAATCATTTAAGTTACTATCGGATCACTTTTCCTTAATATGTATTCAAATTCCTAGTTTTTGGGTTCTCTTTTCTCCCCCATTTAAAAAATGAGTTATTCAAACAAGTATTTGTAGAAAAAAGGTTACACATAATCAAAAGCAGGTGAATGAAAACTAACACATTCAATCTGAGAAAGAGTATGAATGTCTAAATGTCTAAAATAGCCATATGATATTTGCATCTGTGAATCTGAGCAAAATGATTTACATCATCTGCTTATAGGAAGTGTTTTGTTAAATTCATAATAAGTTTTGTTAGAATTGGTAAGAATACTGGACTCCTTTAGGCATCATAGAGCTAAATATTCCAGCTAATCAAAAATTATGTTTTTATTTCTCTTTGCTTTACAAAGCTTTTTATTTTTCTGGTAGCTGCTTAGCAGATTCTATGCAAATCTGAATTTGCGTTGCATCTATTGATGCAGATATGGCTCAAGCAATGTGATGCTCAATAAAGGCCAGATCCTTCAGTGCATGTGGGCAGAGAGAAAGGATATGCTGCGTAATAACAACCAGTCCTCCAAAAAATAAAAACCTGCTGTAATTATAAATTTTAGTGTCAATTCTATATACCCAGTTGATTTTCATGCAATATTTCATTGACTTTTACCAAACTTATGTTCATAAGCAATTTATTTTTGCAACTCAACCACAGTTTGACAAATGGAATTGTATTTCAATCTGTGAACTCTTTTTCTATAAGTTTACTGTCATTTAATCTGAGAATTAGTGAGTTTTGAATTATTATATTAATTTTAAATATAATTTATTTAATTACAAGTTTTTATAATTTATATTAGAATTATGTATGACCTTTTAAAATAACTGCCTGCCAAGAGTCCTAAAAACTAAATGTTACGGGATCTTTAGAGTGTCACTTTTCTGGCTGGAAACCTCTGTGGCTGGTGGCACTTTTGCCTGAGTTCTTGCCCCACGTCCAGGAAGAATGAGCTACGCATACAAGTGAAGGGTGAACAAGATGAAGAGCTTTACTTAGTGATAGAACAGCTCAGAGGAGACCAGCAGGGGGCAGCTCCTCTCTGTAGGCAGGTTGTCTCATCCACAGTTCAGCTCTCAGCAGAGAGGAGGCCCTGAATTGGGTGGTTCCTCTCTGCCCTCAGGTCGTCTAGTGGTCTCTGCAGCTCTCAGCAGAGTGGGTAGCTCCTCTCTGCAGCTGGTCCTCTAGTCATCTCCAGCTATCAGCAGAGAGGGTAGTTTCTCACTTCAACCAGTCCTCTGGCCATCCTCTCCATCCTCTGCCTCGTTCTGGCTGAGCCCAGGGCTTTTATGGAACCCAGAGGAGAGGAAGTACATGCAGATTGGTCCATGGGCAGCCATCAGCAGCAGAAAAGGCACCACAAGTTCCCACTCCAGTCTGCGGTCTACAGGACTGGCAGCCCGGTGCCCAGCCTTCAGGCCATCCCTGGACTGAAGGTGGGGCCTTACAGGGGCACCACTCCCTTCCTCCCAGGAACCTGTCTGCCTACAGTAGCTATCCATGTCACCCAGGCTACTGGCACCAAGGGGCACCTGCAAGCCAGCACCCAGCCACCCTCACCACCCTCTCAGCTTCTCCTCTTGTGCTCGTCTGCACCCAAAGTCCAGAGGGGGCCCAGTCCACTGGGGACTGGCATGTCAGCAGTGCCCCAAGCGTGAGCACACCCAGCCAGACTGTGACAGTGCCTGGGTCGGCCCCAACACCACTCCGAGATCTGAGCAGGCATCGGGAGTGGGGAGAGGAGAGGCAGCAGGAGCAGGCACCTCCGAGCCTGCAAAGGCAAAGGGAGCCTTCTCAGGCCGCCCAAGAATGCAGGGATTGCTGGACCTGCAGCCCGAGTTTGGGCGGCTACAGCCGTTCTGAGGGACCGTGCTCCTGCCTGCTCCATGGAGCCAGAGTTCCAGGTCTACAGCCCGGGTTTAGGCGGGCACCCGGGAAGCTCCTTCCCCAACTCAGAATGGACGGGACTGTCACTTGTCCCGGACTCCCGCCGGCTCCACTGAGCGTGCAGCCCGCTGTGGCACCTCCCTGCTGTAGCCGGCTTGAGGACAGCAGCTGCTGCCATCATAAACACTGTGGCATTATCCTGTACACTCAAAATTCAGAATAAAAAGGGCTATATTAGATCATTGACTAAAAAGTGTACCCATTCTACACCTCAATTTATTTTTTGTTCACTATACACATCAAACCAATTTTCCATCTTTCTTTATATCATGCTACTACTAAATGTACACTTTAAAGTAGTATTTTGATCTGCAAGTAACCATCTTCCTATAATAAATAATTTTATAACAACCTCTTTATTAAAGCATACTTACAATGTTTACTCAAGTTCTTGGCTTTAATCGTGGCTAATTAAATATTATATACTTTGAACTTAAAGTAGCTGTTATACTTTAACAATTTTTTCTTCATATGACATCTGTATTGTTTAATTATATACCTTTAATAATTTTGTTGTAACTTTATTTTACAACTTTGTCTCCCAAAGAAACATTAAACATCTTAAAATCTTTAAGAAGTGTCTAGCGTCCTATGACCATTAAATAATCTTAGTTCTAATTTAATTTAAAATACTTATATGTTTGATGGAGTTCTTGGATTAAATATCGACTAAATATGTCTCACAATAACTAGTGTAAAAGGGATATTATAGATGTCTTTTTATATCGAAGCAGAGGATAATAAATTGACATTTGTGGGAAAATTGTTAGCTGGAGATACGAAGAAGGGATTGTGAAATTTAACAAATAATGTAGCCTTCTAACAGTATTCCAGAAGATGTAAAAACTGCAAGCAGCTAGCTTTATCATGATGGTGTTCCTATAATCCAAGAGTGAGCTCAATACATAATAAATATTTTAAAAGTTATCTAATAAGCAGTAATGATTTTTATTATACTCATATTTTCTACATTTTCAATCAGTGGAAAAATAAAAAATCTTAAAGACAATCTTGACATTTGATTTAGTGTAATGAGAACCTTGGCCTAAGTCTGGAACATCACAATGAATTTTTGACATTTTCCTTAAGTTTAAAGATAAACCTACTTGTTCACAGCATAGTCTGTCATTTAGATACTGCCAATATCTAGTACTCCACTATTAAGTTTCTTCTCATTGTAAAGTTATAAGATATTTATATATCTGTAAATCTTCCTATATCTTCTGCTGTGTTTTTAGGCCACTATTTCCTAAATATTCTATTATAAAATCTGTGCTAGTTCAGACTATTACTTAGCTCCCAGTGTCTTGAGAACACTAATCTCCTTTTGTTTATTCATTCAATAAATCCCGAGGTAGTAATATTATTATTCAAGCCAGCCATTAGTCTGTTTCCTCCATTCAGAGGAATTTTAATAGGAACATTAATAGAAGAAGCTAGCCATTATTGTTTCCTCCATTTAGAGGAATATTAATAGGAATATTAATAGAATAAGCAAGCCATTATTCTGTTTCCTCCATTTAGAGGAAACAGAGCTTAAATAATAAGCTTTGCAGGCTATCCTCCATCTAGAGGAAACAGAATAATGGCTAGCTTGAATAATAATATTACCACCCCCAAAGTATGATCTTGAGTATCAGGCTTGGGGAGTTGTGTTACCTTCACCTCTACTTCAACTATAATTTATTTCATTTTAAATGTCAGGATAATACTTCCTTAAGTAGAAATAGGTAGAGTATCCAATGACTTCAGACCCTTAGATAAATTTGACTGGATGTGCAGAAATGGGTAAATATATACCCTTTTTGTGAACATGGTAGAGGTACTCCTGGGATTTTTATCTTCTAACCATATATTGAATATTTGGTTATAAATACAAGGAAAAAGAAGCAGAACAATATGCAGAGGTTTTTTGAAAAATCTTGATGCTTTAATTTAAGTAAATTTAAAAAGCAACTAGAAATGACATTTTGACTAATCCAGTCATGTTTACCTTAAAAGTATGTACATTCTTAATGGTTATTTCAGGAATATAATTTTTCTGCTTAATAGTATATGCTTATGCTTTATACAAGTAATCTCAATTATGTACAATATTAAGTATTAGCACATTTAAACCACACAATTATGACATTTCATAATATCAAAATATATACATAGCAGGAAAATTTAAAAACCATTATATTCCTGTAGTTTGAAGCAACAAGTTTCAAGTTTCTTCTTTACTGCATGGGTTGCGACTCATGGTACTGAATGACATTTTGTGTTCTTGTGGAGATATCCTATACAGTTGTTTGCAATATAATCAATATCAGAAAAACATGTAATTATTTTTGCACCAGATTCAAAACAATTTGATGCATTTTAACACAGTAGATATACCTTATGTATTTAGTTTTACACAATGTGAATTTTACATGTGGTGGTCAGTATCCATAATATAAAGGCAAAAGACCAAAAGAAACTGCAACTGTGGGTTCACAAAGAACATGGATAATAGGAAGGGCAAATATCTCCCTCTTAGGAATCTTGTAGGTAAAAATTGGTGAAAAATATATTCACATAATAAATTATCTAATCCTGAGAAAATATTCCATTTGAAAGTGATAAAGTCTCTAATGAATACCGGAACCAGATGAGACTTTACAAACTCAGAAAAGCTGTCTGGACCTTTAGGTACTTTAAATAATTATGCTAAGTGGCAGCACATTTAAGCTTTTGTGGAAAATAACTAAACTTGAACAAAGAAGTAAAGCATCATAACATCAAGGATGATATCAGAAGAAAAAAAATGAAGGAAAAACAATCTTGCCTCATCTAAAATGTATCTTGAGTATTGAACTAATTTATCACCACTGGAGAAAAGAATACACGGTAATGTGAAGACATGCTATATTGGTCTAGAAATGGGATTAATAAAACACTTGCAGCTTAGTAAAATACAGTTAGAATTAAATAAAAGTACTACTTTGCATAATGAACAGTAGCTTTATGATAGGTGGCTGGTAAATAAAAACATGTTCAAGAAGAGTACATTTTACAATCTTATAGGAGATTATCATAGATGATTAACTAAACTAGAATGTCTTTCATTACAACATTACAATTAGAGTAAAAACCACTTCCAGACATTAAATATCTCTGCAAACCATTATTAGGGACAGACTACTCTACCAGATTAATGAGTGTGCTGACTTTTTTAATTCTAAAATTTTAAATAGGGAAGGTGAAATACATGCTTATTTAAAAGTTTTTAAAAATTAAAAATATCAAAGGAAAGCAAAATAAAATATCAAAAAGTATTGAAATGAGTATCAAAGTATTGAAAAATGCTGGTAAATGAACTCTCAGAATGTTACTTGAAAAGATTCAATCTAAGAGGTTTAATTTTATTTTCAGGAAGTATGTTGAACATTCAGAAGAGAGATATTTGTATTGTAATATATGAGAATCTAATGAAAGAAATATACAAATAATGAATTAATATGTGAGATAATAAATAACAAAATTGTTTAAAAATATTGTGGGTCTATGTACCACAAAATCATTTTATTGTAAAAGAAAAGATAACAATGATGTTCTTAAAATGTGTGTTTGTGTGCGTGTGTGTGTAAGTTTCTTTACTGGTGTTATAGCTTTCTTATTTCTTCATTTATTTTATAGCTAAAATAAAGAGTAACATAATAAAGAGAGAAAGTAATAAGTAATAAGAAATTGCAAGGCAGTAATAGAATTTATTCTTCTTAGATTGACAAGTGACCCACAGTGGCAGGTTGTGCTTTTCATATTGCTTGCTACCTATGTGCTAAGTGGGACTGGGAATCTGATCTTTATCACTCTCTCCCCATTTCAGATCCCCATCTGCAGACTCCCATGTATTTCTTCCTTCAGAACTTCTCATTCCTGGAAATATCATTCATGTCTGTCTGCATTCCCAGATTCCTTGTCACCGTCATGACTGGAGACATAACAATTTCTATAATGGTTGTGTGTCTCAGCCATTTTTTTCATCTTCTTGGGGATGACTGAATTTTACCTTCTGGCTGCCATGTTCTTTGACTGCATTTTACCTTCTGGCTGCCATGTTCTTTGACTGCTACATGACTTCTAAAAAGTTTTCTATAAATGAAGAGATAAATTATTTATATGTTAGTTTTCCTTTATTGCCAAACCTGTGATACTGCCTTCATCTTTTCATTGTCTCTTTCACAGTTTCAACATCTTCCCCCATCCAAGCAAATGACTTTTGGAGGCTTTGGGAACTGCAAAAAAAAGAGTTCAGGCTTATTACCTCTAGTTATTGAGTCCCTCAAAATCAATGTGTCGTTAATAAAATTAATTATCGGGACTCAGTAGCTGTGAGTCTGACTAGGTATAAGGTACGTGGATTTGATATTGGCACCTTGATTTTCAGCCTGGTCTGATTATCTTGATTAATGTAAATGACTGTAGAAAATCTAATTCCCTGGCAAATAGTTTTCATTATTGTTCAAAGAAGAGGCTGTCTTTAACAATCACATACTTCTTACCATTGTGCTTTCATGGAATGACTTACATGTTTTTTCAAATTCTAATATAATACCAACAGAAAACTAAAATTATGATTATTTTGTTTACAAATTCCTTATTATAACACACAATTTACAAAGAAAATGAAACAATGCAAGTCTTTTTGTAAAACTATAATACAAACATATTATATATGACATATGCCTTATATATACACATATGTATATATGTCTTACATATGATATATACATTCTATATATGTATATGTATACATCATTATATATGTATATATACACATGTGTATATATGTATATATAATGTGTATATCATGTATAATTAATAGTTATAGATATCTATAGATAGATATAGATACTAATAGATATCAGGCAAATAACAGAGGAAAATTCTATCCTCTTGGTCAAAATTTATCTGATGAAGTTGATTATAATAGTTAATAAGTGGAATTAAATGAAAATCAGTATAAATCTTTCCAGAGCAAAATTTTTAGAAAATGTATTCACTTCCAAGTGCTAGTAAAGCAAAGTACTAGAAATCCGCTGGCTTTAGACATTTTATTTTAATGTGTTTCATGGTATATTTCCCTGAATTTAGTCTACCTGGAATTCATTAAGCTTCTCGGGTATGTAGATTCACATCTTTCCTCAAATTTGGAAAGTTTAAAAATTATTTCTTCAAATACTCTTTTTGACCCTTTCTCTCTTTCTCTTTTGCTTCTGGGTCTTCCATAATGCAAATTTTAGTATACTTGATGGTGTTCCAGAAGTCTCACTGGCTCTATTCATTTTTCATTATTCTTTTTTTATTCTGTTCCTCTGACTAGATAACTTCAATTGTCGTATCTTTAAGATTGCTGATTCTTTTTCTGCTTGCTAAAATCTGCTATTGAAGCCTTCTGTGGATTTCTCATGTCAGCTATTGCATTTTTCAGCATCGTTATTTTTATTTGGCTCATTTTTATAATTTTTATTACTTTACTGATATGCTCTTCATTCATCATTCTCCTGTTTTCTTTAAGTTCTTTGTCCATGGTCTGCTTGAGGTCTTTGAATATATTCAAGACAGGTGAGGTGAAGTCTTCGCTTAGTATGTCCAATGTCTACAAATTCTCAGAGTCAGTTTCTATCAATTTCTTTCTTTTACCTAATGTCCCTCACGGCACCCCCACTAAAGTAAATGTGTCATTCTTTCCTATTTCTTGTAAGCCTTGTCACTTTTTAAATTGAATATTTTGAATATTACAATGTGACCACAAGGGAAATCAGATTCTTCCCTCTTGCTAAGTTTTGCTATTATTGCTTGTTGAGGGCTGGATTAATCCATTTGTTTACTGCCCTTACTAAACTATTTTCGCTAAGACTGTATTATTTCCTAGTTTGTTATCTTAATAGCAAGCCAGTGACGGTGCAGGGATTTCTTTAAATGCCAGGAGCCAAAGAATGAGAGAGAGAGAACTCTCTGATCTTTGCAACTTGTCTCTGGGACGGGTCACTCCTTCAATGTTAAGTAAGGCTGCCTAAAACCCTGCTTTAACCTTCACCTCCTACTTGCATGAAGCTCACGGATCAGCCAGAGGTGCGAGCTTCAGGCCCTATGAGATAGCCATTCCTACTTGAGGAGGATGAAGCAGAGGTTAGCCTATTCACCAGTCCATCAGGGAAGCCCAAACTGGTGAAAGTGCATAACCAAAAATGCACAATGCAGTATTTTTTTATTATACTTTAAGTTCTGGGATGCATGTGCTGAACGTGCAGGTTTGTTATATAGGTATACACGTGCCATGGTGGTTTGCTGCACCCATCAACCCATCATCTACATTAGGTACTTCTAATGCTATCCCTCCCCTAGCCCCAGTGTGTGATGTTCCCCTCCCTATGTCCATGTGTTCTCATTACAATGCAGTATTTTAAGAACAAGTTTTGTGTTAGCCCCCTTACATCAGCAAGCCACACCAGGAAAGCAGGTTTTTGTCCCATGGCTGCCATTTTGCTGGGAAATGGGGGATATTAGGTAGGTAAATGCAATACTACAATGTTTTCTTACCAAAATGTAGCTACCTTTTTCTTCATTAAGCGCTCCTCTTGTTGCTTTGTTTTTTATTAGATTCCAGAGTTCCAAAAAATTAACTTCTCTCAGTTTTGCCAGCTTAATGTCTTCTTCAGCGGAGAGACTGACTGATTATTTAACTTCCCAATCTGTTATTTTCTGTCACCCAAAGCAGAACTTTTTAATTTTCATGATGGCCAATTCAGCCTTTTTTTTTTAATTGTTCGTGAAGCAGTGACCTTTAAATAATGGACAAAAATACTCTTTCCAAGTGGATGTTTTACACAGATTTGTTCTGTATGTTTTCTTTAAAGTGAGCTTTTTAAAAAACAAGAAAATAAACGAGAAGAAAACAAAACATAAAATTTAGTTGAATATTACTGAGTATATACACTGCTCAAAGGTCAGGTATTATGTGGCTGATATTGTTATAAGAATTAGACAGCTTCTCCAGGTAGACTCAGGCTATTAGGTTTCATCTAGTCTTAACCACTGTCTGATAATCTGAGAGTGTTGCTTACCATAATTATGACTTCCATCCCCACACATATTTCCTGTTATTCAAGGTAACATGTACTGTTTTAGCTTTGACATCATGGTAAAGCATGGACCTTACGATCTGGCATTCCCACACCACCATTAAATGAAGCTTGGAATGCATTATGCTAATGAACTAACTAAAATTACACCATAAAATGCTAAATCTTGGGTCATACATTTTATCTGTTCTCTCTAAATCCACAAATGCTAGGCATTTGAGACATCTGTAATATTTTACTAAGTCATTCAACTAAAAATGCTTGGTTTTCTCCACAGAGAAAATTATTTCTTTACCTTTGCTTGTGCTATAGAATCTTCAGATTGGGATTTCGTTTAAGCCCCAATTACTGTACATTCCAACCTCTTAATTCATGCTTTCTTATAGAAATCTACTAGAGAGCCAACGTGAATCTCTTTTTAGTTGAAATAATAATCAGAAGGATAATTTTAAAAATTAGTCAAGAGATTATTATTTCATCTTTCCCTTTGTGTCTTGCAAAGTTTAACATTATATGCAAAATTCTATATTCTTCCAATATTTAATGTCTCCCAAGAGAACCCAATTACAATGTTGCCAAAATTAATAGAGTTGTGAATACACTAGTTTTTCTGTCTCCAGGGAGGGTCTTATTATATTTCCCTCAAAAACAACCTCCGCTCTAACATTATATCTTAAAACATACAAAATGTGCCTTTCTATTTCTTTTGGAGAAAAAGCTGTTTGGAAAGCCTGTATCACTGAGCAATGTCAGAGAAAATATGAAACAGTTGACATTTAAATGCAAAAAAAAATTTCAAAATATGCCAACTGCATTTTCTCATACTCACCGAGAGTGGCTTTTGGATTGAGAAATAGATGGTTTATAACAAGGGGGAATCTGGAAAAAAATCTTCAAAATTTTAATAATTGAGCAGCTGTACAAAAATGAATTAGTTTGATAAAAGGTGTAAAACTGACCCTTTTCTAGCTAAAACATTACATTTCTCTTATAGATAATGAGAAAACTAATTAGATTTAAACTATTATTTGAATCTATCAAGGACTAACATAAGTGAGTATATTTCTTCTTTTTTTCATGTTGTTAATTTATCTTCCTAAATCATAGCACTCTTGACAGCTACTCTTTTTAAAATGTAACATGAAGGCATTTTGTCAATTCTTTTTTTTTGTTTGTTTGTTTTTATTATCAATGCTTGTATTGTTTTCTCTCTCCGAGTCTTTTTGTTTTTTGGTATGCATTACATTTATCTAAACTTACTGAAATTAACACCATCATCATTACTTCCTTTTCTGAGAGCACAGTTATTTAGCATGGATGTTTTCTTAATCCTGAGAAGTCTCACCCTGTATCTTTTGCATGTTACCTGGTATACCTGCTCTAATCAAAGATGATGAAAAAAATGTCCTAGAACAATCTTAGCAGATAAATTGAGAAATTGTCTGATCATATTTTGTTACGTTAACATGTGGCCAGCCAGGTAGCTAGCTGCTTAATCAAGAGCATCACTAGCATCCTAGCCCCTCTGTTTGAAGGAACTCCTTATATTTTGTGCAGGGAATCACAGGGTCCCCACAGCATGATTTTCAACTGGTCGCCAGATATCCTTGAAGCATCAAATATGCCCATGTGAATTTGAAATTTAAAGACGATCCCGTCAAGACCATGAAAATAACTTTGTGTTGTATGACAGAAAAGTACCTCACAATATTCAATAGCCAAGTACCTAGCCAGGAACCTTTGACACCAGATTTTACATCAAATGATCTATAAAAATGAGAGAGATGTCACAAGAGAACAAAACCTCATGGATGCAGTTTAAACTTCAACATAGATCTCTGAGTCTTTTTAAATTTGTCACAGCTTAGTTCAGAAGCATAAAAATACCTGCTTCAGGAAGGAGTTAGACAGCATTTTCTTAGATAAACCTCAGCTGGTATGACTTATTGCAGGGATGCCAGACCCAGGATGCATGACCCCATTTCAATGTCATCTTTACCCTTCCTGATACCTCGCACTTTGACTCTGTTCATTAAATCAGATTGCTCTCATGGTTCACTCAAAATTTGTCAAGATGGTTTCTCTGTTCCTAGTACTGGTAGCAACAGATCATGCTTAGCAATTCATATTCGGGATGTTGTTTATGTACTTCACTAAAATTCCTCTTTTGTTGGCATAGACCACTACAGGTACCTGTATCAATCAAAATGGACTAATTCAGAATAATTGATGCATGCATGCAGAGTTTGGCCCATAGAACTAAAACAAACACTGGATTGATTGACTATATTTAAAAAGTCCAATTGGAATTTTATACTGTGATCTGGTTCATTAATAAAGGTCGGCATTGTGTTTATGTCAACTTCAATCACAAAGGAGCTAAGAGGCTCAGTTTTGCCTACAGCAAGAGGAGATGGAGTTCAATTAATTTCCCATAAATATAGTATTTTCTGTGTTTTTGTTTGTTTTTGCTATGAAAAGAAATCAAGGCTCATTTTTTAAATTGAAATAACTCAAAATCTTTTCTTTTTTTTTTTTTTTTTTTTTTGAGATGGAGTCTCGCTCTACTGCCCAGGCTGGAGTGCAATGGCGTGATCTGGGCTCACTGTAAACTCCACCTCCTGGGTTCACGCCATTCTCCTGCCTCAGCCTCCCGAGTAGCTGGGATTACAGGCACACACCACCACGCCCGGCTAATTTTTCTATTTTTTTTAGTAGAGACGGGGTTTCACTATGTTGGTCAGGCTGGTCTCGAACTCCTGACCTCACGATCAGCCTGCCTCGGCCCCCCAAAGTGCTGGGATTACAGGCATGAGCCACTGTGTCTGGCCAAAAGTCTGTTTTCTAATGACAATATTAGCATTTGTATTTTATGGCCTTTAAGTTTTCAAAATTACTATGAATTCTGATAACTTATTCAATATTCCACAAACAGAACAAAGCAAGCAAAATATTTATTATTATTTAACTATAAAAAACCTTTCTGTACATTAAGTAATCAAAACTATACAGCAGACAATTATCAAATATAAAATTTAAATGTTTTTTAAAGTAATAAAACACAAATTAATCTTTTCACTACTAAATAAATTCTGTCATGAACTTGCAATTCTAATGGATATTCTGCCACTTCTTGTTGAATGGGTCTATTGAAGTTCTTGATGCAGAATAAGAGCAATCCTAGTGTATTTGAAATCAAATCATGTATTGACTTTCACTCTTCTTTTTATCTACAGACCTATCAGAATTCAGAACTAAGCCATGCCAAATATGACATCAATTAGAGAATTCATTCTTCTGGGATTTACGGATGACCCAGAGTTACAAGTTGTGATATTCTTCTTTATGTTGATCACATACTTATTGAGTGTAAGTGGAAACATGGCCATCATTATGTTAACACTGTCAAATATTCATTTGAAAACTCCTATGTACTTCTTCCTCAGGAATTTCTCTTTCTTAGAAATTTCATTTACAACAGTCTGCATTCCTAGATTTCTGATCAACATTGCTACAGGAGACACAACCATTTCCTATAATGCTTGCATGGCCCAAGTATTTTTTTTAATTCTTCTGGGATCAACAGAATTTTTTCTTCTGGCTGGCATGTCTTATGATCGCTATGTGGCTATCTGCAAACCTCTACGTTACACAACCATCATGAGTAACAAAGTCTGTAATTGGCTTGTAATCAGCTGCTGGCTGGCTGGTTTTCTCATTATTTTTCCCCCCATGATTGTGGGCCTCCAACTGGATTTTTGTGACTCCAACACTATTGACCATTTCATCAGTGACTCTTCCCCTATGCTGCTGATTGCTTGCACAGACACACAGTTTCTAGAGCTTATGGCATTTTTGCTAGCAGTATTCACACTCATGGTAATTTTGGCCTTGGTGGTTCTCTCCTACACACTCATCCTTAAAACAATTCTGAAGATTCCCTCTGTCCAGCAAAGGAAAAAGGCTTTTTCAACTTGTTCCTCCCATATGATTGTGGTTTCTATTTCTTATGGGAGTTGCATTTTTATGTATGTAAAAACATCTGCAAAAGAGGTGTGGCTTTGAGCAAAGGTGTAACAGTACTTAATACCTCTATTGCTCCTATGTTGAATCCCTTTACTTATACCTTAAGAAACCAGCAGGTAGGGGGGAGGAGCCAAGATGGCCGAATAGGAACAGCTCCGGTCTACAGCTCCCAGCACAAGCGACGCGGAAGACAGGTGATTTCTGCATTTCCATCTGAGGTACCGTGTTCATCTCACTAGGGAGTGCCAGACAGTGGGCGCAGGTCAGTGGGTGAGTGCACCGTGCGCCAGCCAAAGCAGGAGCGAGGCATTGCCTCACTCGGGAAGCACAAGGGGTCAGGGAGTTCCCTTTCCAGGGGTGACAGACGGCACCTGGAAAATCGGGCCACTCCCACCCGAATACTGTGCTTTTCCGATGGGCTTAGGAAACGGTGCCCCAGGAGAGTATAGCCCCCACCTGGCTCAGAGGGTCCTACGCCCACAGAGTCTTGCTGATTGCTAGCACAGCAGTCTGAGATCAAACAGCAAGTCCGCAGCGAGGCTGGGGGAGGGGCGCCCGCCATTGCCCAGGCTCGCTTAGGTAAACAAAGCAGCCGGGAAGCTTGAACTGGGTGGAGCCCACCACAGCTCAAGGAGGCCTGCCTGCCTCTATAGGCTCCACCTCTGGGGGCAGGGCACAGACAAACAAAAAGACAGCAGTAACCTCTGCAGACTTAAATGTCCCTGTCTGACAGCTTTGAGGGGAGCAGTGGTTCTCCCAGCACGCAGCTAGAGATCTGAGAACGGTCTGACTGCCTCCTCAAGTGGGTCCCTGACGCCTGACCCCCGAGCAGCCTAACTGGGAGGCACCCCCCAGCAGGGGCAGACTGACACCTTACACGGCCGGCCAGGTACTGCAACAGACCTGCAGCTGAGGGTCCTGTCTGTTAGAAGGAAAACTAACAGAAAGGACATCCACACCAAAGACCCATCTGTACATCACCATCATCAAAGACCAAAAGTAGATAAAACCACAAAGATGGGGAAAAAACAGAGCAGAAAAACTGGAAACTCTAAAAAGCAGAGTACCTCTCCTCCTCCAAAGGAACGCAGTTCCTCACCAGCAATGGAACAAAGCTGGACGGAGAATGAATTTGACGAGCTGAGAGAAGAAGGCTTCAGATGATCAAATTACTCCGAGCTACGGGAGGATATTCAAACCAAAGGCAAAGAAGTTGAAAACTTTGAAAAAAATTTAGAAGAATGTATAACTAGAATAACCAATACAGAGAAGTGCTTAAAGGAGCTGATGGAGCTGAAAACCAAGGCTCGAGAACTACGTGAAGAATGCAGAAGCCTCAGGAGCTGATGCAATCAAATGGAAGAAAGGGTATCAGCCCTGGAAGATGAAATGAATGAAATGAAGCAAGAAGGGAAGTTTAGAGAAAAAAGAATAAAAAGAAATGAGCAAAGCCTCCAAGAAATGTGGGACTATGTGAAAAGACCAAATCTACGTCTGATTGGTGTACCTGAAAGTGACGGGGAGAATGGAACCAAGTTGGAAAACACTCTGCAGGATATTATCCAGGAGAACTTCCCCAATCTAGCAAGGCAGGCCAACATTCAGATTCAGGAAATACAGAGAATGCCACAAAGATACTCCTCGAGAAGAGCAACTCCAAGACACATAATTGTCAGATTCACCAAAGTTGAAATGAAGGAAAAAATGTTAAGGGCAGCCAGAGAGAAAGGTCGGGTCACCATCAAAGGGAAGCCCATCAGACTAACAGCGGATCTCTCGGCAGAAACCCTACAAGCCAGAAGAGAGTGGGGGCCAATATTCAACATTCTTAAAGAAAAGAATTTTCAACCCAGAATTTCATATCCTGCCAAACTAAGCTTCATAAGTGAAGGAGAAATAAAATACTTTACAGACAAGCAAATGCTGAGAGATTTTGTCACCACCAGGCCTGCCCTAAAAGAGCTCCTGAAGGAAGCACTAAACATGGAAAGGCATAACCGGTACCAGCCACTGCAAAATCATACCGAAATGTAAAGACCATCGAGACTAGGAAGAGACTGCATCAACTAATGAGCAAAATAACCAGCTAACATCATAATGACAGGATCAGATTCACACATAACAATATTAACTTTAAATGTAAATGGACTAAATGCTCCAATTAAAAGACACAGACTGGCAAATTGGATAAAGACTCAAGACCCATCAGTGTGCTGAATTCAGGAAACCCATCTCACGTGCAGAGACACACATAGGCTCAAAATAAAAGGATGGAGGAAGATCTACCAAGAAAATGGAAAACAAAAAAAGGCAGGGGTTGCAATCCTAGTCTCTGATAAAAGAGACTTTAAACCAACAAAGATCAAAAGAGACAAAGAAGGCCATTACATAATGGTAAAGGGATTAATTCAACAAGAAGAGCTAACTATCCTAAATATATATGCACCCAATACAGGAGCACCCAGATTCATAAAGCAAGTCCTGAGTGACCTACAAAGAGACTTAGACTCCCACACATTAATAATGGGAGACTTTAACACCCCACTGTCAACATTAGACAGATCAATAAGACAGAAAGTCAACAAGGATACCCAGGAATTGAACTCAGCTCTGCATCAAGCGGACCTAATAGACATCTACAGAACTCTCCACCCCAAATCAACAGAATATACATTTTTTTCAGCACCACACCACACCTATACCAAAATTGACCATATACTTGGAAGTAAAGCTCTCCTCAATAAATGTAAAAGAACAGAAATTATAACAAACTATCTCTCAGATCACAGGGCAATCAAGCTACAACTCAGGATTAAGAATCTCACTCAAAACCGTTCAACTACATGGAAACTGAACAACCTGCTCCTGAATGACTACTGGGTACATAACAAAATGAAGGCAGAAATAAAGATGTTCTTTGAAACCAACGAGAACCAAGACACGACATACCAGAATCTCTGGGATGCATTCAAAGCAGTGTGTAGAGGGAAATTTATAGCACTAAATGCTCACAAGAGAAAGCAGGAAAGATCCAAAATTGACACCCTAACATCACAATTAAAAGAACTAGAAAAGCAAGAGCAAACACATTCAAAAGCTAGCAGAAGGCAAGAAATAACTAAAATCAGAGCAGAACTGAAGGAAATAGAGACACAAAAAACCCTTCAAAAAATCAATGAATCCAGGAGCTCGTTTTTTGAAAGGATCAACAAAATTGATAGACCGCTAGCAAGACTAATAAAGAAAAAAAGAGAGAAGAATCAAATAGATGCAATAAAAAATGATAAAGGGGATATCACCACCAATCCCACAGAAATACAAACTACCATCAGAGAATATTACAAACACCTCTACGCAAATAAACTAGAAAATCTAGAAGAAATGGATAAATTCCTCCACACATACACCCTCCCAAGACTAAACCAGGAAGCAGTTGAATCTCTGAATAGACCAATAACAGGAGCTGAAATTGTGGCAATAATCAATAGCTTACCAACCAAAAAAAGTCCAGGACCAGATGGGTTCACAGCCGAATTCTACCAGAGGTACAAGGAGGAGCTGGTACCATTCCTTCTGAAACTATTCCAATCAATAGAAAAAGAGGGAATCTTCCCTAACTCATTTTATGAGGCCAGCATCATCCTGATACCAAAGCCTGGCAGAGACACAACAAAAAAAGAGAATTTTAGATCAATATCCTTGATGAACATTGATGCAAAAATCCTCAATAAAATACTGGCAAACAGAATCCAGCAGCACATCAAAAAGCTTATCCACCATGATCAAGTGGGCTTCATCCCTGGGATGCAAGGCTGGTTCAATATATGCAAATCAATAAATATAATCCAGCATATAAACAGAACCAAAGTCAAAAACCACATGATTATCTCAATAGATGCAGAAAAGGCCTTTGACAAAATTCAACAACCCTTCATGCTAAAAACTCTCAATAAATTAGGTATTGATGGGTCGTATCTCAAAATAATAAGAGCTATTTATGACAAACGCACAGCCAATATCATACTGAATGGGCAAAAACTGGAAGCATTCCCTTTGAAAACTGGCACAAGACAGGGATGCCCTCTCTCACCACTTCTATTCAACATAGTGTTGGAAGTTCTGGCCAGGGCAATTAGGCAAGAGAAGGAAATCAAGGGTATTCAATTAGGAAAAGAGGAAGTCAAATTGTCCCTGTTTGCAGATGACATGATTGTATATCTAGAAAACTCCATTGTCTCAGCCCAAAATCTCCTTAAGCTGATAAGCAACTTCAGCAAAGTCTCAGGATACAAAATCAATGTACAAAAATCACAAGCATTCTTATACATCAATAACAGACAAACAGAGAGCCAAATCATGAGTGAACTCCCATTCACAATTGCTTCAAAGAGAATAAAATACCTAGGAATCCAACTTACAAGGGATGTGAAGGACCTCTTCAAGGAGAACTACAAACCACTGCTCAAGGAAATAAAAGAGGATACAAACAAATGGAAGAACATTCCATGCTCATGGGTAGGAAGAATCAATATCATGAAAATGGCCATCCTTCCCAAGGTAATTTACAGATTCAATGCCATCCCCATCAAGTTACCAATGACTTTCTTCACAGAATTGGAAAAAACTACTTTAAAGTTCATATGGAACCAAAAAAGAGCCCGCATCGCCAAGTCAATCCTAAGCCAAAAGAATAAAGCTGGAGGCATCACGCTACCTGACTTCAAACTTTACTACAAGGCTACAGTAACCAAAACAGCATGGTACTGGTACCAAAACAGAGATATGGATCAATGGAACAGAACAGAGCCATCAGAAATAATGCCACATATCTACAACTATCTGATCTTTGACAAACCTGACAAAAACAAGAAATGGGGAAAGGGTTCCCTATTTAATAAATGGTGCTGGGAAAACTGGCTAGCCATATGTAGAAAGCTGAAACTGGATCCCTTCCTTACACCTTATACAAAAATCAATTCAAGATGGATTAAAGACTTAAATGTTAGACCTAAAACCATCAAAACCCTAGAAGAAAACCTAGGCAATACCATTCAGGACATAGGCATGGGCAAGGACTTCATGTCTAAAACACCAAAAGCAATGGCAAGAAAAGCCAAAATTGACAAATGGGATCTAATTAAACTAAAGAGCTTCTGCACAGCAAAGGAAACTACCATCAGAGTGAACAGGCAACCTACAAAATGGGAGAAAATTTTCGCAACCTACTCATCTGACAAAGGGCTAATATCCAGAATCTACAATGAACTAAAACAAATTTACAAGAAAAAAACAAACAACGCCATCAAAAAGTGGGTGAAGGACATGAACAGACACTTCTCAAAAGAAGACATTTATGCAGCCAAAAAACACATGAAAAAATGCTCACCATCACTGGCCATCAGAGAAATGCAAATCAAAACCACATTTAGATACCATCTCACACCAGTTAGAATGGCAATCATTAAAAAGTCAGGAAACAACAGGTGCTGGAGAGGATGTGGAGAAATAGGAACACTTTTACACTGTTGGTGGGACTGTAAACTAGTTCAACCCTTGTGGAAGTCAGTGTGGCGATTCCTCAGGGATCTAGAAGTAGAAATTCCATTTGACCCAGCCATCCCATTACTGGGTATATACCCAAAGGACTATAAATCATGCTGCTATAAAGACACAAGCACACGTATGTTTATTGCGGCATTATTCACAATAGCAAAGACTTGGAACCAACCCAAATGTCCAACAATGATAGACTGGATTAAGAAAATGTGGCACATATACACCATGGAATACTATGCAGCCATAAAAAATGATGAGTTCACGTCCTTTGTAGGGACATGGATGAAATTGGAAATCATCATTCTCAGTAAACTATCGCAAGAACAAAAAACCAAACACCGCATATTCTCACTCATAGGTGGGAATTGAACATTGAGAACACATGGACACAGGAAGGGGAACATCACACTTCGGGGACTGTTGTGGGGTGGGGGGAGGGGGGAGGGATAGCATTGGGAGATATACCTAATGCTAGATGACGAGTTGGTGGGTACAGTGCACCAGCATGGCACATGTATACATATGTAACTTACCTGCATGTTGTGCACATGTACCATAGAGCCTAAAGTATAATAATAATAATAATAATAATAAAAAGAAAAAAAAAAAAAGAAACCAGCAGGTAAAACAGACCCTTAGGGAATTCACCAAAAAAAATTATCATTGAACAAGCAATAATGATAACTAAATCTGTGGCTGAACCACAGATAAACCAATAAAAACACAAATCATCTTTCTATGTAATAGCTATACACAAAGGAACACACATGCAAAGATTCGCACCATTGTAGAGCTTACCTCTAGTGATAAAACACACATATGAAACAATCAACATAATAGAAAATTACCTAGTACTTTAGTAAGGGACAAATGCTATTTAAAAAAATAGAAGAAATATGGTATAGAAAGTAATATAGCGGGTAGAATTCAAATTAAATAGCTTGGTCAAAGATTTCATGGTCATCTTAAAGCTTCTTTTATTTTTTTCTATATTCAAGCACATTTTTCTGTATTCTTTATATATATATTTTTTATTATACTTTAAGTTCTAGGGTACATGTGCACAATGTGCAGGTTTGTTCTTAATCTTTTCCTTTTTTTCTGTAATTTTTTCATCTTATCATATCTATTTTATATTTATCAAGCATATCAAGATTGTGAGGTGTGACTATTAAATAAATTTGGTCTTTGCTTTAAAAAGACATATAGCAAGGTCTAAATAGCCTATTCCAATCCTACCTGAAAATAAATCATTTTATAAAAAATTAACAGCAACCCACAATTAATGAATGGATTAGCACCTAATTTCAATGTTGAGAAAACTGTGCTTTGTAGTCCCATATTCTGTTGAACCTGATATTCAGAATCTGTACATGGAAAAACAGCTGAGAAACAATAATCTTCTGTGAAAATGGGCTATTTCAAGCCATCCAAGTTTTGCCAACTCTGCTTCATCAGAAAGATTTATTTGTGTCTTTCCAGATTTCACATGTTCTGTTAAGTGAAAATGAAAGTGTGAGAGACTGGAGCTGTTGGTGAGAACAATCTCCAATAAAGTGCTGCAAGCGGAGATATTAGAAATGATTGCTTTTACACTAAAGGCAGTGACTTTACATTTTGTGATATATTATCATAACAATTCACCATCAAATAGATGAAGGTAGGAGGTCATAAAAATACAATCCATGAAGTTACTGAAAATTAATGCAGGTTTGATACACACCGCTTTAGCATGCACATAATGATCAGAGAACATAATTTTATTGATGCCCAAATAAATAAGAATAGTTCAAAGACAAATCATAGACCTATGCAGTTTCCAAATAGTCAGCATAAATAGTGCACACAATTTAATTAGTAGGAATAAAAATATGTTAAATAAATATGAAATTCAGAGCCTTGAAAATTAAAAATTTAGTTTGAGGAAAACCAAATATATATATATTTAATTTTATAAATTAATATAAAATAGCAAGATTGATACATAAACTAATTACTTATAAATTCTAATCTTATATAAGATATGAGACGACCTTAAATTTATAAGGTTATAATATTTTTAATACTAATAAAACCATAAAAGTGTGTAATTATGTGATACTAAGGTAATAATGGTACTATGTGCAATTACATAAAAACATTACTTTTAAGGAAAAGTATTAACTAGAAAATATTTATAAAGCAGCAAATAAACTGAATATACATTTTAACTATGAAAGAAATTACTAAAAGATAAAACGTTCTAAGAGCTACGCCTCTGAAACATTTCCAAGATTTTAATATTATTTTATTCTAAATTTTAGAAGTATAAAACATTCATTTAAAGTATATATTCTTGTAAATAGTGGTAGACTATAAAATGGTTGAAAAAAAGATTCACTTAGTAATATACAAAACATCCATGACATATATGCATGTTCCGTGTATAAAATCCTACTATAATGGAGCAATACTATAAAAAAGATACTAGTATAAGATAGGAAACATAAGGAAATTTGATTAGGAAAATTTGAGATATAATGTATCACTTTATCTTTTAAATAGACCCAATGAAAAAAATTTATCAGATCTTAAATTATACTACTATTTACCCACAAATCATCAACAAAAAATTTTAAAATCTCTTAGTTGATACAGATATGAAAATAATTATGTTAAAGCCATAAGGAAAACACATAGTAAATGAGCAATTAAACTTTTACTCAAATGTGAAACTAATATAATTTGTATTCATGACAACAAAATAATAATGCACAGCCCCCACTTTGTATTATAGAGACGTTTGTCCTAGATGCATTTAACCAATGCTAAAACATACAAAGCAGAAGCAAAATTCATAATATTCAAAATGAGAAGACAGATATAATATTGTTTCAGATAGTTTTTACAAATATTCCCCAGAAAAGTTTTTAAATTACTGGAAACCGATCATAAAAAATTGAAGAAGTAAAAAATAAATGGAAAGATATCACGTGTTCATGGATTCAAAAAATTAATATTGTTAAAATGTCTATACTATCCAATTGAACTACATATTCAATGTAATCCCTATCAAAATTCTAATGGCATTTCCGTAGAAATAGAAAAAAAATCAATGCTATAATTGGTAAAGAACCACAAAATCCCAAATAGCCAAACCAACCATGAGAAAGAAAAAACAAAGCTGGAGGCACCACACTTTTATGATTTCAAACTATATCACACAGTCATAACAATCAAAACAGTATGGCACTGGAATATAAAACAGACACATAGAACAATGTGACAAATTAGAAAGCAAATTTTTTTTTAGAAAAAAAATCACATTTGATCAGATTCCAAGAATAGAAATGAGGAAATGATAGTCTCTTCGATAAATGGTATTGGAGAAACTGAATATCCATGTGCAAAAGAGTGAAATTGAACCCTTACCTCACACTGTATACAAAACTTAATCCAAAATGGCTTAAAGACTTAAATGCAGTACCTAAAACCATAAAACGCCTAGAAGAAATCATAGGGAGAAAGTTTCTTGACATTAGTCTTTGCAATGATTTTTTGGATATGACACCAAAAGCTCAGGCAACAAAGGCAAAATTAAACAAGTGGGACTACACCAAACTGAAAGTTTCTGTAGTGGAATGAAACAATCAACAAAATAAAAAGAAAACCTCCTATGGGCTGGGAAAAAAAAATAATTCTGTTAAAAGGTTAACAATCCAAAATATATAAGTAACAAATATAACTCAATAGAAAAAAAATCCAATTTTAAAAATGAGCAAAAAACCTGAATAAATATTTTTTTTCCAGAGAAGACATACAAATGGGCAAAAAGCATATGAAAACATTCTCAACATCACTAATCATCAGGGAAATGCAAATAAAAATCACAATAAGATAGCACCTCACACCTGTTAGAGTGGGTAGCCTCAAAAAGATAAGAGATTAAGTGTTGATGAGGGAGTGGAGAAAAGGGAACAGCCATATGTAAATTGGTACAGTCACATGGAAAACAGTTTGTAGGTTTCTCAAAATATTAAAAATAGAATTACCACACAGTTCATCTGTGAGTATATATTTATATATTTATGAGTATATATTCATAGGAAATGAAATCAGCATTGAAGAGATATCTACACGCCCATGTCCATTGCAGCATTGTTCACCAAGGCAAGATATGAAGATAATCTAAGTGATAAGTGACAGATGAATAAAGAAAATGTAATATGTATGCATATACATATATGTTTACACACACAACACACAGACGCATAAAGGGATATTATTCAGTCATAAAGAAGAAATCCCTGCCATTTGTGAAAGCATGGATGAAATTATGTTAGCAATGCTTTGTCTGAATTCGATAGGTTATGAAATGATGTGTTTTCATTTTTATTTGTGATTTCTCCTTTGACCCGTTGGTGGTTTAAGAGTATGCTGTTTAATTTCTATATATTTGCAAATTTTTCAATTTTTTTCCTCATATGGGTTTCAAGTATTATTCCATAGTGATTAGAAAAGATGCTTTGCACAAGTTCAATATTTTCAAACTTACTAATGCTGATGTCATAAAATGGATTAGGAGATTTTCCTTCTCTTCTTTTTTTTTGGAAAAGTATGAGAAGGATTGGTTTTAATTCTTTAAATGTTAGCAGAATTCACAGGTGAAGCTAGCAGATCTCTGATTCTTCTTTGCAGGGAGGTTTTTGATTACAGAGTCAAGCTCCTGACTAGTTACGGGTCTGTTCAGATTTTCTATTTCTTCATGATTCAGTCTTGGTGGGTTGTATCTTTCTAGGAACTTGTCCATTCATCTAGGTTATTTAATTTGTTTACACCTATAAATTTATATCTTAGCATTGCTTACACTATATTCATAAGATTTGATATGTTATTGGATTTTGTTGTTGTTTTTCGTTGTTTGTTTTTTTGAGATGGAGTCTCACTCTGTCACCCAGGCTGAAGTGCAGTGGCACAATCTCGGCTCACTGCAACCTCTGCCTCCCAGGTTCAAGCAATTCTCCTGCCTCAGCCTCCTCAGTAGCTGGGGCTACAGGTGTGCATTACCATGCCTGGTGAATTTTTGTATTTTTAGTAGAGACACGGTTTTGCCATTTTGGCCAGGCTTGTCACAAACTCCTGACCTCAGGTGAGTTGCCAACCTCAGCCTCCCAAAGTGGTATGTTTTTATACTCATTTTTCTCAAAATATTTTCTAATTTCCCTGTGGTTCTTTTTTTGGCCTCTTGGTCATTTAAAAATGTGTTGCTTACTTTCTGTATATTTGTGCAGAAAATTTTTTAGTCATCACTCTGTTACTGATCTTTAATTTTACATCATTATAGGAAAACTACATTATATATGTATACTTCTTAAAAAAAAAAAAACACTACCGAGACTATTTTGTGGCCTTACATGTGTTCTATCCTGTAGAATATCCTGTGAACTTGAGAAGAACATATATTCTGATGTTGTTGGGTCAAATATTCTGTATATCTCTGTTCATTCTAGCCCATTCCTCTCTTTCCTTATCTTCTCTCTAGTTGTTATATCCATTACTGAAAGTGGAGAATTGATTTCTACAACTATTATTTTTGAACTATGTGATCCCCCTCCCAATTTTGTAAATCTTTGCTTCATATATATTGAATACATTGTTAAGTGAGTAAATGTTTGTAATTTTTCTATCTTCTTCGAGATGAAAACTTTTATTAATATATAATGCACTTTATCTCTTATAATATTGTTACATTTAAATAGTATTTCATCTAATATTACAGGTAATCCAGTCCCATTTGGTTACTATTTGAATGGAACATCTTTTCCATACATTCACTTTCAACATATTTATATATTTGAATCTAAGGAGAGTCTCAGGAAGACAGCACATAGTTGGATCTTTTAAAATCCTTTCTGCAATTATCTCTTTTGATTGGAGAGCTTAATCTGTTTTGAATTTAAAGTAATTATTATAAGAGATGTGCTTCTGCTTCTTGCTGTTTTGCTATTTGGTGTTTACATCGCCTATAGTTGGCCCTTCATTTCCACCATCATTGTCTTTTTTTGTGTTTAGTTGATTTTTTGTAATGACATATTTTCACATTTTATTCATGTCTGTGTATATTATATAGACATTTTCTTGGTGTTCATCATGGGAATTATATTTAACACCCTAAAATTACTAGAACCGAATTTAAATTTATTCACATTTAACTTTAATACTATAAAAGAGTCTGTTCCTATAAATCTCCCTTTCCCCTTTTGGTAATTGATATCACAGATTTCATTGCTGTGCACTGTGTGCCAAATATCATAGAACAATAGTTTTATGCATTTTATATTCATTCTTTTATAATTAAAATTGGAATTATAAAACAAAATTAAAATAATAGTAACTTTTATAGTTGTCCATGTATTTACCTTTATCAAAGACTTTTATTTCTTCATATGGAGTGCTGTTACTGTCCAGTGTCCTTTCATTTCTACCTGAAGAACTTACTGTAATATTTCTTTTTTTTTTTTTTTTTTTTTTTTAGGTCATACTAATTTTATTAGATTTTTTTCTTTTTCTTTTTTTTTCTTTTATTGTAATTATTATTATTATTATTATTATTATTATACTTTAGGTTTTATGGTACATGTGCCCAATGTGCAGGTAAGTTACATATGTATACATGTGCCATGCTGGTGTGCTGCACCCACCAACTCATCATCTAGCATTAGGTATATTTCCCAATGTTATCCCTCCCCCCTCCCCTCAACCCACAACAGTCCCTGAAGTGTGATGTTCCCCTTCCTGTGTCCATGTGTTCTCATTGTTCAATTCCCACCCATGAGTGAGAATATGCGGTGTTTGGTTTTTTGTTCTTGCGATAGTTTACTGAGAATGATGATTTCCAATTTCATCCATGTCCCTACAAAGGACATGAACTCATCATTTTTTATGGCTGCATAGTATTCCATGGTGTAGATGTGCCACACTTTCTTAATCCAGTCTATCATTGTTGGACATTTGGGTTGGTTCCAAGTCCTTGCTATTGTGAATAATGCGGCAATAAACATACGTGTGCATGTGTCTTTATAGCAGCACGATCTATAGTCCTTTGGGTATATACCCAGTAATGGGATGGCTGGGTCGAATGGAATTTCTAGTTCTAGATCCCTGAGGAATCGCCACACTGACTTCCACAAGGGTTGAACTAGTTTACAGTCCCACCAACAGTGTAAAAGTGTTCCTATTTCTCCACATCCTCTCCAGCACCTGTTGTTTCCTGACTTTTTAATGATCGCCATTCTAACTGGTGTGAGATGGTGTCTCATTGTGGTTTTGATTTGCATTTCTCTGATGGCCAGTGATGGTGAGCATTTTTTCATGTGTCTTTTGGCTGCATAAATGTCTTCTTTTGAGAAGTGTCTGTTCATGACCTTCGCCCACTTTTTGATGGGGTTGTTTGTTTTTTTCTTGTAAATTTGTTGGAGTTCATTGTAGATTCTGGATATTAGCCCTTTGTCAGATGAGTAGGTTGCGAAAATTTTCTCCCATTTTGTAGGTTGCCTGTTCACTCTGATGGTAGTTTCCTTTGCTGTGCAGAAGCTCTTTAGTTTAATTAGATCCCATTTGTCAATTTTGGCTTTTCTTGCCATTGCTTTTGGTGTTTTAGACATGAAGTCCTTGCCCATGCCTATGTCCTGAATGGTATTGCCTAGGTTTTCTTCTAGGGTTTTTATGGTTTTAGGTCTAACATTTAAGTCTTTAATCCATCTTGAATTGATTTTTGTATAAGGTGTAAGGAAGGGATCCAGTTTCAGCTTTCTACATATGGCTAGCCAGTTTTCCCAGCACCATTTATTAAATAGGGAATCCTTTCCCCATTTCTTGTTTTTCTCAGGTTTGTCAAAGATCAGATGGTTGTAGATATGTGGCATTATTTCTGACGGCTCTGTTCTGTTCCATTGATCTATATCTCTGTTTTGGTACCAGTACCATGCTGTTTTGGTTACTGTAGCCTTGTAGTATAGTTTGAAGTCAGGTAGCGTGATGCCTCCAGCTTTGTTCTTTTGGCTTAGGATTGACTTGGCGATGCGGGCTCTTTTTTGGTTCCATATGAACTTTAAAGTAGTTTTTTCCAATTCTGTGAAGAAAGTCATTGGTAGCTTGATGGGTATGGCATTGAATCTGTAAATTACCTTGGGAAGGATGGCCATTTTCATGATATTGATTCTTCCTACCCATGAGCATGGAATGTTCTTCCATTTGTTTGTATCCTCTTTTATTTCCTTGAGCAGTGGTTTGTAGTTCTCCTTGAAGAGGTCTTTCACATCCCTTGTAAGTTGGATTCCTAGGTATTTTATTCTCTTTGCAGCAACTGTGAATGGGAGTTCACTCATGATTTGGCTGTCTGTTTGTCTGTTGTTGATGTATAAGAATGCTTGTGATTTTTGCACATTGATTTTGTATCCTGAGACTTTGCTGAAGTTGCTTATCAGCTTAAGGAGATTTTGGGCTGAGACAATGGGGTTTTCTAGATATACTATCATGTCATCTGCAAACAGGGACAATTTGACTTCCTCTTTTCCTAATTGAATACCCTTGATTTCCTTCTCCTGCTTAATTGCCCTGGCCAGAACTTCCAACACTATGTTGAATAGAAGTGGCGAGAGAGGGCATCCCTGTCTTGTGCCAGTTTTCAAAGGGAATGCTTCCAGTTTTTGCCCATTCAGTATGATATTGGCTGTGGGTTTGTCATAAATAGCTCTTATTATTTTGAGATACGTCCCATCAATTCCTAATTTATTGAGAGTTTTTAGCATGAAGGGTTGTTGAATTTTGTCAAAGGCCTTTTCTGCATCTATTGAGATAATCATGTGGTTTTTGTCTTTGGTTCTGTTTATATGCTGGATTACATTTATTGATTTGCGTATATTGAACCAGCCTTGCATCCCAGGGATGAAGCCCACTTGATCATGGTGGATAAGCTTTTTGATGTGCTGCTGGATTCTGTTTGCCAGTATTTTATTGAGGATTTTTGCATCAATGTTCATCAAGGATATTGGTCTAAAATTCTCTTTTTTTGTTGTGTCTCTGCCAGGCTTTGGTATCAGGATGATGCTGGCCTCATAAAATGAGTTAGGGAGGATTCCCTCTTTTTCTATTGATTGGAATAGTTTCAGAAGGAATGGCACCAGCTCCCCCTTGTACCTCTGGTAGAATTCGGCTGTGAACCCATCTGGTCCTGGACTTTTTTTGGTTGGTAAGCTATTGATTATTGCCATAATTTCAGCTCCTGTTATTGGTCTATTCAGAGATTGAACTTCTTCTTGGTTTAGTCTTGGGAGGGTGTATGTGTTGAGGAATTTATCCATTTCTTCTAGATTTTCTAGTTTATTTGCATAGAGGTGTTTGTAATATTCTCTGATGGTAGTTTGTATTTCTGTGGGATCGGTGGTGATATCCCCTTTATCATTTTTTATTGCATCTATTTGATTCTTCTCTCTTTTTTTCTTTATTAATCTTGCTAGCGGTCTATTAATTTTGTTGATCCTTTCAAAAAACCAGCTCCTGGATTCATTGATTTTTTGAAGGGTTTTTTGTGTCTCTATTTCCTTCAGTTCTGCTCTGATTTTAGTTATTTCTTGCCTTCTGCTAGCTTTTGAATGTGTTTGCTCTTGCTTTTCTAGTTCTTTTAATTGTGATGTTAGGGTGTCAATTTTGGATCTTTCCTGCTTTCTCTTGTGGGCATTTAGTGCTATAAATTTCCCTCTACACACTGCTTTGAATGCATCCCAGAGATTCTGGTATGTTGTGTCTTGGTTCTCGTTGGTTTCAAAGAACATCTTTATTTCTGCCTTCATTTCGTTATGTACCCAGTAGTCATTCAGGAGCAGGTTGTTCAGTTTCCACGTAGTTGAGCGGTTTTGAGTGAGATTCTTAATCCTGAGTTCTAGCTTGATTGCACTGTGATCTGAGAGAAAGTTTGTTACAATTTCTGTTCTTTTACATTTATTGAGGAGAGCTTTACTTCCAAGGATATGGTCAATTTTGGAATAGGTGTGGTGTGGTGCTGAAAAAAATGTATATTCTGTTGATTTGGGGTGGAGAGTTCTGTAGATGTCTATTAGGTCTGCTTGGTGCAGAGCTGAGTTCAATTCCTGGGTATCCTTGTTGACTTTCTGTCTCGTTGATCTGTCTAATGTTGACAGTGGGGTATTAAAGTCTCCCATTATTAATGTGTGGGAGTCTAAGTCTCTTTGTAGGTCACTCAGGACTTGCTTTATGAATCTGGGTGCTCCTGTATTGGGTGCATATATATTTAGGATAGTTAGCTCTTCTTGTTGAATTAATCCCTTTACCATTATGTAATGGCCTTCTTTGTCTCCTTTGATCTTTGTTGGTTTAAAGTCTGTTTTATCAGAGACTAGGATTGCAACCCCTGCCTTTTTTTGTTTTCCATTTGCTTGGTAGATCTTCCTCCATCCTTTTATTTTGAGCCTATGTGTGTCTCTGCACGTGAGATGGGTTTCCTGAATACAGCACACTGATGGGTCTTGAGTCTTTATCCAATTTGCCAGTCTGTGTCTTTTAATTGGACCATTTAGTCCATTTACATTTAAAGTTAATATTGTTATGTGTGAATTTGATCCTGTCATTATGATGTTAGCTCGATGTTTTGCTCGTTAGTTGATGCAGTCTCTTCCTAGTCTCGATGGTCTTTACATTTCGGTATGATTTTGCAGTGGCTGGTACCGGTTGTGCCTTTCCATGTTTAGCGCTTCCTTCAAGAGCTCTTTTAGGGCAGGCCTGGTGGTGACAAAATCTCTCAGCATTTGCTTGTCTGTAAAGTATTTTATTTCTCCTTCACTTATGAAGCTTAGTTTGGCAGGATATGAAATTCTGGGTTGAAAATTCTTTTCTTTAAGAATGTTGAATATTGGCCCCCACTCTCTTCTGGCTTGTAGGGTTTCTGCCGAGAGATCCGCTGTTAGTCTGATGGGCTTCCCTTTGATGGTAACCCAACCTTTCTCTCTGGCTGCCCTTAACATTTTTTCCTTCATTTCAACTTTGGTGAATCTGACAATTATGTGTCTTGGAGTTGCTCTTCTTGAAGAGTATCTTTGTGGCGTTCTCTGTATTTCCTGAATCTGAATGTTGGCCTGCCTTGCTAGATTGGGGAAGTTCTCCTGGATAATATCCTGCAGAGTGTTTTCTAACTTGTTTCCATTCTCCCCATCACTTTCAGGTACACCAATCAGACGTAGATTTGGTCTTTTCACATAGTCCCACATTTCTTGGAGGCTTTGCTCGTTTCTTTTTATTCTTTTTTCTCTAAACTTCCCTTCTCGCTTCATTTCATTCATTTCATCTTCCAGGGCTGATACCCTTTCTTCCATTTGATCGCATCGGCTCCTGAGGCTTCTGCATTCCTCACGTAGTTCTCGAGCCTTGGTTTTCAGCTCCATCAGCTCCTTTAAGCACTTCTCTGTATTGGTTATTCTAGTTATACATTCTTCTAAATTTTTTTCAAAGTTTTCAACTTCTTTGCCTTTGGATTGAATATCCTCCCGTAGCTCAGAGTAATTTGATCGTCTGAAGCCTTCTTCTCTCAGCTCGTCAAAGTCATTCTCCGTCCAGCTTTGTTCCGTTGCCGGTGAGGAACTGCGTTCCTTTGGAGGAGGAGAGGTACTCTGGTTTTTAGAGTTTCCAGTTTTTCTGCTCTGTTTTTTCCCCATCTTTGTGGTTTTATCTACTTTTGGTCTTTGATGATGGTGATGTACAGATGGGTTTTTGGTGTGGATGTCCTTTCTGTTAGTTTTCCTTCTAACAGACAGGACCCTCAGCTGCAGGTCTGTTGGAGTACCTGGCCGGCCGTGTGAGGTGTCAGTCTGCCCCTGCTGGGGGGTGCCTCCCAGTTAGGCTGCTCGGGGGTCAGGGGTCAGGGACCCACTTGAGGAGGCAGTCAGCCCGTTCTCAGATCTCCAGCTGCGTGCTGGGAGAACCACTGCTCTCCTCACAGCTGTCAGACAGGGACATTTAAGTCTGCAGAGGTTACTGCTGTCTTTTTGTTTGTCTGTGCCCTGCCCCCAGAGGTGGAGCCTACAGAGGCAGGCAGGCCTCCTTGAGCTGTGGTGGGCTCCACCCAGTTCAAGCTTCCAGGCTGCTTTGTTTACCTAAGCGAGCCTGGGCAATGGCGGGCGCCCCCTCCCCCAGCCTCGCTGCCGACTTGCTGCTTGATCTCAGACTGCTGTGCTAGCAATCAGCAAGACTCCGTGGGCGTAGGACCCTCTGAGCCAGGTGCGGGCTATATACTCTCCTGGGGCACCGTTTCCTAAGCCCGTTGGAAAAGCACAGTATTCGGGTGGGAGTGGCCCGATTTTCCAGGTGCCGTCTGTCACCTCTGGAAGGGGAACTCCCTGACCTCTTGCGCTTCCCGAGTGAGGCAATGCCTCGCCCCTGCTTCGGCTGGTGCACGGTGCGCTCACCCACTGACCTGCGCCCACTGTCTGGCACTCCCTAGTGAGATGAACACGGTACCTCAGATGGAAATGCAGAAATCACCCGTCTTCTGCGTTGCTCGCGCTGGGAGCTGTAGACCGGAGCTGTTCCTATTCGGCCATCTTGGCTCCTCTTGTAATATTTCTTAAAGGGCAGTTCTAGTAGTAACGAACTTCCCTAGCTTTTATCTGGGAAAAATCTTAATTTCTCCCTAATTTTTGAAGAACAGTTGAGCCAGATATAGGATTTATAATTGCCAATACTTTTTTTCCTTTTAACACTTTGAATATAGTCATGTGTGACTCAAAGATGAGGATACATTCTAGGAAATATGACATTAGGTAATTTTGTCATTGTGCAAACATTATCAAGTATATTTACACAAACTTAGATGATATAGCCTACTACATACCTAGGCTATCTATATGATATAGTCTATTGTTCCTAGGCTACAAACCTGTACTGTTACTGTGCTGAACAGTATGTTACTGTAGCATGGGCAGTCATAACACAATGGTAAGGGTTTGCATACTTAAACATATAAAAGGTAGAGCATTGTGCTACAATGTTGCTACAATGTTCACTAGGCAATAGGAATGTCTCAGCTCCATTTTAATCTTATGGGACAGTCATCATTTGTGCAGTCTGCCATTTATCAAAATGTTATCATATGGTGTATGACTGTACATCAACCTACTCCCTATTGCTTTCATGGGTTCTAATAAGAAATGGAGTGATAGTCTAATTGAGTATAACTTGTATGTGATGAGTCATTTATCTCTTGCTGCTCTCAAGATTTTCTCATTTTTGGCTTTCAATTGTTTGATTAAAAATATGTCTTGATGTGGGTCTCTTAGAGATTATCCAACTTAGAGTTTATATAGCTTCTTGGATTTGTAGTTTCATGACTTAAACTTGGGAAATTTCTATCCATTTTTTTTTAATATTATTTCTTCCCTATTTTTTTCCCAGCTCTCCATGTGGGATAAACACAATGCTCTTGTTGGCCTGCTTGATAGTGCTTCACAGATTCTTTGGTACCTGTTCACTGACTTCATTGTTTTCCTCATACTTCATAATTTCAATTGCTCTATTTTTAGGTTCTCTGATTCATTTGTCTGCTTGCACAAATTTGCTTTTGAATCCTTCTAGGTTGTTTGTATTTCTGTTGTAATTTATGGCTCCAGAATTTTGATTTGGCTTCTTTTACTATTTCAGTTTCTTTGGTTATGTATTTTATTTTGTTCATGTATTGTTTTCTTGTCTTTGTCCATGTCTGTCTTCAGTTTTTGGAACATCTTCAAGGGAGTTGACTAATTAATTTATTTTTAACATAAGAAAAGTATGCAAATTTTATTTGGTGTTAAAATTTTAATTTTTATGTGTGCATAAAGGTCTTCATAGAAAAAAATAATACTTGAAGAAAGGCTAGACCCAAAAGCCTATATACCATTATAATAAAAATAGATAAATTGTGGAGTTGTAACAAAAAATAGAAAAAAGAGTATGGCCTGGGAGCAGTAAATTGTGGGAATGTGATTAGGAAATGTATAGGGGAAACTAATGAAAAGACAGGGGTCAATTTAGTAAAATTTGATCTTACACATTCTCTCAGTGTTACCTCCCCATCTCTGGTGATAAGAGTGTTCTCCTCTCCTGTTACAGGAAGAGCATCTTTCTCAGAGGAAATTCATACCCTGCTTTTAGGTAGAAAGTGGAAGGCCAAAGAGCTCTTCCTGCATCTACTGTTTTCTCAATTGCCTTTAACTCAAAATAATCAATATGCTAAAGTGTCATATTTGGGGATAGCATGTTCTGATCCCCTTATAATCTTATTTTGTATTGTTTTTCTTCTTTTTTGTAAGATAAAGACATATATTTATTTAGTCCCCTGGCTTTATTATTTCATTTAGATAAATATAGGACTTTTAACTTTTAGGTTCAGGGGTACACGTACAGGTTTATTATACAGGTAAATTGAATGTTATGGGGGCTTGGTGTACAGATTATTTCATTACCCAGGTAATAAGCGTAGTACCTGATAAGTAGTTTTTTGATCCTCATTCTCCTTCAACCTTCCACCCTCAAGTAGGCCTGGTGGCTGTTGTTTTCTTCTTTGTGTCCATATATGCTCAAAATTTAGCTCCCACTTATAAGTGAGATCACATAGTATTTGGTTTTCTGCAACATAAGCATTGTAGATGTCTATGCTACTATGAATAGCGCTTCAGTGAACATATGCATGCATGTGTCTTTATGGTAGAATGATTTATATTCCTTTGAGTATATATCCAATAATGGGATTGCTGGGTCAAATGGTAATTCTAAGTTCTTTTAGAAATTGCCACACTGCTTTCCACAATGCTTGAACTAATTAACATTCCCACCAACCATGTATAAGTGTTTCCTTTTCTCCACAACCTCACCAGCATCAGTTATTTTCTAATATTTTAATAGGAGTCATTCTGACTGGTGTGAGATGATATCTCACCGTGGTTTGGAATTGCATTTCTCCAGTGATGCTGAGCATTTTTTCATATGCTTGTTGGCCACATGTATGTCTTCTTTTGAAAAGTATCTGTTCATGTCCTTTGCCCACTTTTTAATGGGGTTGTTTGTTTTTTGTAGTAAGTTTGTTTAAGTTTCTTACAGATGCTGGATATTAGACCTGCTTAGTTTGTGAGAATTTTCTCCCACTCTATAGGCTGTCTGTTAACTCTACTGATAGTTTCTTTTGCTATGCAGAAGCTCTTTGGTTTAATTAGGTCCCATTTGTCAATTTTTACTTTTGTTGCAATTTCTTTTGGCATCTTTGTCATGAAATCTTTGCTAAGTCCTGTATCCAGAATGATATTTCCTAGATTTTCCAGGGTTTTTATAGTTTTAGGTATTATATTTAAGTCTTTAATCTATCTTGAGTTGATTTTTGTATATGGTGTAAGGAAGGGAGCTAGTTTCAATCTTCCACATATGGCTAGCCAGTTATCCCAGCACCATTTATTAAATATTGAGTTCTCTCCCCATTGCATATTTTTGTCAATTATGTTGAAGGTCAGATGGTTGCAGGTATGCAGCCTCATTTCTGTGCTGTCTATTTTGTTTCATTGGTCTATGTATCTGTTTTTGTACCAGTACCATGCTATTTTGGTTACTGTAGACTTGCAGTATAGTTTGAAGCCAGGTAATGTGATGCCTCCAGCTTTATTCTTTTTGCTTAGGATTGCCTGGGCTATTCAGACTCTTTTTTAGTTCCATGTGAATTTTAAAATAGGTTTGTTGTAATTCTATGAAGAATGTCATTGATAGTTTGATAGTAATAGCATTGAATCTATAAATTGCTTTCAGAAGTATGGTCATTTAAAAATATTGATTCTTTCTATCCATTAATATGGAATGGTTTTCCATTTATTTGTGTCATCTGATTTCTTTGAGCAGTGGTTTGTAATTCTCATTGTAGAGGTCTTTCACCTCCTTGGTGGGCTATATTCCTAGGTACTTTATTCTTTTTGTGGCTATTTTGAATGGGATTGTGTTTTTAATTTTGCTTTCTGCTTGAATATTATTGGTTTATAGAAAGGTTACTGATTTTGTATATTGCATTTGTATCCTGAAATTTTGCTCAGGTTGTTTATCAGCTGAAGGAACTTTTGGGAAGAGATTATGGCATTTCCTATGTATGGAATCATATCATTTACAAACAGAGATAGTTCGACTTCCTCTCTTCCTATTTGGATGTCTTTTATTTCTTTCTCTTGCCTGATTGCTCTGGCTAGGTCTTCCAGTACTATGTGGAATAGAAGCAATGAAAGAAGGCATCCTTATCTTGTTCCTATTTTCAAGGGAATGCTTCCAGCTTTTGCCCATTTAGCATAATATTGGCTGTTGGTTTTTCACAGAGGGCTGTTGTTATTTTGGAGTACGTGTGTTCATTGCTTAGTTTGTTATGGGATTGTAAAGTATAGAGAAGTTGATTTTTATCAAAAGCCTTTTCTGCATCTATTGAGATGATCATGTGGTTTTTGTTTTTAGTTCTGCTCAAACTAAATCACATTAATTGTGGTGAATCACATTAATTGATTTGTGTATGTCAAACCAATTTTGCATCCCAGGAGTAAAGCCTACTTGATCGTAGTGGATTAGCTTTTCGATATGCTGCTGGATTTGATTTACTAGTATTTTGTTTTGTGTTTATCCATCTATGTTAATCAAGGATATTGACCTGAAGTTTTCTTTTTTTTTTTTTTTTTGTTATCTCTGGTAGGTTTTGGTATCAGGATGATGCTGGCCTCATAGAATAAGTTAGAGAGGAGTCCTTCCTACTCAATTATTTGGAATAGTTTCAGCAGGAATACTAACAGCTCTTTCTTACACATTTGGTAAAATTCAGCTGTGAATCTCTCTGTTCCTGGTTGGTAGTCTTTTTATTACTGATTCAATTTCAGAGCTCAATGTTTTTCTCTTCAGGGATTCAATTTCTTCCTGGTTCATTCTTTGGAGGTTGTATGTGTCCAGGAATTTATCCAGTTCTTCTAGTTTTTCAAGCTTGTGCACATAGAGATGTTCATAATAGTCTCTGATGGGTTTTTGTATTTCTGTAGGGTCAGTAGTAGTGTCCCTTTTGTCATTTCTGATTGTGTTTCTTTGGATCTTCTCTCTCTTTTACATTAGTGTAGCTAGTGGTCTATCTTATTAATTTGTTCAAAAAACCAGCTCCTGGAGTCATTGATCTTTTGTATGGATTTTCATGTCTCAATTTCCTTCAGTTTAGCAATGGTTTTAGTTATTTTTTTTCTGCTAGCCTTGGGATTAGGGTTGGTTTGTTCTTTCTCTAGTTTCTCTATTTGTGATGCTTAGGTTGTTAATTTGAAATCTTTCTAACTTTTCGATATGGTCGTTTAGTGCTATAAAGTTCCCTATTAACACTGCATTGACTGTGTCCCAGAGATTCTGGTATGTTGTGTCTTTTTTCTTATTATTTTCTGAGAATTTCTTTATTTCTGCCTTAATTTCGTTATTTACCCAGAAGTCACTTAGGAGCAGTTTGTTTAATTTCCATGTAATTTTATGGTTTTGAGTGGTTTTCTTAGTATTTATTTCTATTTTACTGCACTGTGGTCTGAAAGCATGTTTGGTATGATTTTTTTTAATTTATTGAGGATTGTTTTAGACCTGATGTGTGGTCATTTTTGGAGTATGTGCCATGTGCAGGTGAGAAGAATGTATATTCTGTTCTTTTGGGATAGTGAGTTCTGTAGATGTTTATCAGGTCCATTTGGTCAAATGCTGAGTTTAATACTATCAGTGGGGTGTTAAAGTCTCCCACCATTATTGGTTGGTTATCTAAGTCTCTTCATGAGTCTCTAACAACTTGCTTTATGAATCTGGGTGCTCCTGTGTTGGGTATATATATATATATATATATTCATGATAGTTAGGTCGTCTTGTTGAATTGAGCCCTTTACTATTGTGTAATGCCCTTCTTTTAATTTTTTTATCTTGATTTAGAGTCTGTTTTGTCTGAAATTAGAATAGCAACCTTTGCCTTTTTATGTTTTCCATTTGCTTGTTAGATTTTTCTTCATCCCTTTATTTTGAGTCTATGGGTGTCATTGCATGTGAGATGGGTATCTTGAAGATAGTAAACCATTGGGTTTTCATTGAGGCATTTAGCCCATTTACATTCAAGGTTAGTATTGATACATGCAGATTTGATCCCATCATCATGTTGTTAGCTGGTTATCATGCAGAGTTGTTTGTATGGTTGCATTATGGTGTCACTGGTCCAGGTACTTAAGTGTGATGCCAGTGATGGTCTTTCTTCTGTAGTTGCCAGTAATGGTCTTTTCCATAGTTAGCACTCCCTTCAGGACTTCTTCCAAGGCAGGTCTGATGTTGATGAATTCCCTCTGCATTTGCTTGTCTGAAAGAGTCTTATTTCTCTTTCATTTATTAAGGTTAGTTTGGCTGGATATGAAATTCTTGTTTGTAAATCCTTTTCTTTAAGAGTTCTGAATATAGGCCTCTAATCTCTTCTGGCTTGTAGAGTTTCTGCTGACAGGTCTGCTGTTAGCCTGATATAATTCCCTTTGTATATTACCTGCCTCTTCCTAGCTGCCTTTAACATTTTTCTCTCAGTTTGACCTTGAAGAATCTAATAACTATGTGTCTTGGGGTTATCTTCTCATGTAGTATTTCACAGAGGTTCTCTGCATTTCCTGAATTTGAATGTTGGTCTCTGTAGTGAGGTTGGGGAAATTTTCATGGATAATATTCTGAAATATGTTTTCCAAGTTGCTAGGTTTCTCTCCCTCTCTTTCATGGATGCCAACGAGTCATAGATTTGGTCTCTTTACGTAATCCCATATTTCTCATAGGTTTTGTTTATTCTTCTTTATTGTTTTTCCTTAATTTCTCTCTGACTTAGTCATTTTGGAAAGCCAGTCTTCAAGCTCTGATATTCTTTACTCAGTTTGTTCAATTTTCATGTTAATACTTGCAATTGCATTATGAAATTCTTCTAGTGTGTTTTTCAGCTCTATCAGATAAGTTTGATTCTTTCTTATAATGTCCATTTAGCTATCACCTTTTGTATTGTTTTCCTGTAATCCTTAGATATCTTGGATTGAGTCTCAAGTATCTCCTGTATTTTAATGATCTTCATTCCTTTCCACAGTCTGAATTTTATTTCTGACATTTCAGCCATTTCATCCTGGTTAAGAATCACTACTGGAAATATTATTATGGTTGTTTGGAGGTAAGATGATACTCTGGCTTTTTGAGTTGCCACAGTTTTTGTGCTGGTTCTTTCTCATTTGTGTGGGCTGATGTTTCTTTAATCTTTGAAGTTAGTATTCTTTGGATGGTTTGCTTTGCTTTTTTCACGTTTGATGCCCTTGGGAGTTTGATTATGGTATAAGGTGAACTCGGTTGACTGGCTTTGATTCTAGTCTGCTCCTGGGTTGTGGAAGAGCCCCCTCTGATTACTGTCTCTGTGCTCACATTCGTTTTGTTGGGTGTTCTAGTCAATGGGACTCACTCAGGCAGCACCTGCAGTTGGCATATGTATTAGTCCATTCTCACACTGCTATGAAGACATACCTGAGACTGGGTAATTTATAAAGGAAAGAGGTTTAATTAAGTCACATTTCCACATGGCTGGAGAAGCCTCAGGACACTTACAATCATAGTGGAAGGTGAGAGAGAAGCATGTCTTACATGGTGGAAAATGAGAGAGTTGCAAACAAAAGCAGGGAAAACTGCCTTATAAAACCATCAGATCTCATGAGAACTCACTGGCTATCATGAGAACATCATAGGGGAAACCACCCTAATGATCCAATTACCTCCACCTGTTTTCTCCCTTGACATGTGGGGGTTATGGGAACTATGGGGATTATAATTTAAGATGAGATTTGGGTGGGAACATAAGGCCTAACCATATGAAAACACAAGCCATGTCCTTGCCAGTGTGGCCCTAATCTGCTGTCCATGTATTTCCCAGGGAAACATGGTGCTGGGCCTGCCTGCAGAGTTTGGGGGAAATGGGACCACTGGGTTGGAAGTTCTAGTGGGTGTGGTCTATCTGGCTAGAAGAGGCAGAGGAGGGTGGAGTTGCCCACCCTGATACTTGAGTGTTTGCACAGCAACAGTAGGCTATGCCCTTCTGCAAATTCAGGCAGAAGTAGGACTGCTGGGCTGGTAGCTCTAGCTCCCCACCATAGGCCCAATAGAAGCCACACTTGTGGTACTTGGGAGCAGTAAGATTTCCAGACTTTCATTGTCAGATGGGGCTTGCTGCCAGCTTCCAGCCCAGTGGTCTTGCTTTGGCCTGAACTGGGCTAGCCATTCCACCCACCCCCACCACTGGTAGCCAGGCAAGCAATACTTGCTGGAGCTTCCAGCCCAGCGATCCCATGTTTGTGTAAACTCAGCTGGAGGGCACAACCTCCTGTTGTCCTGGGAAACACCCAAACACCATAGCACATGACTTCACCTGCCCCTGCCACTGGTAGCTAGGCAGACAATGTTAGCAAGAGTTTCTGGGCCAGTGGGTCCATTTCTGTGTGAACTCAGTTGGAGGGCATAGCTTCCTATTGCCTGGGGAAACAGCCGGATGGCTGAGTGGTAACCAGGTAATCCTACCACCAGTAACCAGGTGGGCAGTGCCTGCTAGTTTCTGGCCCAGTGGTCCTGCCTCTGTGTGAACTCAACTACAGAGCACATCTTCCTGTTGTCCTGGGAAACAGTCAGATGGCAGAGCATGTGACCCCATCTGCCACTACTACTGGTGGGCAGGTTGGCAACATCTACTAGAGCTTCCAGCCCAGAGGCCCTGCTTCTGCGTGAACTCAATGGAAGTATACCATTAGCTCTGCTGGGTCTCCAGCTTGTCAACTGCAGCTCTTAGAACTTTTTGGCATCCACAATTGTGTCAACAAATTTCTTATAATAAATAAATAAATCTATTTATCTATCTATCTGTCATCTATCTATCTACCTATCTACTCATCCATCCATCCTATTGGTTGTTTCTCTAGAGAAGCCTGACTAATACAACTGTCTTTTCTCTAATGTCTCTTTTTTCCTAATAGGTGTAGACACACATATTTATATTGAACACATTAACTCATACTAAGTAAAGACTTAGATCCCACGACATTCATGAACATGGGCTATTTTAGGTTCTTATTAAGGGATTGACAATTGAGGATGATAAAAAATACATATATTTAATACTATGAGATGACATAATGAGTTTTTACCTATTATTTCAAGTAAATTATTACTTATTTAGATAAGGAAATAACCAATAACTCTTGGAATTTGAATGTAACATGTGAAGCTTGGCTGAGTTCTGCATTTACTTACACATTATCACTTATGTGAATGAGGAATTTGTTGTGTTCTTGATGTGGACTACAAAAAGATACCAAATGGGATATTAAGGACTTGACTTTTATATTCCAAATTTTTATCACTGAGCATTAAACAGATGTACTTATTATAAACAAAGTAGAAAGAAAGAATTATAATCACAGTTTACTCTGGTACAAAGGCAAAAATGCATATCACAGTAAACTATAGATCTTTTTAAAAGTTTGCACTACAGCAAGGCCACCACCGAATATAAAACAGTAATTCCAGTGAAATTCACAGCAAACTTACGTCTACTTTACTGTGTAGTAGATTTACCTCTATACCAATTTCTTTCTTTCCCTGTGTACTTTTCCTTATAAATTCTCTCTATTTTATTTCCTAACATAATGGCCTTCTTTTGAGCACAGGCTTCCCAGTCAAGAAATGTCTTAAACTTGACCATGTCTAACAAACTGAAATCATTCAATATTTTCTTAATAATATGAAAATTATGCAAGTATTTCATACTTTTAAATCAGTGTTGAATTTCTCAAAAAATAGTGCCTTAATGTTTTATACTTATGTGTAAAATTTCTCTAGAATCAAGAAACAGGACATTCATTCTAAATCTTCTAGAAGATATTATGCTCTATCGTAAAATTAAAAACAGAATATATTTTGATCAAATATTTAAGATGGATAGCTTTTTTTTTTCTTTTTTGAGATGGAGTTTCACTCTTGTCACTGAGGCTGGAGTGCAATGGCACGATCTCGGCTCACTGCAACCTCTGCCTCCCGGGTTCAAGAAATTCTCCTGTCTCAGCCTCCCAAGCAGCTGGGACTACAAGCATCCACCACCATGCCCGGCTAATATTTGTAATTTTTAGTAGAGATGGGGTTTCACCATGTTGGCCAGGCTGGTCCTGAACTCCTGACCTCAGGTAATCCACCTGCCTCGGCCTCCCAAAGTACTGAGATTACAGGTGTGAGCTGCTGCGCCCGGCCCATCTTTTTTATATGTGTCTATTTGCATAACACAAATAAAAACCATCATACTTCCTTCTTAGAAACATATTTAACAATTTATAAAAAATGGAAAATTTACCAAGATATCAATAAATAATAGGGAAAAAGAGAAATAATTATACTACCAGGTATCAAATTGAAGGATAAACAACCACAATAAATATTCTGAAATCAGTAAGACATTATCAAAATAGAATCAATATCCCAGAAGCAGGCACATAATCCCTGTTTTATTCTCTATTACACTAGGAAGGATTAAAGGTTTTAATCTTTTATATGCTGAATTTATATTAAAATAATCATTTTTATAGAAATAGGTAAGGCAAACAAACAGTTCTCTAGGAAAACATGGAAATATTTATGAACATTTTAATTGTGCAAAGTTGTGGCTCAGTAACTCATTTGAGAAAACTTACAATCAAGAGATAATAGAACAATAATGCCAAGATGCATTTGTGTGTCTATGCATTCTAATATTATTTATAATAAGGGATATTTTCAAAGATTGGTACGTTCAGCAAAGAATAATTTTATTCATTATGACATATCCATACAATGAAACCATATTTAGTCATTAAAATGGATGTTGTAATTGTCTAAGCTAATATTAAATGGTTAACTATTGCTTAGAGACAAATGGAAGATTTTCTATTTAGGTATCAATGCTTAAAAATATATTACTAAGTGTCAAAGACAGGTGATATCATTTGGCTGTGTCCCCACCCAAATCTCATCTTGAATTGTAGTTCCCATAATCCCCATGGGTCATGGGAGGGACCTGGTGGGAGGTAACTGAATCATGGGGGCAGGTTTTTCCCATGCTGTTCTCATGATAGGGAATGAATCTCATCAGATCTGATGATTTTATAAAGGGCAGTTCTCCTGCACGCAATCTCTTGCCTGCCACCATGTAAGATATGCCTTTGCTCCTCCTTCGCCTTCTGCCATGATTGTGAGGCCTCCCCAGCCATGTGGAACTGTGAGTCTATTCAACCTCTTTTTCTTTATAAATTACCCAGTCTCAGGTATTTCTTCATAGCAGTATGAAAATGGACTGATAGAGCAGGTATCCACAATTAAAATGTATGTGAAGTAGTATACATCAAATTGGTAACAGTGGTTATCTCTGCACATAAACATTTGAATATATGTTAACATCACATGAAGGCATCTTCTTCAAATAAAAAGATTCATGTTGTGATTTTTTCTTAAATTATATTTGTCTCTACAGTTGTGATAAAGTCTATAATAAATCAATGACTGAGTTTTTATTACTGAAGTACCATTACTGTTTATGCAAATATAATTTAAATATCCTGGTTTCCACTTATATAACACGTTCAACAAGAAGATACTATTTTTTAAGCCAGGAACAATGGTGCACACCTGCAGCTCCAGCTACTCAGGAGCTTGATGCAGGAAGTTCATTTGAGGCCAGGAGTTCAAGGCTGCAATCCTGCCTATGAATAGCTACTGCACTTCAGCTTGGGCAACATAGTGAGACCTCCTCTCTTAAAAAACATGTAATTATTTTTTTTAAAAAAAAGAAGAAGATACCATTTTTAATCGTATTTTTCGCACTGTATTTAATCACTGCATTAAGAATGATCTCAATTTATTGTGCTCTTATGTAAAAATATATTTTGCATAAAGTATTAAAAGTATTTGTTGTTTTATATATATGTGGAAAATAATACAGAAATGTACAGATGAAATTTGAGTTGCTTCTAATTTTAGATAAATACTAGTCAGCTCAACTGATGAAGGGAGTTACACTCCCTATATAAGTTTCACCAGTGATAATGTGTGATAGTCTTCAGTGATTTCAACATTGTTTCAAATATTATAATACCAGATACTTTTTCTTTCATAGACCCGTGGCTTATTTTGCTTGTCATATTTTAAATTGCTTTTTCCCGTAGTCTTAAGGATGACACATGACAATGAACATTGCAGGTTGTTGGTTTATTCTTGCTAGACCTCACTCCTCCCCAGATACCTGGCTAACATCCTGCTGGATAATTTTCTCAGTCTTCTCCTGGGACACAGGTCCCAAAATCAATCAATTGAAATATGATTGCTGGAGTCAAACTTGTACATGTATTCACTAGTGCCCTATTATTGTTCATCCCAAATGTCATTAAGCATTTGTTTCCTTAAAGCATATTTCTGAAATTATGTAAAGGAAAACATATTAAATGTATTATTTACTTTTTTCCTAGGGAAAATTAATAGAAATGGCCCTCTGTGAAGTATCAGAATAGCCTATCATAAATAATTCTAGAATTTTTTTCATTTATGTCAGCAAAACTTTTAACTAAGGATTTATTGTTAAGATGGTTGGTAGAATATTTCAGGCTTCCAGATTTTGAGCAATGTTGGGTGGAAACATGAAGAGACTATTTCACTGGATGTTTTAAGATGAAACATCAAGATCTTTATAACAAAATCTGTAACTTTGTAGGAGGGGAGAAAAAAACAGTTATTTCTTCATGTAGAATTGACCCACTACATGACTTTTGATTTAAGAGAATTGAGCACATTATTTTCTGTTCAATATTTAACTCTAACCATCCAAATTTTCATAATAGGTACTTTAAATTTATTTTTTGTGATTTAGCTTCTATTCATTCTATTCTGTAGCATTGATTAATCTCATATGATATTTATTTCCCTCTCTGTCTCTTATGTATATGCATATTTAATAGTTCAGAAATTAATGGAGATTTAAAAATCTTTTAAATGGTAATTTCTAGCAATTAAATAGGTGGAACACAGCATATTTTTCTTAATATTTATACATTTACACTTAGAAAGAGCTGGTGCATATTACGGATGTGGGTGTCCAAGATAGTTAGTAGACAACATATATGAAGTATTTGTGCATTTTATATCTGATTTACATATATGCAGTAGTTGTGTACTTCATTAAAATATTTTCTGAACATGCTTTTGGGTGCCTGACTACATTTAAAACATTTTACTAGAAATTTTAAAATATTCAACTGAAAAACACTACATTAACTGGATTTTAATGAAAAGGCTCTCTTTAAAAAAAAATCAAGAATAAAGATAGGGGTTTTGGAGGCTCCTGTATTACCTGAAAATAGGATGTGTGATGGATTGAAAAAAATATTGGATACTATCTATTTAAAGCCATTGTTTAAATGTTCAAAACACATTAGAATGACTTACCCACTGAATTATTATTTTGTTTTACAAAGAAAGGGGTAAAAGATAAATTAACAGAGGTAGTAGTGTCTACATCCTAAAAAAGATATTTAGAATTTTCACCAAAAAATTGGGTTGATCACTAATTTACATCATCAGTCAGAATTTTTATTCCTATAAAAGATACAGTAAGCAAAGCATAATGCCCCCTACATTTTAGCTAAATAGTAAAGCGTTAGAAAATTTATGTTCTATTAATAAATTTCCCCAAAATAAATGTAAACTATGGAGACAGACTAAACATGTAGCAGAGACTGATATTAAATATAGAAGATATATCTTTAAAAGCAGAATTATGGAAAATGAGAAATATAAATGTATATACACACACTATTTTAAAAGTCCCAAGTTCTTCTTGTCACAATTCAATAGTATTTGAAAAAAAAATGTGCAAATATTTATACGTGTCTTTGGACTCATTGTTTTGTTGCTTTTGATGTTGATTTTATCAGTAATCTCTGACAGGAATCAATCATCAGAAATGAAAAATAGAACATCAGTGACAGATCTCATCCTTCTGGGTCTGACGGATAATCCGCAACTGCAGGTTGTGATTTTCTCCTTTCTATTTCTTACATATGTACTGAGTGTTACTGGAAATCTAACTATCATCTCCCTTACCCTGCTGGATTCCCACCTGAAGACCCCCATGTATTTCTTCCTCAGGAATTTCTCCTTCTTGGAAATTTCATTTACTTCTGTCTGTAATCCTAGATTTCTGATCAGCATTCTAACAAGGGACAAATCCATATCTTAAAATGCTTGTGCAGCTCAGCTATTTTTCTTTATCTTCCTTGGCTCAACGGAGTTTTTCCTCCTGGCCTCTATGTCCTATGATCACTATGTGGCTATATGTAAGCCTCTGCATTATACAACCATCGTGAGTGACAGTATCTGTTATCAGCTTATAATCAGCTCTTGGCTGGCTGGTTTCTTGGTAATTTTTCCACCACTGGCCATGGGCTTACAGCTGGATTTCTGTGACTCCAATGTCATTGACCACTTTACCTGTGACTCTGCTCCTTTACTGCAAATCTCTTGCACAGACACAAGTACTCTAGAGCTCATGAGCTTTATTTTAGCTCTGTTTACTCTTATATCCACTTTGACATTAGTAATTCTCTCCTATACTTACATCATCAGAACTATTCTGAGAATCCCCTCAGCACAGCAAAGAAAAAAAGCCTTTTCAACCTGCTCCTCACATATAATTGTTGTCTCTATCTCTTATGGAAGCTGCATCTTCATGTATGTGAAAACATCAGCAAAGAAAGGAGTTGCCTTGACAAAAAGAGTAGCTATATTCAATACCTCTGTCACTTCTATGCTGAATCCATTTATTTACACTCTAAGAAACCAGCAGGTGAAGCAAGCATTTAAGGATGTTCTGAGAAAGATTTTCCACAAAAAAAAAAAACATTGATTTGAATGCAATTTATAAATGAAACACACATACATTTTTTACCAAAGAACCAATAAAAATTTCAGCTTTAGTTCCTTTCTATCTTCTTATTTGTATGTCTTCTCAGGAAAACAATTGTTTCTACTATTTTATTTAATGTTAAATTAAATACTAATGTATTTAATGTTCTTACAAGTCCTTATATGAATTTATAGAGAAAAGTCATTATTAAATGATCTGATGCACATTCCTTGGTACAATTCAAAGAAGGAACTAAAGTCATTTCCTATATTAATTATAGTATTTATTAATACTTAAAATAATATAATTGTAATTATATTATCACCGCCAAACTTATTTCAACACAATGTGATAATGTATCATCTATGTTAAATCACATAGGAGACTATGTGAGTGCACATGCACATGTATGTAGTCAAATATATGTGTGTGTTTGTTTCTGTGTGTGTCAATGTTTGTGTATATATACATGTGTATATTCATATATTCATATATTTGCACGTATGAATATACACACATATGTACACATTGTATGTTCATACATTCACATATATGAATATGCACACATATATACATATATTCTAAAGCTATTATATTTATGTATAATCTGTATATATTATAAATATATTTATATATTACATATAAATATATTTATTTATAATACACATAATATATGTGTGTATATTCATATATGTGACTATATGAAGAGTGAATATATATTTTCACTCTTTCAGTTTTTTTTCTTTTTTTTTTTCTTTTATTATTATTATTATTATTGTACTTTAGGTTTTATGGTACATGTGCGCAATGTGCAGGTAAGTTACATATGTATACATGTGCCATGCTGGTGCGCTGCACCCACCAAATCGTCATCTAGCATTAGGTATATCTCCCAATGCTATCCCTCCCCCCTCCCCCCACCCCACAACAGTCCCCAGAGTGTGATGTTCCCCTTCCTGTGTCCATGTGTTCTCATTGTTCAATTCCCACCTATGAGTGAGAATATGCGGTGTTTGGTTTTTTGTTCTTGCGATAGTTTACTGAGAATGACGATTTCCAATTTCATCCATGTCCCTACAAAGGACGTGAACTCATCATTTTTTATGGCTGCATAGTATTCCATGGTGTATATGTGCCACATTTTCTTAATCCAGTCTATCATTGTTGGACATTTGGGTTGGTTCCAAGTCTTTGCTATTGTGAATAATGCGGCAATAAACATACGTGTGCATGTGTCTTTATAGCAGCATGATTTATAGTCCTTTGGGTATATACCCAGTAATGGGATGGCTGGGTGGAATGGAATTTCTAGTTCTAGATCCCTGAGGAATCGCCACACTGACTTCCACAAGGGTTGAACTAGTTTACAGTCCCACCAACAGTGTAAAAGTGTTCCTATTTCTCCACATCCTCTCCAGCACCTGTTGTTTCCTGGCTTTTTAATGATTGCCATTCTAACTGGTATGAGATGGTATCTCACTGTGGTTTTGATTTGCATTTCTCTGATAGCCAGTGATGGTGAGCATTTTTTCATGTGTTTTTTGGCTGCATAAATGTCTTCTTTTGAGAAGTGTCTGTTCATGTCCTTCGCCCACTTTTTGACGGGGTTGTTTGTTTTTTTCTTCTAAATTTGTTTTAGTTCATTGTAGATTCTGGATATCAGCCCTTTGTCAGATGAGTAGGTTGCGAAAATTTTCTCCCATTTTGTAGGTTGCCTGTTCACTCTGATGGTAGTTTCTTTTGCTGTGCAGAAGCTCTTTAGTTTAATTAGATCCCATTTGTCAATTTTGGCTTTTGTTGCCATTGCTTTTGGTGTTTTAGACATGAAGTCCTTGCCCATGCCTATGTCCTGAATGGTAATGCCTAGGTTTTCTTCTAGGGTTTTTATGGTTTTAGGTCTAATATTTAAGTCTTTAATCCATCTTGAATTGATTTTTGTATAAGGTGTAAGGAAGGGATTCAGTTTCAGGTTTCTACATATGGCTAGCCAGTTTTCCCAGCACCATTTATTAAATAGGGAATCCTTTCCCCATTCATTGGTTGTTTTTGTCAGGTTTGTCAAAGATCAGATAGTTATAGATATGTGGCATTATTTCTGACGGCTCTGTTCTGTTCCATTGATCTATATCTCTGTTTTGGTACCAGTACCATGCTGTTTTGGTTACTGTAGCCTTGTAGTATAGTTTGAAGTCAGGTAGTGTGATGCCTCCAGCTTTGTTCTTTTGGTTTAGGATTGACTTGGTGATGCGGGCTCTTTTTTGGTTCCATATGAACTTTAAAGTAGTTTTTTCCAGTTCTGTGAAGAAAGTCATTGGTAGCTTGATGGGGATGGCATTGAATCTGTAAATTACCTTGGGAAGGATGGCCATTTTCATGATATTGATTCTTCCTACCCATGAGCATGGAATGTTCTTCCATTTGTTTGTATCCTCTTTTATTTCCTTGAGCAGTGGTTTGTAGTTCTCCTTGAAGAGGTCTTTCACATCCCTTGTAAGTTGGATTCCTAGGTATTTTATTCTCTTTGAAGCAATTGTGAATGGGAGTTCACTCATGATTTGGCTCTCTGTTTGTCTGTTATTGATGTATAAGAATGCTTGTGATTTTTGCACATTGATTTTGTATCCTGAGATTTTGCTGAAGTTGCTTATCAGCTTAAGGAGATTTTGGGCTGAGACAATGGGGTTTTCTAGATATACTATCATGTCATCTGCAAACAGGGACAATTTGACTTCCTCTTTTCCTAATTGAATACCCTTGATTTCCTTCTCCTGCCTAATTGCCCTGGCCAGAACTTCCAACACTATGTTGAATAGAAGTGGTGAGAGAGGGCATCCCTGTCTTGTGCCAGTTTTCAAAGGGAATGCTTCCAGTTTTTGCCCATTCAGTATGATATTGGCTGTGGGTTTGTCATAAACAGCTCTTATTATTTTGAGATACGTCCCATCAATTCCTAATTTATTGAGAGTTTTTAGCATGAAGGGTTGTTGAATTTTGTCAAAGGCCTTTTCTGCATCTATTGAGATAATCATGTGGTTTTTGTCTTTCGTTCTGTTTATATGCTGGATTACATTTATTGATTTGCGTATATTGAACCAGCCTTGCATCCCAGGGATGAAGCCCACTTGATCATGGTGGATAAGCTTTTCAATGTGCTGCTGGATTCTGTTTGCCAGTATTTTATTGAGGATTTTTGCATCAATGTTCATCAAGGATATTGGTCTAAAATTCTCTTTTTTTGTTGTGTCTCTGCCAGGCTTTGGTATCAGGATGATGCTGGCCTCATAAAATGAGTTAGAGAGGATTCCCTCTTTTTCTATTGATTGGAATAGTTTCAGAAGGAATGGTACCAGCTCCTCCTTGTACCTCTGGTAGAATTCGGCTGTGAATCCATCTGGTCCTGGACTTTTTTTGGTTGGTAAGCTATTGATTATTGCCACAATTTCAGCTCCTGTTATTGGTCTATTCAGAGATTCAACTTCTTCCTGGTTTAGTCTTGGGAGGGTGTATGTGTTGAGGAATTTATCCATTTCTTCTAGATTTTCTAGTTTATTTGCATAGAGGTGTTTGTAATATTCTCTGATGGTAGTTTGTATTTCTGTGGGATCGGTGGTGATATCCCCTTTATCATTTTTTATTGCATCTATTTGATTCTTCTCTCTTTTTTTCTTTATTAATCTTGCTAGCGGTCTATCAATTTTGTTGATCCTTTCAAAAAACCAGCTCCGGGATTCATTTATTTTTTGAAGGGTTTTTTGTGTCTCTATTTCCTTCAGTTCTGCTCTGATTTTAGTTATTTCTTGCCTTCTGCTAGCTTTTGAATGTGTTTGCTCTTGCTTTTCTAGTTCTTTTAATTGTGATGTAAGGGTGTCAACTTTGGATCTTTCCTGCTTTCTCTTGTGGGCATTTAGTGCTATAAATTTCCCTCTACACACTGCTTTGAATGCATCCCAGAGATTCTGGTATGTTGTGTCTTGGTTCTCTTGGTTTCAAAGAACATCTTTATTTCTGCCTTCATTTCGTTATGTACCCAGTAGTCATTCAGGAGCAGGTTGTTCAGTTTCCACGTAGATGAGCGGTTTTGAGTGAGATTCTTAATCCTGAGTTCTAGCTTGATTGCACTGTGATCTGAGAGATAGTTTGTTACAATTTCTGTTCTTTTACATTTATTGAGGAGAGCTTTACTTCCAAGTATATGGTCAATTTTGGAATAGGTGTGGTGTGGTGCTGAAAAAAATGTATATTCTGTTGATTTGGGGTGGAGAGTTCTGTAGATGTCTATTAGGTCCGCTTGGTGCAGAGCTGAGTTCAATTCCTGGGTATCCTTGTTGACTTTCTGTCTCGTTGATCTGTCTAATGTTGATAGTGGGGTGTTAAAGTCTCCCATTATTAATGTGTGGGAGTCTAAGTCTCTTTGTAGGTCACTCAGGACTTGCTTTATGAATCTGGGTGCTCCTGTATTGGGTGCATATATATTTAGGATAGTTAGCTCTTCTTGTTGAATTAATCCCTTTACCATTATGTAATGGCCTTCTTTGTCTCTTTTGATCTTTGTTGGTTTAAAGTCTGTTTTATCAGAGACTAGGATTGCAACCCCTGCCTTTTTTTGTTTTCCATTTGCTTGGTAGATCTTCCTCCATCCTTTTATTTTGAGCCTATGTGTGTCTCTGCACGTGAGATGGGTTTCCTGAATACAGCACACTGATGGGTCTTGAGTCTTTATCCAGTTTGCCAGTCTGTGTCTTTTAATTGGAGCATTTAGTCCATTTACATTTAAAGTTAATATTGTTATGTGTGAATTTGATCCTGTCATTATGATGTTAGCTGGATATTTTGCTCGTTAGTTGATGCAGTCTCTTCCTAGTCTCGATGGTCTTTACATTTCGGTATGATTTTGCAGTGGCTGGTACCGGTTGTGCCTTTCCATGTTTACCACTTCCTTCAGGAGCTCTTTTAGGGCAGGCCTGGTGGTGACAAAATCTCTCAGCATTTGCTTGTCTGTAAAGTATTTTATTTCTCCTTCACTTATGAAGCTTAGTTTGGCAGGATATGAAATTCTGGGTTGAAAATTCTTTTCTTTCAGAATGTTGAATATTGGCCCCCACTCTCTTCTGGCTTGTAGGGTTTCTGCCGAGAGATCCGCTGTTAGTCTGATGGGCTTCCCTTTGATGGTCACCCGACCTTTCTCTCTGGCTGCCCTTAACATTTTTTCCTTCATTTCAACTTTGGTGAATCTGACAATTATGTGTCTTAGAGTTGCTCTTCTCGAGGAGTATCTTTGTGGCATTCTCTGTATTTCCTGAATCTGAATGTTGGCCTGCCTTGCTAGATTGGGGAAGTTCTCCTGGATAATATCCTGCAGAGTGTTTTCCAACTTGTTTCCATTCTCCCCGTCACTTTCAGGTACACCAATCAGACATAGATTTGGTCTTTTCACATAGTCCCACATTTCTTGGAGGCTTTGCTCGTTTCTTTTTATTCTTTTTTCTCTAAACTTCCCTTCTCACTTCATTTCATTCATTTCATCTTCCAGGGCTGATACCCTTTCTTCCATTTGATCGCATCGGCTCCTGAGGCTTCTGCATTCTTCACGTAGTTCTCGAGCCTTGGTTTTCAGCTCCATCAGCTCCTTTAAGCACTTCTCTGTATTGGTTATTCTAGTTATACCTTCTTCTAAATTTTTTTCAAAGTTTTCAACTTCTTTGCCTTTGGTTTGAATATCCTCCCGTAGCTCGGAGTAATTTGATCATCTGAAGCCTTCTTCTCTCAGCTCGTCAAAGTCATTCTCCGTCCAGCTTTGTTCCGTTGCTGGTGAGGAACTGCATTCCTTTGGAGGAGGAGAGGTACTCTGCTTTTTAGAGTTTCCAGTTTTTCTGCTCTTTTTTTTCCCCATCTTTGTGGTTTTATCTACTTTTGGTCTTTGATGATGGTGATGTACAGATGGGTTTTTGGTGTGGATGTCCTTTCTGTTAGTTTTCCTTCTAACAGACAGAACCCTCAGCTGCAGGTCTGTTGGAGTACCTGGCCAGCCGTGTGAGGTGTCAGTCTGCCCCTGCTGGGGGGTGCCTCCCAGTGAGGCTGCTTGGGGGTCAGGGGTCAGGGACCCACTTGAGGAGGCAGCCAGCCCGTTCTCAGCTCTCCAGCTGCGTGCTGGGAGAACCACTGCTCTCTTCACAGCTGTCAGACAGGGACATTTAAGTCTGCAGAGGTTACTGCTGTCTTTTTGTTTGTCTGTGCCCTGCCCCCAGAGGTGGAGCCTACAGAGGCAGGCAGGCCTCCTTGAGCTGTGGTGGGCTCCACCCAGTTCAAGCTTCCAGGCTGCTTTGTTTACCTAAGCGAGCCTGGGCAATGGCGGGCGCCCCTCCCCCAGCCTCGCTGCCGACTTGCTGTTTGATCTCAGACTGCTGTGCTAGCAATCAGCGAGACTCCGTGGGCGTAGGACCCTCTGAGCCAGGTACGGCTATACTCTCCTGGGGCCCTGTTTCCTAAGCCCGTCGGAAAAGCACAGTATTCGGGTGGGAGTGGCCCGATTTTCCAGGTGCCGTCTGTCACCCCTGGAAGGGGAACTCCCTGACCCCTTGCGCTTCCCGAGTGAGGCAATGCCTCGCCCCTGCTTTGGCTGGCGCACGGTGGGCTCACCCACTGACCTGCGCCCACTGTCTGGCACTCCCTAGTGAGATGAACACGGTACCTCAGATGGAAATACAGAAATCACCCGTCTTCTGCGTCGCTCGCGCTGGGAGCTGTAGACCGGAGCTGTTCCTATTCGGCCATCTTGGCTCCTCTCTCAGTTTTTTTTCTTTAAAATGAAACTTAAAGGAAACTATGGGATATAGTAATAACTGGTATATGAACAAACTCTAAGAATTTAATAATTTAAATAGGAGAATTAATTTTTATAGTGATAACATTTAATTTATGCTTAACTTATATCCTATATAAAATAGAAAAAAATTAAATTACATGTTTGTCATTATGACAGCAAATTATGAATTAGAATAACCTTTATTAGTTTTTCTTTTGTTTTTAGATCAATTTATTGTGAATGCTTAAATAACAAAATCAATTAATATAACAAACTGTGTCATTAAGAATAATTTCCTGAGTGTAGAAATTTTCTAATTATAGTTATTACTTAAGAAAAGGGTGATAACATTTAGCCACATTTCTGTAAAACATTTCTACAGAGAACTAGCAACATCTGGCTTGGGAATAATGCTCTCTGAGTACTTTTATCCAAGATTGTGATTTACGACTCAATAACCATGCAATATAGTAGCTTATGGTATTGTTTTCTGTCTTTCATCAGTTGTTTCAGACTAGTTTTGATAAAATTTGCCCACTGTATTATGTGTAATTATATTAGTTGCCAAATAAATATCAAAATAAAACATGTTTAAGCCAAAAAAAAAGATTTATTGGATTGATAATCTTAGGAAGACTTGAAAGTTCTGAATTACTCTGTTTAGCTCAGGAGTCAGAAAAAAGGATTCATATGTGCCATGACACAATCTTGCTCAGTCTCACTTTTGTGACACCTCTGTCTCTTCCTGTTTTTATATGTCATATCTTTACTGTTTAAGTTTATTTTCTTCTTCCTTACTACAGATACTCTTTTGTCGAATTATAAATAGACTTTGCACTCTCCCATTTATTCTTTTCAATTCATGAAACAATGAAAACAGACTCGCTGGGACCAACTCCAAAAGAAGTGTCAGTTGAGAAGAGTTGATTGACCCATCTTTGAGTAGGTGTTAGTAATTGACATTTCTTTGATCCAAGAGGATCAGTTACATGATTCTCAGCCAAAGTGTGCTGGTTAGTTTATGCATGGTAGAGTTAGGCTGTTTGCGTTTGTAAGTCTGACTCTGTGGTTTGCAAGCTTGAGACTTTGCCATCCTTAAAGTGCTTAGTAATGTTAACTATATTATTATTGTCATTGTTATTGTAGTTAATGTTATTTACATGGCCTACCTGGGTCACATTGTTCTTTAAGAGGTGCAGTTGGGGGCTGGTAGCTATTCCTGCTTGAAAGTAAGAGCAAAATAATTCTTGAGTAAAGAAAATGCCATTCAAACCCAAATCAGTCAAATCTATTTGGCCAATCTGGCTGTGTGGAAAGTATGGCTATCTGCAGATACACACACAAGGTAAAGGGCAAATGATAATGCATTCAAAACTCTTCAAAAACTGGCATCTCCTGAGTAAATTTGTGATAGTAAAGGATTGACCTTATGCCTTGTCCAAGTGTCATATTTTATCTTGGATTCCTACCAATTATAGTCAAAAGAGAGTTAAATATATAAAGCATAATGTTTATTTCCATTATGCTTTATACATAACTAAACATTATAACTTAAAAATGGTTACTAGTTGCTGGAATTTTCGTGTTCCCTATGTAGGAAGCCACATTCTTGGCATCTGCATACTAGAGCAGCTGAGATTCTTTGGACAGTAGGATGATGTAGGAAACAATTATCATCGTTCATTTTTCATCGTGTTTGTTTAATTTTTTTAACTAGATGTGAAAATACATGACAAATCATTCCTTTCCACGAAAGCACCTGCGATAAGTCCACACAACCCAAACCAAATGTTTTTCTTACTGGATTGTACTTTAAAACTGCTAAATTCTGATTTGAGGGATTTTATTTTGTATTAATGAAGTAGCTAACTCTCCTTAATTGATGTGCAGCAAGTTTAACCTCTCAGTTACTTGGCTTTATTAACTGTCAAATCGGGTTAATACTCCATAACTCATAGAATTTTTAAAATTCATTGAGAGTAAATTAAGTCATTTAAACTGTTTGTTTCAGGAACTCAATAGATATTTGTTGTTATTTTATTATATAATCTCCCGGTTTTTTTGCACTCTTCCACCCTGGATTTAAAACACTGCACGTCTTCTCCTTTTGTTTAGGACATGCTTTCCCAAGTTTACCCATTACATATTTTTCTTCTGTAACTAAGCCATTGACAATATTTTTATGCTGTCATTCTGTATACACCCTGCCTTTTAAAATTGTATCTCAGAGTTTAATACTATATTCTGAGACAACGGCTTTTAAATTTATGTCTAACCTACTTTTATCATGTGCCCAAGGCCTAACTATCTGATTTTCTAATTTTCACCATGAAGAGGTGGCTTGGGTAGTGGGTATCATAACCAAAGTATTTTTTTTTTCTTTTGGATCTTAACCCCAAAATAACCTCAAATAAGCCTACTCTCTAAAACAACAACAACAAAAAACCCATCCTTGCTAAACAATATCACATAAAATAACATTATCTTAGTCATAATATCATTTATGGATATTGCCCGACAAGCTGTCCTTTCTACAGCTTATAGGGCAATCTCCATAAATGATATTATGGCATATCTAGAACTGCCAAAGCAAATATTCCATGGACTTTTATTTTATTTTATTCTTCTTTTATTTGTATAAGTTTATAGGGTATAAGTATAATTTTGTAACGTGTAGATTGTGTAGTGGTGAAGTCAGGGCTCTTAGGGTATCACCCAAATAACATACATTGTGCCCATTAAGTGACTTCTCATCATCCACTCCTCCCACCTCATCAGCCTTCCAAGTCACCATTGTCTATTATTCCACACTCTACATCCATGTATGCACATTATTTGGTTCCTACTTATAAGTGAGAACATGCAGTACTTGTCTTTTTCTGTCTGACTTGTTCCACTTAAGATAATGGCCTCCAGTTCCATCCATCATGTTTAATTTTACACTTCTGCTTTTGTGAATAGCACTGTGATGAGCTTATGAGTACAGGTACATATCTTTTTATTTAATTATTTATTTAAATTATTTAATTAAATCATTGATTTAAATAATTTAAATCATTAATGATTTAATTATTAACGATTTTAATGATTAAATTATTAGTGACCTCTTTTCCTTCTTTCCTTTTCAATGATTTCTTTTCTTTCTTTCCTCTTCACTAGTAGGGTATTGCTGGATCAAAGGGTAGTTTATTTTTGTTCTTTGAGAACCCTTCACAGGATTTTCCATAGAGGCTGTACTAATTTACATTCCCATCAATCTTTGTAAGAGTTCCCTTTTCTCCACATCCTTGCCAACATATGTTATTTTTTATCATCTTAGTAATAGCCATTCTGACTGGTATAAGATGATATCTCATTGTAGTTTTAATTCACATTTCTCTGATGATTAGTAACGTTAAGCATTTTTTCATATACCCCTTGGGCATTCGTATGGCTTCTTTTGAAAAACGCCTACTCATGTCCTCTTCCACTTTTAATGGAATTACCTGTATTGTTGTTGTTATCATCGAGTTGTTTTGAGTTTCTTATAAAATCTGGATATTTGTCCTTTGTCAGATGCATAGTTTGCAAATATTTTCTCCCATTCTGCAGGTTGTCTTTTCACTCTGTTATTTCTTTGCTGTGCAGAATTTTTTTTTTTTGGTTGAATTAAGTTCCATTTGCCTATTTTTGTTTTTTTGCCTGTACCCCAGCTACATTTCTCTGTGGATATCTGACTGCTCATAAAAATCAAGCTTCAAAAACTGAAAGATTTGTCTTTTTCCTCCTGTCAAACTTGCTTTCCATATGATCATTTATTTGCTGAGTTACCTAATTTGCCAAACCATAAGCCCAGGGTTCATCTCTTACTGCTTCTTTTCCTCTTCTTACCTCAAATTTTCATTAAATTTCATTTGTTCTACCTTCACATGTTTCTCACGTCATGTTACTGATCTCCGTACCAATGAGATTGTGTTATAAAGACAGAAAATACCCAAGATCAATGATCATGGGTATCTTCAGCAATGAGGCTCACAATTTTCGGGGTGCCCAGAAGCCACTGGTCGAATCGCATATTGACTCACTGTTGACTCTTACTTGCTGCCAGAAATTGCTGCCAAATAACACTGGCTTCTCCTTTTTTTAATAGCCCAAATCCAATGAGAATATTTCTAAGGTCAAAACTTACCTGCTGGAAAGGCAGAATCTTCAAAAATTTTCTAGGCTTAATAAATGAAATTAGCAATTTTGTAAGACAGAAAGTTAATTTATAAAACGAAAAGTGTATATTTATAGTATTAATAAGTAGTTGAAATCCAAAATAAACAGTACCATTTACTGTCCTCAAAAATGAAATACTTAGGTATAAATCTAAGAAAATTTGTATGGCATGCATAGGCTTAAAAATACAACCATTGATGAACAAAATCATATGGCCTTTGAAAAATGAATAGATATACTATGTTTCTGAATAGAAGACAATTTTAATATGCCAATTGTTCCTATCTTAATCTATAGATTCTTGTAATCCCAACCAAAATCTTAGTATATTTGTAGATATTAACAGCTTAAACCTAAATTTGATGTCCAAAGGCAACAGACTCAAACCCTGTTTTCCAATTCATTATTGTTGAATGAATCATTTTTTTGTCGTTGCTGAGTAATATGTCAATATATGTATGTACCACAGTTTGTTTATCCATTCCTCAGTTGAGGAACATATATATTGTTTCCATTTTTCCTGATTATAAATAAACAATTTTGAAAAAGAATAAAATATGAGTACTCACAATACATTTCATAATCTGCTATAAAGCTACAATAATCAAGATAGTGCAGTACTAGTAAAAAAAATAAAGGCATATATCAATTTAAAAAGAATAGACATACATGAAATGATGTCTAACAAAGGTACAAAGGCAGTTTAATCAGGAAGGATTTTTTTAATGAATAGTTCTATAACAATTGTATCTCCATATGTAAAGAAATAAATCTCAACATTTACCCCAAGCCTTATATAAAATGTGACCCCTTAGTAAAATATAGAGCCAAAGGTAAAATGTAAAACTATAAAACTCTAGAAGAAAACATAAGAAACAATCTGAATGACCTTGGTTTTTCAAGAAGTTTTTGTGCTTGACCAAAGTCATAATCCACAAGAAGAAAGTGTGGTAAGTTGAAATTCGTTTTATTCATTGTTTTAAAGTTCTTAAAACAACACTGTTAAGAATGAAATTATTAACTAAAGACTGGGAGTAAATGTTTTCAAATCACACTCCTGAGAGCACACTTGTCTCTAGAATATGTAAAGAATACTCTAACCTTAGAATAAAAAAACGAGCAACACAATAAAACCTGTGCATAATATTTGCATAGAGACTTCACCATAGAAGATTTATAGATTGCAAATATGTATATGAAAAGATGCTCTATGTCATGAATTATTAGGGAAATGCAATTAAAACCTGCATATCTATTTGAATATTCACAACAAAAATACTGGCAATATCAAATGTTTGCAAAGATATAGAGCTACTGGGAGTCTCATACTTTTCTAGTGAGAATATAAAATGGTACAACCACTTGGGAAACCATTTGGAAGACTCACAGAAAGTTAAATTCACACATATCATATGAACTAGCAATTCTGCTCCTATCCAAAAGAAATGAAAAATTATGTTAATTCTCAGGAGTCTAGCTCTTGATCTTGATACTGTTCAAAAAAACAATGTGTGATTTATCAGCCTCTACTATAGGAAATTACAAAGGCTTTCCCTAGCAGGGTTCACAGGAGCAAGCTGCCCTTCCCATATCAAATGATACACTGTTATGCATTATAGTCTCTGAAGGAAATAACAGTAAAGGACTCAGATCATCTGGCCAAATATGCTGTCAAATTTATCCTTAATTCCAGACCAGGTGCCTCCACTTGCAGGCCTCCTTCTTGGGAAAACTTGAAGACACATTTCTCCACTCGGATTGAGTACTCAGCACTTTTGCATTCCTAGCCCTGCCACTCTCTCCTTCCCATGGCCCCTTGCCTCAACAACTGCAAGAGATTTTTGTTGGGTGATCCCATGGTAGTAAAGACAGCCCTGTGTCTGTGTTGTTCTACTTGACACTCAATGCTGTGTCATTTCATGGTAGAAAATGGAACAGGCAGGAGTCCACACTTTCTCTGATTTTAGCCTTTCCTATACTATTTGCAGTAATTGATTTCAAACTTGACTGTTACTTTCCATTTAGGCTGTTTGCTTTTACCAACCACTCTGATATCTGGCAGCTCAACTCTCTCTTCAGCTCAGCAGGGCTCTTGATACCCTCAGAAACACGTATGTGAATCTTTATGGCAGCTTTATTTATAATCAGCAAAAATGGAAACAATATATATGTTCCTCAACTGAGGAATGGATAAACAAACTGTGGTACATACATATATTGACATATCACTCAGCAACAACAAAAAAATGATTTATTCAACAATAATGAATCAGAAAACAGGGTTTGAGTGGATTTCTTTTTCACAAAAATAACTGTAAACAATGTAGTTTGTAGACTTGTAACATGGGTTAAGAATTATGAAACTAATTGTTGTACAAGATTTAAATAAATATTTAGATATATTGTCATAGTAGAAATCAGTATTTCTATGTTGAAGAAAGAAGTTACAATTAAAGAAAGATAATAATTACAATAAATTCTGTGATTGTAGTCAGAGGTATCATGATGGACTCTTGATTTGTTTCACTTGTTTTAATTTATAATCAGTAAATATAGGAATAAATATAGATATGTCTTTATGCATGAATTAGCACACAATCATGTGCCACACAATGATGGTACAGTCAACAATGGACCACATATATGACAGTGGTCCCATATAATTTTAATGGAGCAGAAAAATTTCTATCCCCTGTTGACATCATAACTGTCATAATGTCATAGCACAACACATTACTCATTTGTTTGTGGTGTTGCTGGTGTAAACAAACCTATTATGCTGCCAGTCTTATAAAAGTATAGCACATACAATTATCTGCAGTACATTATATTTTAATATAATAATAATTGGCTATGTTACTGGTTTATGCATTTGCTATATTATAATTTTATTATTATTTTTAGAATATACTCCATTTATTAAAAAAGTTAATAATAAAGCAGCCTCAGGCAGATCCTTTAGTAGGTATTCCAGAAGAAGGCATTGTTACCCTAAGAGATGACAACTCCTAGGCATGTTATTGCTCCTGAAAACCTCCCGCTGGGACAAGATATGGAGTTGGAAAACAGTGAAACTGATCATTCTGATCCTGTGTACACCTAGGCTAAGGTGTGTGTTTGTGTCTGAGTTTTTAACAAAAAAGTTTAAAAAGTAAAAAAAAGAAAAATTTTAAAAGTAGAAAAAAGCTTATAGAATAATGATATAGAGACAATGTTTTTGTACATCTATACAATGTGTATGTATTTTAAGCTAAGTGTTATTACAAGAAGTCAAAAAGTTTTAAAAAATGAAAAGGTTATATGGTTAAAAAGTTATAGTAAGCTAAGCTTAATTGATTATTGAAGAAAGAAAAAAATTAAAATAAATGTAGTGTGCCCTAAGTGGAGGCATTTATAAAGTCTACAGTAGCATGCAGTAATGTCCTAAGCCTTCACATTCACTCACCACCCACAAGCTGACTCACCCAGGGTGACTTCCAATCCTGCAAGCTCCATTCACGGTAAATGCCCTATATAGGTGTACCATATTTATCTTTTATACTGTATTTTCACTATACTTTTTCTATGTTTAGATACACAAACACCACTGTGTTGTAATTGCCATACAGTAACATGCTGCACAGGTTTGTAGCCTAGGAGCAATAGGCTATGCCATATAGCCTAGCTGTGAAGTAGGCTATACCATCTAAATTTGTATAAGTATACCCCATGATGTGTGCACAATGGCAAAATCACCTCATGAAGCATTTCTCAGAGTGTATCTCCTTTGTTAAGCAGTGCATGACTATTTATATTGATTATATATATATATATATATATATATATATATATATATATATATCTCCTATCTCTAACTACCTTGAAGGGGAAAAAGAAGTGACCCCTCAGTGGCAGTGGACACACCTAGCACTCAGGCATTGGGTTTTCAATATCCTTCTCTAATAAATGGAATTACTTCTCCTTGTAAAACTGGTATATTTTAGGAATGAGGTATAGAGAATTCAAGGTAAGTCTGAAGCAACTTTTTGTTTCAGAAAATAAGGATGGTCTAAAAATTCCAAAAGATGACAGCATATTGAAAGGTCACAGCACTCCACCTAAAAATGCTCCCAATAGCCAGTTAAACATCTTGATTGGATTGGATTATAATCCCCAGAATAAAATGAATATTGATGAGTCTATGTTGACATAAGCAAGTAAGTAAATAATCAATTAGGAAGAAGTGGCAGGCTCTTCCTCACAGAATTTCAATTAATAAATGTAGAAGGAATGAGGAAAGTGATAAATCACCATTAGCACGCCACCATAATCATTGCTCCAAGTAAGATTTACAGATGAATGTTAAAGTGAATGGGTGAAAGTTTACATAGCATACTCACAGAGTATCAAAAAAATTATCCCAAATATTTTGTAATTAAAATGATCATTGTAGCATTATTCACAACAGTCAAAATATAGAATCAACTTAAGTGTCTATAAACAAATGATTAGATAAAGAAAACATGATATATATATAAATATATATACACACACACACAGTGAAATACTAATTATCCTTGAAAAAGAAGAAAATGCTGTCATTTGTAACAGTCTAGGTAAACCTGGAGGACATTAGGCAAAGTGAAATAACTCAGGCATAGAAAGATAAATACGGCATAATTTTACCAATATGTGGAATATTTAAAAAGTTGAGCTGATGGAAATAGAGAGTACAATGGCATTTACTAGGGACTTGGAAAATATGAGGAGTTTGAAGAGATGTTGGTTAAAGGATATAAAATTTAAGTTAGATAGGAGAAATAAGTTCAATAGATTTATTGAAAAAAATAAAAGACAAGTAAAGTTAAATGAAGCACTTCAGATCAGCAAAATCCAAGAGAATTCTTTACCAACTGAACCACAAAAAAAGACATAAGAATTAAAAGATGAATGAAGAACTGAGGAATTGAATAAATAAGGATTCATATGTTGGTAAATCAAAATGAATATTGATCATCAGGTTAAGTATAATATCTGGAGAAGTGTAAAAATATTTAAAATTAAAATGAATTTTAAAAATTATTAAAAGCTTATTTACACTTATTTTACATGTTGATTGTACTCTTCTCCACATATTTTTCTTCCTAGGGCCCAGGGGTAAAAGGAACCCTTATCTTGGACATGCCCTTTTCATCACAGAGTGGAGAGAGTATGGGTAAAACCACCTGGTGATTCTTGGGTAAAATTAACTCACATTACAGAAGCTAATGACAATGATTTGAGAAAACTGAATTCTCACAGGGAAGAAGAGTGAATATTTAAGAATGATGAGACATTCTACCACGTTTAACCCTGTTGGTCACAAATATTCACTTCCCTCTTTGCTGCATACAAAACATATTTATCTCTCTCTCAGGGAGACAGTCCAAAGGTCACATCAAGTCAGCCATTGTGCTCAGCTTCCAGGATCTAATGGCAATTTCTATACTTTAGAGCCACAACTGCCTTCTCTAAATTCAGACAGTTGATCTGTCTAATGCACACACCTTACAATTACTAGAGGAACAGGGAAAAAACAATCTAAGAAACACTATCATTCAGAGAGGATAGGAATTGGGAATACACAGCAAACACTGTCAATACCAAGTCTAAAATAGAACTTGATAGGCGATGCAGAGGCTCTTACTCTGTAGCTGTGGGAAGCCTCTTGACTGGTTCCCAGTTATGTTCCTTGAGAATAGGACCCAGCCACTTTTATTTCATGGCTCTTGAGTCACAATCTGAGAGGTGTCTGCTTTTCTTTTTTTACTTTGCCATATCCAAAAATGTTCTAAAGAAATTTTAAAGAACATTTATCGGGGGAACCGCCCCTCCAATAATTCAACGTTATCTCACGTAGGTTCTTTTCTATTTCCCTAAGTGTCGGCCAGTCTGAGAAATAAAGGGAAAGAGTATAAAAGAGAGAAATTTTAAAGCTGGGCATCCGGGGGAGACATCACATGTAGGCAGGTTCTGTGATGCCCCCTGAGTCGGAAAACCAGCAAGTTTTTATTAGTGATTTTCAAAGGGGAGGGAGTGCATGGTTAGGGTGTGGGTCACAGAGATCACATGCTTCACAAGGTAATAAAATATCACAAGGCAAATGGAGGCAGGGTGAGATCACAGGACCAGGGTGAAATTAAAATTGCTAATGAAGTTTTGGGCTTGCATTGCCATTGATAACATCTTATCAGGAGACAGAGTTTGAGAGCAGACAACCAGTCTGACTAAAAATTTACTAGGTGGGAATTTCCTTGTCCTAATAGGCCTGTGAGCACTACTGGAGACCGGGGATTATTTCATCCCTTATCTTCAACCATAAAAGACAGATTTTCCCAGAGCGGCCATTTTAGAGACCTGCCCCTGGGAATGCATTCTCTTTCTCAGGGCTGCTCCTTGCTGAGAAAAGCAATTCAGTGATATTTCTCCTATTTGCTTTTGAAAGAAGAGAAATATGGATCTGTTCCACCTGGCTCTCAAGCAGCCAGACCTAATGGTTATCTCCCTTGTTCCCTGAACATCACTGTTATCCTGTTCTTTTTTCAAGGTGCCCAAATTTCATATTGTTTAAACACACATGCTTACGAACAATTTTGCAGTTAACGCAATGATCACAGGGTCCTGAGGCAACATACATCCTCAGCTTATGAAGATGATGGGATTAAGAGATTAAAGACAGGCATAGGAAATCACAAGAATATTGATTGGGGAAGTGATAAATGTCCATGAAATCTTCACAATTGATGTCCAGAGATTGCAGTAAAGACAGGCTTAAGAAATTATAAAAGTTTTAATTTGGGGAACTAACAAATGTCCATGAAATCTTCACAATCTATGTTCTTCTGCCATGGCTTCAGCCGGTCCCTCCACTTGAGGTCCCTGACTTCCCACAACAAACATTAAAGAAAAATAAAACTTCCTTGGGACTAAGTTTATTTCTCAGCCTTCTTTTTTCTTTTTATTTTTGTCTATAGACTGTGGGAGCAGAAAATTGATTTACATTCAATCTCTCCTACCCAGGCTAACCACTCAAAAACATGATCCTCTTTTAACATGCTGGATTCTTACTTGTATATATCAATAGTCTCACTCATTATTATTTTTAAGTGCCTATTTACACTTAATTACAGATACTTTAAACTTAAGAGATTTTTAAGGCAGAACTATGTCCTTCTGAAAAAGTCCCACACCCAACAGAAATTACATGTTTAATGTTAAGATATTGAGTTAATAGATTCAGAGGTTGAAACAAATAATGTGGTAGCAACATCACTGGCATGTTCTTGCTGTGAAATGGTTTTAATATACCTCAAAGGATGACTAAATTTTATTTTTAACTTAGGGGAGGTGAGATATGGTTGCATCTTCAACTCTAATTCCCAGTGGTTTCTGGATTTTCTCTATTACCATTCATACCAAGCACCAAATAGGCCAATTCTTTTATCAGTTTCTTTATAGCAAACAGGTTAATTCCAAATTCCCATTCATAAAGGCACAGATGCTTTTGGTATATATCTACCTTTCAGATTATCTCAGGTGACAACTTTACTAAAATTTTCACTACTGCAGCATAACCTAGGCTGTTGCTGCTACATTTTCACTTCAAAGGAAGTCTACAGGTCAAGAAATAAATTTCTTTTAAATGGAGGGGCCCTGAATAATCTCTAAAAAATCTACCAAGTGTACGTAAAAACATTCAACATATTCTATAGACAATTTTAATTGTATAACTAAGTTTAACAATGTTGATGGAGCAATGGTAATCTGCAAAATTAAATGAATTTCTAATATCATTATATCAAAAATATGCTATGTATAAATAATATGTAAATATTATATACCTATATATTATATATAATTGAAAATAACATAGAACTACACAAATACTTGACAATGAGTCTAATGATGGATGCATAACATACACAAAAGAAACAATAAAATCTTATTGATAAAAATTTACATGAAGGCTATGACTTTCATATCTCTTTGTTATTTAACCTCAAGCAATATTTCTGGCCAGCCCTCCAAACCTAATTTTGTGCATTTTTAAAGCATTCACAGTCAGTTTGAGACGTTACTTTTAAATACACTTATTTAAAAATCCCAGAAACAAACATTACAAAGCCGGAATGCATTGAAACAGTGGTTCTTAATGGTGTGGGCTGTTTTTGAAGGTCATCCATGTAATGATGGTCTTACAAGACATTGTCTGTAGACAGAATAAATAATATATCTGACCTATGTAATTTCTTCTGTTTTTCAAATGTAAATAAGTTATCCTATGATTAACACAATATGAACTGATTTCACAATATCTCTGTATACATAGCCACTTTCACCCATACTGATTTTCATATATGGTAGATACTTCACCAAATTATATTATGGGGGATTAGATTAAGCAAAATGTTTTGATTATTAAAAAACAGACATACTCATATCCTTAGAAAGTGTATTGGGAAATGGAATCAGACTTGTGCATTATTTTTTTCATTAGCATGGGCACCAGGCCTCTATCTGATGCTATTGTTCTGCATTACTGTCTCAAAGGAAGGTGTCTCTGTTGCTGCCTATTTTAGTTGCTTTGCCAAAGTTAAATACACAGAAGCTTCACTAGTGATGTTTGAATCTGGCCACTAAGGATCCTTTATTTATTCATATGATCCCAGTGAACTTCCAAGAGATAGAGCAGAAAAAAATAAATATTTTGGGAATAGAAAAGCTAACTCTCTGCTCTTCTGAAATCAGAAGAAACTCTATTGCTTTCCTGCCTTACATCAAATTTTCTTACCATTATGACAGAGTCCAAGGAAAATATTTCCAAAGTGTAAAATAAGAAAGTTTCTAAAAAGAGTGTTTATTGTAATGTGAAAATGCAAAACTAGGAGACCTCAAGATCCTTCAGGAGATACCTGAAGGTTAATGATCAAGTTAAACCAGTACAAAGTTACATCTTCCTTAACACAACACAGTTCAACCCATTAGGGAGCTGCCACCTGAAATCATGAAAAATTATCAAAACAGTAAGTATTTTAACATAGGTATGACAATTACTTTCTCATTTGAGAGATAAGAGAAAGAAATTTTTTTTATATAGTAGTGGTATTGCTATTCTTTTTTTATTTTTATTTATTTATTTATTTTTAATTATTATTATACTTTAGGTTTTATGGTACATGTGCACAATGTGCAGGTTAGTTACATATGTATACATGTGCCATGCTGGTGCGCTGCACCCACTAACTCATCATCTAGCATTAGGTATATCTCCCAGTGCTATCCCTCCTCCCTCCCCCCACCCCACAACAGTCCCCAAAGTGTGATGTTCCCCTTCCTGTGTCCATGTGTTCTCATTGTTCAATTCCCACCGATGAGTGAGAATATGCGGTGTTTGGTTTTTTGTTCTTGCGATAGTTTACTGAGAATGATGACTTCCAGTTTCATCTATGTCCCTACAAAGGACATGAACTCATCATTTTTTATGGCTGCATAATATTCTCTGGTGTATATGTGCCACATTTTCTTAATCCAGTCTATCATTGTTGGATATTTGTGTTGGTTCCAAGTCTTTGCTATTGTGAATAATGCGGCAATAAACATACGTGTGCATGTGTCTTTATAGCAGCATGATTTATAGTGCTTTGGGTATATACCCAGTAATGGAATTTTTGTTGGAGGACTCTTCTGTAATTTTGTTAGTTTAAGCTTGTTTCAAATTTTTAATATGGAAAACTGTAGCGAACATGTCTTTAAACTATTAACAGATCTTTGACAAGACTAAACATCATAGCTAGGACATATTTATGCATTCCTATGTAGTCACACATGCAGTAGTTTGTGGTCACCCACAAAATATAAAGGACACACAGAAATATGCCTTCCAAATCCTTGGAATATATACAAAAAAGCATATTACATTGCTTATAATGTTAGCTTTTTTCTAACTTGTAAATATTATCTTATGGTTAAATGTCTGGCCAGAAATAATTCAATCCCTCATATTTATTAGTTCAACAAAAATGCTCCCTTAATGCCTAAGTGACACTAAGTCTGAGAGGCCTTTGTGTTGTTGCTCATGATGCACTGCACTGCACAAGATGATCAAGGCATAGAAGACCCTTTCACTAAGATAGCTTTTGTCTAGTGTGTGTTCAAAGGGAGAGGCATGAAAACGAAGATGACAGAAAGGATGTCAATTCTCAGTTACTTCATAGTTTATGCTGCTTATTGCACTTTTCATGACCCTGAAGTAGGTGGGAGAAAATTAGTTCTTAAACCAAAATCAAAGAAAAAGGCATAGTAAATTATTAGTACACTACTTTGCTTGTATAAAAGCAAAACTTAGAATACATTGACTTTATCTAACAAAGTCAAAAATGGAATTTGCATGAAAGAAAGAGGATTGGGGCAACATGAAAAACCTCAGAATATTTGAAAACAAGGAACTCTGTTTTTCTTTTCTGGAATAAGATGATGAATAGTGTGAGAGGCTTGCAAAGAGACGAGTTTTGGGGGCAGTAAGGTAATCAAAGGCAACAATTTTAGTTTCATGGATTTCTTGAAAAACCTTGAGAGTTTCACTAAGAAGTAAGCATATGTGACAAGCTGACTGTGTCTTACTGGCCAGTATGCTCTGTCAGCATCTTCATTCTCAATATACCAGATTCTTACCATCTCTCTTAACAGATTTGTATTAGGTTTTCTGCATAAGTGTGTATTTTCCTGTAATGGTACCTTTAAAGCAAGATGGGCCTTGCCATATGTACCTCATGGGATTTTATAAAGCACATGTCCATAAGAGTAAGGAATTCATTTTCCCAGACCCAGAAGATGCATGGTATTTGCAGTAATTTTTATATGCAAAGCAGGTGAAAAAGCATTCATATAACAAACTAATTGTTATCTTCTAAGGAGATACAATTTCATTGAGTGATGGAGAAATAGCAAGAACCCTAGAAACTGTGTTGTCAGATAAGACATATGTTTGTAGCTACCATTATAAATAATTAATGCAGGCTAGGGACTGGGAGCAGTTATTGCTCCATGAGCAGAAAGAAAGTCATTTCCTCTTGCTAAAGAATGTCATAATGGTCAGAGATGACATCAAAAAAATAAGACCCATAATGCAAATTAAAGAAGCCAGTTAGTATTGTAGTCATCCTTCATTTGTGTCTGAAATTATAAATATATAAATTAGGTGATTACTGATGACATAAGGGACAACACTGATAGATGTCTTTGATATTTCTAATTCAGAGAATTATACACACTAAATAACCTAGTCAAATGCAAGTATTTCTGGAAGAATAAAGTAAAGCATTGGATAAATACTACAGTGGTAATTTCCTTCCTTCCTTCCTTTTTCTTTCTTTCTTTCTCTCTCTCTTTCTTTCTTTCTTGAGACAGAGTTTTGCTCTTGTTGCCCAGGCTGGAGTGCAATGGCAAGATCTTGGCTCATCGCAAACTCCACCTCTCTGGTTCAAGCAATTCTCCTGCCTCAGCCTCCCGAGTAGCTGAGATTACAGGCATGCGCCACCACACCCGGCTAATTTTGTATTTTTAGTAGAGATGGGCCTTCTCCATGTTGGTCAGGCTGGTCTTGAATGCCCGCCTTGGCCTCCCAAATTGCTGGGATTACCGTCATGAACCACCGCGCCCAGCCGGTGGTAATTTTAGTATAAATTAAATGAGTTTCAAAATACAGAGCCTCTCCTTGTGTGTGGCTTGCATCATATTTTCCAACAGCTAGGTGGAAGCATGTCCTAACACAGAATTTAGTGGATGTGCTCTGACAGGAGAGCAAAGAGAGAGAAGGATCCAGAGCTGCTTAATTCCTTGAGAAGAGTGGAGAACTCCATGCAATAAATGCACACAGCCAGTATACCTCAGGGAATAAGGCAAAAAGAGGTTGGTAATTTAGAAAGTTGAGTGTGGAGAACAAAAGCTGTGGAGGCAAAATACACTTGTCACAACTTGTCTTCTAAAAAAAGAGGAAGATATATTTACTCTTAGTCAATACAATATAAAGACTGAAAAAAAATTAAAAGTGCCATTGCATTTCTGAAGAGAAAAAGAGAGGCTGGTTAAACTCAAAGTTTAGGTAAAGGACTGTGTGAGAAGGTGAAAAGTAGAAAAGGGCAAACCATAGGTCCAATAATTAAATAGGTAAATTTTGTCTTTAAGACCGTCAGAATAAGTATTCTATTTCCTCTCCAAACCGTGTTGTTGAACTTACACCTGTAGATGCGATTCACCGATAGCCTAGCCTATTCACAAGAAACTTAGACCAGTGAGTCTAAGGCTGAATGCTATTTTGCAGAATGTGCTGCAGCCTGTTAATACTTACAGAAGTTACGATTGATTTAGATAGTCTCATGGTCCTCACTATATACGTTTTAACAGTTTTACTGAGGTATAATCTATACTAAAAACTGCACTTGCACACAACCATGAAACCATCACCACAATCAAGGTGATAAACATATCCGTCACTCCTCCAAAGTTTCTGTGAGTCTTAACTTAGCTTTCTTGGATTCTTTTTTAGTTTTTTGGGTTTGTTTTTTTTTTTACATAAACCCTTAACATGATATCTATTCTCTTAAACCTTTCCAGTGCACAATAAGGTTTGCTAACTATAGGCGCCATGTTGTTCAGCAGATCTCTAGAACTTACTGATCCTGCATAACTGAAACTTTATAACTATTGAACAACAACTCCCCATTTTCCCATAACTTCAACCCCTGGCAACCAACATTCTAACTCTCCGCTTCTGTGAATTTGACTATTTTACATGCCTCATATAAGTATAATCATGCAGTATTTGTCCTTCCGTAACTGGATCATTTCACTTAGTATAACCTCTTGTAGGTTCATCTATGCGGTCACAAATCACAGGATTTTCTTCTTTTTAAAGCTGAACAACATTCCATTATTGTATTATATATTCCACATTTTCTTCATCCATTAACCTGTTGATGGACATTTGGGTTGTTTCCATATCTTGGTTATTGTGAATAATGCTCAATATTTAAGAGTAAAGTTAGTTCTTTAAACTCCTTATTTCTATAATTTTGCATATATACCAACAGGTGGGATTACTGGATCATATACTAGTTATATTTTAAATTTTTTGAGGAAAGTTTCATACTATTTTCTATGGTGGCTACACCATTTTACATTTCTAACCAGAGTGTACAAGGGTTTCTATTTCTCTATGTACTTGCCCAAAGCTTCCTTTTGTTTTGTTTTTATTTGTTTTTTAACAGACATCCTTATGTGTGTGAGGTGATATCTCGTTGTAGTTTTGATATGCATTTCCCTGATAATTGATGATATTAAGCATCTTTTTATATACCTTTTGGCCACTTATAGGTCTTCTTTGGAAAAATTTCTATTCAACTCTTTTGCCCATTTTTAAATTGCATTGTCTTTTTTATGCTATTGAATTGTAGGAACTTTTTACGTATTTTGGAGATTAAGCCCTTATCAGATATATGGTCTGTAAATATTTTCTCCCATTTCATAAGTTGTGTTCTAAATTCCCCAGCATTCTCCAAATTACTACCATTTATCTGTTTATTTTGAAAATATGAGGATGAGTGAATTTTTATAACATTAATTAGAAATTAATTAATTTAATTATAGAAAAAATTTAAAAACTGTTAGCTGAGTAGTCACAGTTATTTTTTCACTATACCTGGTTCCAAAGTCCTGAGAATTCCAACATAGCAAAGAAACTTAATCATGATTACCCCTCCTGAGGGGTAATAGAATCACCAAAAAAGACAGGATTAAAAAAAAAAAAAAAAGACCTAAAACTAAACTTTTCCTACCCACATATCTTTTACTTTATCCTGTATCTGGCTTCCATTCACTGCACAAAAAAAAGAAAAAAAAAAAGAAATATACTGCTATTGTAGGGTTGTTTTCCTTAACCCAAAAGTGTTGAGTCATAAGAAATTTAGAATGCTGTGGTATTTTAGGTGGACTGATGTACTGGAAAAAAGCGGAGGGGTTCTGACTAGGCAAAGAAAAGCTGAATAATACAGTGTTTTAAACTCCATGATTATTCCAGGCTATAGAAATATAATGACATTATTTTTCTATTACAAGAAGTAGGTTTGTTCATATCTCTTTATGCTAAGTATTTTTGTTTCTCTAAAAACACTCTTCACTGAGGTTGGTTCTATTATAGCATAGAAAATTGGGCAACTAAATGAACCTTCTAATATGTGTAGAAAGAGATGGGTGGAACTAGAATTATGAAAATAAAAAGATATTTCACTAATATGTTCAGGTTATATTAATTAGCAAATGTACTAGGAGTGTTGGTATGAAAGAAACAGACTTTAGGATATAAATAAGAAAGTAAATTATTTAAACAAAGAAGAAAATTCTACCTAGTAATAATCATAAGTACAGCAGCAATTCTAATCTTCTTGACATTGCAGTATGAGCCTTTTAGCTTAATATTGTCTAAATTTTAAAATACTTTTTTAAAATGGGTTTTTCAAAAAAACTTTTAAAACTGCTTTTTAAGAGATAAAAATACAGATACAGTTGTATAAAAGGTACATTAACTCATTGAAAAATTGTTGAACACATGCTATGTGTCAGGCAGAGTCTCCACAGCAGTAAAAGATATAACAGAGAAAGAACAAAGCTCCTATTCATAGTGTTTACATTTGAGTGACCCTAAAGATTCACTGATTCTAAGAGTATTAGGATATCTTTGAACTTCTTGGATATATCCATGCATATAATCTATATGAATTCCACCTGATTTTTCTGTAAGAGAATCCAAAGTCTCTCTTAGAAAAGAAATGAATCTTTAGACACATAGTAGGTGGTTTCAGCCTTGAAAAAGAAAGGAAAACAGAGTAAAACAATTGTAGTCTCTAGAAAACAATATATGACAATCAAATTCTGGAAAAAAAGGAAAAAAAATCCTAAGTTCCTATGAAGGAAGAGGTCAGGAGAGAGATTACTAGAAACAACCAAGCAAATAACAATAGCATATAAGGAATTATAATACCAAGGTAAAGTAAGAAGTAGTTCAGAGAGCAAAGAAAAACTCTGGAAAATGTACTAGCAAAATAGCATTTGCAGAACTTTGAATTGAAAACAGTCTGGCCTTTTGTTTAAGAATGTACTAAAAATGACAGTGCAGTTTGAAACAGGTATGAAAATAAGAACTTTGAACCAACTGACAGGAATAAGCATTAAAAATATAGCTTACTGTCACTATGTAGACAAATCTGTTTTATTTCTTCACTGAATTTACTAAGAACCCTACATAGGCCAGATATAAGAGAAAATAAGGGTATATAAAATATTGTCTCTAAAGAAGTTTATAGAAACATACAGGAGAAATACAAGTATGGTGAAGAGTATAATACAATGTGATATAATCCAAGACCAAGTACATAAGTACTTGGAAAAAACACAGGAGCATAATTTCACATTCGGTGTGTGGGTAAATGAACATTTCCTTGAAGAATCAATACCTAAGTAGACTCCTAAAGACTGATTTGCATGAGTCAGTCAAAAGATTAGCCTGTGCAGACAAGAGCATGTAGAAAATTGAAGAATTGCAAGTAGTCAATGCTAAGGCAACTTGAGCCATGAAGAAGAAAGGTAAGAAAATGGTAAGTGATGAGATGGGAAAATTAAGGAAGGTCTTGCCTATGAAGAGCCTGGCAGTCCACACGAAAGTGATTAACCTGTAACAAGCAATAGGTAGCACCAGTAGAACAGAAGTCTCAAAGAGGGAGCATGACTTGACTTAGAGCATGTGATATGTGAGGTGTCTGTGGAACACCCAACTTGTGATGTATACTTAACAATGCTTTTTACCTGATCTTTGGCTACATCACATACATGATCATCAAATCAACTGGACTGGGCAAAATCACCCAGAAGAAGAATAACAAACAGAAAACAAGAAGCAGGAGGTCTGAAGATTTGAGAATACCAGTATTTCACATATGAAGAGAGAAAGAGGAGACTAAAAAGAGAAACCCTAAAAAGACAGATATAGAAAGAATATCAGAATTAGACATGAAGCCCATTTAAAGAATTATTGAACTTTAAAACAAAAATACTATAGCAATTCCAGGCAAGATTAAAAACCTAAATGTGCCCTTAGCTTCAACAGTAATGAAGTCTTTGCAGATTCTTCAGGGGGTGGAGGTGAAAGTGAGGACACAGAGGGTTAAAGCATTAATTGAGTAAGGGTGAGATGAGGAGACATTAATATCTTTTTAAATTTTTTTTTAATTTTATGGGTATATAGCAAATGCATATATTTATAGGCTACATGAAATATTTAGATACAGGGAGGTAATATTAAATAAGACATCATGGAGAATGAGTTATCCATCCCCTCAAGCATTTATCCTTTGAGTTACAAATAATTCAGTTATATCATTTAAGTTATTTTAAAATATACAATTAAATTATTATTGACTATAGTCACCCTATTGTGCTATCAAACAGTAATTCTTATTTATCCTTTCTATTTTTTGTACCCATTAACCATTCCCACCTACCCCCAAACCCCCCACTATAATTCCCAGCCTCTGGTAAACATCCTTCTACTCTCTATCTCTATGAGTGCAACTGATTTGATTTTCAGATGTCACCAATAAGTGAGAACACATGATGTCTTTTCAAAGGACCTAAAGATATATTGAAAAAGACACAGCCTAGAAGATTATATTTGGTGGTGTTAAATGTAGATTTGCTTCTGGAGCTTTGAGAGGAAATGAATCACAATTAACTGAACATCAAATGAAAGCATATGAGAATATTCATTTTGTAAAAACCTTGAACACAACTTTTTCTCACATTATAGATAAAATAATTGTACATCAACCCATCTACAGGTGCTAGAGGGTTGAGAATAAGGAATGCCAGCAGAGAAGACTAAAAAGACCAGGGAAAGGCTCAGGGACAATGGTTGTATTCTGTTGTCATTGTTGTTTGTTTGTTTTTCAGGAGAAATGCAATTTAATCTTAATACAATCCTCAGATGATAACAACTGAAGAGAATTAATGTTATCAATTACCTGGATATATCCTATATTCAGAGTTTGTCCTGGACAAAAAATATTTAAGTACCTATAAAATGACATCATTTCTTTCTAACCCATTTGTAAATCCATTCCATGCAACAAACTACAATCAACTGCATTTGTAAATTCTGATGGATAAGGAATGATCAAGGAAAAAGTTGGATTGTTTTACAAAACTTGATTTCTTAAGGAAATATCCACTGCTCATATATGTGAAATTTAGGAAGGTTATTGGAACAGTGGCAACATTGATTATTCTATAAAGGGAGAAAATAAATGTAGGCTGGTCAGCTTGGCTTCTAGATGCATATCCTTTTGCTATAGAATTCAAATATCTACCCCCTCATAAACCATGATTTTTAAAGGAGGATTGGGTAGATATCAAAGAACAGTGATGAAAAACTGCACAGTAATAAGAACTTTTATCCTGCTGGGACTGACAGATGACCCACACCTGCAAGTTCTGCTTTTTATCTTTCTATTTCTCACCTACATGTTGAGTGTAACAGGAAACCTGACTGTTATCACCCTCACACTGGTGGACCACCACCTTAAAACTCCTATGTACTTCTTTCTCAGAAATCTTTCCTTCTTAGAAGTTTCATTTACTACAGTCTGTATTCCTAGATTCTTGTACAGTATATCAATGGGGTACAATACCATTACCTACAATGCTTGTGCCAGTCAAATATTCTTTGTTATTCTCTTTGGAGCAACAGAATTTTTTCTCTTGGCAGCCATGTCCTATGACTGCTATGTGGCCATATGTAAACCCCTTCATTATGTGGTCATCATGAACAACAGGGTGTGTACCTTATTAGTTCTCTGCTGTTGGGTGGCTGGCTTGATGATCATTGTTCCACCACTTAGCTTAGGCCTCCAGCTCAAATTCTGTGACTCCAATGCCATTGATCATTTTAGCTGTGATGCAGGTCCTCTCCTAAAGATCTCATGCTCAGATACATGGGTAATAGAACAGATGGTTATACTTATGGCTGTATTTGCACTCATTATCACCCTAGTTTGTGTGATTCTGTCCTACTCATACATAGTTAGAACAATTCTGAGGTTCCCTTCTGTTCAGCAAAGGAAAAAGGCCTTTTCTACCTGTTCATCCCACATGATTGTGGTTTCCATTGCCTATGGAAGCTGCATCTTCATCTATATCAAGCCCTCTGCAAAAGATGAAGTGGCCATAAATAAAGGAGTTTCAGTTCTTACTACTTCTATCGCACCCTTGTTGAAACCCTTCATTTATACCTTGAGGAACAAGCAAGTGAAACAAGCTTTCAGTGACTCTATAAAGAGGATTGCATTTCTCTCAAAGAAGTAGAAGTTGTGATGAATTAGCATAAAGTGAACATAGAATGTTCCCTAAATGTCATCCTGCAGCTTTTAACTTATTTCATTGCTTCCTGACTACAGTTTAGTCATGTGAACCTTCTCAATGACATTTAATTCCATCCTAATCCCATCTTTATCAAAATCCTTATTATTTCAAACCAAGGTCATACATTGTATTTTCCCTCATTGTGAAACTAAAAATTACATTTCCAAAAATCAAGGTTTTCTTTACTTCTGATGTAGTCTTTTCTTCATTCCTCTAGGAAAGAAAAAAATAAGAATACTTATCAGTGTATACATTATCTATAAGTTAATTTACATAGTAATAAAAAATTCTTTCTCTAATACAAAATTCTCAAAATTAATGTTGTAAATCCAAGAATCAAAATAAAAAATAGAAAAAAACAAGAGTCATATATTAAAAATAAATTAAATCAAATAAGGTATTCCAGGCCTATTACGATAACTGGGAAAGAAGACATCAACAGGAGTTAAAATTAATCTGATTTGAGGAAATGGAAACACCTTCAAAATCTCTGGTAAGACGTATTAGCTATTGCCTTATATTACATGAGAGGAAACTCATGCAAAAGGTATACATTTAATTTAAAACAAATGTATACATAAAATCACTTCTTATGGATTACAAAATCAGAATGAATGCATAAGGGCAAATTGAAACACCGAAATTTAAGTGCTTATTAAATAAGATAACTAATTACCACAACATAAAGGTAATTAAAGGGTTAAGAAGATATGGAGGAATCCAGCCAATATTCTTTTTTGTATGGAAAAAAAGAAGAAACTAAAAATGTAAAAGAATATTAGAATTATGATCAAGTGGAAAATAGAGGAAATATTCAAAAGTTAAAAAAAGGTTAGAGCTGAAAGAAATAATTATTTCCACAGGCTGAAAAGCATGAAGATGAAATTATTACAAAAAAGCTGAAAAAAAAACCTCATATTGAATTACAAACTCAGGGATTATTTGTTTTAAATATCAAAAGTGGGCTTTGACATAGCAATAAAACATTTCTTCAAATTATTTCTATTGACATAATTTTGAAAATAACGGCCACTTTTGAATCACCAATGGTATGTCAAACTCTTTGTAAATGTCACAATTAATGTCTTTACCCATCCTGTAAACATGTTTTCAGTGCATCAAAATGTAGAAATAAAAAGATTGGGTATACTGGCCAATATATCGTAGGTAGGAAATGATGGAGCCTGATTTCTGATTCAAAATAATGTTCAATCCACTATATGACTTTTCCTTTAAGGTGGGAGCAGAATGAGAAAAGATGCTCTAACTGGAAGCATATGAGTTTACACAGCTCTCTTTCTCTCTCTTGCTTTCCTTCTTTATATAAAATTACAATGTTAGTTTAGCTATGTGTCTGCTTCTATTTGTTAAAAGGCTTTATTGACTTTGAAGAAAAAAATTGTAATTTTACAATTTATGGAACAGATTTTATATACCATCATCTGTCCTATTCTAGTTTAAGTAGATTTTATGTTTTGATAGGGAGAAAGCAGATGGCATAAAATTGAAGCAATCACCTCCCTGCCAATATTGAAGCATATTTATTATCAACATGACTTCGGGAAGCATTCACTTCAGAGCTCTCATGTACTGAAATCACATAACAAATATCTAAATTAGAGGGAGGAGCCAAGATGGCCGAATAAGAACAGCTCCGGTCTACAGCTCCCAGCGTGAGCAACACAGAAGACGGTTGATTTCTGCATTTCCCTCTGAGGTACCGTGTTCATCTCACTAGGGAGTGCCAGACAGTGGGCGCAGGTCACTGGGTGAGTGCACCGTGCGACACCCAAAGCAGGGGCGAGGCATTGCCTCACTCGGGAAGTGCAAGGGGTCAGGGAGTTCCCTTTCCAGGGGTGACAGATGGCACCTGGAAAATCGGGCCACTCCCACCCGAATACTGCACTTTTCCGACGGGCTTAGGAAACGGTGCCCCAGGAGATTATAGCCCACACCTGGCTCAGAGGGTCCTACACCCATGGAGTCACGCTGATTGCTAGCACAGCAGTCTGAGATCAAACAGCAAGTTGGCAGCGAGGCTGGGGGAGGGGTGCCCGCCATTGCCCAGGCTCGCTTAGGTAAACAAAGCAGCCAGGAAGCTTGAACTGGGTGGAGCCCACCACAGCTCAAGGAGGCCTCCCTGCCTCTGTAAGCTCCACCTCTGGGGGCAGGGCACAGACAAACAAAAAGACAGCAGTAAACTCTGCAGACTTAAATGTCCCTGTCTGACAGCTTTGAAGAGAGCAGTGGTTCTCCCAGCATGCAGCTGGCAATCTGAGAACGGGCAGACTGCCTCCTCAAGTGGGTCCCTGATCCCTGACCCCTGAGCAGCCTAACTGGGAGGCACACCCCAGCAGGGGCAGACTGACACCTCACATGGCCAGGTATTCCAACAGACCTGCAGCTGAGGGTCCTGTCTGTTAGAAGGAAAACTAACAAACAGAAAGGACATCCACACAAAAAACCCATCTCTACATCACCATCATCAAAGACCAAAGGTAGATAAAACCACAAAGATGGGGAAAAAACAGAGCAGAAAAACTGGAAACTCTAAAAAGCAGAGTACCTCTCCTCCTCCAAAGGAACGCAGTTCCTCACCAGCAATGGAACAAAGCGGGACGGAGAATGACTTTGACGAGCTGAGAGAAGAAGGCTTCAGATGATCAAATTACTCCGAGTTACGGGAGGATATTCAAACCAAAGGCAAAGAAGTTGAAAACTTTGAAAAATATTTAGAAGAATGTATAACTAGAATAACCAATACAGAGAAGTGCTAAAAGGAGCTGATGCAGCTGAAAACCAAGGCTCGAGAACTACGTGAAGAATGCATAAGCCTCAGGAGCTGATGCGATCAAAGGGAAGAAAGGGTGTCAGCCCTGGAAGATGAAATGAATGAAATGAAGCGAGAAGGGAAGTTTAGAGAAAAAAGAATAAAAAGAAATGAGCAAAGCCTCCAAGAAATGTGGGACTATGTGAAAAGACCAAATCTACGTCTGATTGGTGTACCTGAAAGTGACGGGGAGAATGGAAACAAGTTGGAAAACACTCTGCAGGATATTATCCAGGAGAACTTCCCCAATCTAGCAAGGCAGGCCAACATTCAGATTCAGGAAAAACAGAGAACGCCACAAAGATACTCCTCGAGAAGAGCAACTCCAAGACACATAATTGTCAGATTCACCAAAGTTGAAATGAAGGAAAAAATGTTAAGGGCAGCCAGAGAGAAAGGTTGGGTTACCATCAAAGGGAAGCCCATCAGACTAACAACAGATCTGTTGGCAGAAACCCTATAAGCCAGAAGAGAGTGGGGGCCAATATTCAACAATCTTAAAGAAAAGAATTTTCAACCCAGAATTTCATATCCAGCCAAACTAAGCTTCATAAGTGAAGAAGAAATAAAATACTTTACAGACAAGCAAATGCTGAGAGATTTTGTCACCACCAGGCCTGCCCTAAAAGAGCTCCTGAAGGAAGCGCTAAACATGGAAAGGCACAACCGGTACCAGCCACTGCAAAATCATGCCAAAATGTAAAGACCATTGAGACTAGGAAGAGACTGCATCAACTAACGAGCAAAATAACCAGCTAACATCATAATGACAGGATCAAATTCACACATAACAATATTAACTTTAAATGTAAATGGACTAAATGCTCCAATTAAAAGACACAGACTGGCAAATTGGATAAAGACTCAAGACCCATCAGTGGGCTGTATTCAGGAAACCCATCTCACATGCAGAGACACACATAGGCTCAAAGTAAAAGGATGGAGGAAGATCTACCAAGCAAATGGAAAACAAAAAAAGGCAGGGGTTGCAATCCTAGTCTCTGATAAAACGGACTTTAAACCAACAAAGATCAAAAGAGACAAAGAAGGCCATTACACAATGGTAAAGGGATCAATTCAACAAGAAGAGCTAACTATCCTAAATATATATGCACCCAATACAGGAGCACCCAGATTCATAAAGCAAGTCCTGAGTGACCTACAAAGAGACTTAGACTCCCACACATTAATAATGGGAGACTTTAACACCCCACTGTCAACATTAGATGGATCAATGAGACAGAAAGTCAACAAGGATATCCAGGAATTGAACTCAGCTCTGCACCAAGCAGACCTAATAGACATCTACAGAACTCTCCACCCCAAATCAAAAGAATATACATTTTTTTCAGCACCACACCACACTTATTCCAAAATTGACCATATCCTTGGAAGTAAAGCTATCCTCAATAAATGTAAAAGAACAGAAATTGTAACAAACTATCTCTCAGATCAAAGTGCAATCAAGCTAGAACTCAGGATTAAGAATCTCACTCAAAACCGCTCAACTACATGGAAACTGAACAACCTGCTCCTGAATGACTACTGGGTACATAACAAAATGAAGGCAGAAATAAAGATGTTCTTTGAAACCAAGGAGAACAAAGACACAACATACCAGAATCCCTGGGATGTATTCAAAGCAGTGTGTAGAGGGAAATTTATAGTACTAAATGGCCACAAGAGAAAGCAGGAAAGATCCAAAATTGACACCCTAACATCACAATTAAAAGAACTAGAAAAGCAAGAGCAAACACATTCAAAAGCTAGCAGAAGGCAAGAAATAACTAAAATCAGAGCAGAACTGAAGGAAATAGAGACACAAAAAACCCTTCAAAAAATCAATGAATCCAGGAGCTGGTTTTTTGAAAGGATCAACAAAATTGATAGACCACTAGCAAGATTAATAAAAAAAGAGAGAAGAATCAAATAGATGCAATAAAAAAATGATAAAGGGGATATCACCACCGATCCCACAGAAATACAAACTACCATCAGAGAATATTACAAACACCTCTATGCAAACAAACTAGAAAATCTAGAAGAAATGGATAAATTCCTCAACACATACACCCTCCCAAGACTAAACCAGGAAGCAGTTGAATCTCTGAATAGACCAATAACAGGAGCTGAAATTGTGGCAATAATCAATAGCTTACCAACCAAAAAACATCCAGGACCAGATGGGTTCACAGCCGAATTCTACCAGGGGTACAAAGAGGAGCTGGTACCATTCCTTCTGAAACTATTCCAATCAATAGAAAAAGAGGGAATCCTCCCTAACTCATTTTATGAGGCCAGCATCATCCTGATACCAAAGCCTGGCAGAGACACAACCAAAAAAGAGAATTTTAGACCAATATACTTGATGAACATTGATGGAAAAATCCTCAATAAAATACTGGCAAACAGAATCCAGCAGCACATCAAAAAGCTTATCCACCATGATCAAGCGGGCTTCATCCCTGGGATGCAAGGCTGGTTCAATATACACAAATCAATAAATGCAATCCAGCATATAAATAGAACCAAAGACAAAAACCACATGATTATCTCAATAGATGAAGAAAAGGCCTTTGACAAAATTCAATAATGCTTCATGCTAAAAACTCTCAATAAATTAGGTATTGATGGGACGTATCTCAAAATAATAAGAGCTATCTATGACAAACCCACAGCCAATATCATACTGAATGGGCAAAAACTGGAAGCATTCCCTTTGAAAATGGACACAAGACAGGGATGCCCTCTCTCACCACTTCTATTCAAAATAGTGTTGGAAGTTCTGGCCAGAGCAATTAGGCAGGAGAAGGAAATCAAGGGTATTCAATTAGGAAAAGAGGAAGTCAAATTGTCCCTGTTTGCAGATGACATGATTGTATATCTAGAAAACCCCATTGTCTCAGCCCAAAATCTCCTTAAGCTGATAAGCAACTTCAGCAAAGTCTCAGGATACAAAATCAATGTACAAAAATCACAAGCATTCTTATACACCAATAACAGACAAACAGAGAGCCAAATCATGAGTGAACTCCCATTCACAATTGCTTCAAAGAGAATAAAATACCTAGGAATCCAACTTACAAGGGATGTGAAGGACCTCTTCAAGGAGAACTACAAACCACTACTCAAGGAAATAAAAGAGGATACAAACAAATGGAAGAACAGTCTATGCTCATGGGTAGGAAGAATCAATATCGTGAAAATGGCCATCCTTCCCAAGGTAATTTATAGATTCAATGCCATCCCCATCAAGCTACCAATGACTTTCTTCACAGATTTGGAGAAAACTACTTTAAAGTTCATATGGAACCAAAAAAGAGCCCACATCACCAAGTCAATCCTAAGCCAAAAGAACAAAGCTGGAGGCATCACACTACCTGACTTCAAACTCTACTACAAGGCTACAGTAACCAAAACAGCATGGTATTGGTACCAAAACAGAGATATAGATCAATGGAACAGAACAGAGCCCTCAGAAATAATGCCACGTATCTACAACTATCTGATCTTTGACAAACCTGAGGAAAACAAGCAATGGGGAAAGGATTCCCTATTTAATAAATGGTGCTGGGAAAACTGGCTAGCCATATGTAGAAAGCTGAAACTGGATCCCTTCCTTACACCTTATACAAAAATCAATTCCAGATGGATTAAAGACTTAAATGTTAGACCTAAAACCATAAAAACCCTAGAAGAAAACCTAGGCATTACCATTCAGGACATAGGCATGGGCAAGGACTTCATGCTAAAACACCAAAAGCAATGGCAGCAAAAGCCAAAATTGACAAATGGGATCTAATTAAACTAAAGAGCTTCTGCACAGCAAAGGAAACTACCATCAGAGTGAACAGGCAACCTACAAAATGCGAGAAAATTTTTGCAACCTACTCATCTGACAAAGGGCTAATATCCAGAATCTACAATGAACTCCAACAAATTTACAAGAAAAAAACAAACAACCCCATCAAAAAGTGGGTGAAGGACATGAACAGACACTTCTCAAAAGAAGACATTTATGCAGCCAAAAAACACATGAAAAAATGCTCACCATCACTGGCCATCAGAGAAATGCAAATCAAAACCACAATGAGATACCATCTCACACCAGTTAGAATGGCAATCATTGAAAAGTCAGGAAACAACAGGTGCTGGAGAGGATGTGGAGAAATAGGAACACTTTTACACTGTTGGTGGGACTGTAAACTAGTTCAACCCTTGTGGAAGTCGGTGTGGCAATTCCTCGGGGATCTAGAACTAGAAATTCCATTCGACCCAGCCATCTCATTACTGGGTATATACCCAAAGGACTATAAATCATGCTGCTATAAAGACACATGCACACATATGTTTATTGCGGCATTATTCACAATAGCAAAGACTTAGAACCAACCCAAATGTCCAACAATGATAGACTGGATTAAGAAAATGTGGCACATATACACCATGGAATACTATGCAGCCATAAAAAATGATAAGTTCACGTCCTTTGTAGGGACATGGATGAAATTGGAAATCATCATTCTCAGTAAACTATCGCAAGAACAAAAAACCAAACACTGCATATTCTCACTCATAGGTGGGAATTGAACAATGAGAACACATGGACACAGGAAGGGGAACATCACACTTCGGGGACTGTTGTGGGGTAGCGGGAGGGGGGAGGGATAGCATTGGGAGATATACCTAATGCTAGATGACGAGTTAGTGGGTGCAGCGCACCAGCATGGCACATGTATACATATGTAATTTACCTGCACATTGCGCACATGTACCATAAAACCTAAAGTATAATAATAATAATAATAAATAAATAAATTTTTAAAAAAAGATGTCAATTTCCCCCAAATTAAAAAGTCTTTAAATGTAATCCCAAACACAACTTCAGTTTACTTTTGTAGAGAACTTGAAAAGTTTACTCTAAAATTATATGAAAAAAGACGATGCATGACTAGCTCAATCAACCATGAAAAAGTGAAAATAAAAAGAACTCACTGGCTTTACCAAAAAAAAAAAAAAAAAGAAATATCTAAATTAGGAAACCTGCACAAAAGACTCTCTAAAATATTCATAATCTAAACCAAAGTGAATGTAACTATCATATATTATATGTTTGCAAAGCAGGACTAAATTTTTAAAATTAACTCAAGTTGGATAATGTATTATAAAATATATTAGTTAAAAACAATTCAAGACACCAATATGCAAATTGAAACAGATAGAGGAGTAGAAGCAAAGAAACTAAGCCAGGTGGCACTGTTCCCATCTTCTTTAGATGTTAGTCCTAAGTGTTAATCTTCACTAAGGAAAAACAATGATATTTAGTAATTCACATCAGAAGCTTTGAAATTTTACTCAGAGTGAAAAATAGTATTCTTTTGCCTTGTAGGTATAAGGTGAGGAATATAATAGTTTAAAAGAAAAGAATGAAAGTCACCAATACTGAGCAGCTGCTTCAAATAGAATTAAAATATGCTTATTTTAACAGACCAACATATACCATAGCACTTATTTAAGCAGCTCTCATGCCTATGTTCTGACATTCTGGCTCTTAAAATAAATTCTCAGAATTGTGAGCATGGCTTTGAAATTATTTATATGTTCTGATTCTTTGCATCCTATTAAACCCATGTGTCTGTAATTTTTTTAAAAAAATCTGATTTCAAGAACTTTTAACCAAGGCTTCCAATCAAATCACTGCTTGATCTTAACATGTGTGTTCCAGGTAAAATGGATTTTAGATAGAACATCACCATGCTGTAGATCGATATTCTAGCTCAGTTCAAAGCTCTGTCCTGAGCTTTAGTAAAACAAGATCACCACTCCAGATATCTGTTTGGTGCTCCCTAAAAGTCTAAGCAGAAGATAGAGGAAACTTGGTGCACACAGAAATCCAAATACAGGCCAAGTGTAGTGGCTCATACCTATAATCCCAACACTTTGGGAGAGTGAGGTGGGAGGATCATTTGAGCCCAGGAGTTGGAGACCAGCCTTGGACAACATAGTGAGACCCTGTCTCTAGAAAAATTTTAAAAATTAGCCAGACACAATAGCACATGCCTGTAGACCCAGCTACTTTTGAGGCTGAAGCAGGAGGATCACTTGAGCCCAGGAGTTAAAGACTGCAGTGAGCTATGATTGTGCCACTGCATTCCAGCCGAGTGAGAGAATGACACTCTGTATCATAAATAAATAAATAAATTATTTTAAAAGGAAATGCAAATACACCTAGATGAAGCCAGTGAAATTCTTAGCCTGGAGTATTAAACTGTGAGGTACAGAGAACCTCTGAGGTGCATGAACCTAATCACTTCACCTAGGTTAAGAGTGATGTCATATAGAAAGCAGTCTTGGATAGTGAGGAAGCCATTGACTATGCTATCATCATTTTGCCCAAGCATGCAAAAGGGTCTAAGGAGCTGGCCCTATGGTAAAGGAACTGTGACAAAAGTAGTTAAATTTTTAGAACCCCAGCTCACATCTCCCTAACCATAGCAATAATTCCCCAGTTCTCTGTTAAACATACTTAATTAGACCAGTCTCCCCTATTTAGACTGACCATTTGAAAACAGTTCTTCTTTTATCCTAATACATCCACATAGTATTGGGCTGCCTTGTATTTTTAAACTTTCTGTAAACCTTCAGATGTTTACATTCAACTATAAAATTATAACATAATTTTCTTTAAAGAAAGTTTTTTTGTTTTTATTTTTTTCAGCCCAGGCTGGAGTGCAGTGGTACAACCTCAGCTTACTGCAACCTCTGCCTCTAAGATTCAAGGGATTCTCATGCCCCAGTCTCCCTAGTACCTGGCATTACAGATGTGTGCCACCACACCCAGCTAACTTCTTTGTATTTTTAGTAGAGATGGGTTTTGCCATGTTGACCAGGCCGGTCTCAAACTTCTGGCCTTAAGAAATCTGCCCACCTCAGCCTCCTAAAGTGCTGGGATTACAGGCGTGAGCCACCACATGTGGCCTAAAGAAAGCATTAAGATAAATGTTTTTCAAGGCCATATTATCCTGGAAAAAAACATTGGTACAGTTATCTAAAATTGAGGGAAAATGAAATTGTGATGAAGTTTCTTAATGCATTTCTTTGCACTGATGAAAACTGTGAATTATCAACTAAAAAATAAATAGAACAAACAATGGTTTCCTGTGGCCAGGGGATAGTCAGAAAGCTTAAAATCCATATGGCCACTAATGTGTCCTTTTTTATGGGGCACTGTGTTTATTCGGATAGATTTATTAATTAAGATACTTCATTTATTCCCATACTAGATACAAAATGAAAAGATGGTGGATCTATCCACTTTTAGTCTTCTCCCTGAACTAAAAGTGCAGATACTTTACAATCGATATACTATTTTGTACCTTGTTATTGGCTGCCCTACAGTTTCAATATTCATTTAATCTAAAAACAACACTCTGGTGGGGAGGAGCCAAGATGGCCGAATAGGAACAGCTCCGGTCTACAGCTCCCAGCGTCAGTGATGCAGAAGACCGGTGATTTCTGCATTTCCAACTGAGGAATGCAGCTCCTCACCAGCAATGGAACAAAGCTGGATGGAGAATGACTTTGACGAGTTCAGAGAAGAAGGCTTCAGACAATCAAACCACTCCAAGCTACAGGAGGAAATTTGAACCAACGGCAAACAAGTTAAAGGCTCTGAAACAAAATGAGATGCATGGATAACTAGAATAACCAATGCAGAGAAGTCCTTAAAGGACCTGATGGAGCTGAAAACCAAGGCTCGAGAGTTACGTGATGAATGCAGAAGCCTCAGTAGCCAATGCGATCAACTGGAAGAAAGGGTATCAGTGATGGAAGATGAAATGAATGAAATGAAGCGAGAAGAGAAATTCAGAGAAAAAAGAATAAAAAGAAATGAACAAAGCCTCCGAGAAATGTGGGACTATGTGAAAAGACCAAATCTACATCTGATTGGTGTACCTGAAAGTGATGGGGAGAATGGAACCAAGTTGGAAAACATTCTGCAGGGTATCCTCCAGGAGAACTTCCCCAATCTAGCAAGGCAGGCCAGCATTCAAATTCAGGAAATACAGAGAACACCAAAAAGATATTCCTCAAGAAGAGCAACTCCAAGACACATAATTGTCAGATTTACCAATGTTGAAATGAAGGAAAAAATGTTAAGGGCAGCCAGAGAGAAAGCTCAGGTTACCCACAAAGGGAAGCCCATCAGACTAACAACTGATCTCTCAGCAGAAACTCTAAAAGCCAGAAGAGAGTGGGGACCAATATTCAACACTTTTGAGAAAAGAATTTTCTACCCAGAATTTCATATCCAGCCAAACTAAGCTTCATAAGTGAAGGAGAAATAAAATACTTTACATGCAGGCAAATGCTGAGGATTTTGTAAGCACCAGGCCTGCCCTAAAAGAGCTCCTGAAGGAAGCAATAAACATGGAAAGGAACAACTGGTACCAGCCACTGAAGAAACATGCCAAATTGTAAAGACCATCAAGGCTAGGAAGAAACTGCATCAACTAATGAGCAAAATAACCAGGAACATCATAATGACAGGATAAAATTCACACATAACAATATTAACTTTAAATGTAAATGGGCTAAATGCTCCAATTAAAAGACACAGACTGGCAAATTGGATAAAGACTCAAGACCCATCAGTGTGCTGTATTCGGGAAACTCATCTCACGTGCAGAGACAACATAGGCTCAAAATAAAGGGATGGAGGAAGACCTACCCGGCAAATGGAAAACAAAAAAAGGCAGGGGTTGCAATCCTAGTCTCTGATGAAACAGACTTTAAACCAACAAAGATCAAAAGAGACAAAGAAGGCCATTACATAATGGTAAAGGGATCAATTCAACAAGAAGAGCTAACTATCCTAAATATATATGCACCCAATACAGGAGCATCCAGATTCATAAAGCAAGTCCTGAGTGACCTACAAAGAGACTTAGACTCCCACACAATAATAATGGGAGACTTTAACACCCCACTGTCAACATTAGACAGATCAATGAGACAGAAAGTCAACAAGGATATCCAGGAATTGAACTCAGCTCTGCACCAAGCAGACCTAATAGACATCTACAGAACTCTCCACCCCAAATCAACAGAATATACATTCTTTTCTGCACCACACAACACCTACTCCAAAATTGACCACATAGTTGGAAGTAAAGCTCTCCTCAGCAAATGTAAAAGAACAGAAATTATCACAAACTGTCTCTCAGACCACAGTGCAATCAAACTGGAACTCAGGATTAAGAAACTCACTCAAAACCACTCAACTACATGGAAACTGAACAACCTGCTCCTGAATGACTATTGGGTACATAACGAAATGAAGGCAGAAATAAAGATGTTCTTTGAAACCAAGGAGAACAAAGACACAACATACCAGAATCTCTGGGACACATTCAAAGCAGTGTGTAGAGGGAAATTTATAGCACTAAATGCCCACAAAAGAAAGCAGGAAAGATCCAAAATTGACACCCTAACATCACAATTAAAAGAACTAGAAAAGCAAGAGCAAACACATTCAAAAGCTAGCAGAAGGCAAGAAACAACTAAAATCAGAGCAGAACTGAAGGAAATAGAGACACAAAAAAACCCTTCAAAAAATTAATGAATCCAGGAGCTGGTTTTTTGAAAGGATCAACAAAATTGATAGACCACTAGCAAGACTAATAAAGAAAAAAGAGAGAAGAATCAAATAGATGCAATAAAAAATGATAAAGGGGATATCACCACCGATCCCACAGAAATACAAACTACCATCAGAGAATACTACAAACACCTCTATGCAAATAAACTAGAAAATCTAGAAGAAATGGATAAATTCCTCAACACATACACCCTCCCAAGACTAAACCAGGAAGCAGTTGAATCTCTGAATAGACCAATAACAGGATCTGAAATTGTGGCAATAATCAATAGCTTACCAACAAAAAAGAGTCCAGGACCAGATGGATTCACAGCCGAATTCTACCAGAGGTACAAAGAGGAGCTGGTACCATTCCTTCTGAAACTATTCCAATCAATAGAAAAAGAGGGAATCCTCCCTAACTCATTTTATGAGGCCAGCATCATCCTGATACCAAAGCCAGGCAGAGACACAACCAAAAAAGAGAATTTTAGACCAATATCCTTGATGAACATCAATGGAAAAATCCTCAATAAAATACTGGCAAACCGAATCCAGCAGCACATCAAAAAGCTTATCCATGATGATCAAGTGGGCTTCATCCCTGGTATGCAAGTCTGGTTCAACATATGAAAATCAATAAACATAATCCAGCATATAAACAGAACCAAAGACAAAAACCACATGATTATCTCAATAGATGCAGAAAAGGCCTTTGACAAAATTCAACAACCTTCATGCTAAAAACTCTCAAGAAACTAGGTATTGATGGGACGTATCTCAAAATAATAAGTGCTATCTATGACAAACCCACAGCCAATATCATACTGAATGGGCAAAAACTGGAAGCATTCCCTTTGAAAATGGACACAAGACAGTGATGCCCTCTCTCACCCCCCTATTCAACATAGTGTTGGAAGTTCTGGCCAGGGCAATCAGGCAAGAGAAGGAAATAAAGAGTATTCAATTAGGAAAAGAGGAAGTCAAACTCTCCCTGTTTGCAGTTGACATGATTGTATATCTAGAAAACCCCATTGTCTCAGCCCAAAATCTCCTTAAGCTGATAAACAACTTCAGCAAAGTCTAAGGATACAAAATCAATATACAAAAATCACAAGCATTCTTATACACCAATAACAGACAAACAGAGAGCCAAATCATGAGTGAACTCCCATTCATAATTGCTTCAAAGAGAATAAAATACTTAGGAATCCAACTTACAAGAGATGTGAAGGACCTCTTCAAGGACAACCACAAACCACTGCTCAATGAAATAAAAGAGGATACAAACAAATGGAAGAACATTCCATGCTCATGGGTAGGAAGAATCAATATTGTGAAAATGGCCATACTGCCCAAGGTAATTTGTAGATTCAATGCCATCCCCATCAAGCTACCAATGACTTTCTTCACAGAATTGGAAAAAACTACTTTAAAGTTCATATAGAATCAAAAAAGAGCCCACATCACCAAGTCAATCCTAAGCCAAAAGAACAAAGCTGGAGGCATCATGCTACCTGACTTCAAACTATGCTACAAGGCTACAGTAACCAAAACAGCATGGTACTGGTACCAAAACAGAGACATAGAACAATGGAACAGAACAGAGCACTCACAAATAACACTACACATCTACAACCATCTGATCTTTGAAAAACCTGACAAAAACAAGAAATGGGGAAAGAATTCCCTATTTAATAAATGGTGCTAGGAAAACTGGCTAGCCATATGTAGAAAGCTGAAACTGGATCCCTTCCTTACACCTTATACAAAAATCAATTCAAGATGGACTAAAGACTTACATGTTAGACCTAAAACAATAAAAACCCTAGAAGAAAACCTAGGCAATACCATTCAGGACATAGGCATGGGCAAGGACTTCATGTCTAAAACACCAAAAGCAATAGCAACAAAAGCCAAAATTGACAAATGGGATCTAATTAAACTAAAGAGCTTCTGCACAGCAAAAGAAACCACCATCAGAGTGAACAGGCAACCTACAAAATGGGAGAAAATTTTTGCAACCTACTCATCTGACAAAGGGCTAATATCCAGAATCTACAATCAACTCAAACAAATTTACAAGAAAAAAAACAAACAACCCCATCAAAAAGTGGGCGAAGGTTATGAACAGACACTTCTCAAAAGAAGACATTTATGCAGCCAAAAAACATATGAAAAAATGCTCATCATCACTGGCCATCAGAGAAATGCCAATCAAAATCACAATGAGATACCATCTCACAACAGTTAGAATGGCAATCATTAAAAAGTCAGGAAACAACAGGTGCTAGAGAGGATGTGGAGAAATAGGAACACTTTGACACTGTTGGTGGGACTGTAAACTAGTTCAACCATTGTGGAAGTCAGTGTGGCGATTCCTCAGGGATCTAGAACTAGAAATACCATTTGACCCAGCCATCCCATTACTGGGTATATACCCAAAGGATTATAAATCATGCTGCTATAAAGACACATGAACACATATGTTTCTTGCGGCACTATTCACAATAGCAAAGACTTGAAACCAACCCAAATGTCCAACAATGATAGACTGGATTAAGAAAATGTGGCACATATACACCATGGAATACTATGCAGCCATAAAAAATGATGAGTTCATGTCCTTCGTAGGGACATGGATGAAACTGGAAACCATCATTCTCAGCAAACTATCACAAGGACAAAAAACCAAACACCACATGTTCTCACTCATGGGTGGGAACTGAACAATGAGAACACATGGACACCAGAAGGGGAATATCACACCCCAGGGACTGTTGTGGGGTGGGGGGAGGGGGGAGGGATAGCATTAGGAGATACACCTAATGTTAAATGACGAGTTAATGGGTGCAGCACACCAACATGGCACGTGTATACATATGTAACAAACCTGCACGTTGTGCAAATGTACCCTAAAACTTAAAGTTTAATAATAATAAAATTTAAAAAAGACAACACTCTGAGTAAACAATGAGAAAATATCATTAATGCACGAGAGTTCTGAAATGTAACCATTATAGATTATTACATTTTAACCACAATGTCTGCCATCTAATAAAACATTAAAAGAAATGATTAAAGAAGTGACCATAAGTTGGGGACAAAAACAAGGAAAACAGTCCTCAGGTAACTCAGATGTTGGAGCCTGTTGGTAAACACTTTAAAATAACTATTATAAATATTTGAAAGATGTAGGAAGAGGGTAAACAAAATAGAGAAAACATGAACAATTGGAAATGAGCCTGAAATCTACATGTAGAAATCAAATGAAAATTCTAAAAGTACCAGTTTTCAAAGGGAATGCTTCCAGTTTTTGCCCATTCAGTATGATATTGGCTGTGGGTTTGTCATAGATAGCTCTTATTATTTTGAGATACGTCCATAATCATGTGGTTTTTGTCTTTGGTTCTATTTATATGCTGGATTACATTTATTGATTTGCATATATTGAACCAGCCTTGCATCCCAGGGATGAAGCCCACTTGATCATGGTGGATAAGCTTTTTGATGTGCTGCTGGATTCGGTTTGCCAGTATTTTATTGAGGATTTTTGCATCAATGTTCATCAAGGATATTGGTCTAAAATTCTCTTTCTTTGTTGTGTCTCTGCCTGGCTTTGGTATCAGGATGATGCTGGCCTCATAAAATGAGTTAGGGAGGATTCCCTCTTTTTCTATTGATTGGAATAGTTTCAGAAGGAACGGTACCAGTTCCTCCTTGTACCTCTGGCAGAATTCAGCTGTGAATCCATCTGGTCCTGGACTCTTTTTTGTTGGTAAGCTATTGATTATTGCCACAATTTCAGATCCTGTTATTGGTCTATTCAGGGATTCAACTTCTTCCTGGTTTAGTCTTGGGAGAGTGTATGTGTCGAGGAATTTATCCATTTCTTCTAGATTTTCTAGTTTATTTGCATAGAGGTGTTTGTAGTATTCTCTGATGGTAGTTTGTATTTCTGTGGGATCGGTGGTGATATCCCCTTTATCATTTTTTATTGCATCTATTTGATTCTTCTCTCTTTTTTTCTTTATTAGTCTTGCTAGCGGTCTATCAATTTTGTTGATCCTTTCAAAAAACCAGTTCCTGGATTCATTAATTTTTTGAAGGGTTTTTTTGTGTCTCTATTTCCTTCAGTTCTGCTCTGATTTTAGTTGTTTCTTGCCTTCTGCTAGCTTTTGAATGTGTTTGCTCTTGCTTTTCTAGTTCTTTTAATTGTGAAGTTCGGGTGTCAATTTTGGATCTTTCCTGCTTTCTCTTGTGGGCATTTAGTGCTATAAATTTCCCTCTACACACTGCTTTGAATGTGTCTCAGAGATTCTGGTATGTTGTGTCTTTGTTCTCATTGGTTTCAAAGAACATCTTTATTTCTGCCTTCATTTCGTTATGTACCCAGTAGTCATTCAGGAGCAGGTTGTTCAGTTTCCATGTAGTTGAGCGGTTTTGAGTGAGTTTCTTAATCCTGAGTTCCAGTTTGATTGCACTGTGGTCTGAGAGACAGTTTGTGATAATTTCTGTTCTTTTACATTTGCTGAGGAGAGCTTTACTTCCAACTATGTGGTCAATTTTGGAGTAGGTGTGGTGTGGTGCAGAAAAGAATGTATATTCTGTTGATTTGGGGTGGAGAGTTCTGTAGATGTCTATTAGGTCTGCTTGGTGCAGAGCTGAGTTCAATTCCTGGATATCCTTGTTAACTTTCTGTCTCATTGATCTGTCTAATGTTGACAGTGGGGTGTTAAAGTCTCCCATTATTATTGTGTGGGAGTCTAAGTCTCTTTGTAGGTCACTCAGGACTTGCTTTATGAATCTGGGTGCTCCTGTATTGGGTGCATATATATTTAGGATAGTTAGCTCTTCTTGTTGAATTGATCCCTTTACCATTATGTAATGGCCTTCTTTGTCTCTTTTGATCTTTGTTGGTTTATGCTCATCATCACTGGCCATCAGAGAAATGCAAATCAAAACCACAATGAGATACCATCTCACACCAGTTAGAATGGCAATCATTAAAAAGTCAGGAAACAACAGTTGCTGGAGAGGATGGGGAGAAATAGGAACACTTTTACACTGTTGGTGGGACTGTAAACTAGTTCAACCATTGTGGGGTAACCAAAACAGCATGGTACTGGTACCAAAACAGAGATATAGACCAATGGAACAGAACAGAGCCCTCAGAAATTATACCACATATCTACAACCATCTGATCTTTGACAACCCTGACAAAAACAGGAAATGGGGGAAGGATTCCCTATTTAATAAATGGTGCTGGGAAAACTAGCTAGCCATATGTAGAAAGCTGAAACTGGATCTCTTCCTTATACCTTATACAAAAATTAATTCCAGATGGACTAGAGACTTAAATGTTAGACCAAAAACCATAAAAACCCTAAAAGAAAACCTAGTCAATGCCATTCAGTACATAGGCATGGGCAAGTACTTCATGACTAAAACACCAAAAGCAATGGCAACAAAAGCCAAAATAGACAAATGGGATCTAATTAAACTAAAGAGCTTCTGCATGGCAAAAGAAACTCCCATCAGAGTGAGCAGGCAACCTACAGAATGGGAGAAAATTTTTGCAATCTACCCATCTGACAAAGGGCTAATATCCAGAATCTACAAAGAACTTAAACAAATTTACAAGAAAAAAACAAACAACCTCATCAAAAAATGGTCAAAGCATATAAGTAGACGCTTATCAAAAGAAGACATTTATGCAGCCAACAGACACATGAAAAAATGCTCATCATCACTGGTCATCAGAGAAATGCAAATCAAACCACAGTGGGATACCATCTCACACCAGTGAGAATGGCGATCATTAAAAAGTCAGAAAACAACAGATGCTGAAGAGGATGTGGAGAAATAGGAATGCTTTTACACCTTTGGTGGGAGTATAAATTAGTTCAACCATTGTGGAAGACAGTGTGGCAATTCCACAAGGATCTAGAACTAGAAATACCAGGTGACCCAGCAATCCCATTACTGGGTATATAGCCAAAGGATTATAAATCATGTTACTATACAGACACATGCACACATATGTTTATTGCAGCACTATTCACAATAGCAAAGTCTTGGTACCAATGCAAATGTCCATCAATGATAGACTGGATTAAGAAAACGTGGTACATATACACATGGAATACTAGGCAGCCATAAAAAAGGATGAGTTCATGTCCTTTGCAAGGACATGGCTGAAGCTGGAAACCATCATTCTACACAAACTATCACAAGGTCAGAAAACCAAACACTGCATGTTCTCACTCATAGGTGGGAATTGAACAATGAGAACGCTTGGATACAGGGCGGGGAACATTGCACACTGGGGCCTGTTGTGGGGTGGGGGGCTGGGGTAGGGATAACATTAGGAGAAATATCTAGTGTAAATGACGAGTTGATGGGTGCAGCAAACCTACATGGCACATGTATACCCATGTAACAAACCTGCATGTTGTGCACATGTACCCTAGAACTTAAAGTATAATAAAATATATATATATATAAATGTTACTAGACTAAACATTATAATGAAAAGATAAGCATTATCAGAACAAAGTTTAAACTTTTATTATCACAAGAGAAAATTTTAAATGCAAGAACACAGAGCAATTGAAAGTGAGAGGCTGGAATTAAAAGGTATTCAGGGTAAAACTAAAATAAAAATTTAAAAAGCAAACAAAGTGGTGTGGCCATATTAATATCAAACCAATGAAATTTTAAGGCAAGAAATATTGATGAAAATGAAAAGTAAAATTTCATAATGATGAAAGGGTCAATTAAACTTTGACAAACAAATCTTATGCACGTATATTCCTAATGATAACACCAACAGATACTAGGCAAAGATCAACAGGGAAAAGAAGAAAGACATGCAAATCCATAACCCTAGCTGGGGATTTTAATGAAATGAAAAATGTTACATTTTTCAGTAAATCAGTTCTTTCAAAACCGGACTTTTGAGAGAGAATTAAATTCCATAGAAAAGTATGCCGAGAGAAAATGAAGAGTAAATTATTACCAAAATTACTCTTTCAAGTGACTCTGCTGGAGAGTACAGTAGACTGACTGCATGTAGGAGGGACAAAAAATTAATTTGTGCAGGCTTTCCTTTTCTATCCTTTTAAAAACCTTGAACCCACTTGTGTCTTTGTACCTAAGGTATGTTTTTGTTAACCAGCATGTAAATAAGCTATTTTTCCCTTCTAACCTGAAAATCTTTAATTGGGTATTAAGTCTATTGGTATTGTATTTACTGTGGTTTACTTTATGTCTTTTCTCCTACCATCATTTATATTTATCCCACATCTTTTATTTTCCATTGTTTTCCTTTCTTGACTAATTTAGTTTTAATTAAATATATTCTTGTTTTGTTTCTATTGACTTATTTAACTAAATATTCTGTCATTATTTTAGTGCTAAGGCTAATTTTGATTACTTCATTCAGGAGGTATCTGTCAGGTCTTGCCACTGTAAAATTACTCTTTTCCTTTATAGTTAAGTAATAATTTGAGAATATGTATATATACTTTTCTCATTAAACTTTCACTATCTTGACATCTTTTGACATTTTATAACCCAATTTTTTTCTATACTTTTTACTTGCCATTTGACTATATGAAAGAGCTTTCTTTTTTCTTTATTTTATATAAGTACATATAGTATAGGTTTTAATTTTATTCTATGAGTTATAATGTGTTGCTCTCTTTATTATATGACTCTAAATTTCTTCCAGATTTGTTTAGCTGGAGTCCCTTTAGTTGACATCATGTCCTTTTTAAAATTACTTAATATACCCAAGATGTTTAATGTTGAATTCTATGCCAAGTTCTCGATAGTGTTTCCACATGCAATGCAGTTCCATGAGTGGATCTAGATTTTGAACAAAGCAACAAAAATGAATTTTGTGAGAAAGTGAAGCAAATTGATGTCATTTGTGGAAACATTTGCAAGCATGCAAATAAGAAGAAGGTCATTACAATTTCTTGGTAAGTTGTAATCTTATGAGAAAAACAAAGTGCATGGTTCAGTTTAAGACATTGATTTTCATATATTAAGAGTGTTACTTTTTTTGAGCTGCTATTCCTCCAGTCATGATAATAAGCAGAAAATGTTCCAGTCTACCATATGAGGAAGAGCTGAAATCACCTTCACTCACACGTTTGGTACTTGGCATCTGGCTGTCAGTTTGAGGCCTCAGTTATTTTTTATATGCCCCTCTCTGTGTTGTCTCTCCTTAGAGCCAGTTTGAGCTTTTTCACAGCATGGTGGTTGAATTCCAAAGGTAAGTGTCCCAAAACATAGGGATCTAGACAGCAGCTATAACATCTTTATCACCTAATTTTGAAATCACAAGGCATCTTTTCTTCCATACACTACTAGGTGGAGCAGTCACTTATTTTCACCCAAATTCAAAGAAAGGAAACTTAGACTCCACTTCTTGGAAGGAGTGTCAAAATTGTATTGTAAGAGCACGTTGGAAGAGAGATACAGTTGCTTTACATTTCCTTAAGATAACACAGTCTGCCAAAGAGGTGAAAGTGGTAAACAGAACATGTCACTTTATTTCTCATTCGATGAGCTTATACAGATAATGAAACATTATGAGAAGTTTCTGCAGCACACTGCCATATGCATTTAGCTTTTCCAGTTTTTCTGGACAAAGTGACAGCAGCAATCATTGTCTTGATATTTGAGGAAAAAAATCTGTCTTTTTGACTTTGCATACATCTTTGTAAATAAACTTATCTTCTTGTAATTTATTGTGAAGATGAGTCCACCAGGAATCTTGTAATAAATTTTGTCTCTTTATGTTTACTTTTCTCATTGCCATTAAAATTAACTGTCAAATATTTTCAGAAATACTGACTAGGTAAATTCATGGTAACTATAGATATACATAGAAACAAATACCAGTGCCACATTTCAAGATAAAGTAGCTTAATCACCCTCATGGTATAATTCAATTGGTATAATGGCATATCCACATATTTATCAGAAAAATATAGAGTGTGATATCTAAGTGCTCTAGCAACTGACACACGTGAGTGAAAAAGAAAAGCACATAGTTTCATATCCCTGGTTTGGAGGAAATGAAACATAAGCTTATTTTTAAAACACTCAAATTTTAAGACACTGATATTCAATATAATTTACTGTGGGAAACTTGGGCAAAAGTTAAACTAATAATCACGTGACAGGTAATACAATTCATTATATATTCCCATTTACTTAACACATTAATTGACATGTTCAAAAGATTAAACTTGCTTATATGCTCTTGAAAAAGATTGTGTGTGAAATCAACTGCTTGTGATTAAAGCCACATTTTATTCTCTACCGCAATTTCTAAAATCTGTCCAACATAAATAATAAATATCACATACATTAAATGTATGATTCCCTTCAAAGGAAATTATGCTTTTCTGTGTTGACAATTGATATTTCAAAAAGTTCACTTTACAAAATAATTTTCTACATTATTTTTAAGGAGTAAGTTTTCTTGAAACATTTTAAATATATTTTTTAACAATGACAATATTTGATTTAGCTAAGACTTTTAAAGAACATGGCATTTAACTAAAACAAGGTACATTTCTTTAAATTACTTAGCATAAGACCTACTATTTAATAGCACAATAGGGAGACTACAGTCGATAATAACTAAATTGTATATTTTTAAATAACTTTAAAAATGTAATAGGATTGCTTGTAACTCAAAGGATAAATGCTTGAGGGGATGGATACACCATTCTCCATAATGTATTTATTTCATATTGAATGCCTGTATCAAAACATCTCATATACCCCATAAATGTATACACCTACTATGTACCCACAAATTTTCTTAAATAGTTTTTTAATTTTTATAAATTATTTAGCAGATCAAACTCTTGAAGAACTTATATTCTATAATACAGTGAAAACTACTCATTTATTTTATTCTAACATGCTTTTAGAGAAAATCAATTTTGCAATTGTTTTCTTTCTAATACAGATAGGTTTGAATACGGAAAAAGAGAAAATTAAAGTCAGAATGGATAGAATGAAAAAAGTTCTGATTGGTGGACAAGCTAAAGTCACACAAATAATTGAATATTGGATATCAATTCTTAAACTAGAAGAGTCAAATCAGTGTTTTGTTCAAAGATCCTTTTATGTTTTCATGTTAATTATTTCAACAAGTTGTATTACTTGTCTGAAGCAGAAAATATCTTTCTAAATACAGCTTTGAAGGCTTGTTTAACTTGCTGATTCCTCAGAGTATAAATAAATGGGTTTAACAATGGGGCAACTGAAGTATTGAGCACAGTTACTCCTTTGCTTAAAGCAATTCTTTCATTCGCTGACAGCTTTATGTAGATAAACATACAACTACCATAAGTGATGGAGACAACAATCATGTGAGAAGAGCAGGTGGAAAAAGCTTTCTTCTTTTGCTGAGCTGAAGGGAATTTCAGAATTGTCTTGATGATGTAAGAGTAAGAAAGGATTACTAAAAACAATGTGACAATAAGTGTCATCACAGCTAATAAAAAGGCAATCCGTTCCAGTAAATATGTGTCTGAGCAAGAAAGTTGTAGGATAGGAGAAATGTCACAAATGAAATGATCAATGATATTTGAAGCACAGAAATCCAAGTTAAGACCTAAAATCAGTGGAGGGAAAATGATCAGGAATCCAGTTACCCAAGAACTGAATACAAGCTGGTAGCAAACTTTGTTACTCATGATGGACATATAATGCAAAGGTTTGCAGATGGCAACATAGCGATCATAGGACAGAGCAGCTAGAAGGAAAAATTCCGTAACCCCAAAGAATATGTAAAAAAACAACTGAGATATACAACCATTATAGGAAATGGTCTTTTCCCTGGTAACAATGGTGATTAGGAATCTGGGAATGCAAGCAGTTGTGAATGAAATTTCCAGAAAAGAGAAATTACAGAGGAAGAAATACATTGGAGTCTTGAGCTGGGAATCCAGCAGAGTGAGGGCAATGATAGTGAAGTTCCCTATCATGCTCAACACATAATTTAGAAGTAGAAATAAGAAAATTACAATCTGTAACTGAGAATTATCCGTCAGTCCCAGAAGAATAAATTCTATCTGCCTTGTATGATTCTTCATTTCTCTGTTGTAATGTCAATCAAATTCTAGGAATAAAAAGGTGCATGAGTTGAGCTAGGTCCAGGAAAAGATACAGCAAAGTTTCCATATTTACAAACATATACATTTAAGCGGTAGTACTCCATGGATGTTGAAGATATCATATAGAACTATGCAACAGAAATTGTAAACTAGGAGTTTAAAAGTACAACAAACATCATCTCAGTTTTGAAAATTGATTTGCAAAGCCCTTAATAGTTGATTTTTAAGCTAGTTTTTTTTTCATGCTTCCACTTCAAGATTCCACTTAATTGTAACTAATTCCAAGTTTTTCAAGTCATTAAATAAATTAGATAAAGATCTTGGTTCAGAATTCAAAAATAGTTCATTCATTTTAAAATTACTAATTTCACCTAAAGAAAATGATGTCAGTGTAATGAATTAAGACCTAAGTTAAGGGAAGGCACAGTGACTCATGCCTGTAATCCCAGCACTTGGGAGGCCAAACTGGGGATCACTTGGGGCCAGGAGTTGAAGACCAGCATGAGCAACATAGGGAGACGCCAGCTTGGGTGACAGAGAGAGATCCTGTCTTTTTTGTTAAGAATTAAAAGATCTACAGTTAAATTTTGAAACTTTAGATTATATTATATTAAAGTGACATTTGTTTAAAGCCCTGCTATACAGCCTTTTTCAACTTCTCTATGAACTACATATGAAGATATGGAAAAATGCCCCTAAAAAGTATGAGCTGATACCACAACAAAATAAATACTAGTTGAATCTAGTACATTGAAACTAGTATATCTAGTTGAACATTTTTGGTTCAACTTCATACAACAAGCTATAACATTGCCAATACTAAGAAAAATAATACGTGTTGCATCGAGTAAGTTTTATTTTCAACTTAAATGATACATTGACAGTCCAAAATTAGTAATTATCTGTTTTAATGTTACCCAACTAACAGTATAAAGGAGGAAAGCAGTATTTTCGAGATGTCACGTTATACTCTGCCATCAAATGTAGATTCCTAAATTAAAGCCAAATTAAGCTTTCCTAGGATAGCAAGACTAAGTGAATGGGCATTACTAATTGACCAATTAAATCCTAAGAGTTATTTTTTAATGAAATCAAAACTAAGCAAAGATACTGACCATCATCGCTATTATTCAGCACTATTCTGAACTCTGTAACCAAATTAAGCATATAAAGGCAAATTATACATGATGAAATTCAATTAAATACTTGATTGGTAGATAAAATAGATTTACTTTCTATTGATCTTGACTGAGTCCCTAGAATATGACAGATAATAGGCTGAAACTATTACAATAATAAAATAATTCAGTAATGAGAGCAGATAAAGCAAATTTCTGAAAAGGAAAACATTTTTAGAATATATAGTGTAAAATGTAACTTTCGAAAAAACAAGTAATTGAATTCTCATATTATATATCAACTAAATGTCATGGTAGAGTTTAAGAGTGAAAAATAACTTAATATTTAAAAATAAGCAAATCTAAATAATTTATTCATTCAGATAATTTTTTGTGGGGGGGACATGGTCTCACTCTGTCGGCCAGGCTGGACTGCAGTATCAGGATCATAGCTCACTGCTACCTCCAACTCTGGGCTCCAGCAATCCTCTTGCCTCAGCCTCCTTTGTACCTGGGATTACAGGTGCCAGCCCCTGCACTTGGCCCTGATAATAACATATTTGGATGTGAGAATATTGATAAATATATATTCTCATAAAAATATTCAAAGTATACATTAGATACAAAATTCCAAAGAAGTTTGTGTAAATTGATTTTATTTTTTAATAATGTCTACATTTGCTGCATATAGCTATGACTTTTGCAAATGTGTACAAACCAGTCATGATGAAAAATAAAATTCTCATAGTAAGATTAAATTATGATATATTTATATTTTTAATAAAATTCAGTTAATAGTATTTTATCAAAGGAAATGATTAAATCAATTTTTTATCTTCTCTTTTTTTAATAAGAGTGAAAACAACTATTAATGAATTCAGAAATTGATTATATATTTTAGAGTCATATTTTCAACTAAGAAAATGGTGATGCATTTCATTTATTTTTTCAGGGATAGGGTCTCACTCTATTGCCCAGGCTGGGTTGCAGTGGCCCAATCGTAGCTCACTGTAACTTCAAACCCTAGCTCCTGGACTCAGGTGATCCGCCTACAGAAGTAGCTAGAACTACAGATGCACATCACCAGACCTGGCTAATTGTTCTGAATTTTTTTTGTAGAGATTGTTGGGGCAGGTGGAGGGGGTGTCTCATTATGTTGCATAGGCTGGTCTCAAATCCCTGGTCTCAAGCAATCCTTCCACCTCAGCCTCCCAAAGCACTGGGATCCTTCCAAAGCACTGGGATTATTGGTATGAGCCACCACACCCAGATTTGTTTTACTCTTGAGCAAACCTTTGTTGTTAATTTGTAAAGCAGCTAAACTATTTCCCAATAAACTTAAAACATAAGAACTGAAAGAGAAAAAAGTAAACTATATTATGTAATATACAATATTTTTCTTCTCTTAAAACATTTAATTAAATTTCTTCTGAATTAAATTTTGTCAATCAATATTTTTGCCTGTTCTGAAGTGTTATTTTTATTGTTGAATATGTAATGTTTTTCTTCTACATGACTTAGCATATTATCCCAATATAAATTCAAGAGCCCCCACATTCATCTGTCAATGTTAATCCTTTGGCAAATTTTTTCTCTATCATCCTTCTTAGTATATTTCTTCTCTTGTAGTAATTTTTCAGTCAATTATTTCCAGGCTTTTATTGGAAATGGTAGATGTTAGAGAACCACAGAGAACCCGCTTCCTTGATCTCATCTTATTTTGCTACCTTTCATTTTGCCAATGAGTCTGTGTTCTAACATATATATTTTCTGTAAAATACATTAAGCATTTCTGTAAATTCAATGTGATTATCAGAGTATATAAAGCAGACTTTTATTCTTCAACCAGAGCAAATATGACAATCAATGATAAGTTGTCATTGCTCATACATATTGATCAGAATAAGCAGTTCCAAAAGAAATATTTTTTTCTATTTTTAAAAATGCATGAACACAATGAAGTCAATTCTCCATGAAAAATACCTTTAACCTTGTTATGTGTGATTGACTTCTAAAATCGTTCAGGTTTTCTTTATCTAGATGGAAGTAGAACAAACTTCATTCCTTCCAAAATTCTACAGTGCAGTGTTGATTTAAATTACTAAAGCATTAGAAATGCAGGTGCAAGTCAGTGCATAAATGAAACTTCACATTCTTGCATTTAGGGATTCATAACGTGAAAAATGAGGAATTATTAATGTTTTATTAAAAGAGGAATAATAAAGTATAATCTCTGAGTCACTGTTATTCATTTGTAACATACATTGTATTCATAATTATTCTTCTATTTGTGAAAAAAGTAACACCACTATTTTACTTACCATTAGCAGTATATAATGATATTCCTTTCTTTTCCTCTAGAATACATAAACAACTGTAATAAAAGGCAAATGCATTCATTGTGAGACAATATTTAATTTGTCACCAGGAAAATTAACATAAAATAATCTCTCAGGTTAATTCAAAGCAGAAAGCTGAGATGTAAATGTAATTATTCTTCAATACCACACATATCTGAACACATGGAAGTATCTATGTTTTCTATAATAAAGATTGCTAATAAATTCCTGTTTTTAATACCAGATAAATTATAAGATAACATGTATGTCCAAATAATTCCACTACACAAACCTTCGCAAAGATTATTATAACTGAGAAGATCTGCTTTAAACTTGTGAAATATTTACTAGTTTCCAATTAATTAAAAGGAGTGACTGTTTCTCTGTGGAAAATCTAAGGGGATGGTGTCCCTAAGGAAAAACAGAGAAGATTAAATATATCCAAAACAGCCTATAAACACCAGTTGACTTATGTCTTTATCATTTAAATAAAAGTAGATTTATTGTTTCAAACATAATGATATAAAGCACCACTAGGTTTGTCACATTAAAAATAACCATTTCAAGATGATCATGGAGACACTGCAAATTAGCAGGTTGTTTTGGATCATAGATAACACATGTGCCCTGTTGCCAAGATAATTCCTTTTGATGACATTTTTCTCCAATATATGAATCTATCTATCACCAGGAAAACAGCATATGAGTACCTAACACAAACATTATTTCTACTTATATTTTTAAGAGGCAATTGTGTTTAAGATTAAGAAAAAAGCAAAACTTCTGCATAATATTAAATTTGAGAATAAACTTTTGAATATTTTCTGCAGTGATTTGAGAATTGACACCTAAATTCAACCATTTTAGTATTACAAATGATTATACCTGTCATGTATTAAGTATTCACTATGCATAAAGCATATGCTTACTGTTGTGCATACATTATTCTATTTAACAATAGAATAATAAAATTCATCATAATAAGCAAGGGAGGAATAATTATGAACTTTTTGCTGTTTAAAAACAAAATTAAGCAAATAATCATGCTTGTTCACACTCATGGCAGAGTTTAGAAATTTTGGAGAAATGATTGCAATCAGATCTTTGATTCAAAGCATAATTTGTTAACCCTTATGACATACTTCCAATAAAACAAATGAATGGATAGATGAATGGATGGATAGACAGACAGACAGACAGATAGATAGATAGATAGAGGGAGGAAGATATTTAACTTAGAAAATAGTCTATAATCTGATACCTGATATGGTAAATGGGATAAGAATGTTGAGCAATATTTTTAATTAAATAAGTATACAATTTAAGGAGTGACATTTTATACCATAACATGCAAGTTTGTTTCAATAAATATAATTAATTCATAAAGCTTTTCTGAGTTTACATTTTATACAGACTGTTGATTTTTAACAAAATTACTAAGTTTTAAAGTACTATGTTATATATAAGGACAGGAAAAAAACTACAGTTGAATATAAATGAAAACAGATGAAATAACAGTATTTCACATTGAATGAGTAACCACAAAGGAAAACAAACAAAAGGTTATATATTTTTTATATGTTATGCTCTGTTCATTCACTTTGCATTTTAAAGAGTAAAAGGAAAGCAAAAAATTCTTCAACTTAATTTAGCTTGGTATGTTATTATTGGTGGTGCTGCAAGGGTAATTCTGATCTTATTTTATGTGAATATTAGTATTGAGCAAATTGAAAAAATATATTGATGTTGGGAATTAGGAATCTCACTTAGGGGTAAAAAAAGGAAAATCAAATAAAAATGGAAGAAGAATTCATTGGTGTTGAAATAAGAGACATCAGTGTAAACTAATGATTTATTGAGCTTTTCCTCAGCTTTGTTTTTCAAAAGATCCTATACAGCATTTTGATGGCATTAGCATGCTGAAAACTGATGGGTAGATTCCACATTTGGCTGTTGTGAATAGTGCTGCAATAAACATGGGAGTGCAGATATCTCTTTGAAATATTAATTAATTCCATGATGTGATTATTACACACTACATGCCTTTACCAAAACACCTAATGCACCCCAAAAATGTAGGTACCATGTACCTACAAAAATTAAAAATTAAAAAAACTTTTTATAAAGGAAAAACAATCCTTTATTTATTGAATCACAAAAGATCCAGAATATCCAGAGCGATCCCGGGCAAACAGAACAAAACTGAAGGCATCACATTACCCAACTTCAAAATACACCACAAAGCTGTAGTAACAAAATCAGCATAGTACTAGCATTAAAACTGACACATAGCCCAGTGAAACAGATTAGAGAACCCAGATATAAATCTACACATTTACAGCCAACTCATTTTAACAAAGGAGCCAACCACATAAAATGGAGAAAGGACAGTCTTCAATAAATGGTGCTGGGAAAATGATATCCGTAGGCAGAAGAATATAACTAGATTTCTATCTCTCACTGTATCCAAAAATTAAATCAAATGGATTAAAGAGTTAAATCTAAGACCTGAAACTATGAAACTATTAGAAGAAAACATTGGGTAAACTCTCCAGGACATTGGTCTGGTCAAATATTTTTTGTGTAAGACCGCAAAAGCACAGTCAACAAATGCAAAAATAGATAAATAGGATTACATTAAGCTCAAAAGCTTCAGCACAGCAAATAAAACAATCTAAAAAAGTAAAGAGACAACTCACAGTATGGGACAAAATATTTACAAACTGTCAATCTGACTAGGGATTTAAACCAGAATATATTTCTTAAAACTCAAACTAGTCAGTAACAAAAAACCAAAAATCTGATTTTAGGAATGGGCAAGAGATCTGAATAAACATTTCTTGAAAGAAGACAAATGACCGATAGGTATACAAAAAAATGCTAAGCGTCACTAATATCAGAGAAACGCAAATCAAAACTACAATGAGATATCTCATCCTAGTTAAAATGTTTTTTATCAAAAAGACAGGGAATAATGAATGCTGGCAAGGATGTGGAGAAGGAGGAACCCTCGTATGCTGTAGGAATGTAAATTAGCACAGCCTCTATGGAAGATAGTATAGAGCTTCCTCAAAAACCTAAAAACAAAACTACCGTATGATGCTGAAAGTCCACTACTGAGTATATTTCCAAAAGAAAACAAATTAATATATCAAAGCGATATCTGCCTGTTTATTGAAGCACTAGTCACCATATCCAAAGTATAGACTCAACCTGCATGCCCATCAATAGATGAATAGGTAAAGATAATGTATATGTAAACAATACAAGGTTTTAAGCCATAAAAAAATGAAATTCTATTATTTGCAGCAACATGGATAGAATTTGACATCATTACATTAAGTGAAATATAATATAGCCATGCACAGAAAGACAAATATTGCATGTTCTCACTCATATGTAGGAGCTAAAAAAGGGGGCGAATTTCATAAAGATAGAGAGTATATTGGTAACTACCAGAGGCCACAAGGTTAGCAGGGAGTAAGGATAAAGGGAGGTTGATTAATGAACATAAATATACAGTTAAATAAAAGAAATAAGACCTATAGTTTGAGAGGTCCGTAGGGTGACTAGAGTGAACAATAATCTATTGTACATTTCAACACAGCTAGAAGAGAATAATTTGAGTGTTCCAAACATAAGGAGAAGATAAATATTTAAGGTGATTAATATCTCAGTTACCCTGATTTGATCTTTATACTTTGTATAAATGTATCAAAAAAATCACACATACCCCAAAAATATGTGTACCTATTATTTATCAATGAAAATATTTTAAGCGGCAAAAACTTATTATCAACTAAGGATATTAAGGATACACAAATTTCTTAGAAAAGATAAGGAATTGGTGAACACTTTTATTCAAAAACAGCCAATGGGCAGTAATATTCTATTTATTCAGTATAAATTACCAAAAAACATTGGAGAAATTGCTATATCATTTGCAATCAATGAAATGTGAATGAAAATGCACAGAAGAACAAATTATTATTTGGGTCATTATTTTGGCAAAGATAATGCATCTACACTGATAATGCATCTTAATCTTGGTGTCATTAATGCATTTTCCATTCTCCAAGGACACTGTCCCAATTCCTGGGTGCATTAGCTTTTGTTTTGTTTTGGTTTTCAATAATATTAATTACATTTTACTTTCATTAGTTACTTTGAAGCAGCGTCACCAAGGACACTTGTATTTTTTAACTTAGCTGATCCTACCTGTTATAGGTTGACCATATAAATTATTCCCAATCATATTTGTGGTGAAACTTTTAAGGTCTCCATTCTGTATTAAGATGGTTGGGTCAGATCCTCGATTTTTCAAAAATCCATGAGAATTTCTGGGTCATCGCTGCCCATTTATTAGTCATTTCTTCTATTTAGTCACTCTGATTATGCAGAAATAGTCCCTCTTAAAATTTAAATTCATTTAAGGATTCATGATAAATCTTAGACACAGTAATATAAAATTTGAGATAATCTGCGTGTATTTCCACTGCTACTTTTGAGTGCAAGTTTAACAAGAAAGCATCACTAGATTATATCCATATCACTACGAATATATTCTCATTTAGTTGTGAATTGCACTAAGGATCTGTGTCTATAAAACAAAAACTAATGCCTCAATAACAGACTAAAACATAAGTATTTTCATATTTCTTAAGCCAGTTATGTTTTTCTTTTGTAAAATGTGGTAAAATAAAATATTTCCCATCACCTTTCTAAGCTTTTGTATGTTTGTGGGTGAGTGTGTGTATTTTTAATTTGAATAGTTCACAAAGATCTAAGATATTAATTTTGTTTCTTGAATGTCATTGTTTTCCAAGAATACTAATTACAGAAGCAAATGAAAAAGTTTCCAAGCCTGTTTTATGGTAAAGTATGTGGGCAATAAAATAGTCAAAATCAGTGGGCATAGAAATGTGAATTTAATGTCCTCACTGCCAACACAGACAGACTCATACAGTACACATTTGTACATACAATCTCAAATATATATGCCCCCAACATAATGAAATTTTGTTTGACATTTCACCAATAAAATATCCTGTATTTTAAAAAACAAATAATTGTTAAGCATATTAAACAGAAATCAATCAGTTACACTTGCTTTAGAATTAACTTGAGAGAATGTTTCTGAGACAGTATTCTGAGGTAGGTAACTAGAATGGCAAAAAGGTTGTTTTGCATCCTTGGATAATGCACAAAATCACCAGGGACTTTTGCTAGCGGTTACAATAGAGAATGAAGAGAAGATAGCTGCAATAAGGGAGGAAGGTAGGCACTGGGGAACAACAATCTTGTGTTTCTCAATTTTAGCTTCTGCAGATATTTCAAGTGTGGATCTGCAGAACAGTACCAGCATTTAGAAAAAAAAAAACAATGTGTCCTTGAGCCTGTGTCAATGTTTATCCCCTCTGATAGCATATAGAAACTGAACATTGTCTCTTGTTACATAGATTCCCTCTGAGATCATTTTCTCAAAGAAAGAACCAAAGAGCAAGCTTTGATTGGAACAAACTGTCTAAAAGAGTATTCTCTCAAAATTATGGGAATTTCTAGCAAAATGTTCAGGTAAATACAACACCTTAGAAAATGTATCATTAGCTACTATCCACAACTTTTTAAAGACCTCATTACCTTACACTTATTTTTTATTATTTCTTTCACATGGTCTATATTAGAAAAAATTAAATGAAATCCTGTGGAGTTGTGAGCAGCAGGGCGGATGAAATGCCTGGTGTGAGTGGCGTATCATACTGCTCCAAATGTATTGAAGGGTCAGGGAAGCCTGACACAGATTCTCTTTATTATTATTATTATTGAGATTAATACTTTTATAACGTTTCTGAAACATACATATATTTTGTGAAACATACATTTATTTTTTTCTTTTTTCTTTTTTTATTATACTTTAATATAATAAAAAAATGCAAAACAACCTTTTCGCCATTCTAGTTACCTACCTCAGAATACTGTCTCAGAAACATTCTCTCAAATTAATTATAAAGCAAGTATAACTGATTGATTTCTGTTTAATATGTTTAACTATTATTTGTTTTTAAAAATACAGGATATTTTATTGGTGAAATGTCAAACAAAATTTCATTATGTTGGGGAGCATATATATTTGAGATGAACTAAATGAACTATATATATATAGTTCATATTTCTATTGGATGAATATCTAGATTAAAAGTTTCCAGTTTCATAGATTTAGACATCTGGACATTCCACTTAAAAATATTCAAAATGTTTCTATAACATACATAGGAACATATGTGCTTAATTTTAAGATATTAATGTTTGCTGACTCCATGTTCTCAAAAATACCTGGCATGGTTTATCTATTTAATGTCAGTTACTCTGATGGTTGTTTAATAGCCACAAATTTAATTTCTTTTTTCCTTGTTACTAGAAAGATCACATTTTCATGTCTTCACTGATCCTTAGATACAATTATTTGGGAAGGAATTTTTCCATTATTCATTAAATTGGGTTTTGTCTTCTTACAGATATGTATTAGAATTGTCTACACGCTGGTTACAATTCCTTGGAAGTTATTGAAATGTCTTCTCCCAATTTATGGCTTATCTTGCTTAAATCAACTGAATTAAAGTATAATTTACACATTATGAATGCATTTGTTTTATGTACAGAATTCCAATTGATATTTCAAGTGTATACAAGTATATATACTTATAACCACTACTGAAATCAAGATATATAAATTTCTTTCACTCCAGAATATTAGATTATGCTCTTTCCAAATTAATTCCTGGGGAAAACACTATCTCTCCTAATAGATTGATTTTTTTTCCTAGAGTTGCATATAAATGAAATCCTATAGTATGTTCTCTTTAATGCCCACATATTATCTCCTAACATATCATTTTTGATATTTATCTGAGTTATTATATATGCATATCAATTCTTTATTCCTTTTATTACTATGTAGTGTTCCATGTACAATTATACCACAATTTGTTCATTAATTCATCTCTTAAGATTAATCGTCATCATCTTCTATCACATTCAACTTTGGGGTATTATAAATAAATCTGCAAATAACAAGTTTTTCTGTGAGCATATCTTTGTGTTTCTCTTGGGTAATTTTTTTTTTTTTTTTTTTGAGACGGAATCTCACTCTGCCGCCCAGGCTGGAGTGCCGTGATGCAATCTCAGCTCACTGCAACCTCCGCCTCCTGGGTTCAAGTGATTCTCCTGCCTCAGCCTCCAGAGTAGCTGGGATTACAGGTGCCTGCCACCACGCTCGGCTAATTTTTGTATTTTTAGTAGAGAGGGGGTTTCACCATGTTGGACAGGCTGGTCTTGAACTCCTGACCTCAGGTGATCCACCCACCTTGGCTTCCCAAAGTACTGGGATTACAGGCGTAAGCCACCGTGCCCACCCTCTCTTGGGTAAATTTTTAAGGGTGTATTTGCTGGTAATATAATAGATATATTTCTAATTTTATAAGAACCAGCAAAACTGTACTGCAAAGTATTTTTCCTATTTCATAATCGCACAATCAATATAAGAAAATTCTAATTAACTCATTTTTACCACACTTGCTATTGCAATAATTTAAATTTTTACTATTCCAATAAATGTTTAGTAGCAACTTATCATTTTAGTTTTTATTTTCTTGATGACTAATGATGTTGAGAATCTGTTCATGCATTTTCCTTTGTGAAGTGTCTGTTCAAATTTTGACCTTTTTTAAACTTCTATTTAGGTTCAGAGGTAAATGTTCAGGCTTGTTATTTAGGTAAATTGAGTGACACGGGGACTTGGTGTATAGATTATATCATCACCCAGGTAATAAGCATAGTACCCCATAGGTACTACAGTTTTTTGGCCCTCACCCTCCTCCTTCCCCTCACCCTCAAGTGGGCCCCAGTGTCTACTGTTCCCTTCCTCGTGTCCATAGGGATGCTCAACTTTTAGCTCTCACTTATAAGTGAGAACATGCAGTATTTTGTTTTCTGTTCCCTTGTTTATTCACTTAGGATAATGACCTCCAGCTCCATCCACGTTGTTGCACAGGACATGATCTCATTATTTTTTGTGGCTGCATAGTATTCCCTGGTATATATGTACCACATTTTCTTTTCCAGTCTATTATTGACAGGCATTTAGGTTAATACCATGTCTTTTCTATAGTGAATAGTGCTACAATAAACATGTGTGTACATGTGTCTTTATGGCAGAACGATTTATATTCCTTTGGCTATATACCCAATAATTAGATTGGTAGGTCGAATAATAATGCTGCTTTGAATTCTTTGAGAAATCACCAAACTGCTTTCCACATTGGCTGAACTAATTTACATTTTCACTAGCAGTGTATAAGTGTTTCCTTTTCTTCACAACTTTGCCAGCATCTGTTTTTTTGTTTGTTTGTTTGTTTTGTTATTTTACTTTTTAATAATAGCCATTCTGACTGGTGTGAGATGGTATCTCATTGTGGTTTTGATGTGCATTTTTCTAATAATTAGTGATGTTAGGTATTTTTTCATACACTTGGCCATGTGTTTAACTTCTTTTGAAAAGTGTCTGTTCATGTCTTTGCCCACTTTTTAATGAGGTTGCTTCTTTTTTGTTTGTTAGTTTGTTTAAGTTCCTTATAGATTCTAGATATTAGACCTTGGTCTGATGCATAGTTTGCAAATATTTTCTCCCATTCTGTAGGTTGTCTGTTTACTCAGTTGATAGTTTCTTTTGTAACGCAGAAGGTCTTTAGTTCAATTAAGTCTATTTGCCAATTTTTGTTTTTGTTGCAATTGTTTTTGGTGTCTTTGTCATGAAATCTTTGCCAGGGCCTTTGTATAGAATGTCATTTTATCTTCCAAGGTTTTTACAGTTGTATGTTTTATATTTAAGTCTTTATTTTGAATTGATTTTGGTACACAGTATAAGGATGGGATCCAGTTTCAATCTGTTTGTCCTTTTGTTTTTAAAAAGTGTGCATGTTTGTGTGTGTGTGTGTGTGTGTGTGTATACATACATATATAGTATCTTGTATCTGTCTCTCTATCATCTATCTAAAACTTTTGTCAAATAATGCTATTTTTGACATTTACCTAAAGAACATTTATATTTGATGATTTTTTTGTTTTGCTTATTTTTTTAGCAAATTTATTTTAATGTTATTTCTGAATGACAAAATGTAATTGTATACATTCTTGGGGTACAAATTGGTGTTTTGATTTATGTATATAATAAGGACTGAATGATCACTTCTTGGCCTTTTGGCTAAGATCAAGTGCAATATGGACTGAGTGAATTAAGCTAATTAACATATCTATTGCTCACCCATCATTTTTTGAGTTAAGCCATTTGAAATGTACTCAGTTATTCTGAAATCAGTATTAGTATAGACTATGTTCATCCTGCTGTGCAATAGATCTTAAAACCTATTCCTCCTGTATATCTGCAACTTTGTACCCTTTGATCAACAACTCCCCATGTTCTCCATCCCTTCTTTTCCCCTAGTCTCTGGTAACCATCCTTTTACTCTCTGCTTCTATAAGATTAACTTTAGATTCCACACATATGTAAGATCATGCAGTCTTTGTATTTCTGTGCCTGGTTTTATTTCACTTAGTATAATGTCCTCTAGATTCATTCATGTCATCACAAAGTATCTCCCTTTTTAAGGCTTAATAGTATTCGTGTGTGTGTATGTGTGTGTGTGTGTACACATTTTTTAAAATTCATTCATCCTCTAATGGACATTTAGGTTGATTCCATACCTTAATTATTTAAAATAATGCTGCAATGAACATAGGAGTAATGATATTCCTTTGACATATTGATTTTAGTACCCTAGGCTATATAAGTAATCCCCAGAAGTGGAATTACTGAATCATATGATAGGTTTTTTGAGAATCTTTAGTTTTTTGAGGAAATTCCATACCTTTTTCTATAAAGTCTGTACTAATTTACATTACCAACAACAGTATATAAGAATTATTGTTTTTCCACATGTTCTCCAATACTTATTTTTCATCTTTTTGATAAAAAACATGCTAGCAGGTGTGAGAGGATATCTCATTATGGTTTTAATTTGCATTTTCCTAATGCTTAGCGATGTTGAACAATTTTTCCGTGCACCCGGGGGCCATTTATCTGTCTTCTTTTGAAAAATGCATGTTCAAGTCCTTCGCTTAGTTTTTAATCAGTTTGTTTTCTTACTATTGAGTTGTTTGAATTCCTCATATATGTTTGTATATCAACTTGTTTTCAAATGTATGGTTTGCAACTATTTTCTCCAGTTATGTAGGTTGTCTCTTCACTTTGTCACTTGATCTTTTCTGTGAAGATTTTTAGTTTGATGTAATATCATTTGTCTATTTTTTTTTTTGGCTTTTATTGCCTGTGCTTTTGAAGACATATCCAAAAAATTGTTGCCCAGGTCAATTTCATGGAACTTTCACCTGTGTTTTCTTTTAGTAGTTTTAAAGTGTCTGATCTTACTTTTAAGACTTTAATTCATTTTGAGTTGATTTTTGCAAATGATATAAGATATGGTCTAAGTTTTTTCTTCTGCATGTGAATATCCAGTTGTTGCATCACAATTGAAGAAACTGTCCCTTCCCATTGTGTGATGTTGGCATCTTTATAAAAAATCAGTTGACCATAAATGCATGGGTGTATTTTTGTGTTATCTATCCTATCCCATTAGTCAATGTGTTTGTTTTTATGCCAGGACTATGCTGTTCTGACTATAGTCACATATATGTTTTGATACCAGGGAGTGTGTTGCCTCATGCTTTATTCTTTTTGTTCAATACTGTGTTGCCTATTTAGGGTATGTTGCAGTTCCATATACACTTAAGAATTGCTCTTTCTATTTCTGTGAAAAATGACATTGGAATTTTGATAGGAATTCCATTGAATCTGTAGACCTCTTTGGAAAGTGTGAACATTTTCACAATATCAATTCTCCCAATCCGTGAGCATGGGATATCTTGCATTTATTTCTGTTTTCTACAATTTCTTTCATCTGAGTTTTATTGTTTTCAGGATACACGTCTTTTGCCTCCTTGGTTAAATTTACACCTAAGTCATTATTGTTTTGTTGCTGCTTTTTAAAACGGGATTGTTTGCTTAATTTCCATTTTGGATAGTTCGTTATTTGTATGTAATAAAAGTGCTACTGATTCTTGTATGTTGGTTTTGTATCCTGTAACTTTACTTAATTTGTTGATCAGTTCCAACAGTTTTAGTGAAGAGTTTAGGGTTTTCTACACATGTAAGATCATGTCATTAGCCAATACAATTTCCCTTCTTCCTTTCCTTCTGCTAGCTTTGGGCTTAGTTTGTTCTTCTAGTTCCTTGAGGTTTAATATTCAATTGTTTATTTGAGAGCCTTCTTCTTTTTTGACATAGGCATTTATCACTCTAAATTTCCCTCCTATGACTGCTTTTGCTATATCACAGAAATTTTAGTGTGTCGTGTTTTCATTTTTGTTTATCTCAAGGCATTTTTAATTTCCTTTTTGATTTCTTCTATGACACATTGGTTCTTTATAAGCATGTTGTTAATTTCCACATATTTTTATGTTTTCCTAGATTTCTCTTGTTATTGATTTCTACTTTTATGCTATTGTGGTTCAAAAAGATACTTGATATAATAATCTCAATTCTTCTACGTTAAAATTTGTTTGGTGGCCTATATACTTTTTTTCCTCTCTTTCTTGACTATTAATTAGCAGTGTTTTGTTCGAGCTTAAAGAACTCCTTTTAGAAATTCCTGTAGAGTGGATCTAGTGGTGATGAACTTCCTTAGCTTTTGTTTGTCTGCAAAAGTTTTTATTTCTCTCTTGTTTGTGAAGGACAGATTTGTTGGGTAAAATGTGCTTGCTTGGCAGGGTTTCTTTTTTCCCCCTTCAGCACTTTGACTATATCATCTCACTCTGTCCTGACCTGCAAAGTTTCTGCTGAGAAATTCATTTAAAGCTGTATTTGAGATCCTTTGAATGTGATATGTTTCTTGTCTCACTGCTTTCAGTATTCTGTCTTTGTCTTTGACTTGTGATAATTATGATGTGTTTTAGTAACTCATCTGGGTTTAATTTGAATGGCTACTTCTGAGCTTCCTGTACTCGGATATTGTCTTTTCCCAGAGTTGAGAAAAATTTAGTCACTATTGCCTTAAACATGCTTTTCTATCTCTTCACCTTTGGGCACTTCTATCATGCAAAGGCTTATTTGCTTGATGGTGTCCTATAATCCCCATAGGCATTTTTCATTTTTTTATCTTTTTGCTGCTCTGATTAATTTCAAATGTCCTATCTTTGAGCACATTGATTCTTTTCTCCATTTGTGAAGTCTACTATTATAGCTTTCCATTGTTTTTTTTTTTTTTTTTTTTTTTGAGACAGGGTATTGCTCTGTTGCTCAAGCTGAACTGCAGTGGTTGTGGTCATAGCTCACCACAACCTTAAACTCCTGGGCTCAAGTGATCCTCCCACCTTCGCATTCCAAGTAGCCAGGATTTTAGGTGCACACCACTCTACCCAGCTAATTTAAAAATTTTTTTTGGCCAGGCACAGTGACTCATGCCTGTGATCCCAGCACTTTGGGAGGCTGAGGCAGGAGGATCACCTGAGGTCAGGAGTTCGAGACCAGCCTCAACATGGAGAAACCCCGTCTCTACTAAAAATACAAAATTAGCCGGGTGTGGTGGTGCATGCCTGTAATCCCAGCTACCTGGGAGGCTGAGGCAGGAGAATTGCTTGAACCTGGGAGGTGGAGGTTGCAGTGAGCCAAGATTGTGCCATTGCACTCCAGCCTGGGCAACAAGAGTGAAACTCCATCTAAAAAAAAAATGAATAAATAAATCTTTAAAAATTATTTTTTTGTAGAGACAGGGTCTTGCCATTTTGCCTACGATGTCAAAAAACTCCTGGCCTCAAGCAGTCTCCTTCCTCAGCCTCGCAGTGTGCTGGGCTTACAGGAATGAGCCACCATACCCAGCTCTGTTGAATTTTTTATTTCCGTTATTGTATTCTTTATCTCTAGGATTTCTATTTTGTCTCTGAGATTTTCATTTTTATATGTTCTATTTCTTTCTTATTAAGGTGAAAATATGGATTCCCTTCTTTCCTGTTATTGAGAATAAAATTCATTGAGTTCACATGTTAAACAAACTTTCATTAATTTCCTGGCGTAGATGCCACATGCTCATAATAGCAAATTATAAGCATGTTACTGCTGAATTTGATTTTCTATTCTTTTTTAAGGATTTTTTAATCCAAGTTAATGGAGGAAATTTTTTTACTAATTTACTTTTGTTATAATGTCTTTATTTGTGTTTGACATTGAGGTAATGCTGATCTTATTTTTTAAAAAATGGAGAATATTCCTCAATCCCTCTATCTTCTGCCTCTGAAGGAATCTATGTAGTATTGTTCTTAACATAATAATGCCTTAATTATGGTTTCTTTAAAATAAGTCTTAATAGCCAGTAGTGAAAATCTATGTTCTACAAATGTGACCTTTTATTTTGTCCCTTACATTTTACGTAAATCCTAGTAATGTTTTTCAACATCTCTCCCAGTCACCTGTGATACATAGGATTTTAATAAATGTACAGATCAGTGAGGGCAAAGGTGATTTTATACTATATTATGTCTTCTAATCCATACATATGTTGTATGCATTATTTTTATTTTTTATAATATTTGTATAAATTGATGGGGTATAAGTGCAATTTTATTACACATATAGATTATGTAGTGTTGAGGTCAGGGCATTTGGCATATTTATTACCCAAATAATGTATATTGTACCCATTAGATAATTTCCCATATTTCACCCCATTCCATTCTTACCCTTCCAAGTGTTTATAGTCTATTATACCTCATTCTATGTCTGCTAGATTTTCTTCTAGTATAGTTTCAGGTCTTACAATTAAGCCTTTACTCCATCTTGACTTGACTTTTGTGTATGGTGAGAGTTAGGGGTTGATAGGTTTGGCTGTGTCACCACCCAAATCTCATCTTTAATTTTAGCTCCCATAATCCCCATGTGTTATGGGAGGGACTAAGTTGGAGATAACTGAATCATGGGAGCAATTTCTCCCATACTGTTCTTATGGTAGCGAATAAGTCTCACGAGATCTGATGGTTTTACAAAGGGAAAACCCTTTTTGCTTGGTTCTCATTCTCTCTCTGGCCTGCCGCCATCTATGATGTGTCCTTCACCTTCTGCCATGATTGTGAGGTCTCCCCAGCCATGTGGAACTGTGAGTCCATTAAACCTCTTTTTCTTCATAAATTATTCAGTCTTGGGTATGTCTTTATCAGCAGCATGAAAACAGACTAATACAGTAAATTGGTACCAGGTAGTGGGGCACTGCTCTAAAGATACCCAAAAATGTGGAAGCAACTTTGGAACTGAATAACAGGCAGAAGTTGGAAGGCTCTGAAGAAGACAGGGAAATGTGGGAAGGTGTGGAGCTTCCTGGAGACTTGTTGAATGGCTTTGACCAAAGTGTTGATAATGATATGGACAATGAAATCCAGGCTGAATTGCTCTCAGATGGAGAAGAGAAATTTGTTGGGAATCAGAGTAAAGGTGACTATTGCTATACTTTAGCAAAGAGACTGGAGGCATTTTGCCCTGTCCAAGAGGTTTGTGGAACTTTGAACATAAGGGAGATGATTTAGGGCATCTGGTGGAAGAAATTTTTAAGCAGCAAAGCATTCATGAGGTGACATGAGTGCTGTTAAAAGCATTCAGTTTTTAAAAAGAAACAGCATAAAAGTTCAGAAAATTTGCATCCTGACTATGCGATAGAAAAGAAAAACCCATTTTCTGAAGAGAAATTCAAGCTGGCTGCAGAAATTTGCATAAGTAATGAGGAGTCAAATGTTAATCACCAAGACAATGGGGAAAATGTCTCCAGGGCATGTCAGAGACCTATTGCAGCAGCCCCTTCCATCACAGGCCTAGAGGTTTAGGAGAAAAAAATGGTTCTGTGGGCTGGGCCCAGGACTCCACTGCTGTGTGCAGCCTAGGGACTTGGCCCCCTATTTCCCAGCCACTCTAGCCATGGATAAAATGGGCCAAGGTACAGCTCAGGCTGTGGCTTCAGAGGGTTTAAACCTCAAGACTTGGCAGCTTCTCTGTGGTGTTGAGCCTGCAGGTGCACAGAAGTCAAGAATTGGGGTTTGGGAACCTCCACCTAGATTTCAGAGGATGTATGGAAACACCTGGATGTCCAGGAAGAAGTTTGATGCAGGGGCAGGGCCCTCACACTGAACCTCTGCTAGGGCAGTGCAGAAGGGAAATGTGGGGTTGAAACCCCCACACAGAGTCCCCAATGGGGCACTGCCTACTGAAGCTGTAAGAAGGCCACCATCCTCCAGCCCCTAGAACGGTAGATCCACTGAAAGCTTGCACCATGTGCTTGTAAAAGCAGTAGATACTCAATGCCAGCCTGTGAAAGCAGCTGGGAGGAAGGCTATACCCTGCAAAGCCAGAGGGGCAGAGCTGCCCAAGACCATGGGAACCCACATCTTTCATTAGAGTGACCTGGATGTGAGACATGGAGTCAAAGGAAATCATTTCGGAGCTTTTAGGTTTGACTTACTTACAAGTAAGTAAGATCTTGTACTTACATGGGGCCTTTAGCTCCTTTGTTTTGGCCAATTTTTCCCATTTGGAAAGGGTGTATTTATCTAATGCCTGTACCCACATTGCATCTAGGAAGTAACTAACTTGCTTTGGTTTTGCAGGCTCATAGGCAGAAGGGTCTTGCCTTGTCTCAGATGAGACTTTGGACTATGGACTTTTGAGTTAATGCTGAAATGAGTTAAGACTTTGGGAGACTGTTGGGAAGGCATGATACGTTTTGAAATGTGAGGACATTAGATTTGGGAGGGGCAGGGGCAGAATGATATGGTTTGGCTTTGTCCCCACCCAAATCTCATCTTGAACTGTAGCTCCCATAATTCCTATGTGTTGTGAGAGGGACTCATGTGGAGATAATTGAATCATGGGGGCAGTTTCCCCCATACTGTTCTCATGGTAGTGAATAAGTCTCACGAGTTTGGATGGTTTTATAAGAGGAAACCCCTTTTCACTTGGTTCTCATTCTGTCTCTGGCCTGCCACCATGTAAGACATGCCTTCCACCTTCTGCCATCATTGTGAGGCCTCTTCAGCCACATGGAACTGTGAGTCCATTAAACCTCTTTTTCTTTATAAGTTAACCAGGCTCGGGTATGTCTTTAACAGCAGCATGAAACCAGACTAATACAGGGGTCCAGTGTTACTCTTCTGAATTTACCATTGATTTTCAGATAGTGCTTTAACATACCACTGTAAAATTTTATTTTCTAAATTAACATACAATAAAACTGACTCTTTGTACAGCATGAATTTTAAAAAAAATTTAGATATATGTAACCACTATGACAATTAAAGACAAGTTCCATTAGCCAAAAAAATCCCCTGCCAACCTCATGCTATCCATTTATAGACACAAATTACTGCCCTTCACAACCACTGATCTGTTTGTTCTCAGTTATTATTATTTTTTTCTGGTTCAGACTGTCATGTAATGGAATACAAATGCATGTTGCCTTTTGAAACTGACATTTTCACTCAGCAAAATGTCTTTAAGAGTCATACAAGTTATACTATGTACTAAAAGTTTATTCTTAATTTTTATCAGTATAAGTCCATGTTATGAATATATTGCATTTTGTTTATCCATTCACCCCCTTGACACATATGTGTTGTTCCTAGATTTTAGAGATTATAAATAAGCCTGATATACACAGTCATACATATATATATATATATACATCTATATATTTCTGTGAGCATAAGTTTTCATTTTTCTAGAGTAAACATTTAGTAAACTGAGCCACAGGGCAAGTGTGTGTTTAACTTTATAAGAAGTAGTATAACTATAAAAACTTTACAAGAACTACTGAGTGCCTGTAGCATTTTAGATTCCTACCAGCACTTTGTGAGAATTTTAGTTTCCTTATATCCTTGCCTTTTATTTTTGTCATTGATTTGTTTTCTTGTTTGTTGTTTTTGCTTGTTTGTTTGTTTTGCTTTTGCCATTCTAACAAGTGTGTTGTAGTATCTGTATCTCACTGTGCTTTTAATTTACATTTCCCTAACGGCTAATGATGTTGGACATACTTTCAAGTGCTTAATTGCCTTTTGCAACCTTTACTTAGGTGAAGTGATGCTTTACTATTTTTCACATTTTGTTAAATTGGGTTGTTTGTTTTCCTACTGTTGAATTTGAAGAATCTTTATGTATTCTGGATACAAGACTTTTGTCAGATATGTAATTTGCAAAATTTTTTTCTGAGTCATTACTTTACTTTTTTACTGTCTTAACAATGCCTTGTGCAGAGTAACCTTCAGTTTTGATGAAGTCAGGTTTATCATTCTTTTCTTTAATGGATTATACTACTGGTATCATTACTATGAAATCTTTTCCTAATCCCACGTTTGAAGACTTTCTCCTATAATTTGTTCCAAAATTTTAAAGTTCCCACTTTAAGTTTGGTCTAATGCATTTAAAGTTGACTTTTGCATAAGATGTGATTTCACATCAGTGTTATTTTTATTTGTTTGTTTGTTTGTTGTATATAGATGTCCAATTGTTCCAGGACCATTTATTTAAGAGATTGCTATTCATCCATTGAATTGTCTTTTTTTCTTTATTATTATTATTATTATACTTTAGACTCTATGGTACATGTGCGCAACGTGCAAGTAAGTTACATATGTATACATGTGCCATGCTGGTGCGCTGCACCCACCAACTCGTCATCTAGCATTAGGTATATCTCCCAATGCTATCCCTCCCCCCTCCCCCCACCCCACAACAGTCCCCAAAGTGTGATGTTCCCCTTCCTGTGTCCATGTGTTCTCATTGTTCAATTCCCACCTATGAGTGAGAATATGCGGTGTTTGGTTTTTTGTTTTTGTGATAGTTTACTGAGAATGATGATTTCCAATTTCATCCATGTCCCTACAAAGGACGTGAACTCATCCTTTTTTATGGCTGCATAGTATTCCATGGTGTATATGTGCCACGTTTTCTTAATCCAGTCTATCATTGTTGGACATTTGGGTTGGTTCCAAGTCTTTGCTATTGTGAATAATGCCGCAATAAACATACGTGTGCATGTGTCTTTATAGCAGCATGATTTATAGTCCTTTGGGTATATACCCAGTAATGGGATGGCTGGGTCAAATGGAATTTCTAGTTCTAGATCCCTGAGGAATCGCCAGACTGACTTCCACAAGGGTTGAACTAGTTTACAGTCCCACCAACAGTGTAAAAGTGTTCCTATTTCTCCACATCCTCTCCAGCACCTGTTGCTTCCTGACTTTTTAATGATTGCCATTCTAACTGGTGTGAGATGGTATCTCATTGTGGTTTTGATTTGCGTTTCTCTGATGGCCAGCTGGAGGCATCACACTACCTGACTTCAAACTGTACTACAAGGCTACAGTAACCAAAACAGCATGGTACTGGTACCAAAACAGAGATATAGATCAATGGAACAGAACAGAGCCGTCAGAAATAATGCCACATATCTACAACTATCTGATCTTTGACAAACCTGACAAAAACAAGCAATGGGGAAAGGATTCCCTATTTAATAAATGGTGCTGGGAAAACTGGCTAGCCATATGTAGAAAGCTGAAACTGGATCCTTTCCTTACACCTTATACAAAAATCAATTCAAGATGGATTAAAGACTTAAATGTTAGACCTAAAACCATAAAAACCCTAGAAGAAAACCTAGGCATTACCATTCAGGACATAGGCATGGGCAAGGACTTCATGTCTAAAACACCAAAAGCAATGGCAACAAAAGCCAAAATTGACAAATGGGATCTAATTAAACTAAAGAGCTTCTGCACAGCAAAGGAAACTACCATCAGAGTGAACAGGCAACCTACAAAATGGGAGAAAATTTTCGCAACCTACTCATCTGACAAAGGGCTAATATCCAGAATCTACAATGAACTCCAACAAATTTACAAGAAAAAAACAAACAACCCCATCAAAAAGTGGGCAAAGGACCTGGACAGACACTTCTCAAAAGAAGACATTTATGCAGCCAAAAAACACATGAAAAAATGAATTGTCTTTATAACCTTTTCAAAAATCAACTAGTCTTACTGGTATGAGTATATTTCTGAATTCCCTATTCTATTACATTAATCTATATATAAAACCTTTTGTCATTACTGCTCTCTATTGATTACTGTAGATTTATTTGTAAATCTTTAAATCAAATAGTACTATTCTTCCAACTTTATTCTTTTACAAAATTGTTTGTCTAATATACTTTCTTTGTTCTTTCTTATAAATTTTAGAACCTGTTTGTTTATGTCAACAATAAAAAGTTCTTTGTAAATATATCACAACTTTGCATCATAAAGCAAACTTTAACCAATTTGGAAAGAATTGAAATTACAGAGAGAATATTCTCAATTCTTCCCAATTTGTTAAAATTTCTTCTATGATGCAAGATATTCTGTATCTCTTTAATTCTCCCAGATGCCCTTGAAAAGCATGTGTGTTCTGTTGTTGAGTGGAGTGTTCTATAAATATCAATTATATACCATTGGTCTAGAGTGTTGTTTAGTTCTTGTATATCCTTGATTTTCAGTCCACTAGTTCTGTCCAAGTGTAATTGTTAATTATATAGTTCTTCTTTCATTTCTGCCAGTTCTTCTCAACATATTTTGATGAACTATTGTTAGGTACATAAACAATCAGAATCTCTATGTCTTAGTAAATTGATCCATTTATCCATATATAATTTTTTCTTCTGTATACCTGTTAATCTACTTTGTCCAATATTAATATAACCACTCCAGTATACTTTTGATTATTGTTTGCATGGTATTTCTTTTTCTATTCTTTCATTTTTAAACCACTTATGGCACTGCATTTGAATTGAAGCTCTTATATACAACATCTAGTTGGGCTATTTTTAAAAATCTAATAATCTCTGTCTTTTAATCGGTGTGTTTAGATCATTTATATTAAATGTAATTATTTACAAGTTTGGACTTAAACCTATCATTTCATTAGTTGATTTTCATTCATTACCTTTGTTGTTTAACTTCTTTTGTTTTCATTTTCTTGCCTTCAATTGAGTAGTTACAGTATTCCATTTTCGTTAATCTAATGTGTTTTTTACTGTATCTTTCCTTAACAGTTTGTGTTTCGGTACATGTGTCTAGTCTAGAAATAACAAAAACATGTAACGTTTCACAGAGTCATTTAAAATAAATGTTTTACTACTTGAGAGAGAATGTAGAAACTTTATGACTATATGGGATACTTTACTCCTCACCCTTTTTTATTGTTATCATTTATATTATGTCTATGTATATTGGAAATTCCAACAGGTGTTATAATTTTTATTTTCAACAATCAGTTTTATAAGAGAACTTATATAGATCTGGTAAATGTTTTGCTTTTAAATGTGTGGTAGAAATCAATAATTAAACTATTCTTAGTTCTCCTTGTTTGGCTATTTAAGCATATATTCATTTATTTTAATGAATATACAGTATATAGTTTGATATTTCAGCTTGAGTGGGCCTTGGTAAATTATATATTTTGAAGAATTAGTCAACTTTATGTAATTTGCTGAATCTACATGGTTTCCAATACATTCAATTTTAACTTTTTAATATCAATATTATCCTTATTAATGTCACTGGTCTCATATCTTATAAATTGCATCTTCTCTTTTTTTAGATTAGTCTCTCAAAAATATTATCAATATTACTCGTCATCTTTTAGAATTATCTTTTGACTCCATTAATCCTTGTTTTTCTGTCTTCTATTTCATTAATTTTTGCCTATTTATTTCCTTTCTCCTGTTTAGATATTTTCACTTTGAATTTTTAGATAAGATTGCCTAAAATATCAAAGTAGTTATGGGAAATCACACAGAAATAAAAAGATTTTTTTGGGGGGACTTATAGATGACCCACAGCTGCAAGTTCTGGTTTTTATTTTTTTATTTCTGACATACATCCTGAGTGTCACTGGAAACCTGACCATTATCATTCTAACCCTGATGGATTCCCTCTTAAAACACCTATGTATTTTTTCCTACAAAACTTCTCCTTCTTAGAAATCTCATTCACAACTGTCTGTATTCCCAGATTCCTGTACAGCTTATCAACAAGGGACAATACCATAACTTATAATGCTTATGCCAGTCAAATTTTTTTTATTGGGCTCTTTGGGACCACTGAGTTTTTTCTCCTGGCTGCCATGTCCTATGACCGCTGTGTGGCCATCTGTAAGCCCCTGCATTACATGACCATCATGAACCATGGAGTCTGTGCCACCCTTGTCCTCTGCTGCTGGATCTCTGGATTGATGATTATCATCACACCACTGGGTATGGACCTCCAGCTGGAATTCTGTGACTCCAATGTCATTGATCATTTTGGCTGTGATGCATCTCCTCTTTTTAAGATTTCATGCTCAGATACATGGTTTATAGAACAAATGGTTATAATATGTGCAGTATTGACATTCATTATTACACTAATGGGGTGATTCTTTCCTATGTATACATTATCAAAACAATTCTCAAATTCCCCTCTGATCAACAAAGAAAAAAACTTTTTCAACCTGTTCTTCTCAAATGATTTTGTTTCTATCACCTATGGTAGCTGCATTTTCATCTACATCAAGCCTTCCACCAAAGAAGAGGTGGCCATCAATAAAGGGGTATCTGTGCTCACTACATTTGTGCTCATGCCATTATTTAATCCCTTTATTTATATCTTGAGAAACAAGCAAGTGAAACAAGCTTTTAATGATGCAACCAAAAAAAAATTGGATTCCTCTTACAGAAGTAAAAGCCTAGAAGAAAATCTCGGCAATACCATTCAGGACATAGGCATGGGTAAGGACTTCATGTCTAAAACACCAAAAGCAATGGCAACAAAAGCCAAAATTGACAAATGGGATCTAATTAAACTAAAGAGCTTCTGCACAGCAAAAGAAACTACCATCAGAGTGAACAGGCAACCTAAAGAATGGGAGAAAATTTTTGCAACCTACTCATATGACAAAGGGCTAATATCCAGAATCTACAATAAACTCAAACAAATTTACAAGGAAAAAACAAACAACCCCATCAAAAAGTGGGCAAAGGATATGAACAGACACTTCTCAAAAGAAGACATTTATACAGCCAAAAAACACATGAAAAAATGCTCATCATCACTGGCCATCAGAGAAATGCAAATCAAAACCACAATGAGATACCATCTCACAACAGTTAGAATGGCGATCATTAAAAAGTCAGGAAACAACAGGTGCTGGAGAGGATGTGGAGAAATAGGAACACTTTTACACTGTTAGTGGGACTGTAAACTAGTTCAACCATTGTGGAAGTCAGTGTGGCGATTCCTCAGGGATCTAGAACTAGAAATACCATTTGACCCAGCCATCCCATTACTGGGTATATGCCCAAAGGACTATAAATCATGCTGCTATAAAGACACATGCACACGTATGTTTATTGCGGCACTATTCACAATAGCAAAGACTTGGAACCAACCCAAATGTCCAACAGTGATAGACTGGATTAAGAAAATGTGGCACATATACACCATGGAATACTATGCAGCCATAAAGAAGGATGAGTTCATGTCCTTTGTAGGGACATGGATGAAACTGGAAACCATCATTCTCAGCAAACTATCACAAGAACAAAAAACCAAACACCGCATGTTCTCACTCATAGGTGGGAACTGAACAATGAGAACACATGGACACAGGAAGGGGAACTTCACACTCTGGGGACTATTTTGGGGTGGGGGGAGGGGGGAGGGATAGCATTAGGAGATATACCTAATGCTAAATGATGAGTTAATGGGTGCAGTACACCAACATGGCATGTGTATACATATGTAACAAACCTGCACATTGTGCACATATACCCTAAAACTTAAAGTATAATAATAATAAAATAAAATAAATTTTAAAAAAATTAACCACTGAAAATTCCCTTAACCCAGCAGGTTTCCTAATGAGGGATTTAAATCTTAATTACCATATGAAGGTCAGACAAGACCTAGGAGGAACTCCCTTCAGGACAGGGTGATAGATGTTTCCTCCGGGGAGATTGAGGGGAGAAAAAAAAAATGTTCAGTAATTGATAGGGAAACCCTTATAGAAGCAGTTAGGCAAATTGCCTAAAAATTGGTCTGCCCAAACATGCGAGCTGTTTGCACTCAGCCAAGCCTTAAAGTACTCACAGAATCAAAAAAACTCTATCTCAATCCTGACTCAAAAAGTTACCTACACCCACTCTGAAACAAATTTGAGTAAGAACTGCTGTTTATGGGAGCTCATCTTGATGGGGCAGCTGGGTTGTTATAAAATACTCAGGAACCCAGCCCAGCTCTAGAATTCATGCCTGAGTGCAAAGGCAATGTTAGGCAATCTGGTAAAGGATCACTAGAATCCAGAAGCCCAGACCCCTTTCTTTGTGGTCAAGAAAGGCAGGAAAACAGGTGCAGGACTGCTGTATCCGTGAGCATAACTAATCTGATAAGCACAGGTCCATGGGTGGTTACGCACCCTGGAAAGGAATAAGCATTATGACCATAGAAGACACTCTAGGACTAATGCTCATTGGAAAATGACTAGGGGTGCCGGCATCCCTATGTTCTTTTTTTCAAATGGGAAATGTTCCCCCCAAGGCAAAAATGCCCTTAAGATGTATTCTGGAGAATTTGGCACAATCAGAGTGTATGTACCTTTTTCCCTCTCAGACTTGAAACAAATTAAAATAGACCTAGGTAAATTCTCAGATAACCCTGATGGCTATATTGATGTTTTACAAGCATTAGGATAATCCTTTGATTGGACTTGGAGAGATATAATGTTACTGCTAAATCAGACACTAACCCCAAATGAGAGAAGTGCTGCCATAACTGCAGCCCGAGAGTTTGGCGATCTCTGGTATCTCAGTCAGGTCAATGATAGGATGACAACAGAGGAAAGAGAATGATTCCCCACAGGCCAGCAGGCAGTTCCCAGTGTAGACCCTCATTGGGACACAGAATCTGAACATGGAGATTGGTGCCTCAGACATTTGCTAACTTGCATGCTGGAAGAACTAAGGAAAACTAGGAAGAAGACTATAAATTTTTCAATGATGTCCACTATAACACAGGGAAAGGGAGAAAATTGTACCGCCTTTCTGGAGAGACTAAGAGAGGCATTGAGAAAGCATACCTCTCTGTCACCTGACTCTATTGAAGTTCAACTAATCTTAACGGATAAGTTTATCACTCAGTCAGCTGCAGACGTTAGAAAAAAACTTCAAAAATCCACTTCAGGCCTAGAGCAAAATTTAGAAACCCTATTGAACTTGGCAACCTCCATTTTTTTATAACAGTGATCAGGAGGATCAGGCGGAACAGGACAAACGGGATTAATAAATAAATAAATAAAAGGCCACTGCTTTAGTCATGACCCTCAGGCAAGCAGACTTTGGAGGCTCTGGAAGAGGGAAAGGCTAGGCAAATCGAATGCCTAATAGGGCTTGCTTCCAGTGCAGTCTACAAGGACACTTTAAAAAAGATTGCCCAAGGGGGCGGGAAATCCTTGGCCTCAGTGGCAGTGGTGGACACGTCGAGCCGGGTAGAAGTGGAGGGGCCATTCAAAGAGTCGTGAGGGGGTGATGGGTTAGGATTCGGAGAGAGAGGCGCTAGTGGCTGGACTTGACCTGGGAAGAATCTTCTGCTGACTCTCAACTTTTCCTGGAAAAAATGGATCATCTCCACCATATGGGGATGAGCTATATGGACTCCAACAGTACCATGCAACCGTCTCACCATCACCCAACCACTTCAGCCTCACACTGCCATGGTGGAGGAGACAGCAGCATGATGATGATGCCTATGACCTTCTACTTTGGCTTTAAGAATGTGGAACTACTGTTTTCCGGTTTGGTGATCAATACAGCTGGAGAAATGGCTGGAGCTTTTGTGGCAGTGTTTTTACTAGCAATGTTCTATGAAGGACTCAAGATAGCCTGAGACAGCCTGCTGCATAAGTCACAAGTCAGCATTCACTACAATTCCATGCCTGTCCCAGGACCAAATGGAACCATCCTTATGGAGACACACAAAACTGTTGGGCAACAGATGCTGAGCTTTCCTCACCTCCTGCAAACAGTGCTGCACATCATCCAGCTGGTCATAAGCTACTTCCTCATGCTCATCTTCATGACCTACAATGGGTACCTCTGCATTGCAGTAGCAGCAGGGGCCGGTACAGGATACTTCCTCTTCAGCTGGAAGAAGGCAGTGGTTGTGGACATCACAGAGCATTGCCATTGACATCAAACTCTATGGCGTGGCCTTATCGATTGCAGTGGGAAGTTGTTGAAGACTTGAAGACATGATTCCTGCTCCAATCATCCCTTCTTGCTCCTCTTTGTGCATGTACACACACAAACACACACACACACACACACACACACACCCCTGCTCAACAGAGGTTTAGTTTACAGTCTCTGAGCTAAAGTAGTAACCTCCCAAATTGTTTTTTCTAATAAGCTGAGATTCCCATTTCTCTTAAGGAGAAGCCACCCATGAGATGTCTTTTCCTTCTCCATCATCTTAGAGCCAAGTTATATGTTCTTGTCTAATCCATGTAGCTTTTTGTTCAATGACTTGATCATCTGCTTCCTTTTTGAATTTTTAACAGATAGTAAGTAAATTTGGTGATTTTTTTCCCCGGGTCAGTGATGGAAAGGGATTAACTTCAGCCAGGATTGATGGCAGCTGAGAGAAATTCTTGCCCAACTAAACCCAGAACTCAAACTTAACATTAGAAAATAAGGTCCAGGGCCGGACACAGTGGCCCATGCCTGTAATCCTAGCACTTTGGGGGCCAAGGCAGGCTGGATCACCTGAGGACAGGAGTTCAAGACCAGCCTGGCCAACATAGTGAAACCTGTCTCTACTAAAAATACAAAAATTAGCCGGGCATGGTGGTGGGTGCCTGTAATCCCAGCTACTCAGAAGGCTGAGGCAGGAGAATCGCTTGAACCTGGGAGGTGGAGGTTGCAGTGAGCCAAGATGGCGCCATTGCACTCCAGCCTGGGTGACAAGAGTGAAACTCCATCTCAAAAAAAAAAGAAAAGAAGGTCCAGCTTTTGGATTCAATGAGTGGGAAATACATTGTGCCTTTCTTTAGATGTGATACATTATACCAAAATCTTTGTAGTGTGCAGAGGGGTGGTTTGAGACTAAATACAGGCTTAGAGCTTGCAGAGTGTATATTCTTGGATGGCTGACTCATCGACTTGCATTCCCACTTAACACTTTGATTAGCATGAACTTGCCAATCAAAAAATGACAATCAATTTGAGAAAATAGAAATAGATATTTTTAAATAAAACCATTCACAGTTTACTTTGGCTTGATACCTTTGTTTGTCCCAGCTGAAGTGAAGCAAGAGAGTTTGAATTATTTTTCCCATCATTGTTTTCACATGTCTACCTCTAAAACTGTGATTTTCAAGCTTTAGCATGCATCAGAATCACCTGTAGGGCTGATTAAAACACTAATTGCTGGGCCTCAACCCAAAAGCCCCCAGAGTGGCACTTCTGAGTTCCTGCTGATGTTACAAGGGACCACAGTTTGAGAATCTCTGCTTTAAGCTAAGGAAATATTGCCTGGTGGGTTGGCTGCCTGGTATTGGGCATGGAAATTTGAGTTGCTGATTGGTAGATGTGTGTCTGGACTTAACTCATGTAGGAAATTCTGCTGATCAATACCTAATCATTCCACATTTATTGAGCTCCACCTGTGTGTATGTGTACCCAAGCACACATGTGTGAAGGGCTATAGCCAAAGTATTTTTACTAGCCTGTATGAAATCACTAGTCCTTATTTTTAAAGGTCTATGGTTTCTTGGAAGTAGTTTGATTGTTGAGAGAGACCTTTGATCTACAGTGTAAATCTACCAGTCATGGGCCAGAAGGGCAAAAGCCCAGCTTTCTCTTTGGAAAGACTGAGGCTGTGGTTTGTTGATGGCCAGGTTTTCCTCAGGCTCCAACAACTGTGCTTACACCAAGCAGATCCTCATCCTCCATATAATCATCTTTGTTATTCATGGGGGTTTAATTACATTACAAGTGGCCAAAACCCCTGTTCTCAGTGAAGAACCACAATGGATTTTTATTCTGTCCAGTTATAGTCTACACTGCAGTCTTATTCCTGGTTCAAACTACCTCTCTAAATTGATTTGTCTTGTGCTGGTCTGTTAAATCCTGCCCTCCTTGGTGCTAGATCCAGTTGTGCCTCAGGGCAGAGGAAACAAAACACAGCTATCCTCTTGGCCTGTGTTGTAGTTTTGAAGTTTTTACTTTCTCCGTGGGTGCCAGTTAAATATTGGAGAGCAAGGAATGTGGACTTGTATGGCTTTGAACCAAGAGAGGGTTATGAGCCTACTGGATTGAGGTTAAAATCCAAGAACCAACATTTAGAGCTTTGTGCTTTTCTCTCATTCCATCACCTTGTAATGATTATACTTAACATGAGCAGGGTGAATGACAGGTACTGACAAAGTCCAACACAAAGGTATAATACAGCCTGTTGTCTCAAGCTAAGAAATCATAAAACTATGAGAAATAAATAGGAATCAATAGTTAGTAGTGACATTGGTGCTCTCTAGAAATCTCAGCATGAGCTGCTATGGAATACCCTCCCAGCAACAAAACCTTACCAGTAAGGCCAGCTAGACCCAATGGCTCATGCCTGTAATCCCAACACTTTGGGAGGCCAAAGTGGGAGGATGGCTTGTGTCCAGAAGTTCGAGACCAGCATGGACAACATAGTGAGATCCTATCTCTATAAAAAATCAAAAATTAGCCAGGCATGATGGTGCATACCTATAGTCCTGGCTACTTGGGAGGCTAAGGCAGGAGAATTGCTTTAGCCCTGGAGGTCGAGGCTGCAGTGAGCCATGATTGCACCACTGCACTCAGACCAGGTGACAAAGCAAGACCCTGTCTCAGAAAAAAAAAAGAAAGAAAGGTCAAGGCCAGTTAAGACAAAATGCTATGACTTTGAAATTCACAGAAAGAAAAAACAGTTTAGATTAGGTCTTCTGGTATTCAGGATAGAGATAATCTCCTGAAAAACCTGAATTTCAGAGATTCTTAGACTGGCTGCCAAAGGATGAAGCTAGGGAAGGAGAAAAAGCTTAAATTCCTTCTTGAGCTCTTGGATTGTGATAATACAATGATTTCATTAACTTTTCATTTCTGTATACCTGTTCATTTGGAATTTAATGCTTGACTTCTTTGTTCATTTTGGATCTAAACTTCTCTTTTCTTCCTTCCCCATTCACATCTATTAGAAGACTGCATCACCATTTCTTTGGCTCCCTTACTCTGTTGTCCTTTCCCCTTTCTTTCAGTTTTTTCTTTTATCTCATGTCTAGTATATTAAGTCTCCATAGCCCTCCTGATGCAGTAGACAGTGCTATGCTGTGGATATAATACCAACCAGAAATTGGCATTTATAAACCTGTTAAGAGACTTTAAGCACGCTTCAAGAGGCAGTTGACCCACTGGAATTTCTATAAGGCTAGTACCCTTCCCAGAGTTACAGAATCTTAGGTGCTCTCTCTAGTCTGTGAGGGAGGAACTCCCAGTATCCCCATTGCCCACAAATGGAATCCTCACTGTATCCACTAGGAGATTAGAAATTAAGGTTTCTTCACTACTTCTATGGTAGGGTTGTCTGAAATTCCCTTTCAGGCTGTGGGTACTGGTCTTGGGTTCTAGTCTTAAGGGGTTCCTTATAAGGAGCAGGCAGAGGGGAGTACACTTTCATGTCATTTAATTTTGATCCTGCCCTCTCCAGCTGCTCCTTCAAAAGATACATCAAAAGATACAAACTCTGGGCTGGGCACAGTGGTTCACACACTTTGGGAGGCCAAGGTGGGGGGGCAGATCACCTGAGGTCAGGAGTTTGAGACCAGCCTGGCCAATGTGGTGAAACCCCATCTCTACTAAAAATACAAAAATTAGCCGGGTGTGGTGGCGCATGCCTGTAATCCCAGCTACTCTGGAGGCTGAGGCAGGAGAATCGCTTGAACCCAGGAGGCGGAGGTGACAGTGAGCCAAGATGGCACCATTGCACTCCAGCCTGGGTGACAAGAGCAAAACTCTGTCTCAAAAAAAAATAGATACAAAGTCTGCATTTGATATAATGCCTTAATTACTGGGTCTACAATTAATGTTGACTGTTTTAGATTGTAAGCTCCTGGAGAGCAGTATTGCTGTAGTAGGAATGTTTTAACAGTTTTTGTTCATATGAAAAAGAACAAAATAAATATTTTGATTTTGTGATTCTAAAAATAATAATAATAATAATAAATAAAAATAAAAAAGATTGCCCAAATAGAAATAAGCCACCCTGTCGTCCATGCCCCTTATGTCAAGGGAATCACTGGAAGGCCCACTGCCGCAGGGAATGAAGGTCCTCTGAGTCAGAAGCCACTAACCAGATGATCCAGCAGCAGGACTGAGGGTGCCCAGAGCAAGTGCCAGCCCATGCCAGCACCCTCACAGAGCCCCAGGTATGCTTGACCATTGAGGGCCAGGAAGTTAACTGTCTCTTGGACACTGGCACGGCCTTCTCAGTCTTACTCTCCTGTCCCGGACAACTGTCCTCCAGATCTGTCACTATCTGAGGGGTCCTAGGACAGGCAGTCACTAGATACTTCTCCCAGCCACAAGTTGTGACTGGGAAACTTTACTCTTTTCACATGCCTTTCTAATTCTGCCTGAAAGCCCCTCTCCTTTGTTAGGGAGAGACATCCTAGCAAAAGCAGGGGCCATTATACACTAGAATTAGGAGAAGGAAAAAGGGTAAATATATATACAGACTCTAAGTATGCTTACCTAGTCCTCCATGCCCACACAGTAATAGGGAGAGAAAGGGAATTCCTAACTTCTGAGGGAACACCTATCAAACATCAGGAAGCCATTAGGCCCCAAAATTCTCCTTACCTCTGAATCTACTTCCTCCAATCCCTTCCTAAAGATAACTTTATGGGGAAGAGGATTTTCTTGTGTCTCTCTAGGTGACAATCAGGTGCCTGTGTGGGTGCCCAACAAACATCTGAAGATCTATCATGAGCCACAGCTCATGGACCCACCTGTACAGTCTGAATTGAAGGTTTGAGAAGCCTCGATTTGCTTTCTCTGTGCCTTCTGTTAGAAGGGGCCTGCTTCTCGTTATCAACGGTTAAGTTTTACCCCATGGTAATTAAACAAAGAGGCAGAAGCTGAGTTACAAATGCTTCAGCAATGGCATGCCTCCTGGCTACAGCCACAAAAGTTTTTGCTTCTGCTTCAGTAGATTTACTAACGTGTGGGTGAGGGTATGCTTGTGTTTTTGCAGATGAATGAACCCTATGGATGCCCTCAAGATGTGTACGACAATGGAAGTGGAGACTGGAGGGACCCATGGATCCCAACCATGCACCACATTCCCCCAGCACAAGCCATGAGCCAGTTGAATCTGAATACGAAGATGGAATGAAGACTGACCAGAGTCACGATGCTTAATGGACCAATGCTTTCTGACTCAGCTCCTCTCTACCCTGAATACAACAGACCCTAATAGTTAGGCAGGAACATCTTCCCCCTATTCAGCATGAAGAAGTTACAGAAGATGGACCTTCATCCTTCTGCAACCCCTAGGATTAAGGGTCCTCTTGTAAAAGGGAAAGGGGAGATATGTGGGAAGCATTCAAACCAGAGTGACTCCAGTTTGAATAAGGGCTAAGAAAAATGAAGCTGGATCACCAACCGGCAATTAAGGTCTGCACAGCCTGCAAGCTCCTTGCTCAATTAAAAGAGGCCACCTTTTATGCTAGTAATAATGATAGTAATAATACCTTCTCTTTTACAAAGAAGAGAAGGGGGGCATGTTGGGAAAAAGCTGAGTATTGGGAAGAAAGCTGAGGCAGGGCTTGCATGTCTGACATAATGTCATCTGATATGTCTAGACTTGCTGGTTCCTTGCTTCTAGCCATCCTAGGCTCCTAGATTAATTGTATTCCCATAGTCTCAAGTAGCAGAACATGTTCCTTATAAATGCTAAACCATCACAGATCATGCGCCTGCCCTTTTGACCCCCACATTCTCACCACCTGTTTCTTTGTTGGATTACCAATAAATAGCATGGGCTCCCAGAGCTCAGGGCCTTTGCAGCCTCCACAATCATGATGGCCCCCTGGTCCCACTTTTCTCTCTCAAACTGTCTTTTTCTCAATCCTTTGACTCCACCAGACTTTATCACCCCCATGACCTGGTGTTGGGTCTGATCACCCCAACAGCATGTGATCTAGTTTGCCTTTATGCCTCTTTAATTGCTCGTTACATTGTGATATTAAGATAGTCTACCTACCAGGTTCAATTTCTCCCATTTTTCTTGCAGATTGGAGAAAAATCAGAAGTTAGTCATGAGAAACCTTATAAGAGTAACCACATTCATTCTTTTGGTATTTACTGAGGATACACAGGTGAAAGTCCTCCCTTTCATATTTCTACTTACAAATACATGTTGAGTACATCAGAGAATCTGACTAGCATCACGCTTTCATTTGTTGATTTCAACCTTTAAAAAAATTACGATAATCTCAATGGGATGCAGAAAAGTCATTTGATAAAATCCAGCATGTATATCCAATAAAATGTCTAGAACTAAGGATAGAAGACAATTTCTACACTTGGAAAAGGGCATCTGTAAATAACATACAGCTGACATAACATTCAATAGTAAAATACTGAATTGTTTCTTTTTTTTTTTTTTTTAGATGGAGTTTTGCTCTTGTTGCCCAGGATGGAGTGAAATGGTGCGATCTTGGCTCACTGCAAACTTTGCCTCCCAGGTTCAAGTGATTCTCCTGCCTCACGCTCCCGAATAGCTGGGATTACAGGTGCCGGCCACCACGCCCAGCTAACTTTTTTGTATTTTTAATAGAGACCAGGTTTCACCATGTTGGCCGGGCTTGTCTTGAACTCCTGACCTTGGGTGATCTGCCCACCTCAGCCTCCCACAGTGCTGAGATTACAGGCGTGAGCCACCGCGCCCAGCCCTGAATTGTTTCTTACCAAGATTAATACCAAGTAATCAATGTCTAATCTTGTCACTTTTGTACAACATTGTACTGGAGGTTCTAACCCATGTAACAAGACTAGAAAAAAAGCACTCAGGTTGGAACGGAAAAAACAAAATTATATTTACCAAAGACTGTCTATGTATAAAATTCTAAAAAGAACTCTCCAAAATACCTACTGTAACTATTATAGTAAGTTGACAAAATACAAGGTCAATAATCAATAATCATGAAGTTAAATAAAAAAACATAATATTAAATACTTAAGGAAAAAATTCAACAAAAGTTGTGTAAGACCTTTATAATGTAAACTAATAAATGTTGCTAAAAAATTTTAAAATCTAAATAAATTGAGAAATATACCATGTTTATGAAACTGATGCCTACAAGTATAAGGAAATGAAGTCTGAAAATAACCTGAGTGAACATGGAAATGGATCCTTCCCAGTCAAGCCCCAAATGAAAACACTGTGCACCTGACACCATGATTGAAAACCCTAAGCAGAAGATCCAGCAAAATGTGCCTGGATTCCTGACCCATAGAAATTGTAAGATCATAAATGTGTGTGTTGTTTTAAGCCACTCAATCTATGGCTTAATTTGTTATGCAGGAAGAAAAAATAATACAAGGCTTTAGGAATTTTTTACTGCTTTATTGAAATGTGATTCTTTTGATTATGTTATCAAGAGCTTATTTTATTTACTTATCTTTCAGGATAAAAACAAATGGCTTCAAACTGATTTAATAGAGAAAACTAATACAGAAACTCTTTGTATATGCATCTCCATTGCTTGATAATTGACACAAATAAAAGTTCAACTTCTTAAGCCATGGGAAATATAATTATGTGGGCATAGCAAGAGAAAACTGCTTTTGATATAAAAATGTCCTAATAATGTACAGATAGGAGAGACATACAGATATAAGGTGATAATGAATATTACAACAGCAACCTCTATAACCATACATTTTATGAATTATAATTCTGATCATGTGATTTTTATCTGATTCATATGTAAAGAGCATACTTTACAGCAAAGTGATCAATAAGATTAGATTCACAACATTCCAAGGTGAAATCTAAAGTAATTGACGTGAACATAATCATCCCTGTTGCCATCAAACAGCAGATAAACAGTCTTTTACAGACACTGTTGTTAATGGTGGTCATATAATACAGGCATTTTCAGACGGCCACATGACAGCAGTTTTTCTTTCCTATGTTCTTTTTACCCAGATAATTGTGACATATTCACCCGCTTAGTGTTTCTGAGAGTGAAAAATGAACACTAGAGAACACGGACTCTAATATTTTGCATATTTTACAAACAATTGTCTTTTCACAGATTGTTTCAGGCTATCATTCGCCTGATAAATGCCCCATGGTATCAACTTTTCTTTCATTATTAACAGAAAGTTCCTATTAATAGAAACACTGGGCCCTAGAGAAACAAATTAGTTTGTTGTAGGAATGGTTTCCAATACGTTGTTGTATATCGTTACTCACAAAGCCTTTAGAGTATCCCTTGAGGCTGGGGACATGTGGTGTTTTCACTGATGTATCAGTGACAGGATGCTCTGGGAGCCATTTTACAAAGAATCATTTACAGGCATCTTTAAAAGAAAGTGGGACCATTACAGCCTCAGGGAGAAGTCGAATAACTGAAAAACTGGAACTGTCTTAGTGCAGGCTCACATAGGAATTGAGTGTGTTCTGACATAATGGAGATTTAATCATAAAAGTCCCAAAGTTGAACACAGAAATTTTATGGATGACATAATGGCAACATTCTTATTAACACACACAATGAGTATTCTGGAATTTAATAGAGGTCTTCTAATAATTGCCTACCTCGACACCCCAAAATCACTCACTTATGTCTTTAAATATTAGATGAAAAACTCTGAAGTTTATTTTCTGATTATGAAAAAAGTAATTATATGACCTCTGACATATAATCATATTTTATAGCCAGAAAAGAAAATGAATAAAATCTGTCTCCAGAGAAGCAGAACCAATAGGAAGTGTATGTATATATGTATATATGAAGGACGATTATTTATTTATTTTTTTATTTTTAAAAATTGGCTCACGTGATTGTGGAGGCTGGCAAGTTCAAAATTTGCAGGGTAAGCTGACAGGCTAGACATCCAGAGAAGAGGTGACATTGCAGCTTGCATATGATTTAAATGTGAATTTCATCTAAAAATATCTTCACAGCAACATAAAATAAAGCCTGGTGACAGATTTTATTCCAGTAAGAATATGTACACACACAGGCACACTCACACACATACAAATACACTTGTCTTTAAATGGTGAGAAGAGATCTAAATGATCATTTATACTCAGTTTCAAAAATTACTAATGAGCCTATTGTGTAATGCACTTTTGCAAAGTAAAAGACAAAAAGGCAGTAGTGGGGACAGCATCCTTAAAAGACAGTAAGATGCAATAATAGCATCAGACATAGAGGAAGTATAAACAATAAGTGTCACATCGTGTTGGCTGCTTTCCATTTTTAAGGTACTTGAGAGAATACAAAACCCCCTTTCTTTCCTTTATCGTTTCTTCATAATATCAAAGCGTATCATTATCAAAATAGAAATGTATTCTAGAATTCAAAACTGTCACAACACAGAGATAATCAAAGATAGAACTGATTAAGAGCTTTAGGTATACATTTCTAGCATAGGTGTGTGTGTGTGTGTGTACATATATGTACACTATACATTATAACCTAAATAATTTTATATTAACATTTCATTAATATTTTCTATGTAAGCATAAATACACTCGTGATAGCTAATTTATGTGTCAATTTAGCTAGACCACAGCTCCCAGATATTTGGTTAAATATTAGTCTATATGTTGCTGTGAAGATTTTTTTTAGATGAGATTAATATTTAAATCATATGCAAGCTGCAATATCACCCCTTCTCTGGGTCTCTGGCCTGTTAGCGTACCCTGAAAAATTTGAACTTGCCAGCCTCCACAATCAGGTGAGCTAATTTCTTAAAATAAATAAATAAGTAAATAATCCACCCCTCATCTTCCTTCATATATGCATACATACATAAATCTCCTTTTGGGTCTGCTTCTCTGGAGAACCCTGACTAATAAAGTACCTAATCATTTTCAAGTCTATATGGCATTCCATTGAATGCATAAACCATTAAGCCATGCTCTATTGTTGGAAATTTACTTCGCTTACAATTTCCACTGTTGTTTAAAAAGCTATATTAAATGTCTTTTTGTGCCTTACAGAAACATATAATGCTATTTTGTTTCCAAACATAATTTCAAGAAGACATTTTTCAGGTTACAATGAGACACATTTTAAACTTTTCGTTATTTGTCATATTTTCTTCCAGTGTTACAAATGTACTACTTCTTAAGCATTAAGTCAGAAATCCATTTTACTCACCTTTAGGAAAATGTAAGGAATTGTGATTATTCTTAAGAATAGTTTATATTTGTTTCCAGCATTAAAGGACCTCCTCAGTGACAGCCTGCCTCAAATGCACTGTGGAAAATGTTCCTCACATTGTTATCTTTCTCACACTATGCTGTTTTTTCTTCACATTTACCACCATCTAAAACATTATATACTGTACTAATTTATCTGATTGTTTTCTATCTCCTTAAGATTAGAATATAAAGACCTGCATGGATTTTTGTCTTTTTTGTTCACTGATGTAACATTACTACCCTGAACAGTACCCAGAATACACAATATGTTCTCAATAAATACTGGCTAAATGAAAGAATGCTTGTGTTTTAATGAGAAAAAAAGGAGATAGTCAATCAAGTATACAAAAGAAGGAAGAGAATAAAATGAGGTTTGGAAATGTTTATTTGGAACTGTCTCTAAATATCTAAGTGCTCCACATTTCTACCTTATTTTTCTCTCAGCATTGCCCCCAACCTTTCAATAGTCTAGCTGTTGTCATGGAGATGGTGTTCTCTGACATCTCTACTCATACTTATTGGAGACATCTAGAGATGTCCTTTTAGACTAAGAAAAACAAAATTATGTCGACTGAACTACTATTCTCTTTGTGTAGTTACAAGAGAACTCTTTCGAGTACAAAGAAAGTTCCTAAGTCTGCCCAAAGGATCTATTAAGGTTATCCACCCAATCATATCTATTGTAATGGTTTCTTTCTCCAGATTGAGACCACATTTTTTTTTAGTATATCTGGTGGGAAATGCATATCAAAAGCCATACAAATGCAAAAATTTTCTACCTACAATTAAGAATTTCTCCTATGAGAATGCTCTGGTATATAACCAGTTATGTGTGCAAAGATAATTATATAAAAACTTCAGGGCAGTATTTTCATTACAAAGAAGAAATGTAAACAATTTAAGCTTCCAAACTGGTGGAACTTATTATCAAATTGAGATTTAAAATATGTAAATTCAGTCACTAAACATGATCATTAAAAAACAGCTGTAATAAACGAAAATGGTAGATTACAACTGTTTTTGCAGGTTTACTTATGTGCTTATATTTGAACGGTTATCTATGTGTCTTTTTTTAATCTTCATATTTTTCACGATATCCATGAGTTACCTTTTAAAAGTAGAGAAAGTGTTCCGATACCAGTTTTATTGCCTTAGACAATACAAGGATAAAGACAAACACCTTATTATTTGACTTATATTGTCCAGTCTGATCACAGTATGTCTGATGTTGCATTTTTTTGTCCCCAGGGGCTCTGTCCCCATTGTTGCCTGTATGAGGTTGATTGCCAAAAGTGATTACAATAAAGATTCTTTAGTGACTTTTAAACCTGGGCTCCAAAGACTCTATTGTTTGGTGACTCTTGACTTCTTTTATAAATGAATATTTAAGGCCAAACATGTTTTTCTGACTGATAAGTTCAGAAGATCAACTCTCCTTTATCACCCAATAGCTCATGGTATCCCCAACACTTTACACCAGGTATTTCTTTATTTTAGACAACAAGAGAACAAAAACATGGCTTCTTAGATTAAAATGGCAGAAGCCCTTTCAAGAAAAAAAAAAAAATCTGTGAAAAAGGGCCCTGGGTACTTCCAGGGCCTTTTCTGGTTCCTGAGAAAACTTAGCATTCACATGACTCCACAGTCGTATTCCTGTTCAACCTCTCTTACTGTGAGCTTCTGCAAATAAACTGTCAACAGATGTCATGAAATAACTTACTGCTTAAAGGGTAAGTGTGAACATGTTTGTTACTTTAAGTTATTTTCAGTGTATTTCAGTGTACAGTTGCATATATACTGGCAGGAAGAGAGAGGTGAGTGGGAAGTGTAATGATATATTTCTCTCTTTAAGTAAAGTGTTAGGCTTAAATAATCAATATGTTGAATACTTATGTTAGCATTTGATGGAAAGATCCTGCAATCATTTATGAAATGCCTTTTTTTTTTCTAGAATGATGAGCCTAGAAATCATTATCAATTCTGGGTGGGAAATATTCAGAAATAAAATTCCCCCCTGCCACACACATACAGGTATGCAAAAATATATATAAATTCAAGCGCACAGTGTGCATAATAGCAGCAGACTGAAATATTACATGAGATCTTATTACGAATTTCTGATCTCTTGCCAAATTGAAATACTTTCTGGAAATTAAATATGCAAAGCAGTATTGAGTCAATACGAATATAATGATATTGTTAAATATTTAATATTTATGCAAGACTGGATTCAGGGAAAGCAAAATATCAAAGATGAAAGATAGTCTTAAGACCCAAACAAAGCTGAATCCAATACCAAGAGAACTACTGGATGGTAAATTGAAATAGTGAAAAAGAAGAAAACAGGACAGAGGTTCTAAGTGTGAGTTACAGAGTCATCTCCTGATTATAATGTTCTCTCAAAAGGGTATTAGCTTCCTAGCAACCTTTATCTACCCTGAGCCTAGATTAAGATCTCTGCCCTGTGATGGTGTTCCTCTACAATGGAGATATTGCTCAGTATATTGGGTGTATACTAGCAGAAGACAGTGCTTACTTGATTAGACAAAAAAAAAAAGAAAAACACTGATTGTTTAAAGCTCTTGTAGTAGATGCATTAGGGCTTTCTGAGGGAAATGTTCTAAAACCATAAGAAAATGCCTTATTTTCCTCCACGTCCCTACAAAGGACATGAACTCATCCTTTTTTATGGCTGCATAGTATTCCATGGTGTATATGTGCCACATTTTCTTAATCCAGTCTATCATTGTTGGATATTTGGATTGGTTCCAAGTCTTTGCTATTGTGAATAGTGCTGCAATAAACATACATGTGCATGTGTCTTTATAGCAGCATGATTTATAGTCCTTTGGGTATATACCCAGTAATGGGATGGCTGGGTCAAATGGTATTTCTAGCTCTAGATCCCTGAGGAATCGCCACACTGACTTCCACAATGGTTGAACTAGTTTACAGTCCCACTAACAGTGTAAAAGTGTTCCTATTTCTCCACATCCTCTCCAGCACCTGTCGTTTCCTGACTTTTTAATGATCGCCATTCTAACTGGTGTGAGATGGTATCTCATTGTGGTTTTGATTTGCATTTCTCTGATGGCCAGTAATGGTGAGCATTTTTTCATGTGTTTTTTGGCTGCATAAATGTCTTCTTTTGAGAAGTGTCTGTTCATGTCCTTCGCCCACTTTTTGATGTGGTTGTTTGTTTTTTTCTTGTAAATTTGTTTGAGTTCATTGTAGATTCTAGATATTAGCCCTTTGTCAGATGAGTAGGTTGTGAAAATTTTCTCCCATTTTGTAGGTTGCCTGTTCACTCTGATGGTAGTTTCTTTTGCTGTGCAGAAGCTCTTTAGTTTAATTTGATCCCATTTGTCAATTTTGGCTTTTGTTGCCATTGCTTTTGGTGTTGGAAATCATCATTCTCAGTAAACTATCGCAAGGACAAAAAACCAAACACCGCATGTTCTCACTCATAGGTGGTAATTGGACAATGAGAACACATGGACACAGGAAGGGGAACATCACACTCTGGGGACTGTTGTGGGGTTGGGGGAGGGGGGAGGAATAGCATTAGGAGATATACCTAATGCTAAATGACAAGTTAATGGGTGTGGCACACCAGCATGGCACATGTATACATATGTAATTAACCTGCACATTGTGCACATGTACCCTAAAACTTAAAGTATAATAATAATAATAATAATAATAATAAAGAAAATATCAGCCTGGGTTCTTTGGCTCACACCTGTAATCCTAGCACTTTGAGAGGCCAAGACTGGCTGATGGCTCAAGCCCAGGAGTTCAAAAACAGCCTGGGCTACGTGGTGAAACCCCATTTCCATAAAAAATTCAAAAATTAGCCAAGCATGGTGATGGTCACCTAGAATCCCAGCTACACAGGAAGCTGAGGCAGGATGATCACCTGTGCCAGGAGATCAAGGCAGCAGTGAGCCCTGAACACACCACTACACTTCAGCCTGTGTGACAGAGTAAGACCTTGTCTCAAAAAGAAAAGAAAAAAAAGAAGATCAACTATTTAAAGATGGCATTGAAATAGCTGGATAGCTATATGGAAAACAGATGTTATAACAAAGAAACAATTCTAATTCTATTTACCATATATCACAATAAATTTCAAATAGATCACATAATTAAAAGTAAAAAGTGAAAGTATGCATTATCTAGGAAAAAATATCAGTGAATACCTTTATAACATAAAACTAAGAAATAGTCAAAATCATGACTGAAAATACAGAAAGATTAATTAAAAGATAAGAGAGTTAGAATGCAAAAAAGAAAAAAGTTGTGTTTTTTTTTTTCTTGACAGAGTCTTGCTCTGTTGCCCAGTCTGGAGTACAGTGAAGCAATCATAACACACTGCAGCCTCAACCTCCCAAACTTTAGCAACCCTACCACCATGACTGGCTAATTTAATTTTTTTTTTTTTTTTTTCTGTAGAGATGAGGTCTCACTATTGTTCCCAGGCTGGTCTTGAACTCCTGGACTCAAGCCATCCTCCCACCTTGGCCTCCCAAAATGCTGTGATTATGGCAGTGAGCCACTGCACCCAGTCACAACTTTCAAATGAGAAAATAAATCAAAAGCAAACTGAAGACACATATACTGTGAAAATATATGTGAAAAATATATATGTGTGTGTATTTGTTCATGTATGTGTGTGGTGTTTGTGAATATATGGGAATATTGGTTTATATCTCTAATAACATTTCTAAGAGTAAAGAAGAAAAAAATCAACAGTCTGACTGAGAAATTCAAATTGCTTTAAATCTTAACAATGCTTAAGCTCATGCATGACAGAAACACTGCAAGCCTAAACTATGTTATATGTAAGTTCTCAGCTGTCGGCTGGTAAAATCAAAAAGCTTGACAGTATCCTCTGTTGATGAGACTCTTATACATTGCTAGAGTGCATAAAAATGTTACAGATTATATGATGGGGAGCTTAACAATATCTAGCAAATATGCATATGCATTTATCTTTGACCTAGTTATCTGACTTTTAGGAGTCACCCAAAAGATAGCTTGGCAAAATGTGAAAATACTGTGTACAAGTCTTTTTTTATTGTAGAAAAAAATAGCAACAGAATGGAAACAACTCCAGGGTCCATTTATTAAACTGCATCAGTTGAATCAACTATAGTACATTCACACAATAGATTCTAGAAAGTTGTAAAAATCAACGATGAATATTCCTGTTTTTAAAAGAAAAAAATAAAGAAAAATAATTTTAATAAAAAAAGAAAATGCCTTATTTTATATCTCTCTTGCATTTAATAAAGGTAAGAAAATTTGAAGCTCTTAAGACATTACTTACAAATTAGAAACCTGTGAATATCTAACAATATGATTGAGAATACATAACAGCAACTTCTACCTAGCTGTTGAACTTAGCCCAGAATAACAGAGTCCCCAGTCTTCAGTCTTATTATTTCACTGAAAGAAATATTAAGGAAACATTGAGGGATCAATATACTAAAAGAAATAAAGAATAAGATGGGGAAAATTAGCCAGTTGCACTTTGGCAACTTTTAATCTCCATTAGCCCTAATATTACACCTAAATCAAGGAGTAAGTAATTGTATAGAGAACAGCACACATTTAGTTTTTGCTCTTGATAGCCCTGTTTACACCAGTTGTATCAACGTAATTATTAACTGCCCCGCTTTGCTTCTCAAGCATCTTCGTTTAGATAATAAACTATGTAGTAACCCCAGCTTTGTTTCAATTACCAATAGACAGAATATTATCTTCATGAAATTAAAACATTCAGGTAAAATGTGCACCACAAACACAGTGCAGCGATTAAAGAACTGGGACTCTGGGGTTTCTCTAGCCACTTACTATCCTGAAACAATGGCCACATACTTTACCTCTTTGTGGATCAGCTTTTTCATTTTTTAAGTGGAGATAATATACCTCCCTACTTCATAGGTTGTCCTAAGGATTACATTAATTATATATGTAATATACTTAAAAGAGTGCCTGAAGCATAGCAAGAGATTTGCCTGAAGCATAGCAAGAGATTTGTGTTTGTTATATTATGATTATACTGGGTTAAGTCACAGGAAGTTAACTGATTAAGCACTTTTAAAAATCTGGTGAGGTGAAAAATAAGAGAGTAACAGATTGAGAAACGAGTGCATACTGTGGAAATAGAGTCAAAGAATGTAGATCTGAAGGAAATGAAAAAGGAGAGAATATTGTGTCATGGTGAGGATATTCAGCAATTTTTGTCTTGACTTTTATCCATGTTGTATAACTTGTTCTAATCTGAGTAGCCAACTGAACGCAGGAAGACATAGTTTTATATTTTTCAGCAGTTCATTTATTATAATCAAAACTGTCTTGCATTGTGAGAAAAGGGCACTGAAAAATAATCAGATTATACTACACAGCATTATCCAGGAAGTAGATATAAGATTTAGATAATGAAGCTTAGAAGAGATATGTAAAATTATAAACGTGGATGCCTTAGGGTCAAAAGATGGTTTTCTCTTGTAATGAATAACCAACAATTAAAAAGCAGTCAAAAAGCAAATAAACATACGTCTTAGAGGGAATTGAAATGCTTTGTTTGGAACCTAATGTACGTTTTATTTTAGGGTTTTAACAATTCCCAAATTTTAAAACAAAGAGATGAAACTAAAGCGAATTATTTTAATGTAGCTTATGAGTTGCAGAAAAACATTTGGCAGTATAAAAAACAGTCATATATCAAAAAATAATGCAATCCAATAAAAAGGCACAACTCAGAATGAGTTAAAATGTTTAATACACTATAAATTAATTACTATAGAAGATTAATAAAGAAAAGTTATTCTATAGTTCGTTGACTAAAATTTATAAAATAATCTTATTTGGCCATTTTGTATAAATAGATCAAGGGAGCTCAACGTACTAAAACATGTACATATATGTTATTTATATTCTCACTATAAACTTCTGCAGATCAACAAGTAAAACCTATGATGTTGGATAAATGAAACATGCATGAGAGTGTTCATCATTAGCTGCTTTCTTTATTGAATGCTGCAGTTCAAATTTCTTTGACATTTACATGCAGTTTTGGAAAAATCCAGAAGTTGGTAATGAGAAACCACACAGCAATAACAACATTCATCCTTCTGGGATTGACAGAAGATCCTCAGCTGCAGGTTCTGCTTTTCATGTTTCTATTTATCACCTACATGTTGAGTGTAACAGGGAACCTGACCATCATCACTCTCACCATGTTGGATCCCCACCTGAAAACATCCATGTACTTTTTTCTCCAAAATTTATCTTTCTTAGAAATCTCATTTACAACTACCTGTGTTCCAAGATTCTTATACAGTATCTCAACTGGGAACAAAATAATAACATATAATGCATGTGTCATTCAGCTATTTTTTGCAGACCTCTTTGGGGTAACTGAATTTTTTCTTTTGGCTACCATGTCATATGATCACTATGTGGCCATCTGCAAACCTTTGCATGATATGGCAATCATGAGCAACAAAGTGTGCAAAACAATGGTTATTTGTTGTTGGATGGCAGCACTTATGATTATCCTCCCACCACTTAGCTTAGGTTTTCATCTAGAATTCTGTGCCTCTAATGTCATCAATCATTTTGGCTGTAATGCATTGCCTATTCTGAAAATATCATGCTCAGACACATCATTAATTGAGCAGATGGTTGTAGCCTCTGCTGTATTAACCTTTATTATCACTCTTGTATGTGTAGTTCTCTCCTACAGATATATCATAAGAACAATTCTAAAATTCCCCTTCTGTTCAACAAAAGAAAAAAGCCTTTTCTACCTGTTCTTCACATATTACTGTGGTTTCCATCACTTATGGCCGCTGCATCTTCATCTATATCAAGCCATCTGCAAAAGAAGAGGTAAACATTAATAAAGGTGTGTCGGTGCTTATTTCATCCATATCACCTATGTTGAATCCTTTCATATATTGTCTTGGGAATAAGAAGTTAAACAAGCCTTTCATGACTCACTCAAAAAAATTGCATTTCTCTTAAAAAAGTAAAGTGTACCTAAGTTGATAAATCAATACAAAAGATCTGCTTTGTATTTTTCATAAAGCCAATAACCAACTTTGTAAATTCTTAGTCTATAGAGCAATCAAGTTGACTGCACAGCCATTTAATCATTAATTTTTATTAATTTACTTACTGAGAAATTAATTATTGAATAATATTCTATGATGGACAAAATATATCACTTTTAATCCTTAACCGGATTAAACCACTCTTTTTTCCTTCTTTCCAGTTGATTTTCTCTGATAATTTTAAAATATGGGTGTGAAGTCATTTTTTTCCCAACTTCTATGAGAAGTCATTTTTTTTTTTTTTTTTTTTCCCTTGGAGACAGATTCCCACTTTGTGGTCCAGGCTGGAGTGTGGTGGTGCCATCTTGGCTCACTGCAACCTCCACCTTCCGGGTTCAAGCAATTCTCATGACTCAGCCTCCCAAGTAACTGAAACTACGAGCATGCGCCACCACGCCCAGCTAATTTTTGTATTTTTAGTATAGACGGGGTTGCACCATGTTGGCCAGGCTAATCTCAAACTCCTGGTCTCAAGTGATCCACCCACCTCGGCCTCCCAAAGTGCTGGGATTACAGGCGTGAGCCACTGCACCTGGTCTATGAGAATTCACTCTTAATCAAGATACAAATTCCTTCCCTCACTGAAAAAAAGTCAGATTTAACTAACAAACTAAAATATCTACTGCAAAAAGAGAAAATTTGAGGAAAAATATTAAAAAGAAAACATAAGTAAAAGAATAGCTTTATGGTACAGTTAACATGAAAGGCTTAATATCATAAATATGTAGGAAGTTTCTATGAATCAAAAAAGGCAACAAATTTACTATAAATACCAAGAAAATATTAGATATTTATTTTACTAGAAAATAAAATTACCTATAGCAGTAGGAAGGGATGCACAACTTCACTATTAGCCATAGATTTAAACATTAAAGTCATGATATACATTTCACCCATCATATTTGGACAAACTAAATTTTTTGTATGTTCAATATTAGCCAGTATGCTAACACTTAAAGTAAAACATACACGTTAATGCACAATTTACTTGAAAACATTGCAATTTATATTTACTAACAGTACATATAAGATTTCACCTAGAAATCAACATCTAGGGATTTATGCCAGAACCTACTTGCCAATTATTATACTCATTGTAGTCATTTTGTAATAGTAAAAGACTGAAAATAACCAAATGAACATCACTTGGCAACGTGTAAGTCAATTAGGGAATTACAGCATAAGATGTAGTACTTATCAAATGATATAGAACTTGATCTTTTATAATGGAAGGATATTAAAAATTTTAAAAACTGGCCTGGCGCGGTGGCTCACGCCTGTAATCCCAGCACTTTGGGAGGCCGAGGAGGGCGGATCACGAGGTCAGGAAATCAAGACCATCCTGGCTAACACAGTGAAACCCCGTCTCTACTAAAAATACAAAAAATTAGCCGGGCGAGGTGGCGGGCGCCTGTAGTCCCAGCTACTAGGGAGGCTGAGGCAGGAGAATGGCATGAACCCAGGAGGCAGAGCTTGCAGTGAGCCAAGATGACGCCACTGCACTCCAGCCTGGGCGACAGAGCGAGACTCCAACTCAAAAAAAAAAAAATTTAAAAACTATTTGCAAGATAATACATACATCATTATGCCATTTAGGAAAAATAAAATCCTATGTTGATCATAAATGCATAAAAATAGATAATACCTGTTTTAGCCATCCCTTTCCCACACCACAAGCACCAAATACAATAATCATGCTGCACAATGCACAGAACATATTTGATAAATGAATGAACGAATGAATAATTGCCTGTATGAAAGTTTGAATATGTGAATAAATTGTTCTGTGTAAATATAAATGAAATGTAAAAACACACTGTACAGTTTACACCATTCATCTTGGGAGAATAGTGAGTGATGTAAAAGTCAAGAATATTCATCTGTTCTCTAAGCCCATGTCATTTGTTTCTATTGGTAATGTCTGACAAATGCCTCTTGCTTTGTTTCTCAGCCTACATTAATCTTTGGGGTTGAAGGTAAAACACCCAGTGAACAACTTAATCAAATTGAATGTTTCAGGAAAGTTGTTTCCATTCCTAATTTCAGTGGAGAACCTCAAAACCCCCAAACTGTTAATTATTGCATTCTATTACCCAATCCACAGTGTTTTTAATTCAGGGTTGTGATCTAAATCAGGCCAATCAGAGTTAATCAAGACTTCTTCTGGAAGTCTGATACATTGTACATTCTTTCTCCGATATGGTGTGAAAAAGTAATGTCTAACACTGCTATGGTTACAGTTTCTATCAGCGAAGGAACTATCCTGAGTACCAGGTCAGCACACAGATAAGGTTAGAGCACACAGCTCAGTGAGTCACACAGAGATAGAAACAGTACCCTTATTGCCTCATGGACCTCTGGATCAAACTATGAGAAAGGTTAATTCCACAAGTTATATGAACTCAGTCAATAATTTATTTGGAGTATTTGTATGTATATTGATGTATTTCTTACACCAATATAGATTTTTTTGGTAACTTGCCAGTAAAAGATACTTATTCATGAGAAATTTCTACCAAGAGTAGCAGAAAGAGGTGACAGATCTAAAAATTGTAATTGTACAAACCAATGTAAGAAAGGAGAATTTCTTATACTGTAGTGAACAAATGGTTAAACTGCCACCAGGCTTGTGTTGAGAATGCAGGATTTGTGTCTAGCAAAACTACAGGATTAGGGGACACAGTGGAAAAATTTTAGGGTGGTTGACTCTAAGTAGCTTTCTATAGCCATCAAAATGGTCATATAATAGAGAAAAATAAAGCTTACTTGAAACTGACTCACACAGAAAAAAGAAAAGATATTAAATTATTTCTCAGAATTCCTGTAAATCGGTAATCTGCAGCCTTGCAAGCTTGAAAAAGTCAATTTTGTATATTGCAAGTTAAAGTTAATGAAAGCAAGTCTAGAATAAAGAACTCTAGTAAGAAATAATATGGGATATGGGACTCCACAATAGGTTTGATTACTCAGGCACTGTACCACAGTAAATAATTTTCATGATGCATCCCCTGCTACAACTAGTAAAGATTGACTCCAGTTTACAAAAGAGCAGGAGGGATCCATTCTGGAGACACAAGGCAGATTAAAGGTGCATCCCTACACCTCGCCCCTTATTTGAATTGTCTCCAGTTCATGATCAAGTCTAAGACAGTTACCAATGAGAGGTTTGAATAAAGCACCGGAAAAGAGCTAGATGTCATATCACAAGTCCTCAGATTCATTTCTGAATCTGACTTGAAAATATCTTCAGCTTTGCTTCTGTAATGACTTGGCTCACAAATGATAAGTGAATGGGGATATATTGTCAAGATAACATGGGAGTCTTTAGTTTATTTATCATTTTTTCCCTTCATGTAACATTTTGTACTGTCAAGTAATAGCAAAGAGCACTATCAGAGAAGAATGCAGGAAACCGTAGAGCATTACAACATCATGAAACCAGACTGATTCATCCAGAATTCTTCCTCTTGGCTCGTTTTGGCATATGTTGTCTTGAAACTACCCTTATCGCCACAACTCAGCATCTTCAGCCCTTTCCTACCAACCATTACATTCAACTACCTTTTAAGGTAAAGTCCCATATTTACTATAGTGTTTATTTATTAAAAATTTAACATAGATTTTACCTGTGCTAGTATTTTTATTAGAATTGCTTTGCACAAATTTAAAATAATGCCTATTATTTTTACTGTGTGACATCACCTAATACAAAGCTTTTCATGGTTGCATGTATTGTGCTTTTGCAAAATACCAATAATTTAAGCTCCTCCAATGCCAAAGAAACACCAAGTCTGTCCAACAGCTTATGATTGCTTAGCTCCTCAGAAGATCTCAAGGGACATACACTCCCATTTTCACCAAGAAGTGAACTGTTAGTTTTGTACAAATCCCTGTGGTGGAAAGCTTTAGTGCCCATTTCATGTATGTGCACTCTGACAAGATGAAGACTATTTCCCAAATTTCAAAACCACGGGAACCTGGATTGGCCGCCAATTGATTCACTCCAGTTGGGCAGTTAATTCTTTTTTTTTTTTTTTTTTTTTTAATTTATTTATTTATTTATTTTTCTTTTATTATTATTATTATTATACTTTAGGTTTTATGGTACATGTGCACAATGTGCAGGTAAGTTACATATGTATACATGTGCCATGCTGGTGCGCTGCACCCACCAACTCGTCATCTAGCATTAGGTATATCTCCCAATGCTATCCCTCCCCCTCCCTCCACCCCACAACAGTCCCCAGAGTGTGATGTTCCCCTTCCTGTGTCCATGTGTTCTCATTGTTCAGTTAATTCTTGCTATGCCTTCCAGTTAGAACATGACACAATTTATGGACTAGTAACTGCTATACATTATTTTCCTTATTATTCCAAACATGGAATAATGAAATGAAATGAAGTCATTTTCATTATCACCTTCTCTCTCTACCATAGTATATTGGGTGTGTTGGATGTGGCCAATGTTATTTAATAATAACTTCCATATCTGAGGAAAGATGCACCTACAACTAATAAAAGTAATTCAACATTATCCAATATTCCTGGACTTGAAGGAAAATGCACTTTGGGTTTGCCTTTTGAGAGTTATTTATTATGTTCTATGCACCCTTGAGCATTTTCAAAAGCTTGTATACTAAAATGTGTACTATTTCAAAGGATAAATGTTATGATACATAAATTGTATCTCAATTTATTTTAAATATAATTTTAAAGATTTTTAAAAAGCATACGTAGAGGAAGAAGCATGCTTGTGGAAACTAGGCTATCAAAAAGTATACATATTGTAATAAACATGCATTGTTTTAGTTTCAGTTTTTGTTTTATTCTGCTCAGCACCTTTTCTCCTTTCTCATAATAAACCATACAAGGCAAAACAAATAGACAAACAAAAAAACAGGTTTATCTTACAGTTGACTACAAGATTAAATGATGTAGTCTAGGATTATTCACATAGCATGTTCTGTTTGTCTAGCTACCGTAGTGCCTTGAAAATGACCCTATGAGAACAAGCAGATCTTAATTTTTCCTGAAAACCCTAGGTACCAGACTACTTTCCTTCTTCTCATTGATGTTATACAAGGATATTATATACAGAACTGCTGTCACAAGTATTGCTACTATAAAGGGAGCCAGCATGAGGATAAAAAGTCATACTGAGAAGAGTAGAACCTAGAAATTCTTAGGCAGGTGGAACCAGAAAAAAAAAAAAGTGACACGAATTTCTGAATCATAGTGTACCAAGCACCAGCCCTACCATCAGACTTTCTGTCTCACCTCAACCAACAGAGTCTATTGTCTCTAACAAGTTGAAAATAGGTGTCTCATATGTGCAACCAAAAATTTCTAGCTGAATCAAAAGCTTTGTCACCCTACATGTCTCCACAGCACTTTGGGTTTTCCTAGGGTTACTAACAATAGAAGTCATAACAGATTGTTTCAGTACTTTGGGTTTTCCTAGGGTTACTAACAATAGAAGTCATAACAGATTGTTTCAATAATGGACTAGGGAGTCATGGTTCCCTTGTTGTATCATTTGCAAAATGATACAAGGAGAGGTGGAAAATGCTTGTACATTTGAGCTTGCCTTCCCTCCTTCTGCTTTTGGAACACAATTATTATGTGAAAATGCTAGGGCTCACCCGCTGGAAATATGTGTGGCCTATCCAGAGCCAACACCAACCACCAGACATGTGAGTAGGACTGCCCAAAACAGATCTGCCCTCAGTTGACTTACTAAATAATTGGTAATACCTGACTGAGCCAAGCCAGCATCCCTTGGAGTAGAGAGGAGCTACATCAGCAGAGCCCTGACCAAATTGACAATTCACAGAATTATAAGCAAAAAAAAAAAAAAGAAAAAAAAAGTTGTTAGTTTAAACCACTAAGTTTTAAAATGGTTTGCTCTGCAGCAAAGGGTAACATATAGAAACTGGCCCAGAATAAGGTAAGCAGAAAAGAAATTTACTGCAAAATGAAAATGCTCTGATAAATTTAATTAAGCAAGCCTAGAATGTGATCATGAGCAGAGATGAGATGAGCAGTAGGAAGGGTCTTTCCCAAAGACTACAGATACTGTCCAGAGTTCTCATCTGCTAAAAACAACTTTCATTTGAAGCTGTTGCCATTGAGCCAGATGTTGGCAAGACTGTAGGAATATATGACATGCTTCGGATCTGTGTCCTCTCCCAAATCTCATGTCAAAATGTGTTCCTCAATGTTGGAGTTGGGGCCTGATCGGAGGTGATTGGATCATGGGGACAGATTTCTCATGAATACGTTAACACCACCCCCTTGGTGCTTTCCTCATGATAGTAAATTCTCGTGAGATCTGGCCATTTAAAAGTGTATAGCGCCTCCCAGCCCTTGCTCTCTCTTGCTCCTGCCCTGGCCATGTGACATGTCTGCTCCCCCTTGGCCTTCTGCTATGATTGTAAGTTTCCTGAGGCCTCCCCAGGAGCCAAATAGATGCCAGTGCTATGCTTCCTATACAGCCTGCAGAAAAGTGAGCCAATTAAACCTCTTTTCTTTATAAATTACCCAGTCGCAGGTATTTCTTTATAGCAAGGTGAGAACAGCCTAATACAATATCTAATCTCATCTTCCTTCATTTTTATATCACTCACTAAGATTTGAAGTACCACTTTTAAGAATCCAATTAGCTCATCTAAAACCACGTACCTATGCCCTGGGTTTTGCAGGGAGTAAAAGTGAGGGAGAAGGAAAGGAAAAATTACTTGGGTAAACAACTAAGAGACCAGTCCTTAGAGAAGCTGCCTGCCTGAAAAATTAGAGCTACAGGCAAAAATAGATCAGCCTGGCAAAAATTCAGACTACAGCTGCACAAATAAGCCACAGATAGGCAGACAGGCAGGCAAAGTCCAGCATACAAGCCCTTTGTTCTTTGTATGATTAACAAGCTCCCAGGAAAAAGTTTCTTCCTCTTTTCAGACAGGTACACAGTGGGCTCTGTGGGCTCTTGCACAGGGAGGAGGTGGGCTTACCTAAAACAAACCCACACTTAGACAAAAAAAGCTGTGCTTTGTGCTTGCCTAGAGACATACCCACAGCTGCATAAGATAAGGTGAGCTGCACAGACAGCTTTACTGATAAGAGAAGTTACTTGAACTGCTACAGAGATGAGAGGAGTTTCTTATAAAAGCTTCTGAATTCAACCGTAAAAAATGGAAATCCACTCAGACTCCCCACACCACTGCGCAGAGCTTTCTTCTTCCACTTATTAAACTTTTCCTCCAACCTGACCTTTGTGTCTGTGCTCCTTAATCATCTTGGACATGAGATGAAGAACTCCGGGTAATACCTCACAGGAGAGACTATTACATTGTGGTGCATTGGTGAGACTGTAACAGAAGGACATTCAAAATGTATATTCAAAATGTATGCTTCATCAACTTTGTGAAGCTAATGAATATAAATAATGTATGCTTTTGTACATTCATTTTGTATGTACAAACACATGAATATTTCGGCTGCTGAGGGGTGTGTGTGTGTGTGTGTGTATGAGACAGAGAGAGAGAGACAGAGACAGAGAGAGAAAGACAGAGAAGGCTTAAGAATCCATTTGTCAATCTAGAAGAAATGGATAATTTCCTCAACACATACACCCTCCCAAGACTAAACCAGGAAGAAGTTGAATCTCTGAATAGACCAATAACAGGAGCTGAAATTGTGGCAATAATCAATAGCTTACCAACCAAAAAAAGTCCAGGACCAGATGGATTCACAGCCGAATTCTACCAGAGGTACAAGGAGGAACTGGTACCATCCCTTCTGAAACTATTCCAATCAATAGAAAAAGAGGGAATCCTCCCTAACTCATTTTATGAGGCCAGCATCATCCTGATACCAAAGCCGGGCAGAGACACAACCAAAAAAGAGAATTTTAGATCAATATCCTTGATGAACATTGATGCAAAAATCCTCAATAAAATACTGGCAAACTGAATCCAGCAGCACATCAAAAAGCTTATCCACCATGATCAAGTGGGCTTCATCCCTGGGATGCAAGGCTGATTCAACATATGCAAATCAATAAATGTAATCCAGCATATAAACAGAACCAAAGACAAAAACCACACGATTATCTCAATAGATGCAGAAAAGGCCTTTGACAAAATTCAACAACCCTTCATGCTAAAAACTCTCAATAAATTAGCTATTGATGGGTCGTATCTCAAAATAATAATAAGTGCTATCTATGACAAACCCACAGCCAATATCATACTGAATGGGCAAAAACTGGAAGCATTCCCTTTGAAAACTGGCACAAGACAGGGATGCCCTCTCTCACCACTCCTATTCAACATAGTGTTGGAAGTTCTGGCCAGGGCAATTAGGCAGGAGAAGGAAATCAAGGGTATTCAATTAAGAAAAGAGGAAGTCAAATTGTCCCTGTTTGCAGACGACATGATTGTATATCTAGAAAACCCCATTGTCTCAGCCCAAAATCTCCTTAAGCTGATAAGCAACTTCAGCAAAGTCTCAGGATACAAAATCAATGTACAAAAATCACAAGCATTCTTATACACCAATAACAGACAAACAGAGAGCCAAATGATGAATGAACTCCCATTCACAATTGCTTCAAAGAGAATAAAATACCTAGGAATCCAACTTACAAGGGATGTGAAGGACCTCTTCAAGGAGAACTACAAACCACTGCTCAAGGAAATAAAAGAGGATACAAACAAATGGAAGAACATTCCATGCTCATGGGTAGGAAGAATCAATATCGTGAAAATGGCCATACTGCCCAAGGTAATTTACAGATTCAATGCTATCCCCATCAAGCTACCAATGACTTTCTTCACAGAATTGGAAAAAACTACTTTAAAGTTCATATGGAACCAAAAAAGAGCCCGCATCGCCAAGTCAATCCTAAGCCAAAAGAACAAAGCTGGAGGCATCACGCTACCTGACTTCAAACTATACTACAAGGCTACAGTAACCAAAATAGCATGGTACTGGTACCAAAACAGAGATATAGATCAATGGAACAGAACAGAGCCCTCAGAAATAACACCGCATATCTACAACTATCTGATCTTTGACAAACCTGAGAAAAACAAGCAATGGGGAAAGGATTCCCTATTTAATAAATGGTGCTGGGAAAACTGGCTAGCCATATGTAGAAAGCTGAAACTGGATCCCTTCCTTACACCTTATACAAAAATCAATTCAAGATGGATTAAAGACTTAAACGTTAGACCTAAAACCATAAGAACCCTAGAAGAAAACCTAGGCATTACCATTCAGGACATAGGCATGGGCAAGGACTTCATGTCTAAAACACCAAAAGCAATGGCAACAAAAGCCAAAATTGACAAATGGGATCTAATTAAACTAAAGAGCTTCTGCACAGCAAAAGAAACTACCATCAGAGTGAACAGGCAGCCTACAAAATGGGAGAAAATTTTCGCAACCTACTCATCTGACAAAAGGCTAATATCCAGAATCTACAATGAACTCAAACAAATTTACAAGACAAAAACAAACAACTCCATCAAAAAGTGGGCAAAGGACATGAACAGACACTTCTCAAAAGAAGACATTTATGCAGCCAAAAAACACATGAAAAATGCTCACCATCACTGGCCATCAGAGAAATGCAAATCAAAACCACAATGAGATGCCATCTCACACCAGTTAGAATGGCAATCATTAAAAAGTCAGGAAACAACAGGTGCTGGAGAGGATGTGGAGGAATAGGAACACTTTTACACTGTTGGTGGGACTGTAAACTAGTTCAACCATTGTGGAAGTCAGTGTGGCGATTCCTCAGGGATCTAGAACTAGAAATTCCATTTGACCCAGCCAACCCATTACTGGGTATATACCCAAAGGACTATAAATCATGCTGCTATAAAGACACATGCACACGCATGTTTACTGTGGCATTATTCACAATAGCAAAGACTTGGAACCAACCCAAATGTCCAACAATGATAGACTGGATTAAGAAAATGTGGCACATATACACTATGGAGTACTATGCAGCCATAAAAAATGATGAGTTCATGTCCTATGTAGGGACATGGATGAAATTGGAAATCATCATTCTCAGTAAACTATCGCAAGAACAAAAAACCAAACACCGCATATTCTCACTCATAGGTGGGAATTGAACAATGAGAACACATGGACACAGGAAGGAGAGCATCACACTTTGGGGACTGTTGTGGGGTGGAGGGAGGGGGGAGGGATAGCATTGGGAGATATACCTAATGCTAGATGACGAGTTGGTGGGTGCAGTGCACCAGCATGGCACATGTATACATATGTAACTAACCTGCACATTGTGCACATGTACCATAAAACCTAAAGTATAATAATAATAAATAAATAAATAAATAAATACATACATACATACATACATAAAGGAATCCATTTGTCTTTACCCTAAGGGATGAAATTTAATTACCAAACATTTCATCCAGCCCACACAAATTTCATGATCTTTTTTGTTTGGTTTGTTTTGTTTTGTTTTTTTAGACAGAGTTTCACTCTTGTCGCCCAGGCTGGAGTGCAATGGCACGATCTCGGCTCACTGAAACCACCGCCTCCTGAGTTCAAGTGATTCTCCTGCCTCAGCTTCCCGAGCAGCTGGCATTACAGGCACCCGCCACCATGCATGGCTAATTTTTGTATCTTTAGTAAAGACAGGGTTTTGCCATGTTGGCCAGGCTGGTCTCGAACTCCTGACCTAAAGTGATCCACACACCTTGGCCTCCCAAAGTGCTGGGATTGCAGGCATGAGCCACTGCACCTGGCCAAATTTCATGCTCTTTAGGTGCTGCTCAATCTTTCTCAGGTTTTCTCATGATCCTATTTTAATTTTATGCAAACTTCAGATGAAACTAATCATCCAAAATATGCCTAAGCAAATCCAATATTTTATAAAACAGAAAGGTAAAAGAAGATAAAAATTAGCACCTAATCACAAGTCCATATATTTTATTCATATTTCCCCTCCTATGTTACTTATCCAGATTACAATTTCCTTCATCTAGCATTTTCTCAGCTTTTTACACTTAGCTGGGTGACCAAAACCTTTGTTGCTGAGAAATAGTAGTGTTTGTTCATCTTGCTTATGCTTGATTTAAGTACATCTTTATCACATGTGTTTTATCCATATATCCTCCTGCTCTACTGTAGTAGTGAATAAATATATTTTCACTTAATTATCAGATTAAGTCACCTGCTTAACACATTGTTTTCTTTTGCATGTTTATATAGTGGTATTAGATGTTCAAAATAGTCATCATACAACATACGTTAGTCTGATACCATATCTTTGCCATTGTGAATAGTGCTGTGATGAACATATGTGTGCATGTGTCTTTATGGTAGAATGATTTATAGTTCTTTGAATATATACCCAGTAATGGGATGTCTGGGTCGAATGGTAATTCTTTTTTAAGTGCTTTGAGAATTTGCCAAACTGCTTTCCACAATGGCTAAACGAATTTATATTCCCCCCAGCAATGTGTAAGTGTTCCCTTTTCTCTACAGCCTCAGTAGCATCTGTTAGCTTTTGACTTTTTAATAGTAGCCATTCTGACTGCTGGGAAATTGTATCATTGTGGTTTGGGTTTGCATTTCTCTGATGATTAGTGATGCTGAGCATTTTTTCATATGCTTGTTGGGGCCATATGTATCTTCTTTTGAAACTTAAATATCCATCAACAGTAGACTGGATAAAGAAAATGTGGTACATATACAGCCACAGTATACTATGCAGCCACAAAAAAACGAGATTATGTCCTTTGCAGCAACACGGATAGAGCTGGAAGCTATTATCCTAAGCAACCTAACACAGGAACAGAAAACCTAATACTGCATGTTCTCACTTGTAAGTGGGAGATAAACACTGAGTACATATGGACACAAGGAAGAGAACAACAGACACCGGAGCCTGCTTGAGGTTGGAGGATGGGAGGAGGGTGAGGATAGAAAAACTACCTATCAGGTACCATGCTGATTACCTGGGTGATGAAATACACCAAATCTCCATGACACACAATTTACTTATGTAACAAACCGACACATGTACTCCAAACCTAACATAAAAGTGAAAAAAATTAACAAGTGTTAGTTTGTTTAAAACATTCCTCCTTCAGATATTAAAATATTTACTCAGCTGAGTACAGTAATATAAAATTTAACTGCTGCAGACAAACTCTAAAATGCCCCCCAATGATCCCTGCCTTCTGACATCTCCACATTTGTACAATTTCCTCCTTTTTAGTGAAGGCTGGACTAGAGATTTGCTTTGAACGAATAAAGTAAGACAAAGATAATATAATGTTACTTCTATGACCAGGTTACAAGAAACTGCAACCTCCATCTTGCCAGCAAAAGTTCCCTACTGCCTTTTTGTCTTTCCTGCTGGAGAGGCCTCATCCCCTGTGGCAAGGATCCGAGGGTTACCTCCAGCCTACGGTAAGCAATGGACTTAAGCTCTCCGTTCAAAAACCAGCCTGGAAGTGAATCATGCTAACAGCCATGTGAACCTAAAAAATGATTCTTTCCTAGTAGAGCTCTAAGATGAGACTTCATTTGTGAGGACCCAATTAAGCTATGCCTGAACTCCCGATCCAAAGAAAATGTGAGATAATACATGCGTGTGGTTTCAAGCCTCTAGGTTTGTGGTAATTTGTTACAAAGAAATAGATAACCCTGTATTAGTCACGGTTCTCTAGAGGGACAGAACTAATAGGATATACCTATGTGTGTGTGTGTGTGTATATATGTATATATCATATATATCAAATATGCATTATATATCAATTTGATATATTTATAGAGAGAGAGAGAGTGGAGTTTATTAAGTAGTATTAACTCACATGATCACAAGGTCACACAATAGGCCATCTGGAAGCTGAGGAGCAAGGAAGTGAGCTCCAATCCAAAAGCTGAAGAACTTAGAGTCCGATGTTCGAGGGCAGGAAGTATCCAGCACGGGAGAAAGATGTAGGCTGAGAGGCTAAGCCAATCTGGCATTTTCATGTTTCTCTGCCTGCTTTATATTCTGGTCGCACTGGCAGACGATTAGATGGTGTCCACCAAGATTAACGGGGATTAGATGGTGTCCACCCAGATTAACAGTGGGTCTGCCTTTCCCAGCCCACTGACTCAAATGTTTATCTCCTTTGGCAAGACCCTCACAGACACACCCAAGATCAATACTTTGCATCTTTCAATCCAGTCAAGTTGACACTCAGTATTAACCATCACACCTCTGAAAACTTGTTGGGGAGTCATTGTTGCAAAACACGAAAAGCACAGCCACCTTCTTCTAATTCTTCATTCTCTGACCCATATATTATCTATGAAAAATTTAGGACATATATAGGCTATTTGTTCATAACATTATGTATATCTCTTACAAGGCAACATTGAAGATAATGTACCCATCCTTTTGATATTCAATGGGACAATGCATCATTCTGCAAGGACAAATCTTTCCATATGTTATGGTATATGACAACACTAGTGAATATATGTGGCACCAAGCCATTGCCTTATTTATTTTGCTGAATAGACATGTCTTCATCAAAAACATTTCATGTGGGATAAGTTGCCAGTGGAAAAGCATATAGTTGGTTCATCAGTACTGGTACTGGTATAACATGACAGGAAGAAAAATCATATCCCCTATCCCTATATAAAATAAAATTTGTTTTAGAAACAAATATTTCCCATTTGCTTTATAGATATGATGCCAAAACAAGTTCTTAGGATGGGTCACTTTCTCGGACAAAGTAGGCCTGCGTCATGGTCAAAGTCAGTATTGTTGTCAAAGTACATATCTTGAGCTTGTAAATAACCTCTTAAAGACTCGGCATGGCTGTTTTTATTATTTTCCCAATTAAGTAAACAACAGAGTAGTTAGCTAAGAAAAGTGACTATTATCCACAGAAAGAAAACTTTATGTACATGGTTATTAACTTACTTCTGGTTAGATAAGCATATACTGAAAGATTATCTACAAGCTAAGCTCAATTGTTTTCCTTCCTGGTAAATTGGCTAAATGAAATTCTCCCCAAATATAAGTGTGTGTTGAGGGAGGAGATGCATTGGCTAAGAATAAGCATTTGCATTTGCATTTATTCGTTCATAAAAAATCCCTGAACTTTAAACATTACTGGGCATATAACTCCTCATAGTGGTGGAGTGTTTCTTGCCTAGTAAGAATTCATGATTGAGGTATAATATATACAAAAGAAGGAACATACGATAAGTACACAGCACTATGAATCATCACAAACTAAATAATTGCATGTAACCACTATCCAGATCATAAATTATAGCATTGCTAGACCCCACAGTACTCGCTCATACTGCCCCAATCACAATTCCTTCCCATCACTCTAACATTAACTCATTTTCTGATTTTTACACCCATAAGTTTATTTTGTCTTTTTCAATGAGTATAACTGAAATCATATTTTCAGCCGAAGTCTTTTGCTTCCCATGTTTATGAGACTTATATATATATATACATGTAGATGTGTAGCTATATGACTTTTCGTTCCTGTAGAGCTTTCCAATGGAGAAATATGTCACAGTTTACTTATCAATTCGAATGTTAATAGACATGATGTCACTTCCAATTTGCATCTACTTTGGATAACACTTCTATGAATAATTGTGTACAATTCTTTTGATGTTTGTGTCAACATATTTCTGTTGAGTATATACTTAGGGTAAAATTGCTAGAATAAATGATATTTAAACATGCTGAATGATGGCAATTGTTCTCTAAAAATGTTGACTTCTATACTGGCAGGCAGTTAAATTGCCAGTAGATTATCTTGATCCTATCAACACAGACTTGGGCTTGTTACAGGAGGGTTAGTTCAGTTTTTCACATAGAAAATAGCCCTTGGTTCTAAGATATATTCCTAACTCCTAAAACATGATTCTTCTCTGTTCTCAATGTCAGTCAAATTAACATAACATGCAAATAAAAACACATCCACAAACACAGTTTCAGCTAAGATTTTGAATGTGATTGTGCCAAATATAAAAATCAACTAAGAATAATAATATCATTAAACATTGAGACTTCCAAAATGAGAACCTAGTATGGGAGAACTTAGAACAGTGGGATAAGAGGTAATAGATAGCCAAGGGGAGAAGACTGGAATGATCCATGCAGTAAAGGATTAAAGTTGAAGACTTCAGTATGAACTTAGTTTTAGCTTTATATATAATTATATAAACATATGATATTACATCATTACATAGAGAAATGCTTATAGATATATGTATATACATACATATGCATTTACTGACTCTGTTAGCTAAGAGGGCCTACAGGCAATGACACCTCAGTAGCAGCAAGCACATTTAGCACCTAGATCTTGATTTCTTCTACCAGTTTCCAATAAAAGGAATCAGGACTCCCTAAAGAAATGGCTTCTACGTTCTAAATGGCTTCCAAATTTTTCTGGAAAGACTTCTAAAATCGTTCTAGAACTGGGGCAAAAAAAATGAAGAGGATGAGACTGGAACCTCTAACCGTGCCAGAAGTTGAGAAAAGGCTCAATGAAAAAAATGATGGTTGTATGTCAAAGGAACACAGGATCCAACTGAAAGAGCTCTCTTTTGCCAAAGCTGGAATATACTGAGTAACAAAATAAAGTAGCATTCATTTACAACACACAGTATAAAAATAAATAGCCACATTTCATATTGATATAAACAAATAACTGAATAAAGAAATGGAAAAGAAGACAAAAAATTCCCATGGAGAAGAATTCCAAGTAGTTTATGTTGATACAACACCTCCAAGAAGGTGGAACGTAACCTTCCATTCCTTAAATGGAGGTTTCTCAGAGTGACTTATTTCCAAAGAGTATCATATAAAAAGTGGGGGAAATATTAACTTAACAGTAAAATTTAAATGTGTACCCCTATTGTAGATGTTTTATACATCAATATATTATTAAAAGTGAAATGGAAATTTTCAGAAAAACAAAAACCAAATGGACTCTTCACCATTACACCATAATTAAAAGAAAAAAATTTATAAGATTCTCTTTGTAACTAAGAAAAATAATGACATTTGTGTCCTTGAAGATACCAAGAGTAAGGATGAACAGGGAATAAGAATATAAGCTGGAAAATCTAAATACACATTTTCTATATAGAATAATAATAAAAAATACTTTTGGAGTTTACATAGAATTTTTTTAAAAAACACAACAGATATTTCTGAAAACCTTTTGTTTCATGGGATAACTGCTACAAAGATTGTGGATATTTTTTGCAAGTTTTCTGTATACTAGAATAAAGAATAAAAAGAATCAGATAACGAATTCACGGGTTTCATTATCTTTTTTGGATAATTTGGATACCTGGAATCTTTAAAAGTGGGCAAATTAGACTCTCACATCTTTAATCCCTTGAAGGAATTAATTCAATTTAGAAGGCAGTCTTTTGTAAATAAAAATATCTCAATTCTATTCAAACATCAAGTACCCCCTACTTAAGAATAAACAGAATAAAATTTGAAGAGGAATAATTTGTACTCTTCTTTATACTTTTAATGGCTACAGTATTTTATTTCACAATTTAATTTTCTAGGACTTCTTCCTAAGAACTCTGTATCTATATATAGGAAATATTTTTGATTATCTTAATTTATGATTATCTCTAAGTTATATAATTTTATTACTAGAGTATCAACAGTTTCATTTACTCTTAGCTTGCTTGTTAGTTAATATACCTAAGTAATCAATACTGGAAAAATATTACAAAGTACATTTTCAGCTATACATTTAGAGTGGCCGTGTTAATTTATTTAGTACCCTGATTTGAAGTAAATTCTAAAATGCCCACTGTAGTTTCCAGAAAGATATTCAATATTAATGGTACAGGAAAAATGAAATAGAGAAGGTGGAATAAGTTCTGTCTTAAAGAGAGATGATCTTCTTCCTTGAAGGCTGTAGCCACATGCTTTTTCTAACCACAGGTATGATATTAAGCCATTTTGGCCAAGAGAAAATAACCTGGTGAAGATTAAGAGAAAAGACTTTTAACTCTACTCTTGATATTTTTTCCATGTGGGGGTTTAATCTATTAAAGCATAACTTACAAAAAGGGAAAAAAATGACTCAAACAACTATTAAATCAACACATATAAACTATTCTCTTCAACTATTTTAACAGTGAAATCAGTAAGAGAGTAAGGCTGTTTCAAAGAAGGATTAAACAAATAAGATAAAAATTAAAAGGCTGCTGAAACAAATTTTCTAATAGATATTAAGCTGGTTAATGTCATACAGTGTCATAAAACTGTAATCTTTTATGTTTTCCACTGAACAGAAATCTGCAAGTTAGTGTGTTACTTTATGATGTCTGGATTCTAAGAAAATAGTAAATAGCAAAGTAAAATGCATATGCATTTTCCTATGTAATTAATGAATTTTTGGACGAATTTGTTAAATAATAGCATTGTAAAAATAGGATGTCATTCTCCTGCTTTATTTCTAAGATTTGGAAAGTTTTTCTCAATTCATTTGTGCAATTCTCCTGGCTTCCCTTCTTTGTATTTTTTTCCCCTGGTGTTGATAAGCAGCATACCTGACAAATGAGTTTTTTGTTGTTGTTGTTGTTTTTACTTTAAGTTCTGGGATACATGTGCAGAATGTGCAGGTTCGTTACATAGGTATACACGTGCCATGGTGCTTTGCTACAACTATCAACATATCACCTAGGTTTTAAGCCCCACATGCATTAGGTATTTGTCCTAATGCTCTCCCTCCCTTTGCCCCCCATCCCTTAACAGGCCCCAGTGTGTGATGTTCCCCTCCCTGCGTCTATGTGTTCCCATTATTTAACTTCCACTTATGAGCGAGAACATGTGGTGTTTGGTTTTCTGTTTCTGTGTTAGTTTGTTGCGAATGATGGTTTTCAGCTTCATCCATGTCCCTGCAAAGGACATGAACTCATTCTTTTTTATGGCTGCATAGTATTCCATGGTGTATATGTGCCACATTTTCTTTATCCGGTCTATCACTGATGGGCATTTGGATTGGTTCCAAGTGAGTTTTTAACAAGAATACAGGTTTTCTATTTCCTTGCCCCTTTTATATTGTCCTTCTGCAGTTGGATGTGACACTGTTCAAAATCATTCAGTAAAAGGTTTTGCCCTAGGTTGTGGCATAGATTTGGATTTCCAGCACTACCAATCTAGTAGATGTTATTAATTTATGGATTTCTCATTTAGATGTTCAAAATCATGTTTTCAATATCTCCATAATAAAACTGATATTTTAATGGCCCATTCGCTTGCCTACTTTCTCTCTCTAGTTGACCCAGAACTCAAGCAAGGAATAGGGTGAAGTTCCTTCACATCCTACTAGCTTAAAAATGATGCATTAGAGACCTATATAATCATGTGAATATAATGTGGTATTATACATTGGAAGCAAAATGTGGTAATACATTGAAATTCTAAAATGTGAGTGAACTTTGCCTCAGAAATTCCACACTTGATGATTTATACTAAGGAAATAGATGATGTTTATATAAAATAATTATTGGGGAATTTTAATATATAATTTTATTACAATTACAATATACTTTTTCCATAAAAAGAATACAATGCAGAAACATAATAATGCAATTTTATATTTTTAACATTTTTCACTTAGAAATTGGCTACTTTCAAGTATATTTACGTATTTTTTCACTAAAAATATAGGCATAAAGTGATTTTGTTATCTTTTATTAACACTTTGTTATCTATGGTTTGAAGAATAGCCAGAAATATCTTCTCATCAGGCAACTATTGCTTTGCATTTGGAATGTGTCTAATCAAATCGATGCACCTTACTGTCTCCGAGGACACTGTTCCCACTGCTGCCTTTGTTAGGTATTTTGCCAAAATTCAGCGAATGTTAGGTTCCTCAGTTATGTTTGCATTTGGTCACAAAGGACTCTTTGTCTTCAGAGATGAAGATAAGAGACTAACTTAAGAGACTAACATAATAAAGTGGTCATCTTTAGTCACAGGTAAAAATCTATACTTGCCCACAGATATCAGAAATCATCTCTTTTAAATCTGAAAATCGCCTCACATTTCTCAGATGTTTAAAATAAATGTCCCTTTATTTCAGCTTAGAGATATAAGTAATTATTTCCCAGGCTTAAAGTGGAATGGTATCTTTAAGGAGAGTCTGCTGTCAACTCAGAGAGCACCATCTACTGCAAAAAAATTGTCTGTGGATGTGTATGTCTTCATGAGAGAGGCATTTGTGCACACAATTGATTCCACTTATATTTTCAATTGTATCCTTGGGCCTACCAGGATTACACCATCAACTAAAGTCATGATTACCTTCCATAAGAGTAAGTATGTTTTTGTTTGGTAACTTCAATTTCTTTCTTCTTCCAACATTCAATTTCCTTGGTCTCTGTAAAATGTCGTACTTATCTGTTTAAAAATCAGAGATGACAGTAAATTAATATGGGTATCTCTAGCAAAGAAAATAGTCATTTCTGATGTCATTTTGTTCTACAAAAATTAAATGTGAAGAGATTGGATTAATGGAAATATTTATTACAAGCATCAGTAAGAGATGGTCAAGCTGCTGTTCACTGTTTATCCTCAGTATCTACAGTAGTACCAGTCATATCACACAGGTGCTCAAGAAACATGCATTGAATGAATTCATGAGTGCTCACAGAAACAGGATAATTTGAAGGGCAAACAGAAGTGAACTGCTCCACAATGTCACTCTCAACAATCCATATACATCTTAAACCAAGATATAATTACAACATCTTTCATTAGAGTGCCAAATTATCTGCAATGCTTTCATTAATGATCACTCAGATAATTATAATGCAAATATTCTCTTGAAGTACACTAAATTGAAAACACACCTAAATTAAATTGGTTTACCAAAACATTCATTTAATATTTGGGTGTCACAGAAAACAACTATTAGTTATTAGAAAGGGAGACTTTTGCTATTTTGGACATTGCTCTGAGGCAAAACACTACAGGTAAGCACTGAGAGCTTAAGAATTTTCTCAATTTGGTTCAGAAAGCTCCATTCCTATGTGACTCTACCTAAAAGGCTACAAATTAACAGCTAATTATTTCTCCCCTGAACCTGGACTAGCAATCCTTTCCTGTAGATATGCCCATAAAGCATATCTATTTTCCTATCTACAGTAATCTAATGCTGTCATTTGTTATCATCTTAATAAAAACAGCATGCCTCAGTTCACCAACCTAAGGAAAATACACCTCTAAGTTTCTTGTGGGGTATAGTTTATTGGAAATAAGTGAAACCATAATATAGCAAACCAATTAATTTTTTCATGGAAAATTCTTTTCTACCTTGGAATGGAAAAAAAATAGAACTCTTTATTTACAAAATAAGCTCCTTATTTACAAAAGGAAATAGATGACCATATAATTAGTTAACTAATTAATTATAGTTGAGAAATAAATGTGAAATACCTATTGTGTCATGTCCTAAATTTTAGAGTCCCTGCACCCGGCCCTTAACATTTCATTAGCAGAACATTGAACAGGTTATTAGAGGCATCAAAGTCACAAACTTTATAAAGAATGTATGAGAGAAAGCAGAGTAGGCACAGTGACCATTGATTGGTGGTGTCATGCATTAGCATAAGAATTAAAACAAGTTTTGGAGCAAAAAGAAGAGGGAAAATAGGAAAAAGAAAATGAAGAATTAAAAGAGGTAGGGGTAGTGATTAACTTACTATCCGCCAGGCATTTGGCATGGATTACCTCAAATCAATTCTCACAATAATTCCATAACGAGATATTACTGAGGAAACTGAAGTTAAAAGGGACAAGTGGGTTGAGAGCACCCACAATCTGTTTCCAGAGACTGTGTGAAAAACATAGGAAATACACTTCGTCTTACATCATTCCACAGGAAAGCATTACAGAGAGTTTGAGTCAAACCTTGTAATATTAAAGGCAGCCTCAAAAATCAGTGGATTTTTACTACTAGGTGCATATAAAAAATATTATTAAAGTTCATTCTAAAGGCCTACTAAACCTTTTTAAAGAAGATACTTTGCTTTTGGTATACAAGACAAATATGACATTCATTCTTATTCTCACAAATTTTTCAAGAGCACTTACTATGCTTCTGGAAATAAGCTTGTTTCTGGGAACACAGCAATGTTCAAAATAAAACTTGTCAACATAATTTGACAATCTAGTATTGTGCTTTAATAAGAATAATTAGAAGCTATTATGTGAGTAGTAAGAGGAAAAATTAACCTTGTCTTGAAGAATTATGAATGTTATTGTAAAAAATTTAAATAAAATAATTACAGATTAATTTCTGGTGGAATTGATACCTAAGCTCAAACTTGAAAGAGGGATAGGGGAGGTTAGCACAATCAGAGAGATGGGAACTTCCACAGATAATTTGAAGAATAGGCTCTTGTGGTTACAGTTAGTAGATAAGTGAAGCAAACTGAACTCAGAAACATGAAACAAGCAACCTGACTCCGTAGACTATTTTTGTTGTTGTTGTTTTGGTTTTTATTTTCCTTTTTAATTTGTATTTTTAGTTCTGGGGTACATGTACAGGAGGTGCAGGTTTGTTACATAGGTAAACGTGTGCCATGGTGGTTTGCTGCACCTATCAACCCATCACCTAGGTATTAAGCCTAGCACAAATTAGCTGTTTCTCCTAATGTTCTCTCTCCCCCAACCTCACCTCCCGACAGGCCCTAGTGTGTGTTATTCTCCTTCCTGTGCCCGTGTGTTTTCACTGTTCAGCTCCCACTTATGAGTGGGAACGTGCAGTGTTTGGTTTTCTGTTCCTGCACTAGTTTGCTGATGATAATGGCTTCCAGCTTCATTCGTGTCCCTACAAAGGACATGAACTTATTCTTTTTTACAGCTGCATAGTATTCCATTGTGCATAGGTATCACAATTTCTTTATCCAGTCTATTGTTGATGGGCATTTGGGTTGAATATGTTATCTTGCTAGCAGCCAGAGCAACTGCACTAGACAACAGGAAGAGAAATAAGGTAAATTGTATGAAACAATACTGAAAATTTAGAAAGATCTTCATATGCTAACTAAGGAGCTTAAGTTTTATGATGAGGGCAAAAGGAAATAATTTATAGTAGTAAAGTTAATGTTTCAATTAACAAAGTCTTCAGTTAGGAGCTCTGAAAATATAAATAAAACTTATTTTTAAACTTAATATCTATTTCATCCCTCCCTATCAAACCTCACCACCTCATACTAGTGGATTATGTCTGTATATCTGCATTGCAGCCCTCAACCCAAGTTTCTCTTAATTCTGGTATAGCTACATAGTTCCAGTGTGTTAAAACATACAGAAATGTCAGTTTTCATCAGGACTGACATTCACAGGAGCATCCATCAACTCTCTGGTTCTCAGACACCTGCTCATGTTCATTACTGCTGTGGGATCTCTTTTTCCCCGGCCTATAATACTCTTCAAGTACTGTTGTTCTCTATTTTAGGTTTAAAACACTTTTATTATTCCTGTGGCAAACTACAATACAAGAAAACTTGTGAAATATCTAAAGTTCTTCTTTACTTTCATGTCACTGCTAGGCATGAGAATGTCCTTCTGCTAATGCTATACGATCTTGAAAATGAGAAAACTGTATATGACTTTCTAAAGCCCTTTTAGCCTATATTCAAGAAGCGGTTAATTATTTCCTCCTGTTATTCCCCTTAGATATCTACAAGGAAAAGGAATTACATAAATATATCTCCTTTTTCCTTCCTTCTACTCTTCTGGCCTCATATTAGTGGAAGATGAGAGAGGGCCAGTCAGAGACCCCATTCAGAGTCACCAAATTCTCTGAACTATTCTCTAACTCTTTTATCCTCTGCTAAAGAGATTTTATAAATTATGTAAGGATGAGAAGCTTTGTCATTATTTATTCTCCTGCATAAAAATATTATTACTTGAAAATATTTTATTAATCACAATACTTGATGCATTTGAAACTCCAACAATGAATGTGCTCTTTCTTCTCCTCTCCACAATTCTTCCCTAAAGCCAAAACAAATTAACTTATGAGTAAATAAAAAGTGAACCAAGGATTTCAAGGAAATGCAGAGTATGGAAAGACTGTTAGTTAACAATAGATCCAAAACTTTTTCCATAATACACAGGGAAAGATTAGTCTTATCAGGGCTTTGGAAAAATAATTTTGATTCCATTGATTTTAAAAGACTGAATGAGAGAAGCAAATATGTAAGCAAATGTTAACATGCATTTATGGCATTTCAGCTATGAGTTAAAAACACCAGAGTAAAGCCAGTGTCATGAGTAAGCAAGGGAAGGAAACAAATTAACAAAATATGAAGAATACAGAAATTACAGGACCTGGTGATAAACTAAAAATGGGGGAAAAAAGAAGCAAAAATGTCCTTATGAGAGATTTAGTATTAACTGGAAAAGAAACATAATAATGAGTGCCTCATTTAAAATCTTGAAATGTGCACATTTAGAAGACTCTCAATAGAAGATAATAAGAGAAAATAAAAATGCTCAATATAGTGAGTAGTATAGATATTTTATCTCTATTATCTAAACTTACCAGTATAACAAAAAACGCACATATGATTTTTATCTGAATTTTGTACGTGAGAAAAAACACAAGATAAAGAAATTAAGCAAATTGTTCAAGGACATTCGAAAAGGAAAAGGAAAAGCTTAATTTGGACCTTCTAAGTATGGTCTAGATGACCAAGAATAAGTTTAATGTTGAAGTCAGGAAACTATAAGATATATTTTTTCCTGCAGATATAAATGTGAGAATCATCAGCCTATTACTAGTCACCATTGATAATAATTTCCTAGAGATAGAGAGCTGAGTGAAAGAAAGTATGGCCCAGAAAAGAGATTTCAGGTGCACCAGCAACTATAGAGATTGTTAAAGAAAAAGAAGCCACAAAGGAGAATAGAAAAGAGCATAATGTTAAGAAAAAATTTAGGAGCAGCACTATTCACAATATCAAAGACATGGAATCAACTTAAATGCCCATCAGTGGTAGACTGGATAAAGAAAATGTGATACATACATGCTATGCAATACTCTGCAGCCATAAAAAGAACAAGATCATGTCCTTTGCAGGAACATGGATGGAGCTTGAGGCCATTATCCTCAGCAAACTAACACAGAAACAGAAAACAAAATACTCCATGTTCTCACTTACAAATGGGAGCTAAGTTATCAGAACACATGAACATGTAGAGGGGAACAACACACACTGAGGCCTTATCGAAGGGTGGAGGGTTGGAGGAGGGAGAGGATCAGGAAAAATAACTAATGGGTATTAGGCTTAATACCTGCGTGATGAAATAATCTGTACAGCAAACCCTCATGACATAAGCTTAAACATACAACAAACCTGCACATGTACCCCTGAACTTAAAAGTTTAAAAAAAAAAAAGGAACATTTTCAAAAAGCAGAGTTTAGCCTTTCAACACCCAAATGGTGCCTTATCCAAGATGAAAATTTATTCCCACCCAGGGAAAAAAATCATAGATTTAGAATATTAGAGCTGGGATGATTCTTAGAGATCATCTAATATAATTTTATTATATTAAAGATGAGAAAGACTGAGGCCTGAGTGCTTATGCCTTTTTAAGTCTTAAAAAAAGAAGAAAGAAAATGTGAGATACTGGAAATTAAACTGTAAAATCTTTCATGAAGTTTACAGTTCACAGTCTTACATGCAGCAGAGAGTTTGAGTCGAATCAACACTAACTTGTGTTTAATTAATGAAGCAAATGGAGGCTATTGGTGACCTTGCCCAGAGTAGTTTAAATGGTCCTAAATTCAGATGAGTTGATGTATAAGTGGGAAACAGAAAAGTGGAGACAATTATCAAGTAGACGGAATTTAAAAGGAACTGAAAAGTGGAAGTATGTTTAAGAAATAGCTTAGTTTTTTAATCATGATATTACAAAATGTTATTGTCATTTATAGTAAGATGACAGAATTATTTCAAACTGAAACAAGGCTTATCAAAACCAGACCTGGCTCTTCAGGTCTATAAACATACTTCTAACATTCTATGTAATAAACTCTGAATCAAAATTATCACTGTGGAATTCATACAGGAAGTTGAAATATGCCACTGCCAGATGCATTTAAAAGAAACATGGGAAATTCATGTTTATTGCAGCACTATTCACAATAACAAAGACTTGGAACCAACCCAAATGTCCATCAATGACAGACTGGATAAAGAAAACGTGGCACATATATACCATAGAATACTATGCAGCCATAAAAAAGGATGAGTTCATGTCCTTTGCAGGGACATGGATGAAACTGGAAACCATCATTCTCAGCAAACCAACACAAGAACAGAAAATCAAACACTGCATGTTCTCACTCCTAAGTGGGAGCTGAACAATGAGAACACTTGGACACAGGGAGGGGAACTTCACACTCTGGGGACTATTTTGGGGTGGGGGGAGGGGGGAGGGATAGCATTAGGAGAAATACCTAACATAGGTGACAGGTTGATGGGTGCAGCAAACCACCATGGCACGTGTATACCTATGTAACAAAACTGCACGTTCTGCACATGTACCGCAGAACTTAAAGTATAATTTTTTTAAAAAAAAGAATTGTAATACTAAAAATCTGCTCTTATGGATAACTCTTTGGTGGAAACAAAGGAGGAGAATCCTCAAGATCTAGAGGATATGGAACTATAGCAGCTAGTTAAAGAGGGCACTAGGTTTTCACTGTTAAATAAATCTAAAAGGAAAGTAATTAACCAATGATACAATTCCAGACTTCCTCTTATAAACAGGGGAGAAATTCTTTGTAGTATGAGGATATCCTAGGAAGCATAAAAATATACAACATTGACGTTTTATTCTAACATTAGAAGGAAAATATAGCCAAAGGTAAATATACAAATATAAAACACATTTTAATCATTTTCTACCTTGACTTTAACACATTTAAATGGATATTAAAGAAAATGTATCCAGTAAAAATGATGTAAACACACCTCATAGGAGCTGGACTGCAACTACATGGTAAGTATTCACTGTCAATTTAATAATTAATACATATCTGAACTTTAATATTAGGATTCTTTGACAAGGACCATTGTAGCTTACCTGGGGATTTATCTACCAAAAGCATGTCTGGGGATAAGAAGTTAGGGAAAGCAGAATTGTGATTCAAAAGCGACTGATTAAAAGGAGATTTTTTTCAATGACGTTTATAAGATACTATGTTAAGCTTATACCAATTACAGCTAGATTTTATATTCATTAGATGCAGCAGTATAAAATGTGTGATTCAAAGACGAATAGTCAGTTTGTGTGACACAAAGAGGAGGTGATCAAACATCAGCATGTGTTGTATGTTTGCTTCTCCACTAGTCAGTTGTATAGGAATCACTCTCAAGTTTACTTTTCTTGAGGGTAGAAGCTGGCTAGAACTCTGGAACTCCTCATAGAAATTCCTTACTGTTTGCAGCAGATTGAGCAAGAGACAACAATCAAGGATGAAGAATCGAACAGCAATAACAACCTTCATCTTGCTGGGACTGACAGATGACACTCAGCTACAAATTCTGCTTTTTGTCTTTCTATTTCTTTCTTACATGTTGAGTTTATCTGGAAACCTAACCATCGTCACCCTCACACTGATTGATTCTCATCTTAAAACACCTATGTATCTTTTTCTCCAAAATTTCTCCTTCCTAGAAATTTCATTCACAACTGCTTGTGTTCCCAGATTCTTGTATAGCATATCCTCTGGGGACAAGTCCATTAGCTATGATGCTTGTGCCAGTCAACTGTTGTTTACAGACCTCTTTGCAGTAACAGAGTTTTTTCTCCTGGCTACTATATCCTATGACTGCTATGTGGCCATCTGTAAACCACTGCATTACATAACCATCATGAACAGGAGAATCTCCAAGAACGTCATCCTTTTCTGTTGGGTAGCAGCACTGATCATCATTCTCCCACCAGTTAGTTTGGGTTTCGGCCTCGAATTCTGTGACTCAAATATTATTGATCATTTTTGCTGTGATACATCTCCTATTCTAAAGATCTCTTGCTCAGACACATGGTTGATAGAGCAGATGGTGATAGTGTGTGCCGTGTTGACATTCATCATCACCCTCATGTGTGTAGTTCTTTCTTACATTTATGTCATCAAAACTATTCTGAGAATACCCTCTTCCCAGCAAAGGAAAAAGGCCTTTTCCACTTGTTCTTCCCACATGATTGTTGTTTCCATTACTTATGGTAGCTGCATCTTCATTTATGTCAAGCCTTCAGCAAAGGATGAGGTGGCTATTAATAAAGGGATTTCACTCCTTATTACTTCTGTTTCACCAATGTTGAATCCCTTTATTTATACACTAAGAAACAAGCAAGTGAAGCAAGCTTTCAATGACTCCATCAAAAAAATAGCGTTCCTCTCAAAGATGTAAAGGGAAAAACGAGTGATAAATCCAACTAAAAGGAAGGAAGAATGAGCACAAAATCTGGAGCTTTTGATACTATTTCTCTATATAATTTATTCTCCATTCATATTGATATTCACAATTTCTCTTTAAACTTGTTTACTGTGAACTCTATTTCATTCTTTATCTCCATTAAAACCAAACTCTCTTCAAGATGCTTACTTTTACAATCTAGCTGAAATTGCTCTTTAGCTGTTAACCCTGGAAACATGGTAGATCACATTTTTTCCACCATCTTTTCCCACACTAATAGATATGGCTATTTATTTTAAGTTATAAATAATAGGGTGGATGTAGAAGTAATATGCACCATTTCTAAAACTGGCCTATAAAATTACCCAACATGTGACATCCTCTCACTTTTCCCCACCTACCGGCTAGATACCCAAGCTAAAATGACTTTGTAAGCTTCATGTTAATGATGAGTGAGCTTGAGAAAGCCTGCTTCTATGAAGACCTATAAAGAGACCTCCTCGGTCACCACCAAATTGAAATCTCCATAAACCATTTCTGCAAGAAATAAATTTCAGCTCTGTTTGAGCTATTGTCCATGGGATATATCTTAAATTTGTCAGCTATTATAACAAAAACTTAACATATGTGGCATTTGCAAGCAGTGAGGAAACTGACAAAAGACTAGAAACATGAAAATTCTTGTAACGTCGTGGGAAAACATGTAGTAAGGTAGTTAGTTACCTGAATTTGGAAGGCAGACTAAGAGTCTGCTGAGATAATAGCTCATGGGAAGTAGTCAGATAAAGCCAGTAGTGTGTAAGGGGTATTATTTGCTACTTTTTGGAAAGATACTGAAGAATAGGCATGAGCTTGAGCTAGAGCTGGCATATGTGAGAGCAGAAATTAAAGAGATTAAACAGGATGCAGAAAACTGTAGTATAGTAAATTCAGAAGATCCAATGTTTCCAAACCCTAAACAATAAGAATTAAAATGAATAAATAAGACTAAAAAGACTTTAAGAAAAAAAAGTGTGACTTCTCAGTTAAAGAGATTCAATTCTATGCATAAACCATTTTATGAGTATATATTTTCTTTTCTAGCTAGGATTTTGTTTCAGATAGGCATAAATTGGCCCCCATTTATTTACAAAAATAAAAGAAGGTAAAGAAACAAGCGAATTTAATAATATGTCTAGAAAGAAAATTTGTCTGGGATTTCTAGCACATAAAACTTATTGGAATCAAATCCAAAGTTTTCAAAGTTCAATTTGAGGAAATTTTCATGTTCTTTTCTCTCTTGCCCATGGATGCTAATTCGCAGGGTAGCCTCTGAAGTGACAGATTGTAGGTGGCAGAGATCATCAGCCACTCATGAGAAAAATGCATCTACAATTATACATCCATGCCCTCTTTAATATGTTATCCTGCATAATTAGCATATATTAAAAGATGATGAAAATCGATTTCCTAAAAACTCAATTCTGTGATGAACAAAAGCCACAGAATATATTTTAAAGAATAAGAAAAATTATATGTGTAAACTCACAGGAAAATGAAGAAGCAATTCTCATGGTAGTTTCTTCCAAACCAATGCACTAAGCAATGATTTTTATTTTGAAATATTAAGAAGATTTTAAGGCTAAAAATAATTAACAGGATGAAAAATATACAATAGCAAAATTATAAATATAGCACTTTATTTTACAACTATGGTGGATGAAGATAGGTTACAAAATATTGTTTAGAATCATCTAGAAGTAATAAAAATATAAATATATACATATACTTACAAACATGTATATATCCATTTGAATATATGGAGATATATGTATATATACACACACACGTACACACATTTAAGTGCATTACTACGCTCAGAAAATAAAAGCAAATTCCAAGGTGCCTGATATAGATCAAGAGGGTGAGTGGAGACAGAGTATAGAGGGGAAGGGAGGGGATTCTCAAACTATGAAACTAGGAAGCTTAGATTTGAATATCTGCATGGAGATACGAGGTCTCAGGTGAAGAATTTGAACACATATGCTAGCATAAAGCCTAGACCACAAAATGCCTATAAGCCCAAGGAAAATCCAAACTAGAAAAAAATCTGCATATCTGCCTAAGGAGATAGAAAATAATATTAACTCATTTTTTACTGGGCTATATATTAATAAAATAGTCTGGCCTAAGGAATGTAAAACCATATATCAGACATTACAGAATTATTTCTTGTATCCATTAACTATCCCCACAAGATATTCCACTTTTGAAATATGAATAAATTAAAAATGAAAAAGAGCCACTTGGAATTTGAGAAAAATACTTAAATTTACTCTTTGGGTGAAGAGATCTTAAAAACTGAAATAACAAGCTCTCTTTAAAGTAATGGTATGGAGAATTTCTTAATCTTTTGGGTGTTGATGGAGGTGTTTAATTGTGTGCATAATTTTCCTACAGCTTAGTTTACAGCTTTTTCTGGCCAATCTGTTTCCAAAGGTTTACATAATTTAGGGTTTTAAAATATACATCATTTACATAGGTCTGGTTTTCATTTAATTCTATCAATAGCTTTACTAAGAATTTGTTACATCTGGCAGCTGTGGTAAAGACACTAATGTTTGATACACCATACATCAATTAAAAGTATGGTAAGAATTCTTCTTTATTATTTACCTTAATGACCTTTTGTTTTATATAACATATTCCCAGCAATTAGGACATTTTTCAGTAAATCTTGGGTTTTCTCTGGTTTGTCCCAGATATCATTATAAGCCTTTAAAGAAACTGATTTCAATTTGTAACAATACCCATCTACCCTCCCAGTGAGAATACATTATTTCTCCTTTATTTTCCAATAATGTTCTACTACAGTTGAGGCTTATATGAACAGAAATGCACCATCCCCGTCTCCTTCCTAGGCTGGTGGTACTTGTGACCACAAACTTAACAATATCAGATTCTTGATGATAAGAAGATTCATAGTCCTTCCTGGGTGAGGATATAAGCTTCCTCCAAGCTTACTTGACAAATATGGTGTTTCATTGTGCTATTATTTGATCAGCCAATTACAAGTAGTTTCATTTTCCTCCCAAGTTGATATCCAGAGTCTCCTAGAAGAGAGCTTCCTTAATGCTTCTGTTTGATTTGGCAAGTCTTTGTTCTCATGATAATGAGCCTACAGAAATGTTATTTTCACCTGACTTGGTACTGCAAGACTTGCTCTTAATATTTACAAAGAATATCTGGCAGAGACTGCTGATCAAGCTATTACATATGTTGCTTCCAATTGGATAGTAAAATGAGTACAACTGAGATATATATTATATGCATTTGTAAGTCTTGTGCACTCTAGGAAACTGTGAATCAATTATATTATCTTCCTATACACAGCTCATTTGTGGATTCCATAATGCCTCTCATATAAGGTCATTGCATATCCCAAGAGGGTCATTATTGTTACTGATCTGTATTATCACACCCAAATTCACTTCTCTTCAGTCTGACCAGGTTCCTTTGTTTTGCTTAAAATTATTTCATTCATATTCATATTTGATAGTAGTCAACTCTTTCCAATCATACCCAGACACATCTTGTCAACACCATCATTTTCTTTTTCAACCATAAAAGGAAGTCCCTGCCCTAAATAGTCCATTAATATTAATCCTGAGAAATCATCTGACAAACAACTAGAATGACAGATATAGCCAATGAACCATGAAGTGAATATAATAATGCCTCTGGCTAGGTAACAGTGAGGTTCAGGGCAGAGGAATATTGCATCACTTCTTTTCTCCAAATTTTCAGTGGAATTTGTAGGCCTTCTTTGGTCATTACTCAGCACCAGATGTAAGTTATTCTCTTGTTCTGAGATGCTGTCATGGAAATTTTACTCTGTCATTGTGAACTACTTACGAGTGTTCTCCCCAGTTGCCATGACCTCCACCGGTTTTCATTTATTACCTGTTTCAATAATACTTATGCCTTGTGGTCTGGTTTTTCTATCTCAGCAATAGTTTTCACCTAAAGGACAGGGAGTCATACAGCAGGCTGGTAATGCTTCTCTTCTGCTCTCCCTCCAAGTAGCTGTCTCCAGATTTGACATATAAACTATCTCAAAATGCCTCTGCCATTTAGTAAGGGGGCCACATTGACAGCTCTAAATTGGCTACATGAGTGAAATTACAACCCACCCACCTTAAAGTATCACTAGAAATACATGCAGCTAAATGTAATGGTGTGGATATTAAACCTTAACTACCCAGGCACCCATGAATTCAAAACTGGCCCAGGACCACCATTTGAAAAGAAAAAACAGAACTAAAAGTAATATATACAAAGCTGTGAAGTTACAAAACCACCCAACCTTCATTCACATCCCCTGTTCTATAAACCTTTCCAGTAAGGTGTCTGTCTTACTTCCACTTGTATGTACTGTGGGGAAGTAGTTATTTAAATAAAATTCTAGCTTTTCAATATTTATCAACCTCTTCTTTTTAATAACTGCCCTTTCCAATTTTTTATAAGTCTATTGCATTAAAGGCATTATGGGATATATGTTTACATAATCTCTTTTCTTTTCCCTTTTTATGCATTGGTAGCAGTAAAATACATAACTTTTTCTGAATAGTTACAAGATACCCTACAAAGTTTTGGGCATGCAGATGTTGATCCCTCAGTCCATCTCTGTCAGATTCCATAAGTTTAACTGAGGGAGTAAATTTAACATCCTGTTCAAAAATGTGTCACTCTAAATCACCATCCTCTGGTAGATATGGATTCTTACAGGCTGGGATAAATTGAATAAATCTGAATGAGCACTTTAAGATGTGCCTGTAAGGCTAAAGGGGCTTTCTAAGACACTAAAACTGATTTTTTACTATTAATGCTTTGGTGACATCCTATCAATTGTTCTTTTTACAATATTGTTCCCCAAAAAATTGTCTGAACAACTCACTTAGTTGTTTAATTATAACTTACAGCCCCATCTTTTCATTTCTTCCCTTGACTGACCTCTTTTTTGTATAACATAATTTTTTCATCATGTAACCCCATGCATGATAACTAAATTAATCATTCACATACAGCCTCCTAAATATCTTTTTGACCTTCTAAGAATAAAGTGATGAAAGGTGTCCAAAATTGGCCTCATCCATTACAGTATCCTTAATGGTGTGCATTAACAATATTAACTTCTGCCTTTCTTGTCATCATAAGTTCTTTCTAGAGTTGCCTGATTAGTGAGGTATCTCCATATAAGAAGGAATATTTCAATTATGTGTCAAGAAGGGGATGGAAACATATATCTCTCAGGATGAGTCTGCATAACCTCTAACTTCACCCACTGGAATAAGGTCACTGGTCACAGTTATCACTCTGGCCATATCTCGTCATAAGAGTTTGAAGTCACTTAGGTCATCAGTCTAAATTATTCCTTCTATTCAGCAGTACCTACAATTAATGAAGTGCTCCCTTATTATTCATTTCAAGAATAAACAATAATAATACCAGTTAAGATTCAGTAGGCTTTTGCTGCTGTTTCCCCATAAAATATTCTAGTTCTTTGACAGCATATCTTTGCCTCTATTTGTCCAGTCATTCAGGTTAATCAGTGGTCTCAGTTGAGTTCATCTGAGTTGAGAGTCATGGAATTTCTTCCCAGGTGGCCAGATGAGCATGTGAAGGCTTTCCAACAAAAAAGCCTTTCTTTTTCTTCTATGACTCAAGCTTCTTCCTTCAGATAAAAGAATAGAATATTCTTCTAATTTCCGTCATGCATTGTATTATCTGTTTTTCTACTTACCTATTTCCTCTGGGCCTCTATTTAATCCAATTTCCTTTGGTAAGACTTGCAACCTCAGTCTCCTAAAGATTTTCATCACTTCATACCAACAATGATTTGTTAGCCATTGTGGCATTAAATATTCATTACGTTTTTTCATCCTCCTTCCCTCTCTCTGCTCTTCAACCCTTGCCAAAACCTCATTAGCCATTATGATTCATGGATCTAAAGCACCATTCTGATCATAAAAGAACTCTTACATACCACAAATGTTGCATTGTTAAATCAGATTCAACATGAATTGTAAACTTTGTTCATTCTTTCAAAAGATACTGTTGATAGCAAGTTACAGGTCAGGCATTTTCTTTTGAAAAGGCTCAAGACTCACAGGTGTAGTTTTCATAAAATGTCTATATTTTCCTATGAAGAATTTGATATGATTTGGATCTGACATTAAAGATTTAAGTGATGGATTTGGAGCATTGTTTGAAAAAAAGGAGCCACTTCAGTTATAAAGCATCTCATTTTTATGCACTGTTAGTTACATCACTTACAAATCATTTCCCAGTAAGCCCCATGACACTTAAGTCCAAAATTCCACGTTTATTAACAATAACCAACTTTGAAAAACTATATAATCCTGCTAGAAACACCTCATTGAAAAGATCTCTTGGCAAAGTACGTTCCTCAGGAGGTCTGTTATTAATTAAATACCTGGTTAAAGGAATTTAATAGGGTCATGTCTTCCTTTCTTCCTCAGATATCCCTAGAAAAGGGATACAATAAACAGTAGGCTTGCTACTAACTCATTCTTAACTCTCAATTATGCGCGCATCCAGACTGATTCTTATAAAGTTGATATGAGTGTTATTACCTAGGAGGGTATACTCAGACACAATTCTGAAAGCTTAGAACAAGAGTAGATTATAGGTTACAGCTATAAATTATATAGGAACACACTAAGGAGATCAAATTAACTAATTCCTCACTTTTTTGTGGGTTCATAGTATGATTTACTCTCTTATTTAATCACCTACAAACCTTATAATGCATGGGAAAGCATGTTTTATAACATACTACAGTTTTTAAAAAAACAGAATCATAAAGATTAATAATGGATTTTTCCCCAAGCTATTGCAGTTAATTCATAGCAAGGTCTCAGCTATAACTCATGTTCAGGTGGGAAATGATGTTGTTAACATGCATTCATGAAGTGTTCACCTTCTATGGTTTTCATAATACCACATGTTCCTGATTTCTCTCCTTCTATTTAGGTTTCTTCCTAACCATCTTCATTCATGTATACCTTAAATGAGGTTGTTTCTATAGTTTTCCTCAGGCACCATCAAATTATTTTTTATATTCTTTCCTCAGATAAACTCTCTTATCATCATGCCTCTTAGTATCACTGCTCTGAAGCTAACTTTTGGTTATTCTTATTCCTGAACTCCAAAAGACATTTCTGAATGCATAGATGACTTTACTTTTTTTCTTACTTTAAATCAAACACATATGCAGAAGCATTTCATATACCCATGTGTAAAATATACATGACACAGCCTTTCTGAAGGATCCCTTAATGTATACAAGCATGAACAAATTCCAGGCTTAACGCTGAAACACATATCCATGGTTCAAAACAAAAATAGCCTTAGCAAAGGCTTAAAATATTCGGCTGATATTTGAGCCAACACTGCAGAAAGCAATACTGAGTTTGTAGTCTGAGACTAACAGCGTTGATTACTGGCTAAAAAAAAAATTGTTTACATTTCCCAAAAGAATATAACATAACCCAGAGTTTAAGCAATGTAATATTCACAGTGTACAAGATCTAATCCAAAATTACTGGATATGCAAAGAACCAGTAAAATGTAGCCCATCCAAAAGGCAAGCACTTACTGAAAGGACAATTAGTAGGTGCTAAGTCAAAGATGACCAAGATATTGGTATAGTAGGAGAATGTTAAATCAATCTATACAATTACACTTTATGAGATACAAAAAGATACTCAAAATAAATAAAATGTTAAGAAACCTCAGAAGATAAAAATTTTAATGAAAGTATTAGAAATGAAAAATACAATATATATCTATAAAATTAACTCTTTTGGCCTATTAACAGAATAGAGATTACAGAAGAAAAAGGCAATGATCTTGAAATTAGAAGAATAAAAATTATCTAATCCTTAGAGGGAAATTTTTTTTTAATTATAGATATTCTTGGATATAGGTGCAATGTCAAAGTCTAGCCTAAGTGTAATTTGAATCCCAGAAGGAGAGAAAAGAGAAAATGGGGCAAAAAAAAAAAAAAGTTAAGTAAATTATGGCTAGAAACTTTCCGTATCTTGGGAAATAAGTAAATGTATAGATTTAAGAAGGTTGGTGTATAATCAGCAGAGTAAACAGACAACCTGCAGAATGGGAGAAAATATTCGCAAACTACGCACCTGATGAAAGGCCAGAGGGCTTCCCTGGAGGCCACCATCGCAGATGGTGAGCAGCGCAGGAAGCTGGCCATTAGGGATGCCAACACCAAGCTGTCCGAGCAGGAGGCCACCCTGCAGTGGGCCAAGCAGGACATGCCGCGGTAGCTCTGTGAGTACCAGGAGCTGATGAAAAGTCAAGCTGGCCCTGGACATTGAGATCGCCACCTACAAGAAGCTGCTGGTGGGCGAAGAAAGCCAGCTGGAGTCTGGGATGCAGAACATGAGTATCTATACGAAGACCATTAGCACTAGTGGCTATGCAGGTGGTCTGAGCTCTGCTTATGGGGGCCTCACAAGCCCGGGCCTTAGCTATGGCCTGGGCTCCAGCTCCTTCGGCTGCACCAGCTCCACAAGGGCCATTGTTGTGAAGAAGATCAAGATCTGCGATGGAAAGCTGGTGTCCAAGTCCTCTGACCTCCTGCCCAAGTGAACATTCACGGCAGCCCCTCCCAGCCTGCCCCTCCTGTGGAGGCCCCAGAGCCCGTGAGGGGAGGCCACTGTGCAGAGGAGCACAGGGAACGGGAGACCCACCCTGATCCTCAGCCCTAGCCCTTGCCCTTAGCCCACCCTGAGCCTCAGCCCTAGCCCTCAGCCCACCCTGAGCCTCAGCCCTAGTCCTCAGCCCACCCACAAGCGGAAGTTTACTGCCTGGGGGACCCCCTTTGCCCGTACCTCCAGCTACAAAACAATTCCTTTTTTTTTTTTACAAAATAAAACCTCAGCTAGCGCTGCAAAAATATATATATATATATAAAATAATTCCATTAAAAAGTGGGCAAATGATATGAACAGACATTTCTCAAAAAAAGATATACAAATGGCCAATTATATGAAAAAATGCTCAACATCACTAATCATCAAGAAAATGCAAATTAAAACCACAATAAGAAGCCACCTTACCCACTCCTCCAGAATGGCCATTATTAAAAGGTCAAAAAACAATAGATGTTGGCATGGATGTGGTGAAAAGGCAACACCTACACACTGCTGGTGAGAATGCAAATAAATACAACCTCTATGGAAAACAGTATGGAGATTTCTCACAGAACTAAAAGTAGATCTACCACTCGATGCAGCAATTCCACTAGTGGGTATCTACCCAAAGGAAAAGAAGTCACTATATTAACAAAGACATCAGCACACACATGTTTATTGCAGCACAATTCACAACTGGAAACATATGGAACCAACCTAAGTCTCCATCAACCAATGAGTCGATAAAGAAATTATGATATATATACACCATGGAATACTACTGAGCTATAAAAAAGAATGAAATAATGTCTTTTGCAGAAACTTGGATGGAAGTAAAGTCATTATTCCAACTGAAGTCATTCAAGAATGAAAAACCAAATACAACATGCTCTAATTTATAAGTAGGAGCTAAGTTATAAATGTGCAAAGGCATAGAGAGTGGTGTAATGGACACTGGAGACACAGAAGTGGGGGAGTGGTGTGATGGTTAACATTGAGTGTCAACTTGATTGGATTGAAAGATGCAAAGTATTGTTCCTGGGTGTGTCTGTGAGGGTGTCGCCAAAGGAGATTAACATTTCAGTCAGTGTTCCAGGAGAAGCAGACTCACCCTCAATCTGCGTGGGCACCATCTAATCAGCTGCCAGCACCTCTAGTTTAAAAGCAGGCACAGTAATGTGAAAGGACTAAACTGGTGAAAGACTTCTGGATTTCATCTTTCTCCAGTGCTGGATGCTTCCTGCCTTTGGACATCAGACTCCAAGCTCTTCAGCTTTTGGACTGTTGGACCTACACCAGTGGTTTGCCAGGTCTCTTGGGCCTTTGGCCACAGACTAAAGGCTGCACTGTCAGCTTCCCTACTTTTGAGGTTTTGGGACTCGGACTGGCTTCCTTGCTTCTCAGCTTGCAGACAGTCTATTGTGGGATTTTACCTTGTGATCATGTGAATCAATACTCCTTAATAAACTCCCTTTCATATACACATCTATCCTATTAGTCCTGTCCCTCTAGAGAACTCTGACTAATACAGATTTTGGTACCAGGAGTGATTCTAGAGGAACAGAATTTTTTTTTCTTTATTATTATTATACTTTAAGTTTTAGGGTACATGTGTACAAAGTGCAGGTTTGTTACATATGTATACATGTGCCATGTTGGTGTGCTGCACCCATTAACTCATCATTTAGCATGAGGCATATCACCTAATGCTATCCCTCCCCCCTCCCCCCACCCCACAACAGTCCCCGGTGTATGATTAGAGGAACAGAATATTAAGGATGGAGTTCTTTCATTGGTTTTGGAGTTTCTGGAGTTGGCCACTTAATATGATTAGACCCAAAAATGCTAAGGATTCTAACAGTATGAAAATACTGATAGTCCTTGGTATGAACTGTTGACAGAGTTATGCAAAATAAACAAATTTAATATTCCTGATTCACCACTCATGAGAGGTAAGGAGTTTAGTGACTCTATACATAATACCTTTGATCATATGTGGAGAACCAATGAATATAATGAAGTTAGTTGGTTACTCCTAAGTTCATGGGACAAAGTGATGAAAGAAAACGATGAACTCAGGGATTCTATCTCCTGTCTCCAGACACACATATTGAGCCTCAAATTCTAAGATTGCCCTGAATGAGGGTTTTATCTCTGACAGAGAAAGAGTTGAAATTATGGAAAATCAGACACAAGCTTTTATCATGCCAGTGACTGACCTGCAACAAAAGGTACATGCACAGCCTTGCCAAGTGTCTACTGTTAAAGTGAGGGCATTTGTTGGAAAAAAAAAATGGGACCCTGCATCTTGGAATGGGGATGTATGGGAGGACCCTGACAAGGCTGGGGGCACTGAACTCCTAAATTCTGATGAGCCTTTTTTGCCAGAGGAAACAGCCTCCCCACCTCCAGTGGTGGCAATATCCCCTCCCCAACCCACGCTGCCATCAGCCTTTCCACCTTTGTCTGAGGAGATTAACCCTGCATTGCCTGAGGCAACAGTAATGGCCTCCCCTGAGGCAGTTGTCAGGCAAGATATTGCTGATTTTCCTCAATACCCACCCCCAACACCCCTGATTGCTTCTAGACCTATAATTAGACTAAAGTTCAGCAGGCCCCTAGAGGTGAAGTTCTAGTGTAACCCATGATAAGGTGCACTACACTTCAAAAGAACTGCTTAAGTTTTCTAATTTATATAAGCAGAAATCTGGACAACAGGGATGGGAATGGGTATTAAGGGTGTGGGATAATGGTGGAAGGAACATAAAGTTGGATCAGGCTGAGGTATTGGTTTGGGCCTACCAAGTAGGGATTCTGCATTTAGTGTTGCAGCTTGGGGAGTTAAAAAAAAATGGATTCTAATAGTTTATTTGCTTGGTTAGCTGAAATATGGATTAAAAGATGGCCCACTGTGAGCAAGCTGGAAATGCCTGATCTCCCTTGGTTTAATGTAGAGGAAGGGATCCAAAGGCTTAGGGAGATTGGGATGCTAGAGTGGATTAGTCGCCTTAGACATACTCATCCCAGCTCATCCAGAAGACACACCCTTGACCAATACTTTGCAAAATAGATTTGTGAGGGTAGCACCCGCATCCTTGAAGAGCTCTGTGATTGCTCTTCTCTGTAGGCCAGATCTTACAGTGGGAGTCGCAATCACTCAACTACAAAATTTAAACACAATGGGAATAATTGGATCCCGATGCGGCAGGAGCCAAGTGGCATGTATTCATCCGTAGTCACACTGCTGATAAAGGCACACACCTGAGACTGGGCAATTTAAAAAAGAAAGAGGTTTAATTGGACTTAGAGTTCCAGGTGGCTGGAGAAGCCTCACAATCATGGTGGAAGACAAGGAGGAGCAAGTCATGTCTTACGTGAATGGCAGCAGGCAAAGAGAGAGAGAGCTTGTGCTGGCAAACTCTTGTTTTTAAAACCATCAGATCTCATGAGGCTCATTCACTATCATAAGAACAGTGCAGGAAAGACCCACCCCCATAATTTAATCATACCTCCCACCGAGTTACTCCCACAACATGTGGGAATTGTGGGAGTTACAATCCAAGATGAGATTTAGGTGGGGACACAGCCAAACAATATCATTCCACCCGACACTGCAAAATCTCATGTCCTCACATTTCAAAACCAATCATGCCTTCCCAACAGTCCCTCCGTGTCTCACATCCAAGTCACGTTGATGCAAGAGGTGGATTCCCATGGTCTTGGGCATCTGTGACCCTGTGACTTTGCAGGGTATAGTCCCCCTCCTGGCCGCTTTCAAGGGCTGGCGTTAAGTGTCTGCAGCTTTTCCAGGCAGTATATAATCGCACATCTGGCAATTTCCCTTTGTCACTGTCCTTCAGATATATCCTAGAAGGGGGCTATAGTGCTGCAGCTGTGCCCAATTTGCCAGCAGCAGAGATCAACACTGAGCCCTCAATATGCCACCATTCCTCAGGGTGATCTGCCAGCTACTTGTTGGCAAGTTGATTATATTGGACTTTTCCATCATGGAAAGAGCAGCAGTTTGTCTTCACTAGAATGAACACTTACTCTGGATATGGGTTTTCTTATCCTGCGCTCAATGCTTTTGCCAAGACTACCATCCGTGGTCTCATGGAATGCCTTACCTACTGTCATGGTATTCCACACAACATTGCCTCCTACCAAGGCACTCACTTTATGGCTAAAGAATTGTGGCGGTAGGCTCATGCTCATGGAATTCACTAGTTTTACCATGTTCCACATTATCCTGAAGCAGCTGAATTGATAGAACCACTGTCTATGGCCTTTTGAAGTCACAATTACGTTAACTAGGTAACAATACCTTGGAGGGCTGGGCAAAGTTCTCCAGAATGCTGTGTATGCTCTGAATCAGTGTCCAATATATGGTACTATCTCACCCATAGCCAGGATTCATGGGCCCAGGAATCAAGGGGTGGAAGCAGAAGTGGCACCACTCACCATCATCCCTAGTGACCACTACCAAAATTTTTACTTCCTGTTCCTGTGACATTACATTGTGCTGGTTTAGAGGTCTTAGTTCCAGAGGAAGGAATGTGATCACCAGGAGACACAACTATGATTCCATTAAACTGGAAGTTAAGATTGCCACCTGGACACTTTGGGCTCCTCCTATCTCTAAGTCAACAGACTACGAAGGGAGTTATGGTGTTGGCTGGGGTAACTGACCCAGACTATCAAGATGAAATCAGTCTACTTCTCCACAATGGAAGTAAGGAAGGGTAGGCATGGAATACAGGAGGTCCCTTAAGACATATCTTAATATTACCATGCCCTGTGATTAAGGTAAATGGGAAACAACAACCCAATTCAGGCAACACTATAAATGGTCTAGACCCTTCAGGAACAAAGGTTTGGGTCACTCCACCAGGTAAAAAACTATGACCTGCTGAGGTGCTTGAGGCAAAGGGAATATAGAATGGGTAGTAGAAGAAGGTAGTCTTCAATACCAGCTATGACCACGTGACTAGTTGCAGAAACGAGGACTGTAATTGTCATGAGTATTTTCTCCTTAGTTTGATAAGAACATATTTGTGCATGTATACACTTTTACTAAGAAAATATCTTCATTTTGGTTTCCTTCTTTTCCCTTTATCTTGTGATACAAGATTTATTAACTTCATATCAGCATTTAAGTGTTGTTACCTTTATGCAATAAGTAATAGCATTTGGATTGGGGATTGGAGCGTTTCCAGTTGTATGAACGACAGTTGTATTATGTTAGGCATAATTATGACCTTATTATTGTCTTTATTTGAAGATTATGTATGATTTCAGGAGATGTGTGTGGGTTCAAGTTGACAAGGGGTGAACTTGTGATGGTTAATATTGAGTGTCAACTTGATTGGATTGAAGGATGCAAAGTATTGTTCCTGGGTGTGTCTGTGAGGGTGTTGCCAAAGGAGATTAACATTTCAGTCAGTGGTCTAGGAGAGGCAGATCCACCATCATTCTGGGTTGCCATCATCTAATCAGCTGCCAGTGACTCTAGGATAAAAGCAGGCAGAGGAACATGGAAGGACTAGACTGGTTAAGTCTTCTGGCTTCCATCTTTCTCCCATGCTGGATGCTTCCTGCCCTCCAACATCAGACTTTAAGTTCTTCAGCTTTTGGACTCTTGGACCTACACCAGTGGTTTGCCAGGGTCTCTTGGGCCTTTGGCCACAGACTGAAGGCTGCACTGTCGACTTCCCTACTTTTGAGGTTTTCGGACTTGGACTGGCTTCCTTGCTTCTCAGCTTGCAGATGACCTATTGTAGGATTTCACCTTGTGATCATGTGAGTCAGTTCTCCTCAATAAACTCCCTTTCATAAATACATCTATCCTATTAGTCCTGTCCCTCCAGAGAACCCTAACTAATATGGATGAGAAGGGGATAAGGATTGAGAAATTACCTATTGGGTAAAATGGACATTATTTCTGTGATGGGTACACTAAAAGCCGTGACTTCACTAGTATACAATTCATCCACATAACTAAAAGCCACTTGTACCACTAAAGTTATTGAACTAAAAAAAAAAAAAATTAAAGAAGCTTGGCAAACTCACAGCATGATAAACACAAAGAAAATCACATCTAGACATATAATCGAAGCATAGAAAAAGCATTAAAAATGTGACCTCTAAAATAAAATATAAGGCTGGGCATGGTGGCTCATGCCTGTAATCCCAGCACTTTGGGAGGCTAAGGTGGGTGGATCACTTGAGGCCAGGAGTTTGAGACCAGCCTAGCCAAGATGGGGAAAACCCATTTCTAGAAGAGACAAAAATTAGCTGGGCGTGGTGGTGCACATCTGTAATCCCAGCTACTCTGGCTACTCGGGAGGCTGAGGTATGAAAATCCCTTGAACCCACGAAGCGGAGGTTGCAATGAGCCAAAATAACACCACTGCACTTCAGCCTGGGAAAGAGTTAGACTCAGTCTCAAATATATATATATATGCATTTCTTTATATAAATACTAAACATAAATATAAAAATATAAATTTAAAAATGCAAAAATAGAATAAAATCATAAATATATAAAAGACCAATATATATTTAAAAATTTATAAAAGTCTGAAAGTTTATGCTACAAAATATTAATAGTAGTTATCACTTTGCCTTTTCCACTGTTACAAGAATATAAAAAATTGTTATAGATATGGAATAGAAATCATTATCTGATTTTTTTCTCTCATTATCTGAATAGTTATATTTACACTAATCTAACTATTTTACAGGATTGCTAAATTGGAAAGAGGAGTCCTCAACATCTTACAAATGCCTAACATGATGCTGACACAAGAAATACAAGATAAAAATGCCTCTTGTGTTGTAAACTTATACTTATTGTTGCACACCTGGCCTTGCTTCTTACACTAGTGTTGATTAAACATGTCCCTGAGGACATTTTCCTCAGTGCAGCCTCTTCTGTATTGTATCCCAAAAGTCTATTACACAAAAGACTCATTACTAATATTTTAGGTAGCGCCACAAAGGATATCTTTGGTTTTTCCACTTATTTGAAAATTGGCCCAATTTTTTTAAAAGGCAATTTTGTCAGCGAGAAATATATCCCTCTGTCAGAAAAGGGAACATCAACTTTTCCAACAACAGTGAGAGATAATTTCCTAGTCATTTAAACTATTGTTTGCTTTGCAGCTACAAAGAGTAAAGAAAATATTTCCCAGTCTTAAGAGAAGGCAGGATTTCTGGTGAGAAAGACTCCACCTTCTGTGGTTGGTGGAAGATAGTGAAAACTGCATTTGCAGAGCTCTGAATGTGAGTGTGGATTGAAAAGAATGAGCCATCAGAGCTCATCTACCTATATCCACTGTAAGATACTCCTGGATTCCCTTGGCAATTTTAGGATTCAGCAAACATCTGAGGCCATGATTATTAGGGAAGTACTTTTTATCTTTTCTCTTTTCCTATTTTGAGCTTTAGAATGTTGTTTCCTCTGAGAATATTGTCTATAAAAATAATAGATAAATCTATTATTTTATTTAATATTTTATGAATAGCTTTGACATTATAAAGTGTGGCTTTTTAATATGAGTAACAAATATATAATAGTCACTGACAACCTATTGATATGTATCTACACAATAAAAGTGATCTAAATGTATTGTAACTTTGTGGGACACCCCTAACTACCCCTCTGCCACAATTTATCCTCACTTTAAACAAAAACTGCATATAAAATATGTAATTTTTCCTTCATTAAGTGACTTATCTGCTGATGTTTTATCAATTGGTGACCCTGCCCTCTAACAGTCTTTTACATTTTAATGTAAACTCAATTTTTCAACTCTGTTTCTAAATCAATGTCAGTTAGTACCATGACAGTGCTCTTATAATGTAGCATATTAAGATTGGAAGAATATAGTAAATGGTTTTGAAAGAAAAGATACTGTCCTCAGTGCATGTAGGTTAAACAAGGTGCCTCAACATGAATTGGGTATCTGTGAATTCAGGTGGAAAGAATTGAATGGAGATTCCTGGACTGCAGATTATACTCATTTCTGTACCACAATTGGAAATGCTGTGGTTGCCCTTTTATGACCTTCAAACTGGCGTCAAGGTCGAGGAGTCTAAATTTTAGGCAAACTGTGACCTTTTTATCCTTATTTTGTTTTCTGTAAACAAGTGGGAGCTGATATCTGCCCTTCCTTAATTAGGAAGGAAACATTTTAAGAGCAACCAAATGAAACTCTATGTCAGAATCTAATTGGTAGAGACTCTAAGGCAATGCCTTTTAATTCAGTGTAGGAAAATGACAGGCTATCCGGACAATGATTAAAGGTAGAAAATATTTGAGTAGTAGCTATGCAAATAATCAGATTGAAAAGAACACCACATATATCAAAGTTATTAACCAAAACAAAGAGTTACAAATTATTGACTTTTTTTTTTTTTGTAGTTTAGAAGAGGGGTTACCATGCTACTGCCTGTGGACCTCATTTGACCTGAAGCCTCTTTTTGTACAATCAAGGAAGAACGACGAATGATTTTTATATTTTAAAAGGTTCTCTCAAAAAAGAAAGAAAAATGTGCTGCAAAGGTCATATGTGTCTTATGGTACTTACTATTTACTTGGCCCTTTATAGAAAATATTTTATGGGTGTACTAATGCTAAAGAATGTAACTCAAAAGAGAATGTAAATTTCAGTAAATGAGAAAAGAGCTTGCTTGTTCTGAGTCAGAAGAGTAAATATAAAATTTATTTATTTTACATTAAAATTGATTGAACACTTGATAAAACTTGAATAGGACAAGTTACTGTAGAATCTCACTCAAGACACAGCCAGAAATCAATAAAATTAAATTCACATATTTAGTGATAACATAGAGATAGGCATAATGTGATAAACTGGCAAAAAAGAGGGACATCTAACCTAGACAAGGAAACATCAAGATACTATTTCACAGGAGGTTACAAATAAGCCACGAATGGAAGAAATGTCAATATTAGCCTAGCGAAGGTAGGAACAGGGGTGTGAAGTCCATGTTGAAGAGATTTATACTAGGACACAGACAGCACTCAAATTTGCAGATGTTTTGTTTCGGTTTTCAGAAAGTGAATGTCCTTTTTTGGTGGAAAGATTCAAATAACTTTCATATAAACAGTTCTTTCTAATAATTGACATTGTCATCATACAAATGTACTCTCAACAGTCAAAAAGTCCAAATATTTCAGGTCTTATTAGCAGATGTTATTATATTGACTTTTAGATAGAGATAGACTCTATGCAACTCAAGTACTGCTAATTAAAATTAATCCATAAATCTAACTGTAGACATTAATTTCAAGTGATATTTTACTTATAAATAAAATGAAATTGACACTACCATAAAAAGATGGTGGAAGAAGCACAAGTGACTGGAAGGGAATAGGTACCAGATAAATAATTCATGTGAAGACTTGCCACACCAGACTGTGTGGCATGTAGAAAGTGCACAGCAATCATAATTTGCCAATTTTTCCTTTGTTATTAATTATATAATTATTAAATAACTTTATATATACAAAAGAGGTGAAAAGACAGTATAGACCGCTCCCAGATATCCTTGACCCAGCTACCCCTAATGTTAGCATCTTACATAATCATAGGGCAATTATTAAAACTAAGAAATTAAAACAAATTAACATTCACACACTATTAATAACTAAAACAAAGACTTTATTTGGATTTCTCCAGTTTCTTCGCTAATGTCTTTTTTCTATTCCAGGTTACAATTCAGGTACTCCAACCTGTGTCTCACCCTCAGTCTTTCCTTGTTTTTCATAACCTTGACATTTTTTGGTGTACTGGTAAGATAATTTGGGCTTGTCTAAAGTTTTCTCAGATTAGACTTAGATATCAGATTTAAAAGAACAATACCATAGTAATGATGCACTCTTCTTCTTGAAACATATGAGTAAACATAATATCAATATGTTCTATTCCTGCTGATGTCAACATCGCTAAATTAAGTTGTTGTCTTCCAAGTTTCCCCACTGTCAAGTTACTATTTTTCCCATTTAATATTCTATTAATTAGAAGTGAGGCACTAAGTCCAGCTCACACTCAGGGGAGGAGAATTCAGCTCCACCTCCTACAGAAAGGAATATTTTAAAACTTTGTGGGCATACTCCAAATGATTTACAAATTTTTTTTTTATTATTATACTTTAAGTTTTAGGGTACATGTACACAATGTGCAGGTTTGTGCCATATGCATACATGTGCCATGATGGTGTGCTGCACCCATTAACTCGTCATTTAACATTAGGTATACCTCCTAAAGCTATCCCTCCCCACTCCTCCCACCCCACAACAGTCCCTGGTGTGTGATGTTCCCCTTCCTGTGTCCATGTGTTCTCATTGTTCAACTCCCACCTATGAGTGAGAACATGCAGTGCTTGGTTTTTTGCCCTTGATATGGTTTGCTGGGAATGATGGTTTCCAGCTACATCCGTGTCCCTACAAAGGACATGAACTCATCATTTTTTATGGCTGCATAGTATTCCATGGTGTGAACATGCCACATTTTCTTAATCCAGTCTACCACTGTTGGACATTTGGGTTGGTTCCAAGTCTTTGCTATTGTGAATAGTGCCGCAATAAACCTACATGTGCATGTGTCTTTATAGCAGCATGATTTATAATCCTTTGGGTATATACCCAGTAATGGGATGGCTGGGTCAAATGATATTTCTAGTTCTAGATCCCTGAGGAATTGCCACACCGACTTCCACAACGGTGAACTAGTTTACAGTCCCACCAACAGTGTAAAAGTGTTCCTATTTCTCCACATGCTCTCCAGCACCTGTTGTTTCCTGACATTTTAATGATCACCATTCTCACTGGTGTGAGGTGGTATCTCATTGTGGTTTTGATTTGCATTTCTCTGATGGCCAGTGATGATGAGCATTTTTTCACGTGTTTTTTGGCTGTATAAATGTCTTCTTTTGAGAAGTGTCTGTTCATATCCTTTGCCCACTTTTTGATGGGATTGTTTGTTTTTTCCTTGTAAATTTGTTTGAGTTCATTGTAGATTCTGGATATTAGCCCTTTGTCATATGAGAAGGTTGTGAAAATTTTCTCCCATTCTTTAGGTTGCCTGTTCCCTCTGATGGTAGTTTCTTTTGCTGTGCAGAAGCTCTTTAGTTTAATTAGATCCCATTTGTCAATTTTGGCTTTTGTTGCCATTGCTTTTGGTGTTTTAGACATGAAGTCCTTGCCCATGCCTATGTCCTGAAAGGTATTGCCTAGGTTTTCTTCTAGGGTTTTTATGGTTTTAGGTCTAACATTTAAGTCTTTACTCCATCTTGAATTAATTTTTGTATAAGGTGTAAGGAAGGGATCCAGTTTCAGCTTTCTACATATGGCTAGCCAGATTTCCCAGAACGATTTATAATGTAGGGAATCCCTTCCCCATTTCTTGTTTTTGTCAGGTTTGTCAAAGATCAGATAGTTGTAGATATGTGGCATTATTTCTGAGGGCTCTGTTCTGTTCCATTGGTCTATATCTCTGTTTTGGTACCATTACCATGCTGTTTTGGTTACTGTAGCCTTGTAGTATAGTTTGAAGTCAGGTAGCATGATGCCTCCAGCTTTGCTCTTTTGGCTTAGGATTGACTTGGCAATGTGGGCTCTTTTTTGGTTCCATATTAACTTTAATGTAGTTTTTTCCAATTCTGTGAAGAAAGTCATTGGTAGCTTGAAGGGGATGGCATTGAATCTCTAAATTAACTTGGGCAGTATGGCCATTTTCATGATATTGATTCTTCCTACCCATGAGCCTGGAATGTTCTTCCATTTCTTTGTATCCTCTTTTATTTCCTTGAGCAGTGGTTTGTAGTTCTCCTTGAAGAGGTCCTTCACATCCCTTGCAAGTTGGATTCCTAAGTATTTTATTCTCTTTGAAGCAATTGTGAATGGGAGTTCACTCATCATTTGGCTCTCTGTTTGTCTGTTATTGATGTATAAGAATGCTTGTGATTTTTGCACATTGATTTTGTATCCTGAGACTTTGCTGAAGTTGCTTATCAGCTTAAGGAGATTTTGGGCTGAGACGATGGGGTTTTCTAGATATACAATCATGTCATCTGCAAACAGGGACAATTTGACTTCCTATTTTCCTAATTGGATACCCTTTATTTCTTTCTCCCGCCTGATTGCCCTGGCCAGAACTTCCAACACTAAGTTGAATAGGAGTGGTGAGAGAGGGTAACCCTGTCTTGTGCCAGGTTTCAAAGGGAATGCTTCCAGTTTTTGCCCATTCAGTATGATGTTGGCTGTGGGTTTGTCATAGATAGCTCTTATTATTTTGAGATACATCCCATCAGTACCTAATTTATTGAGAATTTTTAGCATGAAGGGTTGTTGAATTTTGTCAAAGGCCTTTTCTGCGTCTATTGAGATAATCATGTGGTTTTTGTCTTTGGTTCTGTTTATATTCTGGATTACATTTATTGATTTGCATATGTTGAAACAGCCTTGCATCCCAGGGATGAAGCCCACTTGATCATGGTGGATATGCTTTTTGATGTGCTGCTGGATTCGGTTTGCCAGTATTTTATTGAGGATTTTTGCATCAATGTTCATCAAGGATATTGGTCTAAAATTCTCTTTTTTGGTTGTTTCTCTGCCAGGCTTTGGTATCAGGATGATGCTGGCCTCAAAAAATGAGTTAGGGAGGATTCTCTCTTTTTCTATTGATTGGAATAGTTTCAGAAGGAATGGTACCAGCTCCTCCTTGTACCTCTGGTAGAATTCGGCTGTGAATCCATCTGGTCCTTGACTTTTTTTGGTTGGTAAGCTATAATTATTGCCTCAGTTTCAGAGCCTGTTATTTGTCTATTCAGAGATTCAACTTCTTCCTGGTTTAGTCTTGGGAGGGTGTATGTGTTGAGGAATTTATCCATTTCTTCTAGATTTTCTAGCTTATTTGCATAGAGGTGTTTATAGTATTCTCTGATGGTAGTTTGTATTTCTGTGGGATCAGTGGTGATATCCCCTTTATCATTTTTTATTGCGTCTATTTGATTCTTCTCTCTTTTCTTCTTTATTAGTCTTGCCAGCAGTCTATCAATTTTGTTGCTCTTTTCAAAAAACCAGTTCCTGGATTCATTAATTTTTTGAAGGGTTTTTTGTGTCTCTATTTCCTTCAGTTCTGCTCTGATCTTACTTATTTCTTGCCTTCTGCTAGCTTTTGAATGTGTTTGCTCTTGCTTCTCTAGTTCTTTTAATTGTGATGTTAGGGTGTCAATTTTAGATTTTTCCTGCTTTCTCTTGTGGGCATTTAGTGCTATAAATTTCCCTCTACACACTGCTTTGAATGTGTCCCAGAGATTCTGGTATGTTGTGTCTTTGTTCTTGTTGGTTTCAAAGAACATCTTTATTTCTGCCTTCATTTCGTTATGTACCCAGTAGTCATTCAGGAGCAGGTTGCTCAGTTTCCATGTAGTTGAGCAGTTTTGAGTGAGTTTCTTAATCCTGAGTTATAGTTTGATTACACTGTGGTCTGATAGACAGTTTGTGACAATTTCTGTTCTTTTACATTTGCTGAGGAGTGCTTTACTTCCAACTATGTGGTCAATTTTGGAATAGGTGTGGTGTGGTGCTGAAAAGTATGTATATTCTGTTGATTTGGGGTGGAGAGATCTGTAGATGTCTATTAAGTCCACTTGGTGCAGAGCTGAGTTCAATTCCTGGATAACCTTGTTAACTTTCTGTCTCATTGATCTATCTAATGTTGACAGTGGGGTGTTAAAGTCTCCCATTATAATTGTGTGGGAGTCTAATCTCTTTGAAGGTCTCTAGGGACTTGCCTTATGAATCTAGGTGCTTCTGTATTGGGTGCATATATATTTAGGATAGTTAGCTCTTCTTGTTGAATTGATCCCTTTACCATTATGTAATGGCCTTCTTTGTCTCTTTTGATCTTTGTTGGTTTAAAGTCTGTTTTGTCCAAGACTAGGATTGCAATTCCTGCCTTTTTTTGTTTTCCATTTGCTTGGTAGATCTTCCCCCATCCCTTTATTTTGAGCCTATGTGTGTCTCTGCACGTGAGATGGGTTTCCTGAATATAGTACACTGATGGGTTTTGACTCTTTATCCAATTTGCCAGTCTGTGCCTTTTAATTGGAGCATTTAGCCCATTAACATTTAAGGTTAATATTGTTATGTGTGAATTTGATCCTGTCATTATTATGTTAGCTGGTTATTTTGCTGGTTAGTTGATGCAGTTTCTTCCTAGCCTCGATGGTCTTTACAATTTGGCATGTTTCTTCAGTGGCTGGTACTGGTTGTTCCTTTCCATGTTTAGTGCTTCCTTCAGGAGCTCTTTTAGGGCAGGCCTGGTGGTGACAAAATCTCTCAGCATTTGCTTGTCTGTAAAGTATTTTATTTCTCCTTCACTTATGAAGCTTAGTTTGGCTGGATATGAAATTCTGGGTGAAAAATTCTTTTCTTTAAGAATGTTGAATATTGGTCCTCACTCTCTTCTGGCTTGTGGAGTTTCTGCCGAGAGATCAGCTCTTAGTCTGATGGGCTTCCCTTTGTGGGTAACCCAACCTTTCTCTCTGGCTGCCCTTAACATTTTTTCCTTCATTTCAACTTTGGTGAATATGACAATTACGTGTCTTGGAGTTGCTCTTCTCGAGGAGTATCTTCATGGTGTTCTCTGTATTTCCTGAATTTGAATGTTGGCCTACCTTGCTAGATTGGGGAAGTTCTCCTGGATAATATCCTGCAGAGTGTTTTAGAGTGTTTTCCAACTTGGTTCCATTCTCCCTGTCACTTTCAGGTACACCAATCAGACATAGATTTGGTCTTTTCACATAGTCCCATATTTCTTGGAGGCTTTGTTCATTTCTTTTTATTCTTTGTTCTCTAAACTTCTCTTCCCACTTCATTTCATTCATTTGATCTTCCATCACTGATACCCTTTCTTCCAGTCAATCGAATCGGCTACTGAGGCTTGTGCATTCATCACGTAGTTCTCATGCCATGGTTTTCATCTCCATCAGGTCCTTTAAGGACTTCTCTGCATTGGTTATTCTAGTTAGCCATTCGTCTAATTTTTTTCAAGGTTTTTAACTTCTTTGCCATTGTTTCATACTTCCTCCTTTAGGTCCGAGTAATTTGATCATCTGAAGCCTTCTTCTCTCAACTCGTCAAAGTCATTCTCCGTCCAGCTTTATTCTGTTGCTGGTGAGGAGCTGCGTTCCTTTGGAGGTGGAGAGGTGCTCTGATTTTTAGAGTTTCCAGTTTTTCTGCTTGTTTCTTCCCCATCTTTGTGGTTTTTTCTACCTTTGGTCTTTGATGATGGTGATGTATAGATGGGTTTTTGGTGTGGATGTCCTTTCTGTTTGTTAGTTTTCCTTCTAATGGTCAGGACCCTCAGCTTCAGGTCTGTTGGAGTTTGCTAGAGGTCCACTCCAGACCCTGTTTGCCTGGTTATCAGCAGTGGAGGCTGCAGAACAGCGGATATTGGTGAACAGCAAATGTTGCTGCCTGATCATTCCTCTGGAAGTTTTGTCTCAGAGGAATACCCAGCTGTGTGAGTTGTCATTCTGCCCCTACTTGGGGGTGCCTCCCAGTTAGGCTACTCAGGGGTCAGGGACCCACTTGAGGAGGCAGTCTGTCCATTCTGAGATCTCCAGCTGCGTGCTGGGAGAACCACTACTCTCTTCAAAGCTGTCAGACAGAGACTTTTAAGTCTGCAGAGGTTTCTGCTGCCTTTTTGTCTGTGCCCTGCCCCCAGAGGTGGAGCCTACAGAGGCAGGCAGGCCTCCTTGAGCTGTGGTGGGCTCCACCTAGTTGGAGCTTCCTGGCCACTTTGTTTACCTACTCAAGCCTGGGCAATGGTGGGCGCCCCTCCCCCAGCCTTGCTGCCACCTTGCAGTTTGATCTCAGACTGCTGTGCTAGCAATGAGAGAGGGTCTGTTGGTGTAGGACCCTCCAAGCTGGGTGCAGGATAAAATCTCCTCATGTGCCATTTGCTAAGACCCTTGGAAAAGTGCAGTATTAGGGTGGGAGTGACCCAATTTTCCAGGTGCCATCTGTCACCCCTTTCTTTGACTAGGAAAGGGAATTCCCTGACCCCTTGCACTTCCTGGGTGAGGCGATACCTTGCCCTGCTTCAGCTCATGCTTGGTATGCTGCACCCACTGTCCTGCACCCACTTTCCAACACTCTCCAGTGAGATGAACCCGGTACCTCAGTTGGAAATGCAGAAATCACCCATCTTCTGCATCGCTCACACTGGGAGCTGTAGACTGGAGCTGTTCTTGTTCGGCCATCTTGGATTTAGACCCAGATTTTTCAAATTAAAAGGATATATATAAGTATTTCTTCTTTTATTATATGTTCTAATTCAAATCTACCATATGGTCTGATTAATAACCAAAGTTTCTTTTTCATATTTTTGTCCATTCATACCTTTAAATTGATAGCTTTTTTAGTGCAAAAATTATTTTTCTCGGGATTTTTTTTCTTGTCTGGCATCTTTTGTCCCAAGAAGAATAAGTAGAGGTGATTTATTTCTCATTTTTTTGTAATGCAAACCATCCTGCTACAGGGACCCTATAAAGCAGAATTCAAGGGTTTAACTTTCCTCACAGTTGAGAGAGAATTAAATAGCCTAAGAAGGAACTATTTTATCACACTAATTTTACATTAAAGTAGAACTTAAAACCTTTCTCTAAAGGAGAAAATAAGGACTATGCCTTCTTAACATCTTCTTTCTTCCTCAGACTATTTATATGGCAAAGACATAGATGAAGAAGCCTAAAAGTCAATAGGACCTAAATTTATATTCTTGGCCTTCTTACAGAAGTAACTCAGCCACAGTTTTGTTGATCTTATTTAGATATATTCTCTATTTCAGTGCATTAGGCAATGACATTTCTTCATAATCAGAGAGAAAAAATAATGTTATGAGCACTTGAACAACTATTTCTGAGATCACCACAGGTATCTTAGGATTTCCATGCTCATCTATCAAACCATGGGCTGAAAGGTCTAGAACTCCAGTACTTGTCTTTTTCTACAAGACTGCAATACGGTGTTGTAAAATATAAAATAAATGCTCTAACAGCCTAATTGCTAAATTCCTCCATCTCTGTGACTATGGCCATTTTACTCATCATCCCATGGGGAAAAAAAAACAGGGGTAGCAAAAGAAGAGGCTAGGTGATTACCCACAGAATGAATAATTTGATCCACCTAATTTACAAGTTCTTTCTCTGCTGAGGTTGCTATTTAGTTAGTATTTACATGGGACACAAATATATTCACAATGCTATATACATTTTGAAGCGTATAATCACACACCTCTTAGTTATCAATTGTGTTTCTTACAAAAGTTCAGAATTTATAGTCAAGTAATTAGCCATTGATAATGAATTAGTATAGATCTATACTTTTCGTCATCTCTCCTTTCAGGCAAAATAATCAATGAGGTGCACAGCCCAAAGTTCTTCCCATTGGTAAGATTTCCTTTTATTGTATTCTTTCAGGACAAGCTCTGCAGGGTTTTGCATTTATTGGTAATTACCAATAAATCACTCAAAAGCATCTTTAGACAATACCTGACTTTTTTATTGATGAGTTTATTAGTCAGTTGGTCATAGGAATCAATTCATAAAGCCAAGGGTGTGGGTTGAAACACAGATGGCAATGTATCAGGGATAGGAGAAATGAGAATCTGAGCCACTTCCTTGTACAATTTACTTTTGCCTTAAGAACTATCAAAAACGTGACTGATCCCAAATATACCACTGCCTCTGATGATGAAGTTCTGCTACCAACACCCAATCTTATGGCTTGGTAGGCCAGAAAACTCCCAGGTAGCTCAGACTTCATGGTAACTTGGTGGTTCATGGTAAAGTATTCAGTCTGTATTAGGTCTCTGTCTCTAAAATCTTTCTCAAAATAACATTAGCTACAGACAATAACACAATTTGTTCCAAAATTATAAAGGCTCACATCATGAATCACCCGTAGGGACCTGCCAAAGCCTCTTTACAGCATCTTTATCTGACAAGACACTTCAAGTGGCATTGGGTCACTTAGGGACAGGGGATCTAAATGGCAAAGAATCACAGCAGACTGGACACAATCCATAGCCTTTATATTACCCTAGGAAGTACTCAAAACTGGCAGCCCTTTGGTTATTCTGCAAATGTGTCACAATGCCACATTTACCTGAACCATGTCTTGCCTCCAAATTCCAAAAGGACATTATTCAACAACTTTGTCAGCACCACAGGAGAAATATCTTGACACAGCATATACCATGGCTTCTCAAAATTTCATTAAGGGCAGGTCTTTAAATTTTGGTAGGTTTTTATTTTAAACCCATTAACACACAGGTGTCCTCTCAAGGATTTTATGGAAATTGATCCTTCCTGCTTATTGGTCCAAAGAACATGCTGGCATAAAAGTACTGGATGAGTATGATGTTCTGTGGAATGGAAAAACACTCAAGTTCTTGCAGACTAGACAGTGGAGAGTGACTATAGAGCAAATGTGTACTTCACATTGCTATATGTAATAATAATAGTGAAGGTGTACTTCTGACCCCACCAGCTGAAAGCAAAATGCTTCCAGTAGTCTTTACTAACATTATAGAGAAAAACTCGATTGACAAATTAGCACCAGCATGCCAGGTCTAGGGAATGTATGATCTGAAATGACAACAGCAATTGGAGTCACTGTCTGATTAATTTTATAATAATTGCCTGTCAATATCCAGGACCTATCTGCCTTCATCACAATAAATAGCAAGTTAAATGTGGTGAGAATTACCAGTTTTGCATCTTTCAGGTCCTAATATTAGCACCAATTTTGTAATTCCTTCAGATATGTCATGTTGCTTTTGGCGTACTGTTTATTATAACAAAGGAACTTCTATAACAAAGGAACTTCTAGTATCTACCACTTAGTATTATCATAATACCACTTAGTATTATCATAATTGCTCCATAAGTTGGGAGACTATGTGGAGATTCCACCAGTAGATGAAAGTCTGGTTATTTCCTCTTCCTTAATACACAGTCACCTGTGTAAGAAGCCATACTTTTTTTCAGGGAAATCTGGGAAGAATATTTACAAAACAAATTTCTGGATGTGTAGTGAGTTCCTTCCTTAAAGAAACCTGATTCATTTACATTTGAGGAGCTCTGAGTCTGTGAATGGGTTCATGTCTGGAAATTCACTGAGAAGCCATGACCCTCTGGTGTGGTGATTAATATTAGACTTCAATTCACCAGACCTAAAACATCTGAAGTAATATATTAATAGGCAGCCCATCTATTTCCCTCCTAGAGACATAATGATCATTAGCCAATACCAGAGACCTCTGCAGGGCAAACCTTTTGTTTCTGCTGGTTTTTGTTATTAATTCTGTTTATGTGGTGAATCACATTTACTGATTTGCATATGTTAAACCAACCTTGCATCCCAGAGAGAAAGTCTACTCTACTGTGGTAAATTAGCTTTTTGATATTGTGTTTCAATTCTTGGATTGTATTACTGTTTTCCTTAAATTGGGTTGATATAATAATTGATATAGTAATTAATAAAAACATGCTATTATCATAATTCTTATATTATCAATAAGGGAACTGAGGCATAGAGCTTAAGTCATACAGCTAATTGTAGAAAAGCTAAGATTTGAACCCAGCTAATCTGGGTTGAGAGTTCATCCACTTGACCAGAACGCAATACTGCTTCCTCTTGTGACAGGCCTGGTGAAGAGAAAGAATTCTTCTTAGAGTCAGAAGAGATTGTAAAACGTGAAGGAAGAAGTAGGCAGAGAGCATTTCTTGCAAGAGGACAGAATAAAATAGATGTATTAGACCGTGCTTCAAAACTTTTAGCAAATCTATCTACCTGGGCAACAGGTTACCTGAGGCAGATATAAAAATTAGAAAAAAAACAATGACATTTACTGACTGATTAATAAGTGAAATGAGAGGAAAGTTAAGTCTTTCTCACTCGTAAAGTTTCCATGACTGGAAGTATGCTGCACTTGATACAAACAGGAAATTAACATAAAGAATCAGTATTGTACTTTTCAATTATTTCTCCAAATTGGTCTTTCTACCTTCTTTCACACTCTTACTTCTTAAATTCAGCATTCAAACTCTTCCCAGAATAATTTTCCAAAAAACAATATGAGCCCTTTACTTCATATGCCTCAAAAATTCAATGGCTGCCTATTAAGGACAGAGTAAAGTCAAAGCTCCTCTATCTACTTGGCATCTGTGAGCATGTACTCTACTTTTCCTCCAGTTACCACCGAGTAATAAATTTGTCCTAACTATGGTGGAATTACCAGCAAATGAACAGTGACAGGCACTACAGAACACTAGCCTATTATTTATTTTTCAAACTTTTCAGGAAATTGGGAAATAATTAAAAATTTTCCATGATAACTGAGCCGAAGTTTTCTAGGACCAACTGCCAAGACTGGCTTCTTTGGTAGCTGACAGGCAGTCAGATAACTCAGTGGGAAAAATGTAAAATTCATTCTTTCCTCACTGTCTCTGTATGTGCTTGTGGGGGGTTTTTTCCCCCTTCTTTCCCCTTTTCTGTTTTATTGTAAATATTATAATTGCTTTTGTTCCAATGTATGCAAATAAATTCATATGCATATAACAAAATAGATTGGTTTGTTATTTGACATGCTAAATGAAATAGTCATTCTCCTAAGACCATCTCATCCACTGTGCAATAGACCCCACATCCACTCACAAAGACAATGCTCCCATAATTGACTCCTTTTCCCCCAGATTCATCATCTTTTGCCACTCTAACAGATTGTTCCTTTGCACACCATTGCAAACATGCATATAGTTTATTTAATTCTAAAATTCCCTTTCTTATCTCCACAAACCACTTCATCTTCTACCCCATTCTGTTTGGATTTTTACAGTCATATTTCCATAAACACTTCTCTATACTCCCTGTCTCCAATTCATCTCCTTCTATTCTCACAAAAACCCACTCCAATCAAGCTTTTGTCCTCACCAATCACCAAAACAGCTTTTATCATGGTCACCAGTGGTCATCACATCAAAGCAATGGCCAAAGTTTAGTCATCACCCTGTTTGATCTATCAGCTGCATTTGACTTGATAAGTTACTCCTTCCTCCTGGACCACTTTCATGCCTAGTCTTTCAGGATACAACATTCTCTGAGCAGGGTCATGAGGTCCCCTTCCAGGCCCTAGCTCCTGGATGACATGTCTAGATACACCCTGGGCCAGAAGTGAAACTGCTGCCTTGAAAGGAAGCACCCAGTCGTGGCAGGACCCATCACCTTCTGACTAAAGATCCCTTGGGCCCTGAATAACCATTAGCAATACCCAGGTAGTACACCAGGGGCATTGAGTGAGACTCTGAGAAGTGCTGCCTTCAAGTGAGACTCAGTACATTCCCAGCTATGGTGGCTATGATGAGAGACTCCTACTTGAGAAAAGTGGAGAAAAGAGTAAAAAGGACTTTGTCTTGTATCTTATGTACCAGCTTGGTCACAGGAGACTAGAGCAGCAAGCAGGCATTTGGAGTCCCTGATTCCAGACCTTGACTCTTGGATGGCATTTCTGGATCTGCCCTGGGCCAGAGGGGAGCCCACTGCCCTAAAAGATGAGTCCTAGGTCTGGTAGCATTCACCACAAGCTGACTGAAAAGCCCTTCAGCCTTAAGTGAACATTGGTGGCAGCCTGGTGGTACTCCTCATGGACCTGTGGTGGTGGTGTTTATGAGGTGAGGGTCCTCTGACTGTGGAAAGGGGAGGAAAAAGTGGGAAGGATTGTGTCTCCTAGTTTAAATGCCAGCTTAGCTACAGCACAGTAGAACACCAGGTCAATATCCAAGGATTTTGACTCCAATCCCTGGCTCACAGATGCCCTCCTGGGGGATAAGGGAACTTGACACCCTGAAGGGAAGAACACAAGCCTGTCTGACTTTGCCACCTGCCAATTGTAAAGCCCTAGGGCCTTGGGAAGACATAGGAAGCCACCAGACAGTGGTTACAGCAGGCCTTGGGCAATATCCAGTGTTATGGTGACTATAGGTCTGACCCAGCACAGTCCCAGTGGTGGTAGCCACAGGGGTGCTTGCATCACCACACCCCCAGCTCCAGGTGGCTCATCACAGAGACACTGCATCTGATTGGGAGGAAGTAAGGGAAGAGAACAAGAGTCTCTGCCTGGAAATTCAGAGAATTCTTCTGGCTCTTACCAAGACCACCAAGGCAGTACATCTATGAGTCTTCAAGAACCCCAGTGTTTTTGGGCTTGCTGTGCCCCCTAATCCAGATACAAAACACCAAGTTCTTTCAAGTACTCAGAAAGACTTTTCAAGAAGGAGAGGTACAAATAAGCCCTGACTGTGAAGACTAAAATAACTACCTAACTTTTCAAAGCCTACACACCAACAAACATCCACAAGCATCAGCATCATCCAGGAAACATGACCTCACCAAACAAACTAAATGAGGCACCAGGGACCAAACCTGGAGAAACAGAGATATGTGACCTTTCAGACAGAATTAAAAATCGATTAAAGACTTACATGTTAGACCTAAAACCATAAAAACCTGAGAAGAAAACCTAGGCAATACTATTCGGGACATAGGCATGGGCAAGGACTTCATGTCTAAAACACCAAAAGCAATGGCAACAAAAGGCAAAATTGACAAATGGGATCTAATTAAACTCAAGAGCTTCTGCACAGCAAAAGAAACTACCATCAGAGTGAACAGGCAACCCACAAAATGGGAGAAAATTTTCACAACCTACTCATCTGACAAAGGGCTAATATCCAGAATCTACAATGAACTCAAACAAATTTACAAGAAAAAAACAAACAACCCCATCAAAAAGTGGGCAAAAGATATGAACAGACACTTCTCAAAAGAAGACATTTATGCAGCCAAAGAACACATGAAAAATGCTCACCATCACTGGCCATCAGAGAAATGCAAATCAAAACCACAATGAGATACCATCTCACACCAGTTAGAATGGCAATCATTAAAAAGTCAGGAAACAACAGGTGCTGGAGAGCATGTGGAGAAATAGGAACACTTTTACACTGTTGGTGGGACTGTAAACTAGTTCAACCATTGTGGACGTCAGTGTGGCGATTCCTCAGGGATCTAGAACTAGAAATACCATTTGACCCAGCCATCCCATTACTGGGTATATACCCAAAGGACTATAAATCATGCTGCTATAAAGACACACGCACACGTATGTTTACTGCGGCACTATTCACAATAGCAAAGACTTGGAACCAACCCAAATGTCTAACAATGATAGACTGGATTAAGAAAATGTGGCACATATACACCATGGAATAGTATGCAGCCATAAAAAATGATGAGTTCATGTCCTTTGTAGGGACATGGATGAAATTGGAAATCATCATTCTCAGTAAACTATCGCAAGGACAAAAAACCAAACACTGCGTGTTCTCACTCATAGGTGGGAGTTGAACAATGAGAACACATGGACACAGGAAGGGGAACATCACACTCTGGGGACTGTTGTGGCATGGGGGGAGGGGGGAGGGATAGCATTAGGAGATATAACTAATGCTAAATGATGAGTTAATGGGTGCAGCACACCAGCATGGCACATGTATACATATGTAACTAACCTGCACATTGTGCACAGGTACCCTAAAACTTAAAGTATAATAATAACAAAATAAAAAAATAAGATAAAATAGACTGTTAGCTAGACTAATAAAGTAGAAAAAAGAGAAGATTTAAGTAAACAGCATCAGAAAAGACAAGGGGAGTATTACAACTGACCCCACAGAAATATAAAAACCATCAGAGAATATTAAGAACACCTCTATGCACACAAACTAGAAAATCTTTTTAAAAAAATGGATAAATTCCTGGACACACACACACTCCCAAGGCTGAACCAGGAAGAAATTGAATCCCTGAACAGACAAATAACAAGCTCTGAAATTGGGGCAGTAATAAATAGCCTCCAACCAAAAAAAAATCCCAGGACCAGACAAATTCACAGCTGAATTCCACCTGATGTACAAAGAAGAGCTGGTACCATTCCTACTGAAACTATTCCAAAACATTGAGGAGGAGGGACTCCTCCCTAACTCATTATATGATGCAAGAATCATTCTGATACCAAAACCTGGCAAAGATACAACAAAAAGAAAAAAGAAAGATTCAGGCCCATATCATTGATGAACATCCATGCAAAAATCTTCAACAAAATACTGACAAATTGAATCCAGCAGCACATCAAAAAGCTTATCCACAACAATCAAGTTGGCTTCATCCCAGGGATGCAAGTTTGGTTCAACATATGCAGTCACTAAGGAGAACAGTTTGGCAGTTCCTCAAAAAACTAACAACAGAGCTATCATATGATCCAGGAATTCCACCGCTGGGTATATAACCAAAAGAAAGAAAATTAGCATATCAAAGGGATATCTGCACTCCTATGTTTGTTGTAGCACTCTTCAAAATACCCAAGATTTGGAAGCAACCTAAGTGTCCATCAACAAATGAATGTGTAAAGAAAATATGGCTCATAGCAGTACTATTCAGCCATAAAAGAGTATGAGATTCTCTCATTTGAAACAACATGGATAAAATTCAAGATCATTATGTTAAGTGAAATAAACTATGCACAGAAAGACAAACTTCACATGCACTCACTTATTTGTGGGAGCTCAAAAGTAAAACCACTGAACTGATGGATATAGAGAGTAGAAGGATGGTTACCAGAGGCTGGGAAAGGTAGTAGGGAGTGGGGGAAAGGGAGAAGTGGAGATGGCTAATGGGTACAAAAATAGTTAAAATAATGAATAAGACTTAGTATTTGCTGTCACATCAGGGTGACTATAGTCAAAAATAATTTAATTGTACATTTTAAAATAACTAAAAGAGTATAATTGGATTGTCTGTAACACAAAGGATAAATGTTTGAAAGGATGAATACCCCCATTTATCCTGTGTGATTACTACACATTGCATGCTGGTATCAAAATATCTCATGTATCCCATAAATATATACACCTACTATGTACCCAAAAAAATTACAAATAATTTTTTTTTAATAACATAAAATTTAAAACCTGCACCACCATGGTGGGGCATTCTGACTGTTTGATTCTCTGCTCCTCAGTCTTGTCATCTATAAAACAGGGGTAAATTTATTACTCTAAATGAGATTTATGTGAAAGATATATAACGTTTTTATATATATATACACACACATATATACACACAAATATATATATGCACACACACATATATATGTATGTGTGTGTATATATATATACACACACACACACATACACATATATAAAGTGCCAGGCAAAGTGCCTAATTCTAGAAAAAATATAAAACATTTTTATTTCAACCAAGAAATCAACACAGAACTCAGATGACATCAGACCACCTTCTTATGTCTCTGAGGACATTGTTCCCATTGCTATATGTGTTTTTACACTGTTGATTAAACTACCCCAATTCATTAGTAACCTCTGAAACTGGGTCACTAAGGACTATTTTGTTGTTCACTCAGATGTTCCCTGTTCACTGGTAGCAGACTAAACATATAAAACAAATGCTGCTATTACAGAAATTGCAGGGAAGCTTGCTTCCCTGTCCAGGAAGATCAGATGTAGTCCTCTGACAAAACTAGAAAAAAAAAAGTTCCTTTTACTCTCTACCACTTTTTCTTCCTTTGAACTAACAGAGTAACTTGGAAATCTACTATCAGATGCTATTTTAGACTTTGTGAGGGAAGAGGGACCTGAGACTGGACTCATTATATCAGGAGCAATTCTAAGTTCTAATCCATTGTCAAATTTGCCTGTGAGAGAGTGTTTGTGTGTGTAGTCTGTGTCTATGTCTGTCTGTGTCAATGTGTGTATGTATGCATTCACATGCCTATGCTTGAGTGGAGGGTGAGGTTGGGGGTTGAGATAGGTGGAATGTGAGAGTGGGGATGGAAGTATGCAAAAACTTCTGCATCAGCTTAATGCTCCTCAAATTGTGCCTCCCTCAAGAACATCTAATGAACTGTCAAAAAAGTAAGTATATAATTGTCATGAAATATTTTTCCATAGTCTCTAAACATAGGCAGAGGGTAAGTACATTAAGTTTTTAAATCTGGAATTCAATTCATTACAACTGATACTTCAGAAAGAAGATTGACCATTATTTCTGTTATATTGTTTTTCTAAAGAAACATGAAATTAGAATTTTCCTGCCATGGTCACTCTATCCTTTGAAAGGGCTAGCCATAGCTATCAGCTGCGGAGACTGTTACTACTTAATAGAAATTAAAATGCTGTGGAAAAGACACCTCCACCCCCAAATTTACAAATAATGTCATATAATGCAGATAATATGCATATTCAAAATTACCTTACAGAAAACCTCAATTATTATACATTGATTATTTCAGTACTTTTTGTCACTTTTTGGGGAAAAACAGTATTCAGACTCTTCTTGAACTTCAACTATTCACTCCATATCCTCCGTCCAGCAATCCAGCTACTCGTATCTACCCAAAGGGAAAGAAATAATTATATAAACAAGACACCCGCACTTGCATGTTTTTCTCAGCACTATTCACAATAGCAAAGATAAGGAATCAATCTACATGTCCACCAATGAAGGACTGGATAAAGAAGATGTGAAATAGATAGATAGATAGATAGATAGATAGATAGATAGATAGATAGATAGATGATAGATAGAGTGCATATTTTATTTGTATATATTTGTTTGTGTGTATATATATATACACAATGGAATACTACACAGTCATAAAAAGAATAAAATCACATCTTTTGCAGCAACATGGATGGAACTGGAGGTCACTATCTTAAATAACCAGTGATGATAAGCTTTTTTCAAATGTTTCTTGGCCACATAAATATCTTCTTTTGAGAAGTGTCTATTCATATCCTCCGTCCACTTTTTGATGGGGTTGTTTTTTTCTTGTAAATTTGTTTAAGTTCCTTGTAGATTCTGGGGGGATCCAGTTTCATTCTTCTGCATATGGCAATCCCATACTCCTGGCACCATTTATTGAATAGTGTATCCTTTCTTCAGTGTATGTGTTCTTGTCAACTTGTCAAAAATCAGTTGGCTGTAGATAGGTGGCTTTACTTCTGGGTTCTCTATTCTGTACCCTTGACTTATATATAATGTTGATTTTTATGCCAGTACTATGCTACTTTGGTTACTAGAGCCTTGTAGTATAATTTGAAGTCAGTTAATGTGATATCTCCAGCTTTGTTCTTTTTGATAAAGTGCTCTTTTTTGTTCTATATTAATTTTAGAGTTGTTTTTTTCTAATGTGGTGTAAAATGTGATAATTTGATAGATTGGATCTGTGTATTGCTTTGGGCAGTATGGTCATTTTAACCACTTTAATTCATTTGTTTATGTCATCTACAACTTATTTTATCAATGTTTTGTAGTTTTCCTGATAGAAGTCTTTCATCTTTTTGGTTAAATATATTCCTGGGTACTTTTTTGGTACTATTGTAAATGAAATTACCTTCTTTATTTGGTTATCCACTTGATTGTCATTGAAATATAGACATGCCACTGATTTTTATATATTGATTTTGTATTCTGAAACTTTACTGAATTCATTTATCAAATCTAAGGGTTTTGGAGTAATCTTTAGGGTTTTCTAATTATAAGATCATATCATTAGTGAGCAGAAATAATGTAAATTCATCTTTTCCAGTTTGGATGCCTGGCATTTCTTTCTCTTGCCTGATTGCTCTGGCTAGGATTTCCAGTACTATGTTGAATAGGAGTGGTGAAAGGGGGCACCCTTGTCTTGTTCCAGTTCTTAGGGGAAATGCTTTCTGCTTTTGCCCATTCATTATGATATTGGCTGTGGGTTTGTCATATATGACCTTTATTATTTTGAGGTCTGTTTCTTCTATGCTTAGTTTGTTGAGGGTTTTATCATACAGTGATGCTGGATTTTATCAAATGCCTTTTCTGCATCTATTGAGATGATCATATACTTTTTGTTTCAAGCTAAGAAGGTGATTATAGAATAATATGGTTTGGCTGTGTCCCCACCCAAATCTCATTTTGAATTGTAGCTCCCATAATCCCCATGTGTCATGGGAGGGACTGAGTGAAAGGTAGTTGAATCATGGGTGGGGGGTTCCCATGCTGTTCTCATGCTGGTGAATAAGTAAGTCTCACGAGATCTGATGGTTTTATAAAGGGCTGTTCTGCTGTATATGCTTCTTGCTTGCTGCCATGTAAGATGTGACCCTGCTCCACCTTCACCTTCTGCTATGATTGTGAGGCCTCCCCAGCCATGTGGAACTATGATTCCATTAAACCTCTTTTCCTTTATAAATTATCCAGTCTTGGGTGTTTCTTCATAGTAATATGAAAATGGACTGATACAGAGAGGGAGGGCTGGATTGAGAATGTCAAGGGCAAGTACAAAGATTCATAATACTCTACAAAGAGAAGGAGAAAGGGAGGGAGGAAGGGAAGGAAGAAAACTGGGAGTCCAGAAATGAACCTACCCTACCACTTTTTTCTGTCAAATCAGTGCCTTCCTTCCCCTTCCAAGTACATGGCAAGATGTCAGTAAATTTTTTCTCCTATGACCCAGGATTAGAGGCAGGGCAGTTTCCTCTGTTCAAGAATTATTTCTGTTATCCTTGAGCAATGTGCTTTGATTACTCTGCTTTTGGTGACAGCTGACATTGCCAATTTTAGTAGAAAGAAAAGAGCCTAGGGAACCTGAACAAACATAGGAAAATATAAATAGTTCCCACTATAACTAAGAACAGTTGTCAAGGAACCAGTTGTATTTTTGCTGTTGTCTTGTACCATATCACTGAGAATGCACTAAAATGAAATATTATCTGACATTGGTAGCCTGAAACCCCTATTAGGAATCAATTTGCTTATAGTTGGAGCTCTAGTCTCTGACACTACTCTCTGTAAATAATAGGTACTCCTTGAATATTTAATTAAATGAATGAATGAATGTTGATTATTTACTCAAGCAGTAGGAAAGAAGACAAAATGAATGTCTTTTTGATTCTCACTTGGGAATACTCACATTGGGTACAATTGGGGAAACTGTTGAACACATAGAAAATCAGTTTTTTCTCTCGTGTAAAAGTTTGCAGGGTTTTCCTATAAAGCCTTGAGTTATCACTAAAATTGCTCACTTAATCCCCACTAATAAATCAGAGACATATTATAGATTAATGTATGTTATTATTAATTACTAGTATTTTATGAGAATATATTTACCAAGTTTTCTTTATCAAGATTAGTATCTGAGAGCAGCTGCTTGAAATATGAATCTCAATAAAGGTAATTTTGACATGGAGAGGGAAATTCCCTAAGCCTGCCTCTAGTGGAATTCCTGAATAAATATACATTTGAGTGCAGGGAGGATTGAAACTGCTGAGAAGTGCTGAAATGCACAGTGATAAATGCAAAAGAGAAAGGTAGGGTATTTTATCATTTGTTTATAAAGATTGATTTACTAATATGTAAGTCCATTCATTCCTGGATGTTGCTTGGGCAAGTATATATCAGGAACTTAGAGAATGTAAGCAGCAGGCTTATGGAAATGATTGGTAAATGGGTGGGGAGAGGCAATTTGAGAAGGGAAGCAGCAGAAATTGTTCAAAGAAGAGATCATAAAGATATGCCTGAGACAGACTCTGAAGACTGAGTTCTGCTTGCTAGGGGCAAAGGGTAGATCAGGCTGGCAAACAAAGCTAATATCACAGATTCATCCTCTGGGCTCTGTCCATATCCCAGAACATCAAAACAGGACTAAATTGAGTTTATGCTCACATTCCAGAAAAACAATTTTATACCACTTCAGAGGGTCCAGGAGCCCTCTGTCTAAACAGTCCCCAAATTGGCTTAGAAATACTTTCATTCATCCAAAAATAAGAACAACAAAACAAGGATACACCTTTGCATTTTAAACTTTTGTCTCCTTATTTAGAAATCATTTGAAGTGCAAATAGCAGAACTAATGCTTTTGAATCAATGTGCTGCTGTTAAAATTCATCATAACAGCATAAAATGATCAAAATAAAGTACTAATTAACAGATCCTCCTTGGTTTTGGAAATGAAGCATTTTAGTATGGTGGGGGAAAGCAAAGAAAAATGAGAATAAGAGAGGGAAAACTTCAAAATTGTCATAATTTCTTTCAGGATAAGAACAAATAAATTTGCACCTCAAGGCAATATTGTTGAGAAACCACATACCAGACCTATGATTTATGTTTTGTTTTTATTTAAAATCTTTATAAATATGGTTTCTAATCAGATAATTATAAGCATAAGATCTATATTAGATATTTCCCATAGAAGCCTCCTGGTAAGATGCCTATGGCACAACTACATTAACAAATTGATTATCAAGTAACAGAAGTTTAAGTTCTTGTGAACTGCTTTGATAGGATGTTTTCATTCAGGTTCCAATCCCAGCTTCTTACGGCACTTCCCTCTTCAGGTCCAATCGCTCTTGACTTGGAACAAGTCAGTGATGAGAAATCATACAGCAATAACAACATTCATTCTGCTGGGATTGACAGATGACCCAAAACTACAAGTTGTGCTTTTTATATTTTTGTTTCTCACCTATATATTTAGTGTGGCTGGGAATCTCACCATTATCACCCTGACACTTTTGGATTCCTGCCTTAAAACACCCATGTATTTTTTTCTCCAAAATTTCTCTTTCTTAGAAGTCTCATTCACAACTGTCTGTATCCCCAGATTTCTATACACCCTGACAACTGGAGATAATACTGTTACCTATAATGCTTGTGCCACCCAATTATTTTTTGTTGTCCTTTTTGCAGCAACGGAATTTTTTCTCCTTGCTGCCATGTCCTATGACCGCTATGTAGCCACTTGTAAGCCTCTGCATTACACAACCATCATGAACAACAGAGCCTGCACTACATTCATTCTCTGCTGCAGGTTTTCTGGCCTGTTAAACATCATCCCACCTCTTGGCATAGGCCTCCACCTGGAATTCTGTGACTCGAATGTGATTGATCATTTTGGCTGTGATGCATCTCCCATTCTACAGATAACCTGCTCAGACACAGTGTTTATAGAGAGAATTGTCTTAAGTTTTGCCGTGCTGACACTCATTATTACCCTAGTATGTGTAGTCCTCTCCTATACATACATCATCAAGACCATTCTAAAATTCTCTTCTGTTCAACAAAGGAAAAAGGCTTTCTCTACATGCTCTTCCCATATGATTGTTGTTTCCATCACCTATGGTAGCTGCATCTTCATTTACATCTAACCTTCAGCAAAGGAAGGAGTGGCCATTAACAAGGTGGTTTCTATGCTCACTACTTCAGTTGCCCCTTTGCTTAACCCATTCATTTATACACTTCGAAACAAACAGGTGAAAGATGCCTTCAAAGATGCAGTCAAACGGATTGCATTTCTCACGAAGAAGTAAGAAGCCACTAATTTTTTTTCTTTTTTTTTTTTGAGATGGAGTCTTGCTCTGTCACCCAGGCTGGAGTGCAGTGGCATGATCTTAGCTCACTGCAAGCCCTGCCTCTCAGGTTCACACCATTCTTCTGCCTCAGCCTCCCAAGTAGCTGGGACTACAGGTGTCCACCACCACACCCAGCTAATTTTTTTGTATTTTTAGTAGAGACGGGGTTTCACCGTGTTAGCCAGGATGGTCTCGATCTCCTGACCTCATGATCCACCCACCTTGGCCTCCCAAAGTGCTGGGATTACAGGCATGAGCCACCGCCCCCAGCTGAAGCCACTAATTTTTTTGAGGTTTGGTTAAATTAAATTTAAATCTGAATAACCCATGAGCAACATTAATGAATTTGTCAAATGTGTGGTTTATTTTTATTCTGTAGCTTCATCAAGGTAATTTCTCTCCTAGGAGGGAACACTTTTCTCCTGTAATCCAGAAGACAAAAATCAAGCAATTTACCTCTCCTTCTAAGTTTATGTTATTCAGAATAATTTATTCAACAATCATGTGCTCCAGAGATTTGATGTGTAAAACACCTAATGTCATAGAAAAGAAATGTAAATAAATAAAAGTTGTATTTTTGGCCATTTAGCCTTCTCCTGATGTGGAATCTAAACACCCAGAAACAATTTCTCACTTGTTGGGAATACTTCAATATATAACCCCCAATTGTTGGAGAGTAATTAAAGATTCTTCACTAAAATTTAAATAGTGAGGTAAAAAAAAAAACTGTTTACTCAAGAGCTCTCCTTCTCATTTTAAAATGTCCATTTTTCAAGAATGAGTAGAAAGAACTAATGGAGCAACTTCAAAATCAGTATAGATAATTACATTTTCCCTTCAAACTGACTTAACCTCAAAAATGTTTATACTGGCCATTCTAGGAATTATTTGGGTGCACTGAGTCCTGAAATATGCTGTGAGTGCAGAAGAGAAAGAACAAGGCTTCCAATTATATTGCCATAGATGGTGTTTAGACATAAGCTTAAGGAAAACAAGCCCTGAATTTAGAGACAGGATCACTATATCATGGCTGAGTAAGTTCTCTAGCTATCTATACTTACATCATCCCTTCATTTAAGAAGAATGCTAGAGATTGGGAGGATTGACCACATATCAAAAAGGTCCACAATTTGGGAAGGACACTGTAGGGTTCATGTGGTTACTTAGCATAGGCTGACTGCTGAAGATAAGATCCAGGCAAAGTGTGAAAAACCAGATGGACCTACAGAAGAGAGAAAGAGAAAGAAAAACAGGTAACAGTTAAGCAGATAACTTTGGTCAAATAATTGGAATTGTATTAAATAGTAAAAAACAGTTTTTTCATTGTTTTCATTTTCTGAAATTGTGAAAATAAAGTTTTATGCTTTCACAGTACATATATGACTACTATGTTTATTAAACAACATCTAGTTGCTCAAATGTATTCTATATTTTGATCATATTTACAATTGTTCATACAAGGTCATGGCCAAAGTATGGATATAGGGGTCTTTTTTTTTTTTTTTTTGAGACAGAATCTTGCTCTGTCACCAGGCTGGAGTGCAGTGGCATGATCTTGGCTCACTGCAACCTCTGCCTCCCAGGTCCAAGCAATTCTCCTGCATCAGCCTCCCGAGTACCTGGGACTACAGGCATGTGCCACCACACCCAGCTAATGTTTTATTTTTAGTAGAGACAGGATTTCACCATGTTGGCTGTAGGAGTTTGGTCAGGGTGGTGGGAAAAGTTATAAAAATTATAGGGAAAGATGAAAACCTTCTGGAAGGCTGGAAGGTTTTGCAAAAGCTTCCTAAGAGAATTTACTGAAGGCAGTTAAATTCTCTCAAGAGCAAAGGGTTAAATAACAAGGCAATGTAAAGAAACTTATCTAGATCAATTTGTGTACTCCTGTCTCCAGAAACCAACTTTTGATCATTTGCATGCGGGACTGCTCTCTATTCAGGAGATCAACAATGTTAATTACCCACAAATTGTGTTTGCTTCAAGCATTGTCATTAAATCTGTACTAAATAAATGCGAGCGTCTCCAGCTTAGGGAGGCTGCTGCTAACTCTCTTCAGCCCCTAGTGCCAGCAGTCCCTAGCTCACTCTTTCACTGGACACCTGTGTCTGAGTACTCCTTTCATCCATCACTCGGCCAGAGTCTGCAGGACAGACTCGGCAAGTGGTGCCCCATGTGAGGAACACTGCAACAGATCATGATAGAACCCTCAAAAATGAAGGTGAAGAGACTGGGCAGTCAGTAAGTCAGTAAGTCATTGGTGCCACTGGGGATTTCCAAGTTTGAGGGAATTGTTCATGCTAGAGTTTCATCATGGAACAATAGTTATCAGCTCAACAGCAACAGTATGTAAAAGTATTGAAACAGCTGCTTAAAGCTAGTGGAGACTTGGTTTCACAGGCTCACTTAAGGGACCTAATGCAAACTGTTGTTTCCCATAACCCATGGTTCCTGGAAGAAAGTATGCTAGACATAGAGCTCTGGGAACAAGTAGGGAGAAATCTTAAACAACATCATGCACAAGGGCAATAGGTTTCAGTAACATCTCTAATGTTAAGGGCTTTAGTTAGGGCTGCTTTGGTCCTGCTCTACACAGAAAAGCCTTAAAAGGAAAGAGAGGAGGAACTGTCACCAACCTTACCATCTTCTTCTCCCTCAGCCCCGCCATTAACAGGCAAAAATAACAAAGAGGAAATGGAGGTTTTTCCTGAGCCCCCTCCTCCAATAAATTGAGAAAAAGACAAGGGATACGCTACAGCTATGGGACCCTGTCTTAGGCAAGTGGCATTAGAAAGGGAGCTCTTAGCCTGTCCAGTAATGCAAGATTGACAAGGCAATCAGTGTATGAACCCATTTCTTTTGAAGATTATAAAGAGATAAGAAAAACCATTAGAGAAAATGGAGCTGCTAGCCCATTTACAAGAGGGTTAATTGAGGTCACTCTGCAAATCTCTTTCTAATAATGGCCACTGTTATTAGCCCTCCCCTTCCCCTGATGTGGCTCTCTCAAGATCCAATTTGGGTAGAACAGTGGCCTTTAAAGGGAGAGAAATTACAAAGAGCCCATGAATTGGTCAAAGAGCAATTAAAAGCTGGCCATATAGAACCATCAAAAAACCCTTGGAATTCACCTATTTCCATCATTCCCAAAAGATCTGGCAAATGGAAGACTTTTGCACCACTTATGGGCTATCAATGCTAATTTGCAACCTATGGGGCCCCTTCAACAGGGCCTCCCATCCCTTTAGTGATTCTTCAAGATTGGCCTATAGTTGTTATTGACTTAACAGACTGTTTTTATACTATTCCCCTTGCAGAACAGGACAGAGAAAAATTTACATTTACAATACTATCTATCAACAATGAAAGACCAGCTCACCAATTTCACTGGAAAGTGCTTCCTCAAGGAATGCTGAACAGTCCTACCTTGTGTCAGTATCATGTAGATCAGGCTTTGCTCCCCAGTAGAAAAGAATTTCCTAATTGCAAGATGATTCATTTTATGGATGATATTTTACTAGCAGCCCCAATGAAGCCAGTACTTTTAAGTTTATATGCCTCTGTCATAAAGAATACAGAGTTAAGAGGTTTAATCACAGCACCTAAAAAAGTATAATTGTCCTCCCCTTGGAAATATCTTGGATACATACTAACTTCCTGGTCAGTAAGACCTCAAAAGTTTAAATTAAATACTAGCAACTTACACACCTTAAATGATTATCCAAAATTACCAGGTGATATTAATAGGCTTCGCCCCACCTTGGGCATAACTACTACTAAGTTACAAAATCTGTTTTCGATGCTAAAGGGCAATACAGCCCTAAACTGTCCCAGGTATTTAACTCCTGCAGCAAAAAGGGAAATTGAGGAAATAGAGCAAGATGTTCCTCAGAGACACCTAGATCACACAGACCCAAAATATTCAGTTCAATTGTTTGTTTTTCCTACTAAACATTCCCCAACAGGATTAATAGGACAGATGGCCACAGGGCTATGCCTCCTAGAATGGGTTTTTGCTCACATACCAGAACTAAAACTCTATCTCCCTATATCCAGCTAGTTAGTAAAGTCACTTATTCAGGCCAGAGATGATGCAATCAGTTGCTAGGTTATGACCTTGATGTCATCAGAATTCTTTTGAGTAAAAAGCAATTTGAAGCAGTATTACCACTATCTCTAGATGTTCAGATAGCAATCTCTGATTACACACACCATATACAGCATGTCCTTCCTGCTGATAAACTACTTCAGTTCTTATCTTGTACTCCTGTAGTTGTGCCTGCAAAAATAGTTCACTCCCCCATGCCTAATGCTTTTTACTGATGGCTCTGGTAGAAATGGAAAAGTGGCTATCTGGTGGAGACTGCATAATTCCCTCACTCATTCTGGATTTACTAGTGCTCAGAGAACTCAGGTTGGAGCCTTAATATTGGCCTTGGAGACCTTTTCCACTCAGCCTATCAATGTTGTTAGTGACCCTGCTTACTCTATTTATTGCAGAACCTTGACACAGCCCTCATTATGTCTACTCTCGAGCCCGCCCTGTGTGCACTTTTTCTTTGACTTCAGCAACTGCTGGATCAATATACACATCCTATTTTTGTCATACATATTCAAGCCCACAGCTCACTGCCTGGCCCACTATTCATGGCAATAATCAAGCAGACCTACAGGTTATGATGTCACTGCTTGACCAAGCCATCCAATTGCATCAATTCTTCCACCAAAATTGAAGAAACTTATTTAAACAATTTCAACATGCCCAAAGACTAGCTAAACAAATTATTTTACAATACCCAGATTGCCAGCTCACAGGCATGTCCCCTCCTTCAACAAGCGTTAACCCTAGAGGACTAGAACCTAATCAGTTATGGAAAACAGATGTTACACACATCCCTGAATTTGGAAAACTTAGATATGTGCATTTATTCACTGATACCAATTCTCACCTAATTAGCACACATACTCTTCCTGGAGAGTCCACTCGATGTTATTAAACATCTTTTCTTAACTTTAGAGTTTTTTGGGGTGGCCCACAAAAATTAAAACCAACAATGATCTGGCTTATGCCAGTTCATGATTTCAACAATTTTGTCACACATGGAGTATCTCACATTCCACAGGCATCCTGTATAACCCCCAAGGACAGGCCATAATAGAACATGTCCATTCCACTCTTAAAAATATGCTCAGAAAACAAAAAAGGGGGAATATGAATAAGGACCCTGCAACACTATTGGCATAAGCCTATTTACCCTTAATTTTTTAAATTTAAATGATAAGTTTCAATCAGCTATAGAAAAGCATTTTGCTAAAACCTCTCAAGACATAAAACCTGCAGTTTTATAGAAAGATGTAAACAGTAATGTATGGTGTGTTCCAAATGAATTAACATGGGGAAGAGAATATGCTTGTGTTCACACCCCCTCAGGTCCTCTTTGGATTCCAGCATAACGCATCAAGCCTTACCATATAAGAACCAACCCAGTATCAGAAATAAAGGAAATGACCCTGCAGAACCTACAGCCCCAAATGATGCAGCTTCCTTGGACAACACAGGCTCTGGACAGAATGCTGAAGACAACTCAGGAGGCTGAGCAAATCCCACTCTGGACACAGACACCATTCTCCCCAGATAATTTGTTCCTTGCTATGCTTTATTAACCTTTTTTAATTCTCTCACTAGCCTGCAATCAGTACCTACTACACTCTATTAAACCATCTTCTAAATCTGCCTTTCTTCCACACTGTTACTTAGACAAACACCCCCTTCCCAGCTTCTAACAACACGACTGCTTGGCTAGGAGGTATTAACATACCCGCAGTGGGTTTTTTTAGTAACAGTACACATTGGACTGAGATGCCAAGTAACACTACATGTCACTGTTTAATTGGAAAAGAATGTTACTCATGATACTCATGTTTGTCTATGTTACTTACTAATTCCAGGATGCAAAGCTGAAATACAAGCAGTGACCACTATGCCTGAAAAACCTGTTGCTGCACGCATCTATACTTTTCAATCAACAAAACCTGATGCAAAAAAAAAGAAAAGGGAGAGATGTAGGAGTTCAGTCAAGGTGGTGTCATAACTGTGCTGTGGAGCAGGTCTTAGGGTTTGGGGTCCCACAGGGCAAAAGGTGCATCTCTGCCATCATGTCCAGAGAGAAAAGTAAGATGCTGAAAAGAGACAGAGTACCTCTGGCCACAGGAATAATCTACAAGGCTCCAAACCCACACTGGGTGGCTTTTCGGGGAGTGATCTGCAACAGTAGTGCTTGGAGTCAACAGAAGGACCTGTAATCATTGGTTCTCCACACTGACTGCATGCCTTAGACTGCAAGAACCAGACTCAGAAGCACCCCAGCTGTTTCTGTAAACACCTGGAGTTGAGAATCACTGGGTTAGAACAAGAAGGGACTCATCTGCCATGCCAAGGGGTTGAAATTGTATTGACAGATGAGGGGGGACCACTGAAGAATTCCTGCTGAGGAGGGCTCTGAGGACATTCAGTTTTAGAAACAACCCTCTGGCTGCAGCAAAGATTAACTGGAGACCTAAGAAGCAGTCTGGACTTTGGGGCAGTAATCTGAGGGAGAGGTGATTGCAAGGATAGGGGAAGCAGGTAGAGGTTGTGGCCCTCAGGGAGATTTCAGGAGAGGCTGTGAGTGATGCCTGGGTGTCTGAGGCAAGTGATAAGTGTCAAATGTTGAGGAGGATGTTTCAAAGGGTTTCTTGGCATCTTTTCCTGATACTTCTATAAGATATTTAGAAATCTGTCAGGAATGAGAGTCAGTCCACTGTGGGAAAGATTTCAGGCATTGGATTTGGGCAACTGCATTCAGAGAACAGCTGTTTATTTGGAATGCACAGTAAAAGCTGTGAGGGTGATTTTCCACACCCCTACCCCCAAAAACTAACTTCACAATAGCCTTTAAGAAGTCTCTAAAATAGGGTTACCATAGATCTAGCCAGAAAGCTGTATAATGAGGCTCTTTTTGAAACAGGGTGACAGATTAAAATAACTTATTTCAGCCCTAAATTATTTTATCCTGAAGAAATTGCCAGTCACATGATAATTTTCTTCAATAATAAAATTCCTTTATAATGGTAATGAAGTACTATCATTTATTCTAATACATTGTATTTTTAGTAGTCAAAAAATGTGAAGCAAAAACTAATAGAACTGCAAGGAGAAATAGACAAATCTACCGTTAGAGTTTTTCATACCCATTTCCCAATAATTTACAGAACAAGCAGACAGAATATGTTAGGATAGATAAGATTTGAACAATGCTGTTAACTAACTTGACCTTTGTAGAACACTCACCCCTAGAAAACAGCAAAATATTATTGTTTTAAATGCATGTAAAATATTTGCCCAGATAGTTTATATTCCGGGCAATAAAATGAGTCTCAATAAGTTTAAAGGATTTAAGTCATACAAAGTATGTTATCTGACCACAATGTAATTAAATTAGAAGTCAATAACAGAAAAGCCTCTGGGAGAAAAAATAAATTCCAGTGCAGAGGTCTAAAAAATTTCCTACATGGTGTATGCTGTTCTTGCACTGCCAATATCTATGAGTTTGAAACTCACTGCTCTCCCTGAGCCTTAGGCTCCCTATCTTTTGAGTGAAAATGATTCAGATGTCCAAACTATACATCTTTGTCCCTTTGGAGAGACATGCCAAGAACCAAAAAAATTTAATTAAGCTTTTAAGTCACTTCCAAACACAAAATATATTGAGAACAATAGGGTAATTTTGCCTGGAGTCATCAAGTAATGTTGATATGACTTCTTCATTGTGTCTTCACTGACAGACCAAGAAGGAAATCACAAAGTTACTCCCTCAGAATAGAAAAATTAACAGACTCTCCCTTCTACTCCACAAAATCACAACCTGAAATCCTTCCCATCACTCAAGGTATTCGCATTTGGGTCCCAGAACAACCTAGAAAAAACAAATAAATATCTGAGTGAGTAACTTGAAAGCTTTTGTTGATCTTATGAAGTCAAGGACATTATGGGAAGTAGTGAATTAATATAAATCAAGCTCATCTAAAAGGAATGTCTTTTAGACTTAATTTTATTTACATCACTGGAACTATTTCCCCAAAAAGTGTAGTATGGGGAGAGGCTTTAGATGAACATGATTTTAGGGTCATATCTTGTTTATCTAGAATCATGATAAAAAAAAAAAGAGCATCAGGAATTTCCTAACTCATGCTTTTTTTTCTGACTTTTAGGTTCAAGGGCTACATGTGCTTGGTTTATGGCCAAGCATGTGGTCAATCTTAAAATATGTCCCATGTGTAGATGAGAAGAATGTGTATTCTACTGTTGTTCAGTGGAGTATTCTGTAGATGTCTATTAGGTCCAATTGGCCAAGCATTGAGTTTACATTCAGAATTTCTCAGGTTTTTGCCTTAATGATTTGTCTTACGTTGTCAGTGGGTTGTTGACATCTCCCACTATTATTGTGTATTTATCTAAGGCATTTCATAGTTCTCTTAAGACTTGTTTTATGAATCTAGGTGCTCCAAAGTTGGATGCACATATACTTAGGATAGTTAAGTCTTCTTGTTGAATTGAACCCTTTATCATTATGAAATGTCCTTCTTTGTCTTTTTTGATCATTGTTGGTTTGAAGTCTGCTTTATCTGATATAAGAATAGCAACCTTTGCTCTTTTGTGTTTTTTGTTTGCAAGATAGATCTTTCTCCATCCCTTTACTTTGGGCCTATGGGTGTTATTACATGTGAGATAGGTCTCTTGAAGTCAGCAATTAGGTCTTGCTTCTTTATCCAACTTGCCACTCTATGCCTCTTAAGTGGGGCATTTGGCCTATTTACATTCAAGGTCAATATTGATAAAGTAAGGATTTGATCCTGTCATCATGTTGTGAGCTTATTGTTATGTAGGCTTGATTGCATATAAGCCTACATAATAAGCAACTGCTTTATCATGCCAGTGAGCTACGTAATTAAGTGTTTTTGTGGTGGCACATATCTTTCATTTCCATGCTTAGCATTCCCTTAAAGACTGTTTGTAAGGCAGGTCTGATAGTAACCAATTCCTTTAGCATTTGCTTATCTGGAAAAGGATTTTCTCTTTATTTTATTTATTTACGAAGCTTAGTTTTGTGGGATATGAAATTCTTGGTTGAAATTTCTTTTTTTCAAGGATGCTGAAAAATAGGCCCTCAATCTCTTCTGGTTTGTAAGGTTTCTGCTGAGAGGCCCACTATTAGCCTGATGGGGTTCCCTTTGTAATTGACGAGCCCCTTCTCTCCAGCTACTGTTAAGATTTTTTCTTTCACTTCAACCTTGGAGAAGCTGATGGCTAGTTGTGCTGGGGATGGTCATCTTGTACGGTATGGCACAGGGGTTCTCTGAATTTCTTGAATTTCCATGTCAACCTCTATAGCAGGATTTGAAAAATTTCATAGACTGTATCTTCAAATATGTTTTCCAAGTTGTTTACTCTTTTATTTTTCAGGAATTACGATGATTCTTAGGCTTAGTCTCTTTACATAATCCTATATTATTTCTCACAGCTTTTGTTCATTTTTTAATTCTTTTCTTTAATTTTTTGTCCACTTGTGTTGATTTGAAGGACTGGTCTTCATGTTCTGAGATTCTTTCCTCAGCTTGGTTTATTCTGTTGTTAATTCTTCCAATTGTATTGTGAAATTTCTATAGTAAATTTTTTTTCCATAGGTTATTGGAGTCTAAGTGGTGTTTGGTTACATAAGTAAGTCCTTTAGTGGTGATTTGTGACATTTTGGCGCACCCATCATCCAAGTAGTATACACTGCACCCTATTTATAGTCTTTTATCCCTTGCACCACTCCCACCCCTCATTTCAAGTCCCCAAAATCCATTATATTATTCTTATGCCTTTGCATCCTCATAGCTTAGCTCCCACATATCAGTGAATACATACAATGTTTGGTTTTTCATTCCTGAGTTACTTCACTTAGAATAATAGTCTCCAATCTCATCCAGGTCTCTGTGAATGCTGCTAACTCATTCCTCATTTATTGACAGGCATTTTGGTTTTTTGCAATTGCAAACTGTGCTGCTATAAACATGCATGTGTAAGTATCTTTTTCGTATAATAACTTATTTTCCTCTGGATAGATACCCAGTAGTGGGATTGCTGGATCAAATGCTAGTTCTACTTTTAGTCCTTTAAGGAATCTCCATATTGTTTTCCATAGTAGTTGTACTAGTTTCCATTCCCATTAGCAGTGTAAGTGTCCCCTTTTCACCACACCCATGCCAACATCTATTTTTTTTTATTTTTAAATTATGGCCATTTTTGCAGGTGTAAGGTGGTATCACGTTGTGGTTTTGATTTGCATTTCCCTGATAATTAGTGATGTTGAACATTTTTATATGTTTGTGGGCCATTTGTATATCTTCTTTTGAGAAGTGTCTGTTCATGTCCTTAGCCCACTTTTTATGGGATTATTTGTTTTTTTATTGCCAATTTGTTTGAGTTCGTTGTGGATTCTGAGTATTAGTCCTTTGTCAGATGGATAGTTTGTGAAGATTTTCTCCCACTTTGTGTGTTGTCAGTTTACTCCACTAATTATTTTGCTGAGCAGAAGCTTTTTAGTTTAATTTAGTCCCATCTATTTATCTTACTTTTTGTTGCATTCGCTGTTGGGTTCTTGGTCATGATCTCTTTGCCTAAGCCAATGTCTAGAAGGGTTTTTCCAATGTTATCCTTTAATCTTCTAGAATTTTTATGGTTTCAGGTCTTAGATTTAAATCTCTGATCCATCTTGAGTTGATTTTTTATAAGGTGAGAGGTGAGGATATAGTTTCATTCTCCTATAGGTGACTAGCCAATTATTCCAGCACCATTTGTGGAAAACGGTGTTCATTCTCCACTTAATGTTTTTGTTTGCTTTGTCAAAGATCAGTTGGATGTAAGTATTTGGATTTATTTCTGGGATCTCTATTATGTTACATTGGTCTATGTGCCTATTTTTATACCAGTACCTTGCTGTTTTGGTGACTATGGCCTTATAGTATAGTTTGAAATCAGATCATGTGATACCTCTAGATTTGTTCTTTTTGCTTAATCTTGCTTATGAATTTTAGAATTGTTCTTTCTAATTCTGTGAAGAGTGATGGTGGTATTTTGATGAGGATTGCATTGAATTTATAGACTGCTTTTGGAAGTATGGTCATTTTCACAATATTGATTCTACCCATCCATGAGCATGGGATGTGTTTCCATTTGTTTGTGTCATCTATGATTTCTTTCAGTGCTATTTTGTAGTTTTCCTTGTACAGGTCTTTCACTTCTTTGATTAGGTATATTCCTAAGTATTTTATATTTTTCCCAGCTATTGTAAAAGGGGTTGAGTTCTTGATTTGATTCTCTGCTTAGTCACTGTTGGTGTATAGGAGAGCTACTGATTTGTGTGCATTAATCTTGTATCCAGAAACTTTGCTGTATTTTTTTTAGAGCTAACTGAGGCTTTATTTTGGACCAAAAAAAAAAAACGCAATTGAATTGTTTTGTAGCTGGAGGCATGGGCAAGGGGGGTCCCCAGGCAGTAAACTCCCCTGCAGGTGGGCTGAGGGCTAGGGCTGAGCCTCAGATGGGTCTCCCATTTCCTGTGCTACCCTACATAGTGGCCTCCCTCCCAGGCTCTGGGGCAACTGCAGGAGGGGCAAGCTGGGAGGGGCTACTGCAGCTGTTCACTTGGACAGGATGTCAGAGGACTCGGACACCAGTTTCCCATAGCAGGTCTCAATCTTCTTCACAACCATGGCCCTGGTGGAGCTGGTGCAGCTGAAGGAGCTGAAGACCATGCCAGAGCCAAAGCTAGAGCCCAGGCCATAGCTGAGGCCAGGGCTGGTGAGGCCCCCATAGGCCAGGCTCAGACAATCTGCATAGCCACTGGTGGTCTTCGTATGGATACTCATGTTCTGCATCCCAGACTCCAACCAGCTCTCCTCACCCTCCAGCAGCTTCCTGTAGGTGGTGATCTTGATGTCCAGGGCCAGCTTGACGTTCGTCAGCTCCCGGTACTCAGGCAGCTGCCACGCCATGTCCTGCTTGGTCCCCTGCAGGGCGGCCTCCAGCTCTGACAGCTTGGAGTTGGCATCCTTAATGGCCACCTCCCCACACTGCTTGGCATCTGTGATGGTGGCCTCTAGGGAAGCCCTCTGGCCTTTGAGGCCCTCAATCTCAGCCTGGAGCTGGCTGATGTTGCGGTTCATCTCAGAGATCTCAATCTTTGTACACCACAAGTCATCCCTGTACTTCCCAGCCAGTGTCTGCAGCTCCTCATACTTGATCTGGTACATGTTCTCAGCCTCAGCCCACCTGCGGTTGGTGATCTCCTCATACTGCACATTGACCTCAGTGATGATGCTGTCCATGTCCAGGGAGCGGCTGCTGTCCATGGACAGCACCACAAATGTGTCCGAAATCAGGGACTGCATCTCTCCAATCTCCTCTTCATACGGCTGCCTGAGGAAGTTGATCTCATCAGTCAGCCCTTCCAGGGGAGACTCCAGCTCTACATTGTTCATATAAGCTTCATCCACATCTTTCTTGATGAGAAAAAATTCATTCTCCATCTCTGTATGCTTATTGATTCATACTTTTTCTTGAAGTCCTCCACCAACCCCTGCATGTTGCCAAGCTCCACCTCCAGCTTCAGCTTCTCCTGGCCCAGTCTCCAGTAGCCACCTAAAGTTGTTGATGCAGCTCTCAAACATGTTGTCCATGTTGCTCCAAGCCATCTTCTGCTTCTGTAGGAGGCTCCACTTGGTCTCCAGCATCTTGTTCTGCTGCCCCAGGAACTATACCTTGTCTATGAAGGAGGCAAACTTGTTGGTGAGGGTCTTGATCTGCTCCTTCTCCTGGGTGCACATGGCCTGGATGTTGGGGTCCACCTCCAGGATAAGGGGCCTCAGCTGGCTCTGGTTGACCGTGATAGCAGTGATGCCTCCTACGCTGCTGGCCCCACCATAGCCTCTGCCAGGCCACCCCAGAAGCTGCTTCTGCCCACTCAGGAGAAACTCGAGGAGCTGATGTGGGCACCAGACCCATTCGTGTAGGAGCAGCTGCTGAAGGCCCAGGGGATGCCAGAGGTGGACACCTTGTAGGACTTCTGGGTCACCCTGATGAATATGGTGGAGGCAGGAGTGGAGGCAGGTGGGCTGAACCAGGCAGAGATCCCAGAAGGAGTGGAGAAGCTGCTTCTTGGTCTGCTGAATTCCTTTATCAGTTATAGCAGCTTTTTGGAGGAGTCTTTAGGGTTTTTGAGGTAAACGATCATATCATCAGCAAACAGTGACTGTTTGACTTTCCTTTACTGATTAGGATGCCCTTTATTCCTTTCTCTTGTCTGATTGCTCTGGGGGGGACTTCCAGTGCTATGTTGAAGAGGAGTGGTGAGAGTGGACATCCTTGTCTTGTTCACCTTCTCAGAGGGAATGCTTTCAACTTTTCCCCATTCAGTATTGTGTTGGCTATGTTCATGGAAGGGAAAGGGGTTTCTAAGAACAGAAAGAGATGATTTACAGAAGATACAGTCACCTGCGAAAAGTCCTCAGAAAGTCCTCTTCTCCTCAACCCAATGAAAATGTCTTCCTTTTCCTCAGGGATCTAGAACTAGAAATACCATTTGACCCAGCCATCCCATTACTGGGTATATACCCAAAGGATTCTAAATCATGCTGCTATAAAGACACATGCACACGTATGTTTATTGTGGCACTATTCACAATAGCAAAGACTTGGAACAAACCCAAATGTCCAACAATGATAGACTGGATTAAGAAAATGTGGCACATATACACCATGGAATACTATGCAGCCATAAAAAATGATGAGTTCATGTCCTTTGTAGGGACATGGATGAAATTGGAAATCATCATTCTCAGTAAACTATCACAAGGACAAAAAACCAAACACCACATGTTCTCACTCATAGGTGGAAATTGAACAATGAGAACACATGGACACAGGAAGGGGAACATCACACTCTGGGGACTGTTGTGGGGTGGGGGGGGGGGAGGGATAGCTTTAGGAGATATACCTAATGCTAAATGGTGAGTTAATGGGTGCAGCACACCAGCATGGCACATGTATACATATGTAACTAACCTGCACATTGTGCACATGTACCCTAAAACTTAAAGTATAATAATAATAAAATATAAAAAAAGAAATAAAACATTTTCAGCAATAGCAAAAAAAATTTGACTACTCTCAAATTCATTTTACAAAACTAGTACAACCCTGAGCCTAACACCATGTAACATCAGTCCCAAAAAAAGGAAAATGAAAGACATTCTAACTCGGGCACACATGTGCCAAATCTTCTAAAAAGAAAATAGCAAATTGAACCTTTTTTTCTGCTACAAAAAAAAAAATGAGAAGAAGTTTGGGTTTATTTTCAGGAATGCAAAAATGGTTTAATATTAGCAAATCTATTAATATCATTTTATGACCCATAGACAAAAGCAGAAAATTGTGTATTTACCAGATACACTAGTCTTATTTTACTAGATAAGCTGATTTACTAGGTATTAAAATAATTTATAAAATTCAACACTCTTCATGATAATTCTTAGCAAGCTCTGAAAGGAAATTAATCTTGGAGTGTCCAAGTGGACCCAAACAATTAGTTTTATGCCACAAAATAAAACAGTTTCACCGTAAAGCTTATTACAAGCACTGGAAGAGTGAGTGCACACTCTCCTAAATACTGATAATAATGAGTCACATGAACGTGTAAAACCCACATCAGGTTAAGGGAGGCTGGGAAGAATCCCTCAAGCAATTAGAAGAAAAGTGAAGAAGACTTCACTGTGACTTTTCATCTGACACAGTTTTGCACCTGACCTGTTTCTGATTATATTGTTGCATCTTCCTTTGTCCAAGGACACAGTGCCAATTGATAACTGTTTAATTTTTCCCTCATAAGATTCATTTAAGTTCATTATACTATAGGTCAATTAGTGACTTTGGACCTAAGATCCCAAGGGCTCCTTTTGTTTGTTTGTTTGTTTATTTGTTTGTTTTCAAATTTGATGATCCCCTAAACATCGGTTTAGGACTGAACAGATATGACTTATACCATTCTTGTTAATAAAGATTTGCAGGGAATGTCTTCCTGTACAAAAGTCAAGCTATTGACTGACCAACAAAGAGGGCTTCTCATCATCACAACAGTCTTTAATTCTTCCAATATATGGGACATATGAGCGAAAATTAAAGTCAGAAAATATCCCTTATTTGGTGTTCTTATAAGATGAGTTGAAAGTAAAGCATATAGGTTGCCTGTTCACTCTGATGATAGTTTCTTTTGCTGTGCAGAAGCTCTTTAGGTTAATTAGATCCCATTTGTCAATTTTGGCTTTTGTTGCCATTGCTTTTGGTGTTTTAGACATGAAGTCCTTGCCCATGCCTATGTCCTGAATGGTATTGCCTAGGTTTTCTTCTAGGGTTTTTATGGTTTTAGGTCTAACGTTTAAGTCTTTAATCCACCTTGAATTAATTTTTGTATAAGGTGTAAGGAAGGGATCCAGTTTCAGCTTTCTCCATATGGCTAGCCAGTTTTCCCAGCACCATTTGTTAAATAGGGAATTCTTTCCCCATTGCTTGTTTTTCTCAGGTTTGTCAAAGATCAGATAGTTGTAGATATGCGGCATTATTTCTGAGAACTCTGTTCTGTTCCATTGATCTATATCTCTGTTTTGGTACCAGTACCATGCTGTTTTGGTTACTGTAGCCTTGTAGTATAGTTTGAAGTCAGGTAGCGTGATGCCTCCAGCTTTGTTCTTTTGGCTTAGGATTGACTTGGTGATGTGGGCTCTTTTTTGGTTCCATATGAACTTTAAAGTAGTTTTTTCCAATTCTGTGAAGAAAGTCATTGGTAGCTTGATGGGGATGGCATTGAATCTATAAATTATCTTGGGCAGTATGGCCATTTTCATGATGTTGATTCTTCCTACCCATGAGCATGGAATGTTCTTCCATTTCTTTGTATCCTCTTTTACTTCATTGAGCAGTGGTTTGTAGTTCTCCTTGAAGAGATCCTTCACATCCCTTGTAAGTTGGATTCCTAAGTACTTTATTCTCTTTGAAGCAATTATGAATGGGAGTTCACTCATCATTTGGCTCTCAGTTTGTCTGTTATTGGTGTATAAGAATGCTTGTGATTTTTGTACATTGATTTTGTATCCTGAGACTTTGCTGAAGTTGCTTATCACCTTAAGGAGATTTTGGGCTGAGGCAATGGGGTTTTCTAGATATACAATCATTTCATCTGCAAACAGGGACAATTTGATTTCCTCTTTTCCTAATTGAATACCCTTTATTTCCTTCTCCTGCCTAATTGCCCTGGCCAGAAATTCCAACACTAAGTTGAATAGGAGTGGTGACAGAGCGCAACCCTGTCTTGTGCCAGTTTTCAAAGGGAATGCTTCCAGTTTTTGCCCATTCAGTATGATATTGGCTGTGGGTTTGTCATAGATAGCACTTATTATTTTGAGATACGTCTCATCAATACCTAATTTATTGAGAGTTTTTAGCATGAAGGGTTGTTGAATTTTGTCAAAGGCCTTTTCTGTATCTATTGAGATAATCACGTGGTTTTTATCTTTGGTTCTGTTTATATGCTGGATTACATTTATTAATTTGCATATATTGAACCAGCCTTGCATCCCAGGGATGAAGCCCACTTGATCATGGTGGATATGCTTTTTGATGTGCTGCTGGATTCGGTTTGCCAGTATTTTATTGAGGATTTTTGCATCAATGTTCATCAAGGATATTGGTCTAAAATTCTCTTTTTTGGTTGTTTCTCTGCCAGGCTTTGGTATCAGGATGATGCTGGCCTCAAAAAATGAGTTAGGGAGGATTCCCTCTTTTTCTACTGATTGGAATAGTTTCAGAAGGAATGGTACCATTTCCCCCCTTGTATCTCTGGTAGAATTCAGCTGTGAATCCATCTGGTCCTGGACTCTTTTTGGTTGGTAAGCTATTGATTATTGCCAAAATTTCAGCTCCTGTTATTGGTCTATTCAGAGATTCAACTTCCTGGTTTAGTCTTGGGAGAGTGTATGTGTCGAGGAATTTATCCATTTCTTCTAGATTTTCTAGTTTATTTGCATAGAGGTGTTTGTAGTATTCTCTGATGGTAGTTTGTATTTCTGTGGGATTGGTAGTGATATCCCCTTTATCATTTTTTATTGCATCTATTTGATTCTTCTCTCTTTTTTTCCTTATTAGTCTTGCTAGTGGTCTATCAATTTTGTTGATCTTTTCAAAAAACCAGCTCCTGGATGCATTGATTTTTTGAAAGGTTTTTTTTGTCTCTATTTCCTTCAGTTCTGCTCTGATTTTAGTTATTTCTTGCCTTCTGCTAGCTTTTGAATGTGTTTGCTCTTGCCTTTCTAGTTCTTTTAATTGTGATGTTAGGGTGTCAATTTTGGATCTTTCCTGCTTTCTCTTGTGGGCATTTAGTGCTATAAATTTCCCTCTACACACTGCTTTGAATGTGTCCCAGAGAAATGGGAAAAAATTTTCACAACCTACTCATCTGACAAAGGGCTAATATCCAGAATCTACAATGAACTCAAACAAATTTACAAGAAAAAAGCAAACAACCCCATCAAAAAGTGAGTGAAGGATATGAACAGACACTTCTCAAAAGAAGACATTTATGCAGCCAAAAGACACATGAAAAAATGCTCATCATCACTGGCCATCAGAGAAATGCAAATCAAAACCACAATGAGATACCATCTCACACCAGTTAGAATGGCAATCATTAAAAAGTCAGAAAACAACAGGTGCTGTAGAGGATGTGGAGAAATAGGAACACTTTTACACTGTTGGTGGGACTGTAAACTAGTTCAACCATTGTGGAAGTCAGTGTGGTGATTCCTCAGGGATCTAGAACTAGAAATACCATTTGACCCAGCCATCCCATCACTGGGTATATACCCAAAGGACTATAAATCATGCTGCTATAAACACACATGCACACATATGTTTATTGTGGCACTATTCACAATAGCAAAGACTTGAAACCAACCCAAATGTCCAACAATGATAGACTGGATTAAGAAAATGTGGCACATATACACCATGGAATACTATGCAGCCATAAAAAATGATGAGTTCATGTCCTTTGTAGGGACATGGATGAAATTGGAAATCATCATTCTCAGTAAACTATCGCAAGGACAAAAAACCAAACACCGCATGTTCTCACTCATAGGTGGGAATTGAACAATGAGAACACATGGACACAGGAAGGGGAACATCACACTCTGGGGACTGTTGTGGGGTGGGGGGAGGGGGGAGGGATAGCATTAGGAGAGATACCTAATGTTAAATGGTGAGTTAATGGGTGCAGCCCACCAGCATGGCACATGTATACATATGTAACTAACCTGCACATTGTGCACATGTACCCTAAAACTTAAAGTATAATAATAATAAAAGTAATAATAATAAGAGAAATGATAAAAAAAGAAAGTAAAGAATATTTGAGTAAGATTCCTAGGAAAATGGGCAATGAAAACCTAAGAGACCTCTACCCACTCACAGACTTGTCAGTGAGTGCAAGTATGTGAGTGCATGAAAAATATCATAGTCCATGCTGTCATTAACAAACTCCTGCTGGGCACTGAGTTACCCTAAGGATCTTTGCAGTAAAATTACCCATGGAAGCCATGAACAGCAATCTGAAAGGTGAGTATCATTGACTTAGTCATGCTAGTGGTACACCATCCAGAACCCAAGTAGTTCAAAGTTATAGGGCAGAAGGCTTTGACTTATGTGTTGCAAAACCCAGATCTTAAATAATTATAAACAGTGTTTTTCTAGAGGAATCACTGTAGAGATCAATAGACCATCACTGTATTTTCTAAAAAATGACATTTGAGTTTCAAAAAGACTTTACAAAGGTGCGCTTGGGAGAACTCTTAAGAATAGGACGGTATATTTTTAGGGAGAGAATATTGTCCCCCATGTACAAGTTCCTGGGAAAATGTTCCTATTCTCTTAATCCAGCAAAAATATCTCCCTAATCCTTATTTTTTTGCTATGTGGGTCGAATATCTATGACTAGATATAATTCCCTCTATTTAATGAGCAGTACTACAAAGAATACTTGAAATGGTAAAATATTCTGTTATTAGTAATACAAAACAATAAATCAATAAATTTTCATTTGCAGTCTTACATGACTTTACCCAACATGTTCCAAATGAGATTAGAACACTAATGGATATTTATTTTTGCAAAGGCAGAAGTTAAGATATTATGGATGCACAGAGATGAGGCTAGGTTAAGGAGACCTTGGTGGGTACTGTATGTGGGCACTTGGAATCTGAATCAGAAGACAAAACAGGGCAATAAGAACACTTCTCAGCTTCAACATTTGGTCTAGTGTGATCATTTCCTGAGCGGTGCTAAGTCCCTGGAAGGAAAGCAGCTAATATTCCAACCAGTTATTACACATTCAAGTCAGATTGCCTTCCATAAATCCAAGGTCAGAAAGCTCTGAGGTATGATCTGAGCATATGTTGGAGATGGACACTGCACCCTCAGTAGGAAGAAAAGAACCATATTGCCCCTATCTCAGGGGAAACACACTTCAAGATTATTTTGGGAAATATGTTGAAACAGCCAACTGAAAACCATTCATCTTCCAAACTAATTGGAGTCCCCTGGGAAGATCCTGTTTCATTCCAGTAATGAGAAAAATTGAAATTCCTAGTGACAGTAACTGCAAATGGGAAAAATTTCAGTTGCTAAAAACAGAATTATTATTGTTGAAAAACAAACTATCTCTCTGCAATGATTCCTAACTCAGAAATAGAGAAGCCCTGGACAGTGATTCATCTCATTCCCTGATGGTTACTTGATGAACAGCATCACAAAGAGGATGTTGGTCATTTCCTCAAAAGATAAAGAAGTCAATTCATCAAGTAAACAGATAAGTAGGCAGTGTTCTGCAGTAGTTCAGAGCTGGGTTTCTGTAGTCAGACTGCTCGAGTTCATATTCCTGCTTTATCACATCCTAGGTTTATGACCTTGGACAATTCTTAATATTTCTGGACTTCAGTTTCCTGATTTGTAAAATGAAGAATAAATCACTACCAGCCTCAGGTGAAGTGCTTTCATAATTAAATGAGGTAATCTAAATGTTTCATACAGTGTCTGACATTTAGAAACTGCCTTATAAATGTTACTATCATTGCCATTTCTTGGAGAGTTTTGTGAATTAAGTTAAATGCAGCAAAAGGATATTTTTGCCCTGATATCTCCCATAAAAACCTAGTCGTATTACATGAAATTCCTCATTAAAAATATATTCCTCAAGTAGCAACACAAATATGCCTTGGATGCCTAGCATAAATACGATATAAGACATTGTCAGCTTCTAAGATATTAAGTGAATTTACTTAACAGGTCACCTGTAGTACTAATGTTAAGTTTCCCCAGAAGTAATGTGGAGACACAGAGGAAAGAGATGGAATGTACTGGGTATCCTGGGAAGACAGAGAGACACACTAGAAGTAGCAAACATCCTAATGGATGAGTGAAAACCACGAAAAAAAAAACCAGAAAAAAATTCCTAACATTTTTTCTAAATTGATACAGTGGGAAAAATAAGAATGGCTTTCAGATTTGAGAAAGTTGGATTCTTCATTTGACTTTGTCGCTAACAAGCCTGGGGACTGCTGAACCTCTGATTTTCACCTTCAAAATTAGAAGATTGGGGGGAGGAGCCACGATGGCCGAATAGGAACAGCTCCAGTCTACAGCCCCCAGCGCGAGCGATGCAGAAGACGGGTGATTTCTGCATTTCCATCTGAGGTACCGTGTTCATCTCACTAGGGAGTGCCAGACAGTGGGCGCAGGTCAGTGGGTGAGTGCACCGTGCACCAGCCGAAGCAGGGGCGAGGCGTTGCCTCACTCGGGAAGTGCAAGGGGGCAGGGAGTTCCCCTTCCAGGGGTGACAGACGGCACCTGGAAAATCGGGCCACTCCCACCCGAATACTGTGCTTTTCCGACGGGCTTAGGAAACGGTGCCCCAGGAGAGTATAGCCCGCACCTGGCTCACAGGGTCCTACGCCCATGGAGTCTCGCTGATTGCTAGCACAGCAGTCTGAGATCAAACAGCAAGTCGGCAGTGAGGCTGGGGGAGGGGCGCCCGCCATTGCCCAGGCTCGCTTAGGTAAACAAAGCAGCCTGGAAGCTTGAACTGGGTGGAGCCCACCACAGCTCAAGGAGGCCTGCCTGCCTCTGTAGGCTCCAACTCTGGGGGCAGGGCACAGACAAACAAAAAGACAGCAGTAACCTCTGCAGACTTAAATGTCCCTGTCTGACAGCTGTGAGGAGAGCAGTGGTTCTCCCAGCACGCAGCTGGAGATCTGAGAACGGGCTGACTGCCTCCTCAAGTGGGTCCCTGACCCCTGACCCCCGAGCAGCCTAACTGGGAGGCACCCCCCAGCAGGGGCAGACTGACACCTCACATGGCCGGCCAGGTACTCCAACAGACCTGCAGCTGAGGGTTCTGTCTGTTAGAAGGAAAACTAACAGAAAGGACCTCCACACCAAAAACCCATCTATACATCACCATCATCAAAGACCAAAAGTAGATAAAACCACAAAGATGGGGAAAAAACAGAACAGAAAAACTGGAAACTCTAAAAACCAGAGTACCTCTCCTCCTCCAAAGGAACGCAGTTCCTCACCAGCAACGGAACAAAGCTGGACGGAGAATGACTTTGACGAGCTGAGAGAAGAAGGCTTCAGACAATCAAATTACTCCGAGCTATGGGAGGATATTCAAACCAAAGGCAAAGAAGTTGAAAACTTGAAAAAAATTTAGAAGAATGTATAACTAGAATAACCAATACAGAGAAGTGCTTAAAGGAGCTGATGGAGCTGAAAACCAAGGCTCGAGAACTACATGAAGAATGCAGAAGCCTCAGGAGCCGATGCGATCAAATGGAAGAAAGGGTATCAGCCCTGGAAGATGAAATGAATGAAATGAAGTGAGAAGGGAAGTTTAGAGAAAAAAGAATAAAAAGAAATGAGCAAAGCCTCCAAGAAATGTGGGACTATGTGAAAAGACCAAATCTACGTCTGATTGGTGTACCTGAAAGTGATGGGGAGAATGGAAACAAGTTGGAAAACACTCTGCAGGATATTATCCAGGAGAACTTCCCCAATCTAGCAAGGCAGGCCAACATTCACATTCAGGAAATACAGAGAATGCCACAAAGATACTCCTCGAGAAGAGCAACTCCAAGACACATAATTGTCAGATTCACCAAAGTTGAAATGAAGGAAAAAATGTTAAGGGCAGCCAGAGAGAAAGGTCGGGTTACCATCAAAGGGAAGCCCATCAGACTAACAGCGGATCTCTTGGCAGAAACCCTACAAGCCAGAAGAGAGTGGGGGCCAATATTCAACATTCTTAAAGAAAAGAATTTTCAACCCAGAATTTCATATCCTGCCAAACTAAGCTTCATAAGTGAAGGAGAAATAAAATACTTTACAGACAAGCAAATGCTGAGAGATTTTGTCACCACCAGGCCTGCCCTAAAAGAGCTCCTGAAGGAACCGCTAAACATGGAAAGGCACAACCGGTACCAGCCACTGCAAAATCATACCGAAATGTAAAGAACATCGAGACTAGGAAGAGACTGCATCAACTAACGAGCAAAATATCCAGCTAACATCATAATGACAGGATCAAATTCACACATAACAATATTAACTTTAAATGTAAATGGACTAAATGCTCCAATTAAAAGACACAGACTGGCAAACTGGATAAAGACTCAAGACCCATCAGTGTGCTGTATTCAGGAAACCCATCTCACGGGCAGAGACACACATAGGCTCAAAATAAAAGGATGGAGGAAGATCTACCAAGCAAATGGAAAACAAAAAAAGGCAGGGGTTGCAATCCTAGTCTCTGATAAAACAGACTTTAAACCAACAAAGATCAAAAGAGACAAAGAAGGCCATTACATAATGGTAAAGGGATTAATTCAACAAGAAGAGCTAACTATCCTAAATATATATGCACCCAATACAGGAGCACCCAGATTCATAAAGCAAGTCCTGAGTGACCTACAAAGAGACTTAAACTCCCACACATTAATAATGGGAGACTTTAACACCCCACTGTCAACATTAGACAGATCAACGAGACAGAAAGTCAACAAGGATACCCAGGAATTGAACTCAGCTCTGCACCAAGCGGACCTAATAGACATCTACAGAACTCTCCACCCCAAATCAACAGAATATACATTTTTTTCAGCACCACACCACACCTATTCCAAAATTGACCATATACTTGGAAGTAAAGCTCTCCTCAATAAATGTAAAAGAACAGAAATTGTAACAAACTGTCTCTCAGATCACAGTGCAATCAAGCTAGAACTCAGGATTAAGAATCTCACTCAAAACCGCTCAACTACGTGGAAACTGAACAACCTGCTCCTGAATGACTATTGGGTACATAACGAAATGAAGGCAGAAATAAAGATGTTCTTTGAAACCAACGAGAACCAAGACACAACATACCAGAATCTCTGGGATGCATTCAAAACAGTGTGTAGAGGGAAATTTATAGCACTAAATGCCCACAAGAGAAAGCAGGAAAGATCCAAAATTGACACCCTAACATCACAATTAAAAGAACTAGAAAAGCAAGAGCAAACACATTCAAAAGCTAGCAGAAGGCAAGAAATAACTAAAATCAGAGCAGAACTGAAGGAAATAAAGACACAAAAAACCCTTCAAAAAATAAATGAATCTAGGAGCTGGTTTTTTGAAAGGATCAACAAAATTGATAGACCGCTAGCAAGATTAATAAAGAAAAAAAGAGAGAAGAATCAAATAGATGCAATAAAAAATGATAAACGGGATAACACCACCGATCCCACAGAAATACAAACTACCATCAGAGAATATTACAAACACCTCTATGCAAATAAACTAGAAAATCTAGAAGAAATGGATAAATTCCTCAACACATACACCCTCCCAAGACTAAACCAGGAAGAAGTTGAATCTCTGAATAGACCAATAACAGGAGCTGAAATTGTGGCAATAATCAATAGTTTACCAACCAAAAAAAGTCCAGGTCCAGATGGATTCACAGCCGAATTCTACCAGAGGTACAAGGAGGAGCTGGTACCATTCCTTCTGAAACTATTCCAATCAATAGAAAAAGAGGGAATCTTCCCTAACTCATTTTATGAGGCCAGCATCATCCTGATACCAAAGCCTGGCAGAGACACAACAAAAAAAGAGAATTTTAGACCAATATCCTTGATGAACATTGATGCAAAAATCCTCAATAAAATACTGGCAAACAGAATCCAGCAGCACATCAAAAAGCTTATCCACCATGATCAAGTGGGCTTCATCCCTGGGATGCAAGGCTGGTTCAATATACGCAAATCAATAAATGTAATCCAGCATATAAACAGAACGAAAGACAAAAACCACATGATTATCTCAATAGATGCAGAAAAGGCCTTTGACAAAATTCAACAACCCTTCATGCTAAAAACTCTCAATAAATTAGGAATTGATGGGACGTATCTCAAAATAATAAGAGCTATTTATGACAAACCCACAGCCAATATCATACTGAATGGGCAAAAACTGGAAGCATTCCCTTTGAAAACTGGCACAAGACAGGGATGCCCTCTCTCACCACTTCTATTCAACATAGTGTTGGAAGTTCTGGCCAGGGCAATTAGGCAGGAGAAGGAAATCAAGGGTATTCAATTAGGACAAGAGGAAGTCAAATTGTCCCTGTTTGCAGATGACATGATAGTATATCTAGAAAACCCCATTGTCTCAGCCCAAAATCTCCTCAAGCTGATAAGCAACTTCAGCAAAGTCTAAGGATACAAAATCAATATACAAAAATCACAAGCATTCTTATACACCAATAACAGACAAACAGAGAGCCAAATCATGAGTGAACTCCCATTCACAATTGCTTCAAAGAGAATAAAATACTTAGGAATCCAACTTACAAGGGATGTGAAAGACCTCTTCAAGGAGAACTACAAACCACTGCTCAAGGAAATAAAAGAGGATACAAACAAATGGAAGAACATTCCATGCTCATGGGTAGGAAGAATCAATATCATGAAAATGGCCATCCTTCTCAAGGTAATTTACAGATTCAATGCCATCCCCATCAAGCTACCAATGACTTTCTTCACAGAATTGGAAAAAACTACTTTAAAGTTCATATGGAACCAAAAAAGAGCCCGCATCGCCAAGTCAATCCTAAGCCAAAAGAACAAAGCTGGAGGCATCACACTACCTGACTTCAAACTATACTACAAGGCTACAGTAACCAAAACAGCATGGTACTGGTACCAAAACAGAGATATAGATCAATGGAACAGAACAGAGCCATCAGAAATAATGCCACATATCTACAAGTATCTGATCTTTGACAAACCTGACAAAAACAAGAAATGGGGAAAGGATTCCCTATTTAATAAATGGTGCTGGGAAAACTGGCTAGCCATATGTAGAAAGCTGAAACTGGATCCCTTCCTTACACCTTATACAAAAATCAATTCAAGATGGATTAAAGACTTAAATGTTAGACCTAAAACCATAAAAACTCTAGAAGAAAACCTAGGCATTACCATTCAGGACATAGGCATGGGCAAGGGCTTCATGTCTAAAACACCAAAAGCAATGGCAACAAAAGCCAAAATTGACAAATGGGATCTAATTAAACTCAAGAGCTTCTGCACAGCAAAAGAAACTACCATCAGAGTGAACAGGCAACCTACAAAATGGGAGAAAATTTTCACAACCTACTCATCTGACAAAGGGCTAATATCCAGAATCTACAATCAACTCAAACAAATTTACAAGAAAAAAACAAACAACCCCATCAAAAAGTGGGCAAAGGACATGAACAGACACTTCTCAAAAGAAGACATTTATGCAGCCAAAAAACACATGAAAAAATGCTCACCATCACTGGCCATCAGAGAAATGCAAATCAAAACCACAATGAGATACCATCTCACACCAGTTAGAATGGCAATCATTAAAAAGTCAGGAAACAACAGGTGCTGGAGAGGATGTGGAGAAATAGGAACACTTTTACACTGTTGGTGGGACTGTAAACTGGTTCAACCCTTGTGGAAGTCAGTGTGGCGATTCCTCAGGGATCTAGAACTAGAAATTCCATTCGACCCAGCCATCCCATTACTGGGTATATACCCAAAGGACTATAAATCATGCTGCTATAAAGACACATGCACACGTATGTTTATTGCGGCATTATTCACAATAGCAAAGACTTGGAACCAACCCAAATGTCCAACAATGATAGACTGGATTAAGAAAATGTGGCACATATACACCATGGAATACTATGCAGCCATAAAAAATGATGAGTTCATGTCCTTTGTAGGGACATGGATGAAATTGGAAATCATCATTCTCAGTAAACTATCGCAAGAACAAAAAACCAAACACCGCATATTCTCACTCATAGGTGGGAATTGAACAATGAGAACACTTGGACACAGGAAGGGGAACATCACACTCTTGGGACTGTTGTGGAGTGGGGGGAGGGGGGAGGGATAGCATTGGGAGATATACCTAATGCTAGATGATGAGTTGGTGGGTGCAGCGCACCAGCATGGCACATGTATACATATGTAACTTACCTGCACATTGCGCACATGTACCATAAAACCTAAAGTATAATAATAATAATAATAATAATCATAAAAGAAAAAAAAACAAAAAAAACAAAAAAAAAATTAGAAGATTGGCTAAAGCAATCTTTAAGGTCTTTTATATCTCTCAAATTATATGAGCTGTATTAAGTCCTTGATCATTTAGCTAAGTTTTTTTTCTTGTTCCTTGATAATAGTTCAAAGACAAAGAGACAGGGAAAAAGGTATAGGACATAGACCTCTGATAAATTAGTGAGGAGAACTACAGGGAAGTCTGCTCAGTGTGATGAAGAATGGGAGCCCTAAGACAAGCTCAGAGGAGAATTTGAAAGCTGTGCTTACTGAGGAAATGGGAAGTGGACACCCCAAAGCACAAGGTTTAAATTAAGAGATTTGGGCAGAAAATCACATCTGAAAGTGCAAACAGTGTAGATTATAGATGTAAAAGAGATTCAAAATGAATAAATTACATGTTGCATGTAGTTGAATTACATTCATGATGAACCAACCTATCAACAAATACAACTTTTTTAGAACTTCAGAGAACCCTATAATTTTGTGTTCAATTTTAAGGATAAGAGAACATTTTAAAAACATACATGGAATGTAGTAAAGAGAGCAAATGTAGGGATAAAGTAAGAGAAAGTGTGGAAGAGTGTGCAAACTCTGTTCAGGTGGTAAGAAGCAGCAAGTCCTGGGAGAAGAACTAGAAAAACTAAATAAAATGTATTTAATACTTGTTCTGTACAAGGCCTGATGCTCACAGCCTGAATTAGTTTGTTTAATATTCATAATAATCCATGAAGAAATACACTTACTATCTTCATTTCACAGAATATACAGTTTTTATCTGCATTTCACAGACCAGGAAATGCAGCCTGTTACTGAGCTTCTGAAGCTTTCATGGCCATTAAATGACTGGCCTAGCTATCAAGCCCCCATCTATCTTACTCTAGAGTTCATAGTCTTAACCTCTATATTTAATCCCAATGGGCATACTATGAGGAGACCCAAGGACCGGGACTTAAGTAGCCTCAGCCAAACTCTCTAGAGGAAAGTGGGGTAAAGAGATGAACAAAAAATAATACTTTTATCTCTTGCTTTAAAAAAGAGATAGTATGAACAAAAAAGGAATTCTCACTTCTAGGCCACACCTATACACCTACAGTCCTCCCTCTACCACCCCATTATTAACCCCAAGTAACTTTTTAAAAGATTAGTTCTAATTTACCCTTATGTACAGATGAAACAGCCTAGTATAATTTGGAGGGATTGTAAAAGTAACCATTTATCTTTCTGATTTCTAAAATTACCTCAATACACAGAGGTTCCTAATTGAATATTTAAATCTTAAAATGTAAATGGACTGATGATGTAATCTTTTTGATGATGTATCTGACTAAATGTATTTAGTCAAAAACTTTCAGATAAAATATCTGGTCTCATTCATTCAATAACAATTTATTGAGTATCTGTTACATGCAAGACAAAGAGCTAGTTCTGGATTTACAGTGGTTTACAAAGTAGATATGATGTGTTCTCATGGAGCTTACTAGAGAGTAATGGATGGGGTAAAAAACAAATGAATATATAATCAGAAAGTATAATAAGTGCCCTAAAAGAAATAAACAGAAAAGTGTATTTATAACATTGAGGGCAGAGAGACTAGAGTTATATAAGACTCTTCAGGAAGGCATTTTGAGGGGGGTCATATTTAAACTGAAACCTGAAAAATAAGATTTATCAATGCAAGAATGCAAGCAGAACATTTCAGTGAGAGAGAAAGCATTGTAAATTTCTTGAAGTGAAAGATCACTTGGCATCTGCAGGGAAATGAAGAAGACTAATATAACTGGACAAGCAAGAGATGAATTAGGACTGTTACACAGTGATATGGCCATGAAATTCCTTACGAACCAGAGTGGGGACTTTGAATTTTATTCCAAGGGAAATGAATCTCCATTGAGTGGCTTTAAACAGAAGAATGGATCTTGTGTATGGTTTTAAAAGATCACTCATGTTCTGTCTTTACAATGGACTTGCAAAGAGTATTTTTGTGCAGTTTAGAAAAGGAAGAAGGCAGAAAGGCATGAGGTACTTTATAGGACAATGTGCACTATCAATGCAAATGAGAAAACAGGCTAAAATCAGAAGAATTTTAATTTCACAACCTTGACTACAGTCATCCCTGTTTACCTCACATGAAACCAAGAAGATAAGCACATGTAGAGGTATTATTTTCATGAGATTACAAACCATGCATATTTTATAAGAGTGTTTTTCCACTCATTAACACAGACAATAAAAAATAGCTTTTTTTCATATGGAGTTGGTAATCAAAAAATACCTTTATAATTGAATTGCTACTACATCAATATAGTAATAAAAAATATTTAACAAGAGCCTCTGGCTGGTCTCTCGTATAATGCTCAGCAGTGATGTTCCTGTAGCAAGATTAGTTAACTACCACTCCAACAGCCTGCTGGTTAACAGATAAATAAAATAAAATTGTGGCTTATCTAACATTTTCACCTCACCCCACTGCTAACTTATGCTGACAGTCCCTTTCTCTGTTCTAATTTTTCTGTTATTTTTACACACAGACCAAGCTATAGTCAGGAATCAGTGATGAAAAATTATACAACAATAAAAACATTTATCCTGGTGGGACTAACAGATGACCCAAATCTACAGATTCTGCTTTTTATCTTCTCATTTCTAATCTATTTGTTGAGTGTTGTTGGAAATTTGACCATCATCACTCTCACCTTGATGGACTCCCACCTTAAAACACCTATGTATTTTTTCCTCTGGAATTTTTCCATCTTGGAAGTCTCATTTACAACTGTGTGCATTCCCAGATTTCTCTACACAATGGCATCTGGGGACAATACTGTTACCTATAATGCATGTGCCACTCAATTGTTTTTTGTTGTTGTCCTGAGTGTGACTGAGTTTTCTCTCCTAACAGCTATGTCCTATGACCGTGTGACTGAGTTTTCTCTCCTAACAGCTATGTCCTATGACCGTTATGTAGCCATCTGCAAACCCCTGCATTACACAACCGTCATGAACAACAGAGTCTGCATCAAGTTCCTTATTGGCTGTTATATCATTGCTCTAATCATTGTCATCCCACCATTTGGCATGGGCTTTGAGCTCGAAGTTTGTGACTCCAATGTCATAGATCACTTTGGCTGTGATGCTGCCCCCATCCTGAAGATTACCTGCTCTAACACAGAGTTTATAGAGCGATTTGTATTAGTCTTGGCGGTGTTGACACTCCTGTTTACCTTGGTGTGTGTGATTATGTCCTACACTTACATCATCAGGACCATTCTTAGATTCCCTTCTGCCCAGCAAAGGAAAAAGGCTTTTTCCTCTTGCTCTTCCCATATAATTGTGGTTTCTATCACTTATGGATGCTGCATCTTTATCTATGTTAAACCATCTGCAAAAGAAGGGGTAGCTATTAACAAGGTGGTGTCAGTGCTTACCACTTTGGTTGCCCCAGTTATGAATCCCTTCATTTACACACTAAGGAATAAGCAAGTGATACAGGCTTTCAAAGACATGATCAAAAGGATTGCATCTATCTCAAAGAACTAAAGGATTAATGAATGCAAATTGAAAAATTATAAAAGAATTCATTATCTCTATTTTATTTTTCCCTAATTCTATACTAGTCACAATTTTTGTATATTACAACCTCATTCTGCTACACCTACAGCCCACTATCTATATAAGTATTAATTAACCTTTTTCATTTCAAGCTATTCCCAGAAATAAATGGGAATAAACCTTCAGCAAACTTTTATAACATTATGCCTATTATTACTCACATAAACAAGAAATGTAGACAGCATCAACTTACTGTCACATTGGTGCTCATCTACTCCTCTTGTACTGACCTACATGTCCGATTTGAGCCCCAAATTTTACAGGGACATCAATGATCATCATCTATGTCTGCAGGAATGATCCTGTAAGCACCCCACTTGAAAACAGTCATTATTCTATCTCTTCCACTTTTCAGCAAGATATAAATATAGACTAAAATTTTCTTCAAATGTTATTTGCTTAAAAGCTGTACAACTTCTTTGTATAAAAACCCTAACTCTGTGTAAATAGAATTTCATATGTCTGTCACTGTATGTATACCTGGGTGTGCCTATGTGTATTTTTTACCCTTTCAGAATGTCAGCTTAACAAGCTTGAAGGGGTTAATGTGAAGGACAAAATATAAATGACAATTTATACTTGAATTATATTCTGTTATCCAAATTATTCACCATAATGATTTTTCTAATCATTTTTTCTAAATATTTTTAAACATTTCTAAACACTTTTCTAAATACAAAGAAATGCAATCTCAACCACAAAGCCTGACAAAACTAACCCATGAACAAATAATTCAAATTTTTAAGTGCATGATTTTTGCCTTTTCAACTTAGCCCCACTTCCTCATTACCTATCTCTTTCCTCATAATTTTCTATTGTTTAGCTGATGTTTTAGGGAAATATGTGCTGTATCAGGAGTCAAAAAGTTCACATTACATTCTGGCTCTTATTACCACCAACTCAGACAGATCTTTTAACTGCATATTCCTTCCAGATTTCAGGAAGGATTAAACTGAAGAACAAGTTGGAGGAGTAAGGCGGCACTAGAAAACAGGCCAGAAATTCTAGTGGTATTTGGAGGGCTATCCCAAGCTGATTTATAAGACCAATAAATTGGACCATAATGGATACACAGTTCCAAAATTCCTCATGCCAGAGACAAAGAATGAGTCTGAAGACTACACTGAAGATTACACTAGAATAAATAAGTCTTAATTCCTCCATCCCATTCCCAGTATATCCACTGGAAGTCTCTAGATGCAGAATATGCTTTTAAAAATAAAATGGGAAAGAAATATCTGTGGGAATTCTGAACTGTGAACTAAGCAAAGCATGGTTAATAATTCAGTTTACCAAGCTGAAGGAGTAATTAAAGAATATATTTAGTCTCCTGAGGGTAGACAAGGTTTTGCTACAGATAATATTTCTTATCTTTTTCATCTATTAATAACTTTGAAAATGAATAATCTCTTGATTATAAAAAATATTTGTCCATATGATTATTTCATTGATGTATCTCTCCTTCACTAGACACTAAGCTCCATGAGGTCAAGTACTGTGCTTGCCAATCATACTTCCAACAGAGTTTAAATTTACTCCATGCACCTCTTAACTGGCTGAAGATAGCCTCAGCCATTCTTTTTTTTTTTTTTGAGACAGAGTTTCAGAGTTTCACTCTTGTTGCTCATGCTGGAGTCCAATGGCGCGATCTCAGCTCACTGCAACCTCTGCCTCCTGGGTTCAATTGATTCTCCTGCCTCAGCCTCCCAAGTAGCTGGGATTACAGGCGTTCACCACCACATCTGGCTAATTTTGTATTTTTAGTAGAGATGGGGTTTCTCCATGTTGGTCAGGCTGGTTTTGAACTCCCGACCTCAGGTGATGCACCTGCCTCAGCCTCCCAAAGTGCTGGGATTACAGGCATGAGCCATGATGCCTGGCCAACCATTCTTAACCTACCCCAACCCTGGCCATCCCATGGTCTTACAAAGGCCATAGAGAAGATCCTCCAGGCATTAGCCTAAGAAAACAACCATTGGCCTCACTCACACAGCCTTTGTGTTCACGAGCTCCACTGCTTCCATGCAATGATTATAAATGGAAATCTTTAGGACAAACAGAACCTGAGAACTTTAGGCCTAGGATCTAGCATCACATAATGAACCCACTGACTTGTGATTGCCAGGGAGGAAGGCACAGGTCACATTCTTTGAGGAGCACCCACACAATCTTTTCTTAAAACTTTTACTCTATTCTCAATAGGATCAGTCTGAGAAATTAAAGTTAGAAAACCCTTAATTTGTTATTTCAAAACTTAACTTCCCAGACAAGATTCATCTTTCCAAATCTATCCAGGACTCTCCTCCACCTTGCCCAGACACATCAGTCTTAGTGGTAATGGCTTTACTTTTGTCTTGTTAATACTCCTTAACTCTGTGGTATTAGTGATTCGCTATGCTAGAACACTGTTAGGTAAGATCTTATAAATGCAAACAATAATGTGTGAGCACATAATTCAAGATTGTTAGAAAGGTAAGAAACTATATATTTAAAGTTCATAACACATATTAGTAGTTCAAATGGTGAAGCCATATATAGAATAAAACAGGGAAAAGGGAAAGGTAGAGAGAAAAATATTTGTTCACTCTTTCCTTGAATATTCCAGTCTTCTTATCAGGTGTCCTTTTCTATTAATGGCAGTCAAGTGTATCATCTGAGTGCCACACATAGGTCCTGCCTGCCCTCATTATGTAAGCATGGCTCTTGCTCAATCCCAGATGTACCACTTCCATTTTATGAAGGATTAGGCCTGCTCAATCTTACGACATGGTTGGTCTGCCAGAACAAAGTTCTTGATGGCTGATTCCAGAAGTGTGGTTACTTGCTGTCCACTGGTTGGGCATTTTGTGCCTACCAAGACCCATTAGCACACCAGTTTAAATTTACTCCATGAACCTCTTAACTGGCTGAAGATAGCCTCAACCATTCTTATCCTACCCCAACCCTGGCCATCCCATGGTCTCACAAAGGCCATAGAGAAGATCTTCCAGGCATTAGCCTATGAAAACAACCATTGACCTCACTCATACAGCCTTCATGTTCACGAGCTCCACTGTTTCCATCAATACTTGTAAATGGAAATCTTTAGGAAAGACAGAACCTGTGATTTGTTTTCATAGGATGCATAATTTTCCAGTGAAGATTTCATGGCCTTGTCTCAGAGCCCACAGAGCTGCATTGTGATTCTCACCCTGGGCTTTAACATAAGATCCACATGGCATATTTTCCACTACTTAAGGCTTGACCTTTAATTTTCCCTGCTCTCTTTACAGAAGATGGATTCTCTGTGCAAGCTACCACATAGATAGGCCTTCTAGCTTTTCAACAGTCAATTAATCATGCTCAGTTTTTTGTCATGTTTTTCTACAGTGTTGATAGGACTTAGCAATTGCCTCCTGTATTAGTTCTATATTGCTATATGACAAATTACTACAAAATGTGTGGCTTAAAACAATATACATTTATCATCTCACAGTTTCCATGGGTCAGCTGTCTGGACAGAGCAGGTGGGGAAGAAAAAAATTTTTTTCAAAAAAAAGTTTGGACACAGCTTAACTAGGTCCTCTGCTCAGGGGTTCATGAGGCCATAATCAAGGTGCCAGCCAGGCTGCATTCTCTTTTGGAGACTGGCATCCTCTTCTAAGTAGTATACATGAATGTTGGCACAATGCAGTTCCTTACTACTGTAGACTGAGGCCTTTAGCTTCTAAAGGTTGCGGTTTCCTGCCATGTAATGCTCTTCATGAGCAACTTAAGTAACAAAGGCAGTCTTCTTAAAGGCCAAAAGGAAAGCACTCTACTCCAATATTTTAAGATGTAGTTTTACATAATGTAATATAATCATGGGGGTGATATTCCATTACCTTTGCCTTATAACATAACCAAGTGAAGGGAGTGGCATTCTCATTTTCTTTGCCATATTCTAATGGTTAGAAGAAAGTGATCCGTTCTACCTGCACTAAAAGAGGTGGAATTACCCAAAGCCATGGACACCAAAAGGTGGGAATTATTGAGTGTCATGCCAGAGTCTGTCTTCTGTGTCATCCTATCCCATTGTCCTAATAGTTATTATTTTCCCCATATTTCTCAAACACCTAATATATCTCACCAGCTAGTTATGTTGCTCCACAGTGTATACCACACCAATTCACCAGTATTGAGAGTTTTAACAATTAGACTATGTGGCAGATTATGTTTTCCAAAAATGGCCACATCAATATATATAACATTCAACAGAAGCCAGAGATTTATGTTCACTGAAATAAACACAAATTTTGGATATCCAAATTCTGTCTTTATCTCCCTTGTCTATAATGCTTTTACCAGCACCAGCATTCATGGAGTCACAAATCTTACACACCACCATGGCTTTCTATAATGCACCTAATTCACAGCAAAGGAAGAATAGCAATGAACTCATGCCCATAAAATTAACTAGTTAGTCTTACCACATACTCATCTTTCAGAAGTGGCTAGCCTAATTGGAAGGTGGAATAACTTACTGAGGATAAAGTCATGAAACTAGTTGGGAGGCAACACCCAAAAGGATGGGATTTTGTCTTACAGGATGTAGTGTATCCTTTGAATTAAAGACCATTATTTGGTACTGTCTTCCTCATAGCCAGAATGCATGGGTCTTGAATTTTAAGAACAGAAGTGGGAATTACTACTTTTACTACTAAACTCAATTACCTGCTAGTAGAATGTTTGCTTCCTATGAAAGAAACATTAAGTTCTGCTGGTTTGGAGGTCTTAATTCCCAAGTGAAGGATGCTTCCACCAGAAAACATGACAATGGTCCATTGAATTGAAAGATGAGGCTTCCATCTAATTATTTGAGGGTCTTTATTCCTCTAAACCAAAAAGCATAAAGACAAATTACCGTCCTAGCTAGAGTGATTAATCATGACTACAGAGGAGGAATTAAATTGCTGTATACAATGAGAGCAAAGAAGACTATATATAGATCTCAAGGGAGTCTCTGGTGTTCTTCTTAGTACTTCCATGTCCGATAGTAAAAATTAATTTAAAACTGCAGAAACCAAAAAGGAAGGATGATTGAAAACCAAAATCTCTCAGGAACAAAACAATACCACCTCACTCCCGAAAGAATGGCCATAATCAAAAAATCAGAAAATAACTGATGTTGACTTGTATGTGGTGAAAAGGGAACACTTCTACACTGTTGATGGAAATGTAAACTAGTGCAACCACTATAGAAAACAATGTGGAGATTCCTTAAAGAACTAAAAATAGAACTACCATTTGATCCAGCAATCTCACTACTGGGTATCTAACCAGAGGAAAAGAAGTCATTATGCAAAAAAGATACTTGCACATGTGTGTTTATAGCAGCACAATTTGCAATTGCAAAAATGTGGAACTAACCCAAATGCCCATCAATCAGTGAGTGGATAAAGAAACTGTGAGACACACACACACACACACACACACACACACACACGCAATGGAATACAACTTAGCCAAAAAAGGAATGAATTAATGACATTTGTGGCAACTTGAATGGGATTGGAAACTATTATTTTATTATTTTATTTATTCATTTATTTTGAGATGGAGTTTCACTCTTGTTGCCCAGGCTGGAGTGCAGTGGCATGGTCTCAGCTCACTGCAACCTCTGCCTCCTGGGTTTGAGTGATTCTTCTGCCTCAGTCTCCCAAGTAACTGGGATTACAGGTAGCTGCCATCACACCGAGCTAATTTTTGTATTTTTTGTAGAAACGGGGTTTCACCATGTTGGCCAGGCTGGTCTTGAACTTCTGACCTCAGGCAATCCACCCACCTCTGCCTCCCAAAGTGCTGGGATTACAGGTGTGAGCCACTGCACCCAGCCTGGAGACTATCATCTTAAGTGAAGCAACTCACAATGAAAACCTAACATCATATGTTCTCACTCATAAGTGGGAGCTAAGCTATGAGGATACAAAGGCATAAGAATAATGCAATAGACTATGGGGACTCAGGAGGAAAAGGTGGGAAGGGGGTGAGGGATAAAAGGCTACAAATTGATTCAGTGTATAGTGCTTGGGTGGTGGGTACACCAAAATCTCACTAATCACCACTGAAGAACTTATTCATGTAACCAAATAGCACCTGTTCCCCAAAAACCTATGGGAATGAAATCATTTTTAAAAATACAGCAGAACATCTAAAAATTAATTCAGCATGATCAAATAGGCTTCATTCCTAGGATACAAGGTTGGTTCACCATATGCAAATCAATAAATGTGATTCAGAATGCAGAAAAATGGTGGATAGGAGACCAGACTAACAGGCAGCTTCCACTTGGATGGACAGAACAGCATCTGGAGACTCACATTTAAACTTTTGCACCGAGAACCACCACAGAAGCATACCAGGAAAAACAAAATAATTCACAGATCCTTTGAAAAAAGCAGCTTGCTGCTACAAATGTCGCAAGACCACCGACAAGCTGTGAGTTCTCAAAGTGTGAAAGGGGGAAAAGTCAGCCTCTGAACATACATCCCCCCAGGGAACCTGAAAATCTGGATTGCAGTAGAAGGATTTAAATTTATCTAGAGTAGGAACAGATTTAGGGAGCTGAGTGAAATGTAAAAGTAGAAGAAGCAGAGGAAAGAGCCCTGTAGTAATTCATGGTCCCCAATTCAAGCCCAGGGAAGCCATTCTTAGTCTTATCTCATAGAAGCCCTTAGGAAAGGGAAGGCAGACAGCAGAACTGGGGAGGGTCCACAGAGTGAAGGAAGCTCCTAGCAGAATTTTGTAATAATTTCTTCTTTTTTTTTTTTGCTAATTTTTTTTCTTTTATTATTATTATTATTATTATTATACTTTAGGCTCTATGGTACATGTGCGCAACGTGCAGGTAAGTTACATATGTATACATGTGCCATGCTGGTGCACTGCACCCACTAACACATCATCTAGCATTAGGTATATCTCCCAATGCTATCCCTCCCCCCTCCCCCCACCCCACAACAGTCCCAGAAGTGTGATGTTCCCCTTCCTGTGTCCATGTGTTCTCATTGTTCAATTCCCACCTATGAGTGAGAATATGCGGTGTTTGGTTTTTTGTTCTTGTGATAGTTTACTGAGAATGATGATTTCCAATTTCATCCATGTCCCTACAAAGGACGTGAACTCATCATTTTTTATGGCTGCATAGTATTCCATGGTGTATATATGCCACATTTTCTTAATCCAGTCTATCATTGTTGGACATTTGGGTTGGTTCCAAGTCTTTGCTATTGTGAATAGTGCTGCAATAAACATACGTGTGCATGTGTCTTTATAGCAGCATGATTTATAGTCCTTTGGGTATATACCCAGTAATGGGATGGCTGGGTCAAATGGAATTTCTAGTTCTAGATCCCTGAGGAATCGCCACACCGACTTCCACAAGGGTTGAAATAGTTTACAGTCCCACCAACAGTGTAAAAGTGTTCCTATTTCTCCACATCCTCTCCAGCACCTGTTGTTTCCTGACGTTTTAATGATTGCCATTCCAACTGGTGTGAGATGGTATCTCATTGTGGTTTTGATTTGCATTTCTCTGATGGCCAGTGATGGTGAGCATTTTTTCATGTGTTTTTTGGCTGCATAAATGTCTTCTTTTGAGAAGTGTCTGTTCATGTCCTTCGCCCACTTTTTGATGGGGTTGTTTGTTTTTTTCTTGTAAATTTGTTGGAGTTCATTGTAGATTCTGGATATTAGCCCTTTGTCAGATGAGTAGGTTGCGAAAATTTTCTCCCATTTTGTAGGTTGCCTGTTCACTCTGATGGTAGTTTCCTTCGCTGTGCAGAAGCTCTTTAGTTTAATTAGATCCCATTTGTCAATTTTGGCTTTTGTTGCCATTGCTTTTGTTGTTTTAGACATGAAGTCCTTGCCCATGCCTATGTCCTGAATGGTAATGCCTAGGTTTCTTTCTAGGATTTTTATGGTTTTAGGTCTAACATTTAAGTCTTTAATCCATCTTGAATTGATTTTTGTATAAGGTGTAAGGAAGGGATCCAGTTTCAGCTTTCTACATATGGCTAGCCAGTTTTCCCAGCACCATTTATTAAATAGGGAATCCTTTCCCCATTTCTTGTTTTTGTCAGGTTTGTCAAAGATCAGATAGTTGTAGATATGCGGCATTATTTCTGAGGGCTCTGTTCTGTTCCATTGGTCTATATCTCTGTTTTGGTACCAGTACCATGCTGTTTTGGTTACTGTAGCCTTGTAGTATAGTTTGAAGTCAAGTAGCGTGATGCCTCCAGCTTTGTTCTTTTGGCTTAGGATTGACTTGGTGATGCAGGCTCTTTTTTGGTTCCATATGAACTTTAAAGTAGTTTTTTCCAATTCTGTGAAGAAAGTCATTGGTAACTTGATGGGGATGGCATTGAATCTGTAAATTACCTTGGGAAGGATGGCCATTTTCATGATATTGATTCTTCCTACCCATGAGCATGGAATGTTCTTCCATTTCTTTGTATCCTCTTTTATTTCCTTGAGCAGTGGTTTGTAGTTCTCCTTGAAGAGGTCCTTCACGTCCCTTGTAAGTTGGATTCCTAGGTATTTTATTCTCTTTGAAGCAATTGTGAATGGGAGTTCACTCATGATTTGGCTCTCTGTTTGTCTGTTATTGATGTATAAGAATGCTTGTGATTTTTGTACATTGATTATGTATCCTGAGACATTGCTGAAGTTGCTTATCAGCTTAAGGAGATTTTGGGCTGAGACAATGGGGTTTTCTAGATACACTATCATGTCATCTGCAAACAGGGAAAATTTGACTTCCTCTTTTCCTAATTGAATACCCTTGATTTCCTTCTCCTGCCTAATTGCCCTGGCCAGAACTTCCAACACTATGTTGAATAGAAGTGGTGAGAGAGGGCATCCCTGTCTTGTGCCAGTTTTCAAAGGGAATGCTTCCAGTTTTTGCCCATTCAGTATGATATTGGCTGTGGGTTTGTCATAAATAGCTCTTATTATTTTGAGATACGACCCATCAATACCTAATTTATTGAGAGTTTTTAGCATGAAGGGTTGTTGAATTTTGTCAAAGGCCTTTTCTGCATCTATTGAGATAATCATGTGGTTTTTGTCTTTCGTTCTGTTTATATGCTGGATTACATTTATTGATTTGCGTATATTGAACCAGCCTTGCATCCCAGGGATGAAGCCCACTTGATCATGGTGGCTAAGCTTTTTGATGTGCTGCTGGATTCTGTTTGCCAGTATTTTATTGAGGATTTTTGCATCAATGTTCGTCAAGGATATTGGTCTAAAATTCTCTTTTTTTGTTGTGTCTCTGCCAGGCTTTGGTATCAGGATGATGCTGGCCCCATAAAATGAGTTAGGGAGGATTCCCTCTTTTTCTATTAATTGGAATAGTTTCAGAAGGAATGGTACCAGCTCCTCCTTGTACCTCTGGTAGAATTCAGCTGTGAACCCATCTGGTCCTGGACTTTTTTTGGTTGGTAAGCTATTGATTATTGCCACAATTTCAGCTCCTGTTATTGGTCTATTCAGAGATTCAACTTCTTCCTGGTTTAGTCTTGGGAGGGTGTATGTGTTGAGGAATTTATCCATTTCTTCTAGATTTTCTAGTTTATTTGTGTAGAGGTGTTTGTAATATTCTCTGATGGTAGTTTGTATTTCTGTGGGATCAGTGGTGATATCCCCTTTATCATTTTTTATTGCATCTATTTGATTCTTCTCTCTTTTTTTCTTTATTAATCTTGCTAGTGGTCTATCAATTTTGTTGATCCTTTCAGAAAACCAGCTCCTGGATTCATTTATTTTTTGAAGGGTTTTTTGTGTCTCTATTTCCTTCAGTTCTGCTCTGATTTTAGTTATTTCTTGCCTTCTGCTAGCTTTTGAATGTGTTTGCTCTTCTTTTCTAGTTCTTTTAATTGTGATGTTAGGGTGTCAATTTTGGATCTTTCCTGCTTTCTCTTGTGGGCATTTAGTGCTATAAATTTCCCTCTACACACTGCTTTGAATGCATCCCAGAGATTCTGGTATGTTGTGTCTTGGTTCTCGTTGGTTTCAAAGAACATCTTTATTTCTGCCTTCATTTCGTTATGTACCCAGTAGTCATTCAGGGGCAGGTTGTTCAGTTTCCACATAGTTGAGCAGTTTTGAGTGAGATTCTTAATCCTGAGTTCTAGCTTGATTGCACTGTGATCTGAGAGATAGTTTGTTATAATTTCTGTTCTTTTACATTTATTGAGGAGAGCTTTACTTCCAAGTATATGGTCAATTTTGGAATAGGTGTGGTGTGGTGCTGAGAAAAATGTATATTCTGTTGATTTGGGGCGGAGAGTTCTGTAGATGTCTATTAGGTCTGCTTGGTGCAGAGCTGAGTTCAATTCCTGGGTATCCTTGTTTACTTTCTGTTTCATTGATCTGTCTAATGTTGACAGTGGGGTGTTAAAGTCTCCCATTATTAATGTGTAGAAGTCTAAGTCTCTTTGTAGGTCACTCAGGACTTGCTTTATGAATCTGGGTGCTCCTGTATTGGGTGCATATATATTTAGGATAGTTAGCTCTTCTTGTTGAATTAATCCCTTTACCATTATGTAATGGCCTTCTTTGTCTCTTTTGATCTTTGTTGGTTTAAAGTCTGTTTTATCAGAGACTAGGATTGCAACCCCTGCCTTTTTTTGTTTTCCATTTGCTTGGTAGATCTTCCTCCATCCTTTCATTTTGAGCCTATGTGTGTCTCTGCACATGAGATGGGTTTCCTGAATACAGCACACTGATGGGTCTTGAGTCTTTATCCAATTTGCCAGTCTGTGTCTTTTAATTGGAGCATTTAGTCCATTTACATTTAAAGTTAATATTGTTATGTGTGAATCTGATCCTGTCATTATGATGTTAGCTGGTTATTTTGCTCATTAGTTGATGCAGTCTCTTCCTAGTCTTGATGGTCTTTACATTTTGGTATGATTTTGCAGTGGCTGGTACCGGTTGTGCCTTTCCATGTTTAGCACTTCCTTCAGGAGCTCTTTTAGGGCAGGCCTGGTGGTGACAAAATCTCTCAGCATTTGCTTGTCTGTAAAGTATTTTATTTCTCCTTCACTTATGAAGCTTAGTTTGGCAGGATATGAAATTCTGGGTTGAAAATTCTTTTCTTTAAGAATGTTGAATATTGGCCCCCACTCTCTTCTGGCTTGTAGGGTTTCTGCCGAGATCCGCTGTTAGTCTGATGGGCTTCCCTTTGATGGTAACCCGACCTTTCTCTCTGGCTGCCCTTAACATTTTTTCCTTCATTTCAACTTTGGTGAATCTGACAATTATGTGTCTTGGAGTTGCTCTTCTTGAGGAGTATCTTTGTGGCGTTCTCTGTATTTCCTGAATGTGAATGTTGGCCTGCCTTGCTAGATTGGGGAAGTTCTCCTGGATAATATCCTGCAGAGTGTTTTCCAACTTGTTTCCATTCTCCCCGTCACTTTCAGGTACACCAATCAGACGTAGATTTGGTCTTTTCACATAGTCCCACATTTCTTGGAGGCTTTGCTCGTTTCTTTTTATTCTTTTTTCTCTAAACTTCCCTTCTCACTTCATTTCATTCATTTCATCTTCCAGGGCTGATACCCTTTCTTCCATTTGATCGCATCGGCTCCTGAGGCTTCTGCATTCTTCACGTAGTTCTCGAGCCTTGGTTTTCAGCTCCATCAGCTCCTTTAAGCACTTCTCTGTATTGGTTATTCTAGTTATACATTCTTCTAAATTTTTTTCAAAGTTTTCAACTTCTTTGCCTTTGGTTTGAATATCCTCCCGTAGCTCGGAGTAATTTGATCGTCTGAAGCCTTCTTCTCTCAGCTCGTCAAAGTCATTCTCCATCCAGCTTTGTTCCGTTGCTGGTGAGGAACTGCGTTCCTTTGGAGGAGGAGAGGTACTCTGCTTTTTAGAGTTTCCAGCTTTTCTGCTCTGTTTTTTTCCCCATCTTTGTGGTTTTATCAACTTTTGGTCTTTGATGATGGTGATGTACAGATGGGTTTTTGGTGTGGATGTCCTTTCTGTTAGTTTTCCTTCTAACAGACAGGACCCTCAGCTGCAGGTCTGTTGGAGTACCTGGCCGGCCGTGTGAGGTGTCAGTCTGCCCCTGCTGGGGAGTGCCTCCCAGTTAGGCTGCTCGGGGGTCAGGGGTCAGGGACCCACTTGAGGAGGCAGTCAGCCCGTTCTCAGATCTCCAGTTGCATGCTGGGAGAACCACTGCTCTCCTCACAGCTGTCAGACAGGGACATTTAAGTCTGCAGAGGTTACTGCTGTCTTTTTGTTTGTCTGTGCCCTGCCCCCAGAGTTGGAGCCTACAGAGGCAGGCAGGCCTCCTTGAGCTGTGGTGGGCTCCACCCAGTTCAAGCTTCCAGGCTGCTTTGTTTACCTAAGCAAGCCTGGCAATGGTGGGCGCCCCTCCCCCAGCCTTGCTGCCGATTTGCTGTTTGATCTCAGACTGCTGTGCTAGCAATCAGCGAGACTCCGTGGGCATAGGACCCTCTGAGCCAGGTGCGGGCTATACTCTCCTGGGGCACCGTTTCCTAAGCCCGTCGGAAAAGCACAGTATTCGGGTGGGAGTGGCCCGATTTTCCAGGTGCCGTCTGTCACCCCTGGAAAGGGAACTCCCTGACCCCTTGCGCTTCCCGAGTGAGGCAATGCCTCACCCCTGCTTCGGCTGGTGCACGGTGCACTCACCCACTGACCTGCACCCACTCTCTGGCACTCCCTAGTGAGATGAACACGGTACCTCAGATGGAAATGCAGAAATCACCCATCTTCTGCGTCACTCGCGCTGGGAGCTGTAGACCAGAGCTGTTCCTATTCGGCCATCTTGGCTCCTCCCCCCGAATTTTGTAATAATTTCAACTGAGCACGAATTTTCCTGAGCAAAATCCAGGGTTGGGGGGTGAATGGGAAGTGTAGATACAAGCACAGAAGCCACCACCAAAAAAAAAGTATGCTGGTGAGGAGGGTTGGGGCCTGAAAACCCTACTTGGCTTTCTCAGCGGGGAGGCTTGTAGCCTGAGGAGGGATCTCAGCTCTGCTCATTGGCTGCCTGGATATAAACTCAGTGCAGTTGTGGGGATTGGCATGGTGGGAGTGAGACTGGCCTTACTGGCTGCATGGGAGGTAGCTGAGGCCTGTCACTGCCAGCTTTCCCCTACTTCCCTGGCAACCTGTATTATGCAGCAGAGGCAGCCATAATCCCTCTGGGAACATAACTCCATTGGCCTGAGAACCACCACCCCATCCTCCACAGGGGCCACAACAAGCCCCACCCAAAGAGTCTGAGCTCAGACCCACCTAAACCTACCTCCACCTGAAGAGTTTTCTCTACCCACCCTGGTAGCTGAAGACAAAAGGCATAAACTCTTGGGAGCTCTATGGCCCTGCCCATCACCTGAGAAACTGAAGTACTCATCCTGACCAATGTAGGACAACATTATATCCCCCTTCTACTACTGTGGCTTGTGCTCTCTTGAAAGCACCACCTTCTGGGTGGAGGCCAACCAACTCAAGCCATTACAACAATTCATAACTGAACAATCCTGCTCCAAAAAAGGAGAAAACAACAGCTAACTCCATCACCTGCAACACCCTGGCTAACCAGAGGTCTTGAGTCTGTCCACGTGACAACTTCACTGTTAGCATAACCAGCATTCAAGAAAACCACTGCACTAAACAAAACTACAACTAAGGACTCCCACAGAGTCCACTTTACTCCCTTGCCACTTCCACCAGTGCAGGTGCTTGTATCCATGGCTTGGAGACCTGAAGACAGATCACATCATGGGACACTTTGCAGACATTCTGCAGCACCAGCCTGGAGCCAGGTAGCCCTACGGGGTGGCTAGACCCAGAAGGGCAATAACAATCACTGCAGTCCTGCCCTCAGAAAGCTCCATCCCTATGGAAAAAAACAAGAGCACCACATCAAGGGATCAACCTGTGGGACAAAACTGTCTGAGAGTAACCCTTGAGTGCCAGATCTTTCCACTGGAACAGTATACCCAAATGAGAAAGAACCAGAAAAGTCATTCTGGTAATATGTCAAAACAGGGTTCTATAACACCCCCAAAAGATCACAGTAACTCTCCACAATGGATCCAAACCAAAAAGAAATCTCTGAATTGCCAGATAAATAATTCAGAAGGTTGATTATTAAGCTACTCAAGGAGGCACCAGAGAAAGGTGCAAACCAATTTTTAAAAAAAATTTAATAGAGGATATGAATTAAAAAGTCTCCAGAGAAATAGATATCATACAGAAAAGACAATCACAACTTTTGGAAACAAAAGACACACTTGGATATAATTAAACTAAAATGCTTCTGCACAGCAAAAGAAACTATCATCAGAGTGAGCAGGCAACCTATAGAATGGGAGAAAATTTTTGCAATCTATCCATCTGACAAAGGGCTAATATCCAGAGTTTACAAATAACTTAAACAAATTTACAAGAAAAAAACAACCCCATCAAAAAAGTGGGCAAAGGATATGAACAGACACTTCTCAAAAGAAGACATTTATGCAGCCAACAAACATGTTTTAAAAAGCTCATCATCACTGGTCATCAGAGCAATGCAAGTCAAAACCACAATGAGATACCATCTCATGCCAGTTAGAATGGTGATCATTAAAACGTCAGGAAACAACAGATGCTGGAGAGGATGTGGAGAAATAGGAATGCTTTTACACCATTAGTGGGAGTGTGAGTTAGTTCAACTATTGTGGAAGACAGCATGGTGATTCCACAAGGATCTAGAAACAGAAATACCATTTGACCCTGCAATCCCGTTACTGGGTATATACTCAAAGGATTATAAATTATTCTACTATAAAGATACATGCACCCATATATTTATTGCAGCACTATTTACAATAGCAAAGACATGGAACCAACCCAAATACCCATCAATGATAGACTGGATAAGGAAAATGTGGCACATATACACCATGGAATACTATGCAGTCATAAAAAAGGATGAGTTCATGTCCTTTGCAGGGACATGGATGAAGCTGGGACAATCATTCTCAGCAAACTAACAAAAGAACAGAAAACCAAACACTGCCTGTTCTCACTCATAACTGGAAGTTGAACAATGAGAACACATGGACACAGGGAGGGAAACATCACACACTGGGGCCTGTCAGGGTGTGGAAGGCTATGGGAGGGATAGCATTAGGAGAAATAGCTAATATAGATGATGGGTAGATGGGTGAAGCAAACCACTGTGGCACATGTATACCTATGTAACAAAATTGCACATTCTGCACATGTACCCCAGAACTTAAAGTATAATTTTAAAAAAAGACACACTTAAAGAATTGCAAAATACACTGTAAAGTTTCAACAATAGACTTGAACAAGTAAAAGAAAGAACTTCAGAACTCAAACACAAGTCTTTTGAATTAACCCAATCCAACAAAGACAAAGAAAAAAGAATTTTAAAAAATAAAGAACACCTCCAAGAAATTTGAAATTATGTTAAATGACCTAGCAAGAATAATTGGTGTTACGGAGGAAGAAGACAAATCTAAAAGTTTGGAAACTTATTTGAGGGAATAATTGAGGAAAACTTCCCTGGTTTTGATAGAGATCTAGATATTCAAACATAGGAAGCTCGAAGAACACCTGGGAAATTCATCACAGAAAGATTATTACCTAGGCACATAGTCATCAAGTTATCTAAGGTCAAGATGAAGGACAGAATCTTCAAATTAACAGCAGAACCCTGAAAGCCAGAAGGGATTGGGTTCCTATCTTTAGCCTCCTTAAACAAAATAATTATCAGCCAAGAATTTTGTATCCAGAGAAACTAAGCTTCATATGTGAAAGACAGATAAAGTCATTTTTCAGACAAACAAATGCTGAGAGAATTTGCCACTACCAAGCCAACACTACAAGAAATGCTAAAAGGAGTTCTAAACCTTGAAACAAAACATCAAAATACACCAAAATTGAGCCTCCTTAAAGCATAAATTTCACAGGACCTATAAAACAATAACACAATGAAAAAACACAAGGTATTCAGGCAACAATTAGTGTGATGAATAGAACAGTAACTCACATCTCAATACAGATGTTGAATGTAAGTGGCCTAAATGCTCCACTTACAAGATGTGGAATGGTAGAATGGATAAAAATCCACTAACCAAGTATCTTCTGTCTTCAAGAGACTCATCTAATACATAAGGACTCACATAAACTGAAGGTAAAGGGGTAGAAAAAGATATTCCACGCAAATGGACACCAAAAGTGAGCAGGAGTAGTTATTCTGATATCAGACAAAACAGACTTTAAAGCAATAACAGTTAAAAAAGACAAAGAGGGACGTTACATAATAATAAAAGGATTCATCCAACAGGAAAATATCACAATCCTAAATTCATATGCACCTAACACTGGAGCTCTCAAATTTATAGAACAATTATTAATAGACCTAAAAAATGAGATAGACGGCAACTCAATAATAGTGGGGGACTTCAATACTCCAGTGACAATACTAGACAGGTCATCAAGAGAGAAAGTCAACAAAGAAACAATGGACCTGAATCATACTCTGGAACAAATGAACTTAACAGATATTTACAGAACATTCTATCCAACAACTGCAGAATATACTTTTTTTATAAGCACATGAAACATTCTCCAAGATAGGCCATATGATAGGCCACAAAACAAGTCTCAATAAATTTAAGATAATCAAAGTTATATCAAGTACTCTCTCAGACCACAGTGGAATAAAATTGGAAATTAACTCCAAAAAGAACCCTCAAACTACACAAATACATAAAAATAAAATAATCTGCTCTTGAATGATCTTTGGGTCAACAATGGAATCAAGATGGAAATTGAAAAATTCTTTCAACTGAATAATAATAGTAACACAACTTAAAACCTCTGGGATACAGCAAAAGTGGTGTTAGTACAACTAAACAATCTAAGGTCACACCTCAAGGAATTAGAGAAACAAGAACAAACCAGACTCAAACCTAGCAGAAGGAAAGAAATAACAAAGATTAAAGTAAAAAAGAATGAAATTGAAACAAAAAATACAAAGATAAATGAAACAAAAAGCTGGTTCTTTGAAAAGATAAACAAAATCAATGCACCAGGTTCCATCTCCTCCACTCCAGTAGTTCCTAGGTGACTCTACCGTAGCCTCTCTTATCCTATGACCTGCCGGTACTGGGAGATCCATAGGAAGGATGCAAAAATATCCAGAGGCTGCAAAATAGAATCATGTTTGATAGTGCTATAAACAATATGTCAGGCACTGTTCTAAGAAATATTCAGATAGTAACTCATGATATCAAAATGTAGTGTGAGTAGGACATTGTGAATTTAAGCTCAGTTTGACTACAAGAAAAAAACCAGCAATCCTGAGCGGACCCAAAGACCCTCTGAAGGAAGCAGACTGCTCTTGAAGGACCCAGGAGATGCCCCAAATACCGTGAATGCCCCAACTGTGGAAGTGTAAAAAGGGGGAATCCTCTCCCAAACACACACTCCCACTGGAGAAACTGAAGATCTGTTTGTGGGAGAAGTTTCTGACCTTACCTGGAGCTGAGCCAGTTTAGAGAGCCAAGTGAAATACAGGAGTAGAGGAAGCAGCAGAAAGGCCCAGGGAGCTCACTGCATCCCCTAGCAGGCCATTCCTGCCTGGCACCACAGGGATCCATTGGGTGGGTGACCAGAGTAGCAGGGGACATAACTCCACAAGAAGAAGGAAATCTCTAGCTGAACTCTGTAACAATTTGAATGGGGCAAGAAGCCTCCTGGCCAGAACTCAGGGGAGGGTGCAAATCTGGTGTGCAGACTCCACAGGTGGAGGAAGAACCAACCCCTTTTCTCTCGCATCTGGAAGGCGGGTAGCCAAGGGCAAGCTGTCAACCCAGTCACACCCTCCACCTGGAAACAGACTTGAGGCTGTTGTGGGGGCATGATAGGAGTGAGTCTGGCCCTTCATTTTGCATGAGAGCTGGATGAGGCCTGTGACTGCCAGCTTTCCCCCACTTTCCTGACAACCAGCATGACTCAGGACAGACAGCCACAATTCCCCTAGGTACAAAACTCCAGGGACCTGGGAATCCCAACTCTATCCTCCACAGCAGCCACAGCAAGACCCGACCAAGGAGAGTCTGAGCTCAGGCACGCCTAGCCCTGCCCCCACCTGATGGTCCTTCTATATCCACCCTGGTTGTGGAAGACAAAAGGGCATACAATCTTGGGAGTTATAGGGTCCCGCCCACCACCAGTTTCTCTCTATGCTACTATTACAGCTGATGCTTTCCAGAAAGCTACACCTCCTGGCAGGAGGCCAACTGGCACAAAAACAAAACATTAAGCCAGCAAAACTAAGAACCCTCACAGAGTCCATTTCAATTCCTTGCCACCTCCACCAGAACAGGTGCTAGTATCCACAGCTGAGAGACCCATAAACAGTTCACATCACAGGACTCTGTGCAGACAACCCCTAGTACCAGCCCAGAGCCAAGTAGACTTGCTGAGTGGCTAGAACCAAAGAGAGATAACAATCACTGCAGCTTGGCTCACAGGAAGCCACATCCATAAGATAAGGGGAAGAAAACTGCATCAAGGGAACACCCTGTGGGACAAAAGAATCTGAACAGCCTCCAACCCTAGACCTTCCCTCTGATAGAGCCTACCCAAATGAGAAAGAACCAGAAAACCAACCATGGCAATACAACAAAACAAGGCTCTTCAACACCCCCAGAAAATCACACTAGTTCACCAGCAATGGATCCAAACCAAAAAGAAATCCCTGATTTACCTGAAAAAGAATTCAGGAGGTTAGATATTAAGCCAATCAAGGAGGAACCAGAGAAAGGTGAAGTCCAATGCACAAGGAAATCCAAAAAAATAATACAAGAAGTGAAGTGAGAAATATTCAAGGAAATAGATAGCTTAAAGGAAAAACAATCAAAAGTTCATGAAACTTTGGACACACTTTTAGAAATGGGAAATGCTCTGGAAAGTCTCAGCAATAGAATTGAACAAGCAGAAGAAAGAAATTCAGAGCTCAAAGACAAGATCTTTGAATTAACCCAATCCAATGAAGACAAAGAAAAAATAATAAGAAAATATGAAGAAAGTCTCCAAGGAGTCTGGGATAATGTTAAATGACAAAACTTAAGGATAATCAGTGTTCCTGAGGGAGAAGAGACTTCTAAAAGCTTCAAAAAATATTTGGGGGAATAATAGAGGAAAATTCCCTGGCCTTGCTAGAGACCTAGACATCCAAATACAAGATGCACAAAGAACACCTGGAAAATTCATCACAAAAAGATCTTTGCATACACATTGTCATCAGGTTATCTAAAGTTAAGATAAAGGAAAGACTCTTAAGAGTTTTGAGACAGAAGCATCAGGTAACCTATAAATGAAACGTATCAGATTAATAGCAGATTTCTCAGCAGAAACCCTACAAGCTAGCAGGGATTGGTGCCCTATCTTTAGCCTCCTCTAACAAAACAATTGTGAGCCAAGAATTTTGTATCGAGCAAAACTAAGCATCATATATGAAGGAAATATGTGGTCATTTTCAGACAAACAGATGCTGAGAGAATTTGCCATTACCAAGCCACCACTACAGGAACTACTAAAAGGAGCTATAAATCTTGAAATAAACCCTGGAAACACATCAAAACAGAACCTCTTTAAAACTAAAATCACACAGGACCTACAAAACAAAAAATACATGTTAAAAAGCAAAAGCAAAAAACAAAAGTACACAGTCAACAAAATGCATGATAAATGCAATGATACCTCATATTTCAACACTAACATTGAATGTAAATGACCTAAATGCTCCACTTAAAAGATACAGAACCACAGAATTGATAAGAACTCATAAACCAACTATCTGCTGCCTTCAGGAGACTCACCTAACATATAAGGACTCACAGAAACTTAAAGTAAAGGGGTGGAAAAAGGCATTTCATACAAATGGACACCAAAAGTGTTCAGGGGTAGCTATTCCTATATCAGACAAAACAAATTTTAAAGCAACAGCAGTTAAAAGAGACAAGGAGGGACATTATATAATGGTAAAAGGCCTTGTCCAACAGGAAAATATCACAGTCCTAAATATATACACACCTAACACTGGAGCTTCCAAATTTATAAAACAATTACCAATAGACCTAAAAAATAAGATAGACAGCAACACAATAATAGTGGAGGACTTCAGTACTCCACTGACAGCACTAGACAGGTCATCAAGACAGAAAGTCAACAAAGAAACAATGGATTTAAACCATACCTTGGAACAAATAGACTTTACAGATATATACAGAACATTTCAACCACCAACTGCAGAATACACATTCTATTCAACAGTGCATGGAAATTTTGCCAAGATAGACCATGTGATAGGCTATAAAATGAGACAATAAATTTAAGAAAATTGAAGTTATATCAAGCACTCTCTCAGACCACAGTGGAATAAAACTGGAAAACAACTCCAAAAAGACCATCCAAAACCACACAAATACATGGAAATTAATAACTTGCTCCTGAATGAGCACTGAGTCAAAAAGGAAATAAAGTTGGAAATTTAAAAATTTTTCAAACTGAATGACAGTAATGACAATTTACCAAAACCTCTGGGATACAGCAAAGGCAGTGCTAAGATGAAATTTATAGCCCTAAATGCCTACATCAAAAAGACTGAAACAGCAAACTGACATTGTAAGGTCACACCTCAAGGAACTAGAGAAGCAAGAACAAACCAAACCCAAACCCAGCAGAAGAAAAGAAATAACTAATATCGAAGCAGACCTAAACGAAATTGAAACAAAAAATACAAAAGATAAATGAAACAAAAAGCTGATTTTTTGAAATAAAATTGATAGACCAATAGCAAGGTTAATTAAGAAAAGAAGAGAGAAAATCCAAATAACCTCACTAAGAAATGAAACAGAAGATATTACTACTAACACACTGAAATACAAAAGATCATTCAAGGCCACTTTGAACACCTTTATGCACATAAACTAGACGACCTACAAGAGATGGATATATTCCTGAAAAGATACAAACCTCCTAGCTTAAATCAGGAAGAATTAGATATCCTGAACAGATCAGTGAAAAGCAGTTAGATTGAAATGGTAATTTAAAAATTACTAACAAAGAAAAGTTCAGGACCAGACAGATTCCCGCAGAATTCTACCAGATATTCAAAGAAGAATTGGTACCAATAGTTTTGACACTACTCCACAAGATAGAGAAAGAAGGAACCCTCCCTAATTCACTCTATGAAGCCAGCATCACCCTAATACCAAAACGAGGGAAGGGCATAATCAAAAACTAAAACTACAGACCAATATCCTTGATTGATACAGATGCTAAAATTCTTAACAAAATACCAGCTAACTAAATCCAACAACATATCAAAAAGATAATCCACCATGATCAAGTGGGTTTCATCCCAGGGATGTAGGGATGAAATAGAAACTAGAAAAATAATTTTAAAAAACAATAGAAAGAAGAATAGAATGAAACAGTGAATTGGTTTTTTTTTTTTCTTTTTGTTTTTGTTTTTTTTTTTGGTAGAGATGGAGTCTTGCTATTTTGCCTAGGCTGGTTTCAAACTCCTGGCCTAAAGTGATCCTCTCTCCTTGGCCTCCCAAAGTGCTGGAATTACAAACATGAGCCATGGCACCCAACTTGCATCTGCTTCTTAAATGCCATCAGCTGAATGGTCTTTTTGCCAAAGAGGAATATTTTGGGGTAGCATATTGTGGTCTTCCACAAAACAAAATGGCTCATCCTTAAATTCATAAAACTACAAGCAAGTGTTAATGCAGCAACCCTCCCTGACTCCATGACTGTGGCATTATAGAGTTGATATCCTAACCGTCTTTGTCCCAGAGTTTTTTTTCCCATGCTACTTTATTCAGGCACACACACCAATACTTCAGAACATGTATAATCATCCATGCTTCAGGGAAGTTTGAGGAATCACTGTTTAAAAAATTATTTAACACATCTTGATGTAATAATCCTCACAGCTAATGATTGTTATCCTAGGGACACAACATTGGATAGAAATAAAAATGATGTGTAGTTCCTTTTTACATATATATATATGTGTATATATATACATATATACATATACACACATATATAAATACACACATATATATACACACACACACATATATACACACACACACACACATTTATTTTTTTTTTTTGAGATAGGGTCTCACTTTGATGCCCAGGCTGGAATGCAGTGGTGCGATCTCGACTTCCTGGGCTCAGGTGATTCTCCCACTTCAGCCTCCTCCAGTCGCTGGGACTACAAGCATGTGCCACCATACCCAGCTAATTTTTTGTAGAGATGGGGTTTCACTATGTTCCCTAGGCTGGTCTTGAACTCCTGGGCTCAAGTGATCCACCCACCTCAGCCTTTCAAACTGCTGGGATTACAGGTGTGAGCCACTGTGCCCGGACCAATGTTTAGCTCTTAAATAAGATATAGGGAACTAGGAGAGATTTTACAAATTTAATCATGGTACTGATACAGCTCTGATGACCGGAGGAACACCAGGGTCCTTGGTCCTGCTCCAATAGGATTAATGTCACAGACACATGTGGAGTGATTTTGAGGAGTGAAAAGTTTACTAGGCAAGAAAGAAGAAAACAGCTCCCCTGTACAGAGACAAAGGAGGAGGGCTTGGAACAAAGAGAAACCTCGTGTGCGGCAGAAAGGTGGTATATTATATTGGGAGGCTGAAGGAGGACCTTAGACCTTTACTGTGCAAATGCAGGTCGCCATCATGGTTTGAACACATACTGTTATGTCAGTGTGGCCATGACACTTGGCACACCTGGTGACAAGGAGAAGATGGCAGGAATCACCATGTTGGGTAGACCCGGTTTCTATTTGCTGGTATTTGCATATCAAAGCTTGCTGGCCTGGCTCTTCTTTTATATTTTTGAACTTTCTTCTTTTTATATACATATATTTTTTTTTATTATACTTTAAGTTCTAGGGTACATGTGCACAATGTGCAGGTTTGTTACATATGTATACATGTGCCATGTTAGTGTGCTTCATCCTTTAACTCATCATTTATATGAGGTATATCTCCTAATGCTATCCCTCCTCCCTCACCCAACCCCACAACAGGCCCTGGGGTGTAATGTTCCCCTTCCTGTATCCAAGTGTTCTCCCTGTTCAATTCCCACCTATGAGTGAGAACATGCAGTGATCGTTTTTTTCCCTTGCGATAGTTTGCTGAGAATGATGGTTTCCAGCTTCATCCATGTCCCTACAAAGGACATGAACTCATCCTTCTTTATGGCTGCATAGTATTCCATGGTGTGTATGTGCCACATTTTCTTAATCCAGTCTATCATTGTTGGACATTTGGGTTGGTTCCAAGTCTTTGCTAATGTGAATAGTGCCACAATAAACATACGTGTGCATGTGTCTTTATAGCAACATGATTTATATTCCTTTGGGTATATACCCAGTAATGAGATGGCTGGGTCAAATGGTATTTCTAGTTCTAGATCCCTGAGGAATCACCACACTGTCTTCCACAATGGTTGAACTAGCTTACATTCCACCAACAGTGTAAAAGTGTTCCTATTTCTCCACATCCTCTCCAGCACCTGTTGTTTCCTGACTTTTCAATGATCACCATTCTAACTGGTGTGAGATGATATCTCATTGTGCTTTTGATTTGCATTTCTCTGATGGCCAGTGATGATGAGCATTTTTTCATGTGTTTGTTGGCTGCATAAATGTCTTCTTTTGAGAAGTGTCTCTTCATATCCTTTGCCCACTTTTTCATGGGGTTGTTTGTTTTTTTCTTGTAAATTTGTTTGAGCTCTTTGTAGATTCTGGATATTAGCCCTTTGCCAAATGAGTAGATTGCAAAAATTTTCCCCCATCCTGTAGGTTGCCTGTTCACTCTGATGGTAGTTTCTTTTGCTGTGCAGAAGCTCTTGAGTTTAATTAGATCCCATTTGTCAATTTTGGCTTTTGTTGCCATTGCTTTTGGTGTTTTAGACATGAAGTCCTTGCCCATGCCTATATCCTGAATGGTATTGCCTAGGTTTTCTTCTAGGGTTTTTATGGTTTCAGGTTTAACATTTAAGTCTTTAATCCATCTTGAATTAATTTTTGTATGAGGTGTAAGGAAGGGATCCAGTTTCAGCTTTCTACATATGTCTAGCCAGTTTTCCCAGCACCATTTATTAAATAGGGAATCCTTTCCCGATTTCTCATTTTTGTCAGGTTTGTCAAAGATCAGATGGTTGTAGATGTATGATATTATTTCTGAGGGCTCTGTTCTGTTCTGTTCCAATGGTCTATATCTCTGCTTTGGTATGAGTACCATGCTGTTTTTGTTACTGTAGCCTTGTAGTATAGTTTGAAGTCAGGTAGTGTGATGCCTCCAGCTTTGTTCTTTTGGCTTAGGATTGACTTGGGAATGCAGGCTCTTTTTTGGTTTCATATGAACTTAAAAGTAGTTTTTTCCAATTCTCTGAAGAGAATCATTGGTAGCTTGATGGAGATGGTGTTGAATCTATAAATTACCTTGGGCAGTATGGCCATTTTCACGATATTGATTCTTCCTATCCATGAGAATGTAATCTTTTTCCATTTGTTTGTATCCTCTTTTATTTTGTTGAGCAGTGGTTTGTAGTTCTCCTTGAAGAGGTCCTTCACGTCCCTTGTAAGTTGGATTCCTAGGTATTTTATTCTCTTTGAAGCAATTGTGAATGGGAGTTCACTCATGATTCGGCTCTCTGTCTGTTGTTGGTGTATAAGAATGCTTGTGATTTTTGCACATTGATTTTGTGTCCTGAGACTTTGCTGAAGGTGCTTATCAGCTTAAGGAGATTTTGGGCTGGGACGATGGGGTTTTCTAGATATACAATCATGTCATCTGCAAACAGGGACAATTTGACTTCCTCTTTTCCTAATTGAATACCATTTATTTTCTTCTCCTGCCTAATTGCCCTGGCCAGAACTTCCAACACTATGTTGAATAGAAGTGGTGAGAGAGGGCATCCCTGTCTTGTGCCAGTTTTCAAAGGGAATGCTTCCAGTTTTTGCCCATTCAGTATGATATTGGCTGTGGGTTTGTCATAAATGCCTCTTATTATTTTGAGGTACATCCCATGAATACCCAATTTATTGAGAGTTTTTAGCATGAAGGGATGTTGAGTTTTCTCAAAGGCCTTTTCTGCATCTATTGAGATAATCATGTGGTTTTTGTCTTTGGTTCTGTTTATATGCTGGATTACATTTATTGATTTGTATATGTTCAACCAGCCTTGCATCCCAGGGATGGAGCCAACTTGATCTTGGTGGATAAGATTTTTGATGTGCTGCTGGATTTGGTTTGCCAGTATTTTATTGAGGATTTTTGCATCAATGTTCATCAGGGATATTGGTCTAAAATTCTCTTTTTTTGTTGTGTCTCTGGCAGGCTTTGGTATCAGGATGATGCTGGCCTCATAAAATGAGTTAGGGAGGATTCCCTCTTTTTCTATTGATTGGAATAGTTTCAGAAGGAATGGTACCAGCTCCTCATTATACCTGTGGTAGAATTTGGCTGTGAGGAAGGGGAACATCACACTTTGGGGACTGTTGTGGGGTGGGGGGAGGGGGGAGGGATAGCATTGGGAGATATACCTAATGCTAGATGACGAGTTGGTGGGTGCAGTGCACCAGCATGGCACATGTATACATATGTAACTTACCTGCACATTGCGCACATGTACCATAGAGCCTAAAGTATAATAATAATAAGAAGAAGAAGAATAAAAATAAGAATAATAAGAAAAAGAAAAAAAAAGAATTTGGCTGTGAATCCGTCTGGTCCTGGACTTTTTTTGGTTTGTAGGCTCTTAATTATTGCCTCAATTTCAGCTACTGTTATTGGTCTATTCAGGGATTCAACTTCTTCCTGGTTTAGTCTTGGGAGGGTGTATGTGTTGAGAAATTTATCCATTTCTTCTAGATTTTCCACTTTATTTGCATAGAGGTGTTTATAGTATTCTCTGATGGTAGTTTGTATTTCTGTGGGATCGGTGGTGATATCTCCTTTATCATTTTTTGTTGCATCTATTTGATTCTTCTCTTTCTTCTTCTTTATTAGTCTTGCTAGCAGTCTATCAATTTTGTTGATCTTTTCAAAAAACCAGCTCCTGGATTCATTGATTTTTTGAAGGATTTTTTGTGTCTCTATTTCCTTCAATTCTGCTCTGATCTTAGTTATTTCTTTTTTTTTATACTTTAAGTTTTAGGGTACATGTGTACAACGTGAAGGTTTGTTACATATGTATACATGTGCCATGTTTGTGTGCCGCACCGATTAACTCTTCATTTAACATTAGGCATATCTCCTAATGCTATCCCTCCCCCCTCCCCCACCCCACAACAGGCCCCAGTGTGTGATGTTCCTCTTCCTGTGTCCATGTGTTCTCAGTGTTCAATTCCCACCTATGCGTGAGAAGTTATTTCTTGCTTACTGCTAGCTTTTGAATGTGTTTTCTCTTGCTTCTCTGGTTATTTTAATTGTGATGTTAGGGTGTCAATTTTAGATCTTTCCTGCTTTCTCTTGTGGGCACTTAGTGCTACAAATTTCCCTCTACACACTGCTTTAAATGTGTCCCAGAGATTCTGTAATGTTGTGTCTTTGTTCTCATTGGTTTCAAAGAACATCTTTATTTCTGCCTTCATTTCGTTATGTACCCAGTAGTCACTCAGGAGCAGGTTGCTCAGTTTCCATATAGTTGAGTGGTTTTGAGTGAGTTTCTTAATCCTGAGCTCTAATTTGATTGCACTGTGGTCTGAGAGAGACAGTTTGTTATAATTTCTGTTCTTTTACATTTGCTGAGGAGTGCTTTACTTCCAACTATGTGGTCAATTTTGGAATAAGTGCAATGTGGTGCTGAAAAGAATGTATATTCTGTTGATTTTGGGTGGAGAGTTCTGTAGATGTCTATTAGGTCTGCTTGGTGCAGAGCTGAGTTCAATTCCTGGATATCCTTGTTAACTTTCTGTCTCATGGATCTGTCTAATGTTGACAGTGGGGTGTTAAAATCCCCCATTATTATTGTGTGGGAGTCTAAGTCTCTTTGTAAGTCTCTAAGGACTTGCTTTATGAATCTGGGTGCTCCTGTATTGGGTGCATATATGTTTAGGATAGTTAGCTCTTCTTGTTGAATTGATCCCTTTACCATTATGTAATGGCCTTCTTTGTCTCTTTTGATCTTTGTTGGTTTAAAGTCTGTTTTATCAGAGACTAGGATTGCAACCCCTGCCTTTTTTTTTTTTTTTCCATCTGCTTGGTAGATCTTCCTCCATCCCTTTATTTTGAGCCTATGTGTGTCTCTGCACATGAGATGGGTTTCCTGACTACAGCACACTGATGGGTTTTGACTCTTTATCCAATTTGCCAGTCTGTGTCTTTTAATTGGATCATTTAGCCCATTTTCATTTAAGGTTAATATTGTTATGTGTGAATTTGATCCTGCCATTATGATATTAGCTGGTTATTTTGCTTGTTAGTTGATGCAGTTTCTTCCTAGCTTCGATGGTCTTTAGAATTTGGCATGATTTTTTAGTGGCTGGTACCAGTTGTTCCTTTGCATGTTTAGTGCTTCCTTCAGGAGTTCTTGTAAGGCAGGCCTGGTGGTGACAAAATCTCTCAGCATTTGCTTGCCTGTAAAGGATTTTATTTCACCTTTACTTGTGAAACTTAGTTTGGCTAGGTATGAAATTCTGGGGGGAAATTCTTTTCTTTAAGAATGTTGAATATTGGCCCCCACTCTCTTCTGGCTTGTAGAGTTTCTATGGAGAGATCCACTGTTAGTCTGATGGGCTTCCCTTTGTGGGTAACCCGACTTTTCTCTCTGGCTGCCCTTAACATTTTTTCCTTCATTTCAACTTTGGTGAATCTGACAATTATGTGTCTTGGAGTTGCTCTTCTCGAGGAGTATCTTTGTGGTGTTCTCTGTGTTTCCTTTGAATATTGGCCTGCCTTGCTAGATTGGGGAAGTTCTCCTGGATAATATCCTGAAGAGTGTTTTCCAACTTGGTTCCATTCTCCCCATCACTTTCAGGTACACCAATCAAATATAGATTTGGTCTTTTCACATAGTCCCATATTTCTTCGAGGCTTTGTTCATTTCTTTTTGCTCTTTTTTCTCTAAACTTCCCTTTCACTTCATTTCATTCATTTGATCTTCAATCACTGATACCCTTTCTTCCAGTTTTTTGAATCAGCTACTGAAACTTGTGCATGCATCACGTAGTTCTTGTGCCATGGTTTTCAGCTCCATCAGGTGATTTAAGGTCTTCTCTATGCTGTTTATTTTAGTTAGCCATTCATCTAATCTTTTTTCAAGGTTTTTAGCTTCTTTGCAATGGGTTTGAACATCTTCCTTTAGCTCAGAGAAGTTTGTTGTTACCTATCATCTGAAGCCTTCTTCTCTCAACTCATCAAAGTCATTCTCCATCCAGCTTTCTTCTGTTGCTGGCGAGAAGCTGTGTTCCTTTTGAGGAGAAGAGGTGCTCTGATTTTTAGAATTTTCAGCTTTTCTGCTCTGGTTTATCACCATCTTTGTGGTTTTATCTACCTTTGGTCTTTGATGATGGTGATGTACAGATGGGGTTTTGGTGTGGATATCCTTTCTGTTAGTCTTCCTTTTAACAGTCAGGAACCTCAGCTTCAGGTCTGTTAGAGTTTGCTGGAGGTCCCCCCCAGATGCTGTTTTCCTGGGTATCACCAGCAGAGGCTGCAGAACCACAAATATGGCAGGACAGCAAATGTTGCTGCCTGATCGTTCCTCTGGAAGCTTCGTCTCAGAGGTGCACCCGGTCATATGAGGTGTCAGTCAGCCCCTACTGGCAGGTGCCTCCCAGTTAGGCTACTCAGGGGTCAGGGACCCACTTAAGGAGGCAGTCCGTCCATTCTCAGATCTCAAACTGTGTGCTGGGAGAACCATTGCCCTCTTCAAAGCTCAGTTGGAAATTCAGAAATTGCCCATCTTCTGCATCACTCACACTGGGAGCTGTAGACTGGAGCTGTTCCTATTCTGCCATCTTGGAACCTCTAAGATGAAAAGAAATTTATTTTTTACAGTTGTGAAGCCTGACAAGTGCAAGTCAAGAAGGTGTATCTGGTGATGGCCTTCCTACTCTTGGGGACCCTGCAGAGTCCCAAGGTGGCACAGGGCATCTTGTGGTGAGGGAGCTGAGCATGCAGACATGCTAGGTCAGATCTCTCTTCCTCTTCTTATAAAGCCAGTATTTCCACATCCATGATAAACTATTAATCCATTAATCTGTGAAAGGATTAGTCTATTTATAAGGACCAAGCCTTCATGATCCAATCACCACTTAAAGGCCCTACCTTTCAATATTGCTAAATTGGAATTTAAGTTTCAATGCAAGTTTTGGAGGAGACATTCAGACCATACCATTATTCCCCTGAGCTCCTAAAACTTGTGTTCTTCTCACATACAAATATGTTCATTCCACCCCCAAAGCCCCAAAGTCTTAACTTGTTCCCACACCAACTCTAAAGGCCAAAGTCCAAAGTCTCATCTGTGAGGCTGTGAAAGACTCACTCCCATTCCAAAAGGGAGAAAATAGGCAAGAAGAAAGGGATAACAGGCCTGAAGCAAGTTTAAAACCCAAGAAAGTAGACATTCGGTCCTAAGACTCCAAAATAATCCCCTTTGACTCCATGTCTGGCACCCTCTGCACTTGGTTTGATGATTTGGTCCCCCAAAGCCTAAGTAGGCCTGCCCGTATGACTTTGCTAGGCTTAGTCCATTCAAATCTCCCATGCTGGCATTGCACATTGGTAGCTCTAAAGTTCTGGAGTTTCAGCAGCAGTTCTACTCCCATGACTCCACTAAGCATGGCCCTAGTGAGGACTCTCTGCAGTGGCCTCACTCCCAGAGCCACACCAGCCCCATGGTGGGGACTCTGTAGCAGCTCCCACTCCACATTTCTGCTCAGTATTGCTTTGATCAAGGCTCTCTGTGGTGGCTCCACCACTGTGACACATCTCTGCTGAGAACTTCAGAATTTTGAAGCCATTCTTTGAAATCTGGGTGGAGGCTGCCAAGCCTCCACAGCTCTCATTTTCTGAAAGCCTGCAGAATTAGCACCACATGGACACTACCAAAGTTTATAACTTGTGCCTTGCAGAGCTGCAACATGAGCATCACCAGGGGCAACTTGACCCATGACTGAGGCAGCCATGGAGCACTGTGCTAAAATGTAGGAAGCAGAATCCTGAGGCAACCCTGGGCAGTGAACCCATGAAGATCACCCCAGGCCTATCCCCTGAAAGCATTCTGCCCTCCTAGACCTCTTGGCCTGTGATGATAGACGCAGCATTGAAGATCTCTGAAATGTCTTCAGGGTATTTTTTCCATTGTTTTGAGAAATAGTACCTGACTCTTCTTCACCTTTGCTAATCTTTTTAGCAAACGGTCCTGCACTCCTGGTTTCCTCTCCTGAACATGATTTTTCACTCTACATGGCCAGGCTGAAAGTCTTTCAAATATTTCTACTCTGCTTCCCCTTTAATTATAAATTATGTTTTTAAATTGTTTCTTTGTTCCTGAATCTCAGTGAAAGTGGCCAAAAGCAACCATGCAGCTCCTTCTGTTTTGTTTAGACATTTCTTCTGCCACATGCCCTGGTTCATCAATCTCAAGTTTGATGAACAAAGCTCTCAAGCATTGACACAGCTCAGCCAAGTTCTTGTCCAATTTATAACAGGGATGGACTTTCCACCAGTTTCCAAAAACTTGCTCCTCAGTTTCATGTGAAATTTTATCAGAATGGATTTTACTGTTCATATTTCTTTTTATTATTATACTTTAAGTTCTGGGGTACATGTGCACAATGTGCAGGTTTGTTACATAGGTACACACGTGCCATGGTTGTTTTCTGCACCCATCAACTCATCATTTACATTAGATATTTCTCCTAGTGCTATCCATCCCCCAGCCCTCCAGCCCCTGAGAGGCCCCAGTGTGTGATGTTCCCCATCCTGTGTCCAAGTATTTTCATTTTTCAATTCCCACCTATGAGTGAGAACATGCGGTGTTTGGTTTTCTGTCCTTGTGACAGTTTGCTGAGAATGAGGGTTTCCAGCTTCATCTATGTCCCTGCAAAAGACATGAACTCATCCTTTTTTATGGCTGCATAGTATTCCATGGTGTATATGTGCCACATTTTCTTAATGCAGTCTATCATTGATGGACATTTGGGTTTGTTCCAAGTCTTTGCTATTGTGAATAGTGCCACAATAAACATACATGTGCAAGTGTCTTTATTATAGAATGATTTATAATCCTTTAGGTACATACCTAGTAATGGGATCACTGGGTCAAATGGTATTTCTAGTTCTAGATCCTTGAGGAATCGCCACACTGTCTTCCACAGTGGTTGAACTAATTTACACTCCCACCAACAGTGTAAAAGCATTCTATTTCTCCACATCCTCTCCAGCATCTGTTGTTTCCTGACTTTAATGATCACCATTCTAACTAGCATGAGATGGTATCTCATTGTGGTTTTGATTTGCATTTCTCTGATGACCAGTGATGATGAGTACCTTTTCATGTGTCTGTTGGCTGCATAAATGTCTTCTTTTAAGAAGTGTCTTTTCATATCTTTTGCCCACTTTTTGATGGGGTTGTTTGTTTGTTTTTAATTTATTTAAGTTTTTGGAGATTCTGGATATTAGCCCTTTGTCAGATGGTTAGATAGCAAAAATTTTCTCTCACTCTGTAGGTTGCCTGTTCACTCTGATGGTAGCTTCTTTCATATTTCTATCAGCATTCTGGTCATAACCATTCAACCAATCTCTAAGAAGTTCCATGTTTTTCCTAGTCTTGTTGTATTCTAGGCACCCACTAGACTATAGGTTTTTTCTAGCCTACCCTTCCAAATTCTTTCAGCTTCTGCCAAGTATTGACTTTTAAAGCTGCTTCCACATCTTCAAGGGTTTGTAATTAGCAACATGTGTGTTCCTGGAAAAAGTTGAACGTGGTTAAGATCTTGCATATAGGGGTGGAGCCAAGATGGCCGAATAGGAACAGCTCTGGTCTACAGCTCCCAGCCTAAGCGATGCAGAAGATGGGTGATTTCTGCATTTCCATCTGAGGTACTGGTTTCATCTCACTAGGGAGTGCCAGACAGTGGGTGCAGGACAGTGGGTGCAGCACACCGTGCATGAGCCGAAGCAGGTCATTGCCTCACTCAGGAAGTGCAAGGGGTCAGGGAGTTCCCTTTCCTAGTCAAAGAAAGGGGTGACAGATGGCACCTGGAAAATTGGGTCACTCCCACCCTAATACTGAGATTTTCCAATGGGCTGAAAAAATGGCACACCAGGAGATTATATCCTGCACCTGGCTCAGAGGGTCCTATGCCCACGGAGTCTTGCTGATTGCTAGCACAGCAGTCTGAGATCAAACTGCAAGTCGGCGATGAGGCTGGGGGAGGGGCCTCTGCCATTGCCCAGGCTTGATTAGGCAAACAAAGCAGCCAGGAAGCTCGAACTGGGTGGAGCCCACCACAGCTCAAGGAAGCCTGCCTGCCTCTGTAGGCTCCACCTCTGAAGGCAAGGCACAGACAAACAAAAAGACAGCAGTAAACTCTGCAGACTTAAATGTCCATCTGACAGCTTTGAAGAGAGTAGTGGTTCTCCAAGCACGTAGCTGGAGATCTGAGAACAGGCAGACTGCCTCCTCAAGTGGGTCTTTGACCCCCAAGCAGCCTAACTGGGAGGTACCCCCCAGTAGGGGCAGACTGACACCTCACACAGCCGGGTACTCCTCTGAGACAAAACTTCCAGAGGAATGATCAGGCAGCAACATTTGCTGTTCACCAATATCCACTGTTCTGCAGCCTCCACTGCTGATAACCAGGCAAACAGGGTCTGGAGTGGACCTCCAGCAAACTACAACAGACCTGCAGCTGAGGGTCCTGTCTGTTAGAAGGAAAACTAACAAACAGAAAGTACATCCACACCAAAAACCCTTCTGTACATCATCATCATCAAAGACCAAAAGTAGATAAAACCACAAAGATGGGGAAAAAACAGAGCACAAAAACTGGAAACTCTAAAAAGCAGAGTGCCTCTCCACCTCCAAAGGAATGCAGCTCTTCATGAGCAATGGAACAAAGCTGGACAGAAAGTGACTTTGATGAGCTGAGAGAAGAAGGCTTCAGATGATCAAACTACTCTGAGCTACAGGAGGAAATTCAAACCAATGGCAAAGAAGTTAAAAAACTTTGAAAAAAAATTAAACAAATGGATAGCTAGAATAATTAATGCAGAGAAGTCCTTAAAGGAGCTGATGGAGCTGAAAGCCAAGGCTTGAGGACTATGTGAAGAATGCAGAAGCCTCAGGAGCTGATGCAATCAACTAGAAGAAAGGGTATCAGTGATGGAAGACAAAATGAATGAAATGAAGTGAGAAGGGAAGTTTAGAGAAAAAAGAATAAAAAGAAACGAGCAAAGCCTCCAAGAAATATGGGACTATGTGAAAAGACCAAATCTACATCTGATTGGTGTACCTGAAAATGACGGGGAGAATGGAAACAAGTTGGAAAACACTCTGCAGGATATTATCCAGGAGAACTTCCCCAATCTAGCAAGGCAGGCCAACATTCACATTCAGGAAATACAGAGAACACCACAAAGATACTCCTCGAGAAGAGCAACTCCAAGACACATAATTGTCAGATTCACCAAAGTTGAAATGAAGGAAAAAATGTTAAGGGCAGCCAGAGAGAAAAGTTGGGTTACCCACAAAGGGAAGCCCATCAGACTAACAGCAGATCTCTCAGCAGAAACTCTACAAGCCAGAAGAGAGTGGGGGCCAACATTCAACATTCTTAAAGAAAAGAGTTTTCAACCCAGAATTTCATATCCAGCCAAACTAAGCTTCATAAGTGAAGGTGAAATAAAATACTTTACAGACAAGCAAATGCTGAGAGATTTTGTCACCACCAGGCCTGCCCTAAAAGAGCTCTGAAGGAAGCACTAAACATGGAAAGGAACAACTGGTACCAGCCACTGAAAAAACATGTCAAAATGTAAAGACCATCAAGGCTAGGAAGAAACTGCATCAACTACTGAGCAAAATAACCAGCTAACATCAAAATGACAGGACCAAATACATACATAACAATATTAACTTTAAATGTAAATGGGCTAAATGCTCCAATTAAAAGACACAGACTGGCAAATTGGATAAAGAGTCAAGACCCATCAGTGTGCTGTATTCAGGAAACCCATCTCACATGCAGAGACACACAGAGGCTCAAAATAAAGGGATGGAGGAAGATCTACCAAGCAAATTGAAAACAAAAAAAGGCAGGGGTTGCAATCCTAGTATGTGATAAAACAGACTTTAAACCAACAAAGATCAAAAGAGACAAAGAAGGCCATTACATAATGGTAAAGGGATCAATTCAACAAGAAAACTAACTATCCTAAATATATATGCACCCAATACAGGAGCACCCAGATTCATAAAGCAAGTCCTGAGTGGCCTACAAAGAGACTTAGACTCCCACACAATAATAATGGGAGGCTTTAACACCCCACTGTCAACATAAGACAGATCAACAAGACAGAAAGTTAACGAGGATACCCAGGAATTGAACTCAGCTCTGCACCAAGCAGACCTAATAAACATCTACAGAACTCTCCACCCAAAATCAACAGAATATACATTTTTTTCAGCACCACACCACACCTATTCCAAAATTGACCACATAGTTGGAAGTAAAGCACTCCTCAGCAAATGTAAAAGAAAAGAAATTATAACAAACTGTCTCTCAGACCACAGTGCAATCGAACTAGAGCTCAGGACTAAGAAACTCACTCAAAACCACTCCACTACACAGAAACTGAGCAACCTGCTCCTGAATGACTACTGGGTACATAATGAAATGAAGGCAGAAATAAAGATGTTCTTTGAAACCAACAAGAACAAAGACACAACATACCAGAATATCTGGGACACATTCAAAGCAGTGTGTAGAGGGAAATTTGTAGCACTAAATGCCCACAAGAGAAAGCAGGAAAGATCTAAAATTGACACCCTAACATCAAAATTAAAGAACAGATGTGAAGGACCTCTTCAAGGAGAACTGCAAACCACTGCTCAATGAAATAAAAGAGGATACAAACAAATGGAAGAACATTCCATGCTCATGGGTAGGAAGAATCAATATTGTGAAAATGGCCATACTGCCCAAGGTAATTTATAGATTCAATGCCATCCCCACCAAGCTACCAATGACTTTCTTCACAGAATTGGAAATAACTACTTTAAAGTTCATATGGAACCAAAAAAGAGCCTGCAATCCCAAGTCAATCCTAAGCCAAAAGAACAAAGCTGGAGGCATCACGCTACCTGAATTCAAACTATACTACAAGGCTACAGTAACCAAAACAGCATTGTACTGGTACCAAAACAGAGATATAGATCAATGGAACAGAACAGATCCCTCAGAAATAATGCCACATATCTACAACCATCTGATCTTTGACAAACCTGACAAAAACAAGAAATGCGGAAAGGATTCCCTATTTAATAAATGGTGTTGGGAAAACTGGCTAGCCGTAAGTAGAAAGCTGAAACTGGATCCCTTCCTTATACCTTATTCAAAAATTAATTCAAGATGGATTAAAGACTTACATGTTAGACCTAAAACCATAAAAACCCTAGAAGAAAACCTAGGCAATACCATTCAGCACATAGGCATGGGCAAGGACTTCATGTCTAAAACACCAAAAGCAATGACAACACAAGTCAAAATTGACAAATGGGATCTAATTAAACTAAAGAGCTTCTGCACAGCAAAAGAAACTACCATCAGAGTGAACATGCATCTTACAAAATGGGAGAAAATTTTTGCAACCTACTTATCTGATAAAGGGCTAATATCCAGAATCTACAATGAACTCCAACAAATTTACAAGACAAAAACAAACAACCCCATCAAAAAGTGGGTGAAGGATATGAACAGACACTTCTCAAAAGAAGACATTTATGCAGCCAAAAAACACATGAAAAATGCTCATCATCACTGGCCATCAGAGAAATGCAAACCAAAACCACAATGAGATACCATCCCACACCAGTTAGAATGGCAATCATTAAAAAGTCAGGAAACAACAGGTGCTGGAGAAGATGTGGAGAAATAGGAACACTTTTACACTGTTGGTGGGACTGTAAACTAGTCCAACCATTGTGGAAGTCGGTGTGGTGATTCCTCAGGGATCTAGAACTAGAAATACCATTTGACCCAGCCATCCCATTACTGGGTATATACCCAAAGGATTATAAATCATGCTGCTATAAAGACACATGCACACGTTTGTTTATTGTGGCACTATTCACAATAGCAAAGACTTGGAACCAAGCCAAATGTCCAACAACAATAGACTGGATTAAGAAAATGTGGCACATATACACCATGGAATACTATGCAGCCATAAAAAATGAAGAGTTCATGTCCTTTCTAGGGACATGGATGAAACTGGAAACCATCATTCTCAGCAAACTATCACAAGGACAAAAAACCAAACATTGCATGTTCTCTCTCACAGGTGGGAATTGAACAATGAGAACACATGGACACAGGAAGAACATCACACTCCGGGGACTGTTGTGGGGTAGGGGGAAGGGGGAGGGATAGCATTAGGAGATATACTTAATGCTAAATGATGAGTTAATGGGTGCAGCACACCAACATGGCACATGTATACATATGTAACAAACCTGCACATTGTGTACATGTACCCTAAAACTTAAAGTGTAATAATAATTTAAAAATTTAAAAAATAAAATAAAATAAAACAAACACTAATAAACAGATACTGGTTTAGGAAAAAAAAAAAAAAAGATCTTGCATTCAAAGACTGTGTGCTGGTAGACCTGTTGAGATATCCCATGGGGAAGTGAGTGAAAGTATATTTCTTTCAAAAGTGAAGGCTGATTGCTTCTGAGAGGCTGTTTGAACTATGCATTGAATTGAACATATTAGCAAAATATGTCAACAGCAAACTATTTTCCAGCTGTTGGTTTGATGGAGTCAGTAATTTGGTAATTTAGACATGGGAGATTCATGGAGGATACCACAGCATTCAGGTTATGGTGATTTACTGTGAGTTGTCATTCATTTATATCATGTTGGAGCACTGGCCAAACCGGGTTATTAAAGGAGAGATAATAGAAACAATGACAAGGCCAGGCACACCCATCCCCAGGGAGTGTCCGTCCATTGCTCTACATTTCTCCACAAACTTCATGGCTGTGGCAGATTCTCTCATGGAACCTTTATCTCAATGGTCTCTCTGGAACCTCTCTTCTCAGTCATATGTTTGCAGTTTGTTCTCAAAATTGCCAGCAACTGAGGTTCATTAGCCCCTTTTTAACTTGGGTCCACAGGGCTTCTTTAGCTTCTTCAGGAAATTGATCCCATGTGCCTGCTCTAAAAAGAGCAGATAAAACCTGTGTTGCTCTAGCTAACACAGAAGCTGCAAAGATGCCCATCTTCTGCCATCTAAGAACTTCAACATAATCTCTCTTAGAACATAAATTTTAAGAAATTTTCTGACTCTCAAAGTATTTTCTTCTGATTCAATAACTTCTATGGGCTTTGTTTTTCTTTTTTATTACATATGTGAAGGTCTGTGTCTCTCAGGAACTATGATTTGATTCTGGATTGGATTCTTAGAATGGAAAATAATATGCTCTTTTTTCTGGTTAAGTTCCACGAGTTTGGATACTTCTATTAAGAGAAAGGTAAAATGTGGATGGAAGCCAATAGAAAATATGTTAAAATTTATACTACTCAAAGATTCACATGGCACATCTCATCTTTGATTTGCCTCTTAGGAACAACAAGGTAAACAGTATACTATAGTCATTCAGATTGTCAAAGGTATGAGCATCATATGTTTTTAAAGTCACTGATTTTATCATTCTATAAATGTGGATCATGAAATGAATCAACTGTGAAAATCTGGAAGAAAATGCAGTACTTGCCAAAGACCACAGGTTAGTATAAACAAGGAAAAGAGGGCTGCAGGAGACCCAGGTCAATGTTTCACATCATCTAAGACCTCCAAAACCTGTATGGAAAGATGGGAAGGTTGACAAGAATGATTGTAATAACATAATTTTTCTAATCCATGTGCATGTAAATTAGAGGGACCCCTTTATATTATATTTGCCCCTTAATCAGAAAAATCTAAAGATGCACTCACAATACTACCACCATATTTTTCTTCTCTGAGAATTACCACTTTATCTAGAAAGAACTCTTATTATCAAAAACTTTTTCTGGTTTCTGTAAGACAAGAATAGAAAACAGGAGAGCTTGGGTCATGATAAACTGTCATCCTTAGTTGCCATTGGGGACTCTAAGACTGAGCAAAATCCATTCCATGATGCTGCTTACAGAGTTCCCAAAATTTCTCTTCTCAGAGACATATCTCAAATCAGTGCCTGGAAGACTCTGAATGTGGCAGAGAAATGTAAAATGTAAATTAATATGACATATTGATGCTTGAGCCTTGTTCATGTAGAGGAAAAGACTCACAATATAAAATGAGATGATCTTCAGCATTGCCTGTGTAGGGAAATTCCTACTTGTTTCTGAAACAAGGATGTCAGAGATTTGGACAGTAATGGAGATAAGGATCTATAGCAGATATCCAGTGAAGCATCAAATAGTGCAGAGAAAGGAAAGAAAGAAACAGGAAAGCACAGAAAACAGAATGAGGTAGAGAGATGTGTGCCAAAAGCACAGAATTAGGAGAGTTTATAATACAGTCAAGAGAAAGTGCTCTACTTGTGAAGATTGTATAAACATTTGAAAGGAAACAACAGGTTCAAAAACTTCTATTTTTCTGAAAAAAAAATCATGAGTTATTCTATAATAAGTTTTCTTAAGTGCCCAGGAACAGATCAACTTGAGAAATGAAAAAGGTCACTTAAACAAAAGATATGGGGCTTGCATGGAGCCAAGTGTAGCCCAATGGGACACTGGTTTGGGCCATCTGGATGGTGAGCAATGTATGACCTGATTCTGTTCATTAAAATAAGCTTTATCTCTCTTACTCTAAGAAACTCTTCAATTTTCATCATTCTCACCTTTTGCCTTTAGGTTTTCTAAAGGTCAACAATGAAAAACAGAACCATCTTTGGTGAGTTTATTCTACTGGGCCTTACAAATCAACCTGAACTCCAAGTGATGATATTCATCTTTCTGTTCCTCACCTACATGCTAAGTGTCCTAGGAAATCTGACTATTATTATCCTCACCTTACTAGACCCCCACCTCCAGACCCCCATGTATTTCTTCCTCCGGAATTTCTCCTTCTTAGAAATTTCCTTCACATCCATTTTTATTCCCAGATTTCTGACCAGCATGACAACAGGAAATAAAGTTATCAGCTTTGCTGGCTGCTTGACTCAGTATTTTTTTGCTATATTTCTTGGAGCTACCGAGTTTTACCTCCTGGCGTCCATGTCTTATGATCGTTACGTGGCCATCTGCAAACCCTTGCAATACCTGACTATTATGAGCAGCAGAGTCTGCATGCAACTAGTGTTCTGCTCCTGGTTGGGGGGATTCCTAGCAATCTTACCACCAATCATCCTGATGAGCCAGGTAGATTTCTGTGTCTCCAACATTCTGAATCACTATTACTGTGACTATGGGCCTCTCATGGAGCTTGCCTGCTCAGACACAAGCCTCTTAGAACTGATGGTCATCCTCTTGGCTTTTGTGACTCTCGTGGTTACTCTGGTGCTGGTGACACTTTCTTACACATACATTATCAGGACTATTCTGAGGATCCCTTCTGCCCAGCAAAGGACAAAGGCCTTTTCCACTTGTTCCTCCCACATGATTGTCATCTCCCTCTCTTATGGCAGCTGCATGTTTATGTACATTAATCCTTCTGCAAAAGAAGGAGGTGCTTTCAACAAAGGAATAGCTGTACTCATTACTTCGGTTACTCCCTTGCTGAATCCCTTCATATATACTTTAAGAAATCAGCAAGTGAAACAAGCTTTCAAGGACTCAGTCAAAAAGATTGTGAAACTTTAAAAAAGGAGATTACACTTCAAAATACATTTTCACTTAACAAATATGCATTGAATGTCTATATTTCGAGTGCTAAATTGGCCATTGAAGATAAAAATAGGAAAAGTATATGTCCTAATTTCAAGAAAACTATAGTCTAGAATCAAGGAAAGATATATAAATGGTAAATTCATGTAATAAATTTACAAAAAAACAAAATAATGTTTTAATTGTTGTTAGAGAAGAGTGAATGGAGATCTGAAAAGGAACAGTTGGAAAGAATTAGTTCTGTTTTCCATAAATTATTTGAAATTTAAGAAGCAAAACAGATTGTTTATTTAGAGGAGTAGGAGGATAAGAATTTAGAGTGAAAAAGGAAACCAGATCATAAAAGTATGTAATTACAACTACTGAGTTAGTTGGGTTTTATGAGTCAAGAAATTTTCAGAATTGTTTTGAGGAGAATGTAGTATCAGCATTGTTCTTCAGCATGGAGCCCTGGAGACTATGTTTCCATCAAGGAGTGAATAATTTTTATTCTCCTCCATTTTTTCATCTATATTTCAAATGTAACCATTGCAACTTCCATCCTTTCATAAGAGGAAAATGAAAGAATATACATTTAGTCTACTTTTCTCCAAATGAGGAGAAAATTCTTAAGATTTTTCTCAACTTAATATGTCCATTTTCTAGTTTATGGTTAAAACAGGTTTCTAGAGACAAGTTTAGAAGGCTTTCATTCTCCTAGACAAAAATCTATTGTTTCTTTTCTTAGGTGACACTTTAAGTTAATGGTGTGAGATCTGTTTTCTCTCTCTTTGATAGTTTCTGGTGATTTTTTCCTTCCTATCATGATTTTATTTTCATCCTTTTGTTTCACTTTATGAGATACTAGAAAAGAAAATTCTGTTATCTGGCTCTACTTCTTTAACTTTCCCCCAAATTTTTGCTGTTGTTTGTAACATAAACCATGGATGACCTTTTTATAAAGTGAAAAAGAATATAAAGTGTCAATGAAATCTTATATCTAGAATGTTCCAAATTATGAGTCTTGGAAAACAACTAGAAATAGACTACCCTACCAAAAACTTTACACATGGATTCAAGGCAATGACAACTTGAATTTGAATAGGTAGTGGTAGTGTCCAACTTCAATGGAAGTAAGCACTTTTTTTTAATCTGAGCATTTGTACACAGTTTAATAATATCTTAACAAATTGCAGGAGCTTTGTTACTATTTGGGGTAAAAGTGGAACACAATCTGGTATTTTCACATGTGGTAATATGTTGAGTAGAATGAGGTACTTCTCAAGCATTTAAGGAACAAGCTGGATTGAACTGATTATGAGAGCAAATTATCAGAGCCACAGAAGGTATTGGAGAATGTATAATATTTTTGAAAAAAGTATTTTATGTAAAGCTGTTGCTATTTTGAGTATCTTGTTTTCTTTGGTTGCTAGCTAGAGATTAGTGATAATATTCAATATATTCCAAATTTAATGCACTACAAGAACAAGGAGTCTTCTTGAATAGCCACATCTAAATCATTAAGTTCCCCTACACCCACATTTCTATGAGAACCTATGGTACAGTGGGAGCAATGTCATATAGTGGCTTAAAACACAGGCTTTAGTTCAAATCCCAGATTTTCAACTTTCTACCAAAGTTACCTGGTGTTAGTTACTTGATCTGTCTAAGGCTCACCTCTGTCAACTCTAAATTGTTTACAATAATAGTGTCTATCTTATAGTTTTGAGCATTCAGTGAGAAAATAGATGTAAAATATTAAAAGACAGCCAGTATTTATTGTGTTTAATAAATGACATCTATTATAACTATATTATAAACAATATTTTTTCAAGGAACTGGAGCTTAACTAGAAAGAAGGTATTAAATTAACTAGAAAGAACCAATTAAATTGGTTTAATATAGCAGGGACAGTAAAAATATTGGCCATTGTACTTGAAATCCATCTGCACAAGGCCAGCATATTTCTACTCTCCACACATCCAGCTGCATGCTGGGTAGCTGGGTCAGCAAAGATCTTACCTACACTTCAGATAAAGCCGTCAAAATACTTGGCAGCAGGTTATAAGAACGGGGCTAGCAACAACTTCATTGCCCTAGATATCTATGTGGGAGACGGGATGTATTAACATGCTGAGACAAGGAAGGAAGGTACTTTGTGTAAGTTAATGTTTAAGATCACTAGACAAGAGTTCACTCAGCATTCTTCATATAAGCATTTGGAAATGAATATGGAAAAGAATGTATCACCTTCTAAATGAGCTTGTCAAAAAAAAAGCAAGTCATATTCTTCTAAATCTGTTCATCTAGTCTGGCTTTATGTTAATTCATACTTGGAATGTAATCCAAGTCATAGATAAGCAAAAGGAATGACTTCACAGAGTCTGGTGCTGAGCTACCAGAATATTCAGTATCTAAATATATAAAATGGTGAGTTTTATTCCTCATGTCACCAAAGTGGACAAGAATTAAAAGAAACAGCTTTAGCTGCCTAACATTCTCAGAATAATATTATACCAGTGCTAGGGTGAAGAGATTACGAAAATGAGTAAGAGCCAATCTGCTACATTTGGGCATTCATTCTTCTATTGCCTCTCTTTAAAGCTGCCAGAGCTTGTGGATGTATGGATTAAAATTCTAAAGAGGTAGTCTTCCAGCATCATTTCTTGCAAAGAGTTTTACATAAAATTCAAAACAATAAAATATATTTTTAAATTTTTTTTATTTCAGCCAGGATAAGTGACTCACACTTCTAATCCCAGCTCTTTGGGAGGCTGAGGCAGGTGGATCACTTGAGGTCAGGAGTTAAAGAACAGCCTGGCCAACACAGTGAAACCCCGTTTCTACTATTACATTGATGCAAAAGTAATTGTGGTTTTTGCTACTAAAAGTAATGGCAAAAACTGCAATTACTTTTGCACCAACCAAATAAAAATACAAAAATCAGCCAGGCATGGTGATGCATGCCTGTAATTCCAGCTACTGGGGAGGCTGAAGCACAAGAATCACTTGGTATGCAAGTGGCCTTTTGTTACATCAATGAATTAAATAGTGGTGAATTCTGAGATTTTAGTGCACCTGTCACCCAAGTAGTATACATTGGACCTAAGGTGTAGTTTTTTATCCCTAGCCCCCTCCCATCATTCCCCCTCTGAGTCTCTAAAGTTCATTATACCACTCTGTATGCCTTTGCATACTCATAGCTTAGCTCCCACTTATAAGTGAGAACATACTTATAAGTGAGAACATAGTTTTTGGTTTTCCACTCCCGTATTACTTCGCTTAGAATAACGACTTCCAGCTCCATCCAAATTGCTGCAAAATACTTTCTTTTATTCCTTTCCAGGCCAGGTGCAGTGGCTCTTGCCTGTAATCCCAGAAATTTGGGAGGCTGAGGTGGGCAGATCACTTGAGGTCAGGAGTTCGAGACCAGCCTGGCCAACATGGTAAAACCCTGTCTCTACCAAAAATACAAAAATTAGCCTGGCGTGATGGCATGTGCCTGTAGTTCCAGCTACTTGGGAGGCTAAGGTATGAGACTTACTTGAACCAGGGAGGCAGAGGTTGTAGTGAGCTGAGTTTATGCCACTGTACTTCAGGCTGGGCAACACAGCAAGATTCTGTCTCAAAAAAAAGATAAAATAAAATAATAAAAAATGTTGTTTCTTTTCATGGCTGAGTAGTATTTCATGGTGTATATATAGCACATTTTCTTTATCCATTCATTAGTCATTGGGCACGTAGGTTGGTTCCACAATTTTGCAATTGTGAATTGTGCTTCTATAAACATGCATATGCCAGTGTCTTTTTCATATAATGACTTCTTTTCCTTGGGGTAAATACCCAGTAGTGAGATTGCTGGATCAAATCGTAGGTTTACTTTTAGCTCTTTAAGGAATCACCATACTGTTTTCAATAGAGGTTGTACTAATTTACATTCCCACCAGCAGCAATAGGCTTTCCCTTTTCCCCACATCCACACCAACATCTATTGCTTTTTGACTTTTTGATAATGGCCATTCTTGCAGGAATATAGTAGTATCTCATTGTGGTTTTAATTCTCATATCCCTGATGATTCGTGGTATTGAACTTTTTTAATATGTTTCTTGGCCTTTTGTATATCTTTAACAGAGAATTTTTTAGGAAGCCAGGTAAGGTATAACATAGGATGATTAAGGACAGTTTGTAATGATGGGTTCTCTGGCCTGAAAATCACATTTACCCATTTATTTAAATTCACGTTGAAGGTCAAAAACCAGGGCTTAAGCGTTTTTTCATACATATCATTAGATAGTATAGCCAAAGCTATAGTGGAGTCACATGCTCTAAAGCTAAAGCAACCACTCATCTGAGGAACACATCTACTTGGAGGGGAAAAAGCTACATACTGGACAATATATGATATAAAAAAATTATAGCAGAAATATCAAAAATTTTGAATAATTATAATTTCTTCAAAAAGATATAAAAGATACTGGTAAAATTAAGGACAAAACATTATAAAATAATGAGGTTTAAAAACATAGTAAGTGTCCAAATTCACAATAGGTTATAAAAGAGAAATAGAGAAATAAAAAACATAATAAAAGAAATAAAGAATAAAACAAATGAGAACAATACCACAACAGGTAGAACCAAAGCAGAAATAATGAGCTAGAAGGTCAGGTCTAATAAACTCTCCATTAAGACAAAAGAAAACAATAAAAAGTTTAAATAGGGAGAAATGATAGATCAATAGATATATAGATAGATAGGTACCAAAAGACAAGTGCAAATGCCAAAATAAATCGAGACAATAAGAATCATGGGTGAAAAGAAAAGGAAAAAAGAGAAGAAAAAAAGAAAGAAATAATATATTTTCTATAATATAGAAAGATACCAACTAACAGATATCATAAATATCATACAGAATAAAGGAAATATACACCTTTAAAATCAGACATTTAAATGTGATGGCAAAATAGATTATCAGACATTTAAATGTGATGGGAAAATAAAAGATCACCTCAGAAGGCTCACCACACAAAGAACAAATTCAAAATAATTTTTAAAAGAAATACACAAATTAGAACAGAAATAACTACAGAAGTATGATGCAAATAATAGGAAAGATTAAAATAATAATATAAATTGTATTAAACACATAAAGTACATTTTTGACCTTTGTGTATAAATCGATGGGGTACAATTGTAATTTCGTTACATGGATATGTTGCATAGAGGTAAAGTAAGGGCTTTTGACGAATCCATCACCAGAGTGATATCCACTGTACCCCTTAATTAATCCACCCTCCTCCTGCCACCCACCCTTATGAGTTTCCATTGTCATTATTCTGCACTCTACATCCATGTGTATACATTATTTAGCTTCCCCTTATAAGTGAGAGCATGCGATGTTTGTCTTTCTGTGTCTGATTTGTTTCACCTAAGATAATGACCTCTAGTCCATCCATCTTGCTGCAAAGACATGATTTCATTCTTTTTCATGGCTGTGTTTATATATATATATATATGGCTGTGATATATATCACTTTTCTTTATTCCATCATCCGTTGATGGACATTTAGGTTGATTCCATATCTTTGCTATTGTGAATAGTGCTGCAATAAACATACAAGTACAGGTATCTTTTCATATAATGATTTCCTTTCCTTTGGGTAGATACTTAGTAATGGGGTTGCTGGATTGAATGGTAGTTCTATTTTCAGTTCTGTCAGAAATCTCCAAACTGTTTTCTATCACGCTTGTACTAATTTATATTCCCAGTCACAGTGTATGTATCCCCTTTTCTCCACAGCCTCACCAACACCTGTTATTTTTTGTCTTTTTAATAATAGGCATTCCAACTGGTGTAAGGTGACATCTCATTGTGGTTTTAGTTTTTCTATTTATCTGATTAGTGACAATGAGCATTTTTCATGATTTTTGGCCACTAGTATGTCATCTTTTGAAAAATGTCTGTTCATGTCCTTTTCCCACTTTTTAATAGGATTATTTGCTCTGGTTGTTGTTGCTGCATTGTTTGAGTTTCTTGTAAATTCTGGACATCAGTCCCCTGTCAGATGCATAGTTAGCAAATATTCTCTCCGAGTCTGCAAGTTGCCTTTTTACTCTATTAATTTTTTTTTTACTGTGCAGAAGCTTTTTAGGATATGAATGAGAAATTTAGCAATTAGACATCTTTTTTAAAAATATGGAACTGAAAGATTCATTGAAGAAATTACAAACTACATTTGAAAGCTTTAATAACAGACTGGACCAAGGAGGAGAACGCCTTTCAGAATTTGAAGACAGATCTTTAAAAATAATACAGTCAGACAAAAAAAGAATGAACAAGGCCTTCAAAATGTGTAGAACTATTTAAAGCAACTGAATTCATGAATTATCAATATTCTCGAGGGGAAAGAATATCAAATAGTTTAGAAAACCTATTTAAGGAAATAATATATTTTGTCTGTTCAAAAAGTGAGACTCAAAGAAGAAAAATCTATTAGGTTGGTGCTAAAGTAATTGCAGTTTTTGCCAGTAAAAGTAACTCATAACCAGAATTAAAATTTTAGAAAACATGCATTGTAGGGTTGCAAAGGAGGACCAAAGTAAGATAAAAGAAAGATAATATAGAATAAAAATTAGGGAGAGCAGAGCAAAATGGCAGATTAGATATCTCCATCCCTCCACAGAAACACCAATTTGAACAACTATTCATGCATAAAAAAGCCTTTACAAGAGCTAAGGAAACCAGTTAAGAGATTGCAGTACCTATTTAGAGCATAATAACAGGAAAAAAGGCTTGAAGAAGATAGGAGGGACAATTTTACATTATCTGCCCATTCCTCCCCCAACCCCAGGCAGCACACCACAGAAAGAAATACAGCCTGCTTGGGATAAAAAGAGGGAAATAAGCATAGGGCCTTGCCTTGGACCATAACACCAGTTGCCACAGTAAAACTCAGTACCAAGCAAATCTCTACAGTTTCTGAATCCAGGCCAATACCCACAGATTAAGCCCCTAGACCTGCCTTGGTGTCAGATGGAAATCCAGAAATCCAAGGCACCTGAGCCATAGACTAGATCTCCAGTCCTCATAAATGCTAGCTGACTACAATAGCCTCAGGCTCTGGACAGCTCTTTGTGGCAGGCAGGCCTCCACAGCCACTAGCTTCAGGAATTCAGCAGTGCTACACCAGCCCAGTGGTCACAGCATTCCAGCCCAGCACCAAAGTAACCACAGAGATCCTGGGCCTAGAGTTTCCCCTAGCACTGCAAAGGCTGCAAAAGTCTCTGACATAGTGATCACACTAGATGGCCTGACCAGAATCTCTGCACTGGCTTAATGTTAAAGGGAGTTTCCAGACAAAGCCAGTTTGCAATCAGTGAAATAGATATCTACTTCTTCAAATTACAGATTTCAACACATGACCACAAGGTTCAAGAACAATCAGGAAAACATGAAATCCCCAAATGGCCAAAATAAAATGCCAGTGACAAACCCTAAAAAATGGAGCTATATGAAAGACCTGACAAGGAATTCAAAATAACTATTTGAAGGAAACTCAGTGAACTTGAATAAAATGTTGAATAAAATACAGAGAAATATTTTCCTCAAAGAAACAAGGAAAAAAATAAATGACCAGAACAAGAAATTTATTGGAGAGATTAAAACAATTAAAAAATTAAACAGAAATCTGGAGCTAAAAATATAATAAAATAAAAATAGATTGTATAAACAGTGGAATTGATCAAGCAGGAAAAAATCTGTAAACTTGAAGACAGTTTATATGTAAGTATAAAGTAAGAGGAGAAAAAAAGAAAAAGGAATAAGAAAATATTACAGGATTTATGGGAATGCATCAAAACAGCAAGTGCTTTCAGTTACTAGAGTTAAAGGAAGCAAAAAGAAAGATAAAGAAGTAGAAAAATTGCATAAAGAAATAATAGCAAAAACAATTCCAAACCTGGAGAAAGATATCAATAACCAAGTACAGGACTGTCAAAGGAAAATGTAAACACCACCTACCAAAACTTATGGGTTATGGCAAAAGCAGTTCTAAAACTAAACATTAGAGGAGTAAATGCCTACATCAAAAAAAGATAAACAACCTAACATTATACTTCAAGGAACTAGACAAACAAGAACAAACTAAACCCAAAATTAGTAGAGGAAGAAAATAATAAAGATTAGAGGAAAAATAAACAAAATCAAGACTAGAAAAATGAGAAAAATATCAGTGAATGAAGTTAGTTTTTTGAAAAGATTAAGAAAATCAACAAATCATTAACTAGAATAAGAAAAAAGAGGAGACTCAAATAAATTAAATCAGAAATGAAAAAGGAAATATTCAATACCACAAACATAATCATAAGAGACTATTTGGGACAAACATACATCAAAAAATTAGATAACCTAGAAGAAATAAATAAATTCCTTGAAACATACAACATACCAAGATTGATTTATAAATAAATAGAAAATCTAAACAGAAGAATAATCAGTAAAGCAATTGAATGAGTAACAAAAAGTCTCCCATTAAAGAAAAGCTCAGGACCTGATAGCTTCAGTGCTGATTTCTACCAAACATTTAAAGAATAATTAATACCTGTTCCTTCCAAGATGGTTGAATAGGATCAGCTCTAGTCTACAGTTCTCAGTGAGACTGACACAGAATACAGGTGATTTCTGCATTTCCAACTGTGGTACTTGGTTCATCTCATTGGGACTGGTTGGACAGTGGGCACAGCCCACAGAGGGCAAGCCAAAGTAGAGCGGGATGTTGCCTCACCTGGGAAGCACAAGGGGTCAGGGTATTTCCCTTTCCTAGCCTAGGGAAGCCTTGAGTGACTGTCCCTGAAGGAACAGTACACTCCTGCCCAAATACTGCACTTTTTCCTTGGTCTTCACAACAGGCAGACCAGAAGATTCCCTCCCCTGCCTGGCTCAGCAGGACCCACACACATAAAGTGTTGCTTGCTGCAAGCACAGCAGTCTGAGATCCACCTGGGACACTGGAGCTTGGCAGGGGGAGGGGCATCTGCCATTGCTGAGGCTTGAGTAGGCAGCTCTATGTTCACTGTGTAAACAAAGCTGCACAAAAGCTTGAACTGGGTGGAGCCAACCGCAGATCAGCAAGGCCTCTCTAGATCCCACATCTGGGGGCAGGACATAGCTGAACAAAAGACAGCAGACAGCTTCTGCAGACTTAAATGTCCTGGCCTGACAGCTCTGAAGAGCAGTGGTTCCCCCAGCATCGTGTTCAAACTCTGATAATGGACAAACTGCCTCCACAAGAGGGTCCCTGACCACCGTGTAGCCTGACTGGGAGACACCTCCCAGTAGGGGCTGACAGAAACCTCATACAGGCAGGTGCCCCTCTGGGATGAAGCTTCCAGAGGAAGGATCAGGTGGCAATATTTGCTGTTCTGCAGCCTCCACAGGAAAACAGGGTCTGGAAGCAAACAGGGTCTGGGGTGGACCTTCAGCAAACTCCAACAGACCTGCAGCTGAGGGACCTGACTGTCAGAAGGCAAAATAACAAACAGAAAGGAATAGCATCAACATCCACAAAAGAGACATTCACACCAAAACTTCAACCATAGGCCACCAACATCAAAGATGAACAGTAGATAAAACCACAAATAAGGGGAGAAAACAAAGGAGAAAGGCTGAAAATTTAAAAAGGCAGAATGTCTCTTCTCCTTGAAAGAAACACAACTCCTTGCCAGCAAGGGAACAAAACCGGACAGAGAAGGAATTTGATGAGTTGACATAAGTAGGCTTCAGAAGGTCGGTAATAACAAACTTTTCTGAGCTAAAGGAGCATGTTCTAACCCATTGCAAAGAAGCTAGGAACCTTGAAAAAAGGTTAGACAATGGCTAACTAGAATAACCAGGGTAGAGAAGAGCTTAAGTCACCTGATGAAGCTGAAAACCACAGTACAGGAACTTTGTGAAGCATACACAAGCTTCAATAGCAGATTCGATCAAGTGGAAGAAAGGATATCCATGATTGAAGATCAAATTAATGATATAAAGCTAGAAGACAAGACTAGAGAAAAAAGAGTGAAAAGAAATGAACAAAGCCTTCAAGAAATATGGGACTATGTGAAAAGACCAAATCTACGTTTGATTGGTGTACCTGAAAGTGATGGGGAGAATGGAACCAGGTTAGAAAGCACTCTTCAGGATATTATCCAGGAGAACTTCCCCAACTTTGCAAGACAGGCCAACATTCAAATTCAGGAAATGCAGAGAATACCAGAAAGATACTCCTCAAGAAGAGCAAACCGAAGACACATAATTGTCAGATTCACCAAAGTTGAAATGAAGGAAAAAATGTTAAGAGAAAGGTATGGTTACCCACAAAGGGAAGCCCATCAGACTAACAGTGGATCTCTCAGCAGAAACCCTACAAGCCAGAAGAACACCAATGCTCATGGATAGGAAAAATCAATATCATGAAAGTGGCCATACTGCCCAAGATAATTTATAGATTCAATGCCATCCCCATCATGCTACCACTGACTTTCTTCCCAGGATTGAAAAAACTACTTTAAAGTTCATATGGAACCAAAAAAGAGCACGCATAGCCAAGACAATCCTAAGCAAAAAGAACAAAACTGGAGGCATCACGCTACCTGACTTCAAACTATACTACAAGTCTACAGTAACCAAAACAGCATGGTACTGGTACCAAAACAGAGATATAGACCAATGGAACAGAACAGAGGCCTCAGAAATAACACCATACCACTATAACCATCTGATCTTTGACAAACCTGACAAAAACAAGAAATAGGGAAACGATTCCCTATTTAATAAATGGTGCTGGGAAAACTGGCTAGCCATATGTAGAAAGCTGAAACTAGATCCCTTCCTTACACCTTATACAAAAATTAATTCAAGATGGATTAAAGACTTAAATGTGGCTGGGTGCAGTGGCTCATGCCTGTAATCCCAGCACTTTGGGAGGCCAAGGCGGGTGGATCACAAGGTCAAGAGATTGAGACCATCCTAGATAACACAGTGAAACCCTGTCTGTACTAAAAATACAAAAAATTAGCCAGGCGTGGTGGTGGGCACCTGTAGTTCCAGCTACTCGGGAGGCTGAGGCAGAAGAATCCCTTGAACCCAGGAGGCAGAGCTTGCAGTGAGCTGAGATTGCACCACTGCCCTCCAGCCTGGGCAACAGAACAAGACTCTGTCTCAAAAAAAAAAAAAAGACTTAAATGTTAGACCTAAAACCATAAAAATTCTAGAAGAAAACCTAGGTAATACTATTCTGGACATGGGCATGGGTAAAGACTTCAGGATTAAAACACTAAAAGCAATGGCAACAAAACCCAAAATAGACAAATGGGATCTAATTAAACTAAAGAGTTTCTGCATGGCAAAAGAAACTACCATCAGAGTGAACAGGCAACATACAGAATGGGAGAAAATTTTTGCAATCTACCCATCTGACAAAGGGTTAGTACCAGAATCTACCAAGAACTTAAACAAATTTACAGGAAAAAAACAAACAACCCCATCAAAAGTGGGCAAAGGATATGAACAGACACTTCTCAAAAGAAGACATTAATGCAGCCAACAGACACATGAAAAAATGCTCATCATCACTGGTCTTCAGAGAAATGCAAATCAAAACCACAATGAGATACCATCTCACACCAGTTAGAATGGCAATCATTAAAATGTCAGGAAACAACAGACGCTGGAGAGGATGTGGAGAAATAGGAATGCTTTTACACTGTCAGTGGGAATGTGAATTAGTTCAACCATTGTGGAAGACAGTGTGGCAATTCCTCAGGGATCTAGAACTAGAAATACCATTTGACCCAGCGATCCCATTACTGGGTATATATCCAAAGGATTATAAATCATGCTACTATAAAGACCATGCACACATATGTTTATTGTGGCACTATTCACAATAGCAAAGACTTGGAACCAACACAAATGTCCAACAATGATAGACTGGATTAAGAAAATGTGGCACATATACACTATGGAATACTATGTAACCATAAAAAAGGATGAGGTCATGTCCTTTGCAGGGACATGGATGAAGGTGAAAACCATTATTCTCAGCAAACTGTCACAAGGACAGAAAACCAAACACCTCATATTCTCACTCATAGGTGGGAACTGAACAATGAGAACACTTGGACAGAGGGCAGGGAACATCACACACCAGGGCCTGTCAGGGAGTGGAGGGCTAGGGGAGGGATAGCATTAGGAGAAATACCTAATGTAAATGATGAGTTGATGGGTGCAGCAAACCGACATGGCACATGTATACCTATGTAACAAACCTGCACATTGTGCACATGTACCCTAGAACTTAAAGTATAATAAGAAATAAAAAAAGAAAATGTGGCACATATACACCATGGAACACTATGCAGCCATAAAATGGATGAAGCTGGAAACCATCATTCTCAGCAAAATATCACAAGGACAGAAAACCAAACACTGCATGTTCTCACTCATAAGTGGGAGTTGAAAAATGAGAACACATGGACACAGGGAGGGGAACATCACACACTGGGGCCTGTTGAGAGGTGGGGTGCTGGAGGAGCGATAGTGTTAGGAGAAATACCTAATGTAAATGATGAGTTAATGGGTGCAGGAAACCAACATGCCACATGTATACCTATGTGCAACATGCCACATGTATACATTGTGCACATGTACCCTAGAATTTAAAGTATAATAATAAAAATAAATAAATAAGAATAATTAATACCTTTCTTTCTCAAGCCCTTCCAAAAAATTTTAAAAAAGGAAATTCTTCCAAACTTATTTTAGGTTGTCACCATTACCTTGATACCAAACACAATAAGAACATAAAAAAAGAAAATTACATGAAAATATCATTGATGAACATAGATGAAAAAAATCCTCAACAAAATACTAGCAAAACAAATCCAACCAGCTATTAAAAAGGTCATTCATCATTACCAAGTGGGATTCATCCCAGGGATGCAAGGATGGTTCAACATGTGCAAACCAATAAATCTGATATACTATATTAGGAGAATGAAGTATAAAAACCACATGATCACCTGAATAGATGCAGAAAAAGCATTTGATAGAATTCAACATCACTTTATGATAAAAGCCCTAAACAAATTCAGTATAGAAGGAACATACCTCAACACAATAAAGGTCATATGTGACAGACCCACAGCTAACATTGTAAGTAGAAAAATGTTGAGAGCTTTTCATTTTTCCCCACTGAGCATAATGTTAGCTGTGGGCTTGTCATATATAGCCTTTATTTTGTTGAGGTGCTTTTCTCCTATACCTAGTTTGTTAAGAGGTTTTTATCATGAATGAATATTGAAAAAACCCGTAAAATTTATATGAACCACAAAAGACCCCAAACAGCCAAAGCAATCTTGAATGAAAAGAACAAAGCAGGAAGCATCACACCACCTGACTTCAAAATATACTACAAAGCTATGATAACCAAAATCCACATGGTACAGGCATGAAAACATACACATAAACCAATGGAACAGAATACATAGCCCAGAAATAAACCTATGCATTTACAGCCAACTTATTGTCAACAAAAGTGCCAAGAACACACAATAAAGAAAGGACAGTCTTTTCAATAAATAGTGTTGGAAAAACTGGATATTCACAAACAGAAGAATGAAAGTATACCCTTATCTAACAGCATATACAAAAATCAATTCATAATAAAGACTTAAATGTAAGACCAAAACTATGAAACTACTAGAAGAAAACAAAGAGGGAAAGCTCCACAAAATTGGTCAGGGCAATGATTTCTTGGATATGACAACAAAAGCATAGACAACAAAAGCAAAAATACACAAATGGGATTATATCAAACTAAAAAGCTTCTGCACAGCTAAGGAAACAATCAACAGAGTGAAGAGACAACCTACAGAATAGGATAAAATATTTGCAAACTATACATATGATAAGAGGTTAACATGCAAAATATATAAGTAACAGTATATAAACAACCTAATAGCAAGAAAACAAATAATCTGATTTTAAAATAGGCAAAAGCCTTCAATAGACATTTCTCAAAAGAGATATACAAATGGCCAACAAACATATGAAAAAATGTTCAACATCACTAATCATCAAGAAAATACAAATTAAAATCACAATATCACCTCACTTCTGCTAGAATGGCTATTATCAAAAAGATAGATAAAGGTAAGGTGCAGTGGCTCACGCCTGTAATCCCAGCACTTTGGGAGGCCAGAGTGGTCAGATCACGAGGTCAGGAGTTTGAGACCAGCCTGGCCAAAAAAGTGAAACCCTGTCTCTACTAAAAATACAAAAAATTAGCTGGGCATGGTAATAGGTGACTGTAATCCCAGCTACTCAGGAGGCTGAGGCAGGAGAATCACTTGAACCCAGGAGGGAGAGGTTGGAGTGAGCCAAGATTGCACCATTGCACTCCAGCTTGGGCAACAGTGTAAGACTCCATCTCAAACAAACAAAAAAAGATAGATAAATAAAAATTGTTGGCAATGATGTGGATAAAAGGAATCCTTTGGACTGGGCTCATGCCTGTAATCCCAGGACTTTGGAAGACTGAGGTGGGAGGGTCACCTGAGGTCAGGAGTTTGAGATCAGCCTGGCCAACATGCTGAAACCCCATCTCTACTAAAAATACAAAAATTAGCTGGACATGGTAGCATGCACCTGTGACCCCAGCTACTCTGGAGTCTGAGGGAGGAGAATTGCTTCAACCCGGAAGGTGGAAGTTGCAGCAAACTGAGATCACACCGCTGCACTCCAGCATGGGTGACAGAGTGAGACTCCATTAAAAAAAGGAATCCCTTGCACATTGTTGGTGGGAATGTAAATTAGTACAGCCATTATGGAAAACAGTATGGAGGCACCTCAAAAAATTGAAAATGCAACTACCATATAATCCAGAAAACCCACTAATGGGTATATATTCAGAGGAAAGGAAATTAGTATGCTAAAGAGATATCCCTAGTCCCTCGCAGCACTATTTACAATAGCCAAGAGATAGAATCAACCTAAGCATTCATCAACAGATTAATGGATGGAGTGCAGTGGCCCAGTCTTCACTCGCTGTAACTTCTGCCTCCTGGGTTGAAGTGATTCTCATGTCTCAGCCTCCTGAGTAGCTGGGATTATACAACTGGCTAACTTTTTTTTTTTTTTTTTTTGTATTTTCAGTAGAGATGGAGTTTTGCTGTGTTGGCCAGGCTGGTCCTGAACTCCTCGCCTCAAATGATCCACACATCTTGGCCTCCCAAAGTGCTGGGATTACAGATGCCCAGCTGAGTTGTGGCCTGGCTGCTTCTAACAATCTTTGCTCATATATGTGAGCAAATAAATGATATGAAATTGGAACTTACATCTAAAGAGGAAGGAGAGAGTAAAGATTTGAAAAAATTACAGCCCGGTTATGTGATAGAAAAAGAAAGCCTATTTTCAAGGAAGGAATTCAAGTGGGGCTACAAAAATTTGCAAACCTAAAAGGAATGCAAGTGCTGATAGTCAAGACAACAGGGAAAAGGCCTCATAGGTGTTTCAGAGACCTTTGAGGCAGCTACTGCCCTGCCCATCCTTGGGACACTGCTACCTGCATCCCAGCCACTGTAGCTCCAGCCATGGCTCAAAGGGGCCCAGGTACTTGGCCTGTTGCTTCAGAGGGTGCAAGACATAAGCCTTGGTGGCTTCCATATGGTGTTAAGCTCACAGGTCACAGAACACAAAAGTTGACACTTGGAAAGCTCCATCTAGATTTCAGAGGATATATGGAAAAGCCTGGATGTCCCAGCAGAAGCCTGCTGCAAGGGTACAGCCCTCATGGAGAACCTCTACTAAGGCAGTAGAGGGAAAATGTGGGATTGTAGCCCCCACACAGAGTTCCCAGTGGGGCACTGGATCTATGAGAAGGCAGCCACCATCCTCCAGATCCCAGAATGGTAGAGCCACCAACAACTTGCACCATGCACCTGAAAAACCCACAAGCACCCAACCCCAGCCCATGAGATCAGACATAGAGGGAGGTTGACCCCTATAAAGCCACAGGGGTGGAACTGCCCAAGGCCTTGGCGGCCCACCCCTTGCATCAGTGTTTCCTGGATGTGTGACATGGAGTCAAAGGAAATTATTTTGGAGCTTTATAATTTAATGACTGCCTTTCTGAGTTTCAGACTTTCATTGGAGCCTGTAACCCCTTTCTTTTGGCTGATTTCTCCCTTTTGGAATAGAAGTATTTACCCAATGCCCATATATCAGTTCTATCTTGGAAGTGACTAACTCATTTTTTATTTTACAGGCTTATAAGTGGAAGGGACTAGCCTTGTCTCAGATGAGACTTTGGCCTGTGGACTTTAGAGTTAATGCTGAAATGAGTTAAAACTTTGGGGGACTCTTGGGAAAGCATGATTATATTTTAAAATGTGAGAAGACATGAGATTTGAGCAGGGCCAGAGGAAGAATAATACGGTTTGGATATGTGCCCCCACTTAAATCTCATGTTGAAATGTAATCCCCAATGCTGGAGTAGGGCCCTTGTGGGAGATGATTGGATTATGGGGGTGGTTTCTCATGGTTTTACAACACTACCCCTCAGTGCTGTCATCACAATAATAAGTTCTTGCAAATGTGATTATTTTAAAGTGTATATCACCTCCCATCCCTCTCTCTCTTGCTCCTGCTCTGGCTATGTAAGACATGCCTGCTTCTTCTTCACCTTCCATCATGAATGTAAGTTCCCTGAGGTCTCTCCAGAAGCAGAAGCCAGTGTGCTTCTGGTAGAGCCTGCAGACCTGTAAACCAATTAATCCTCTTTTCTTTATAAATTACCCAGTCTCAGGTATTTCTTTGTAGCTTGAGAACACACTAATGCAGGAATATAAATTATTCTTCCATAAAGACACATGAATGTGTATGTTTGTATTTGTCCATTGTCATGCTGCTGATAAAGACATACCTGAGACTGGGCAATTTACAAAAGAAAGAGGTTTAATGGACTCACAGTTCCACATGGCTGGGGAGACCTCACAATCATGGCAGGAGGTGAAAGGCATGTCTCAAATGGCCACAGACAACAGAAAAGAATGAAAGCCAAGTGAAAGGGGTTTCCCCTTATAAAATCATTAGATCCTATGAGACTCATTCACTACAAGAACAGTATGGGAGAAACCACTCCTATGATTCAATTATCTCCCACTGGGTTTCTCACACAAAATGAGAGAATTATGGGAGCAACAATTCAAGGTGAGATTTTGGTGGGGACACACCCAAACCACATCATTCTGCCCCTGGCCCCTCCCAAATCTCATGTCCTCACATTTCAAAACCAATCATGCCTTCCCAACAGTCTCCTAAAGTCTTAACTCATTTCAGCATTAACTCAAAAGCCCAACAGTCCAAAGTCTCATCCAAGATAAGGCAAGTCCCTTCTGCCTATAAGCCAGTAAAATCAAAAGTAAGTTAGTTTCTTCCTAGATACAATGAGGATACAGGCATTGGGGAAATACACTCATTCCAAATGGGAAAAATTGGCCAGAAGAACGGAGCTACAGACCCCATGTAAGTTTGAAACCCAGAGGAGCCGTCAAATCTTAAAGCTCCAAAATGATCTCCTTTGACTCCATGTCTCACATCAAGGTCATGCTGATGCAAAATGTGGGTTCCCATGGTCTTGGAAAGCTCTGCCCCTGTGGCTTTGCAGGATACAGCCTCCCTCCCAGCTGCTTTAGCAGTCTGGCATTGAGTGTCTGTGGCTTTTCCAGGTGAACGGTGCAAGCTGTTGGTGGATCTGCCATTCTGGGGTCTGGAGGACAGTGGCCCTCTTCCCATAGCTCCACTAGGCAGTGCCCCAGTAGGGACTCTGAGTGGGGGCTCCAGCCCACATTTCCCTTCTGCCTTGCCCTACCAGAGGTTCTCCATGAGGGCCCCACCCCTACAGCAAACTTCTGCCTGGGCATTCAGGCATTTCCATACATCCTCTGAAATCTAAGTAGAGGTTCCCAAACCCCAATTCTTGACTTCTGTGCTCCCGCAGGCTCAATATCAAGTGGAAGCTGCCAAGGCTTGGGGCTTGCACCTTCTTAAGCCATGGCCTGAGCTTTACATTGGCCCCTTTCAGCCATGGCTAGAGCAGCCAGGATGCAGGGCACCAAGTCCCTGGGCTGCACACAGCACAGGAACCCTGGGCCTGGCCCATGAAACCATTTTTTCCTCCTAGGCCTTCTGGCCTGTGATGGGAGGGACTGCCGTGAAGACTTCTGACATGCTCTGGAGATATTTTCCCCATAGTTTTGGGGATTAACATTTGGCTCCTTGTTACTTCTGCAAATTTCTGCAGCCAGCTTGAATTTTTCCTCCTAAAATGGGATTTTTGTTTCTATCACATCATCAGGCTGCAAATTTTCCAAACTTTTATGCTCTACTCTCTTACAAAACTGAATGCCTTTAACAGCACCCAAGTCACCTCTTGAATGCTTTGCTGCTTAGAAATTTCTTCTGCCAGATACCCTAAATCATCTATCTCAAGTTCAAAGTTCCACAAATCTCTAGGGCAGGGGGATAATGCTGCCTGTCTCTTTGCTAAAACATAACAAGAGTTACCTTTGCTCCATTTCCCAACCAGTTCTTCATTTCCATCTGAGAGCACCTCAGCCTGGACTTTATTGCCCATATTGCTATCAGCATTTTGGGCTAAGCCATTCAACAAGTCTGTAGGAAGTTCCTGTCTTCTCAGCCCTCCAAATGTTCCAATTTCTGCCTGTTACCCAGTTCCAAAGTTGCTTCCACATTTTTGGGTATCTTTTCAGCAGCACCCCACTCCTGGTAGCAATTTACTGTATTAGTCCATGTTCACACTGCTGATAAAGACATACCCAAGACTGGGCAATTTACAAAAGAAAGAGGTTTAGTGGACTCACAGTTCCACATGGCTGGGGAGGAATGACAATCATGGCAGAAGGGAAAAGGCATATCTCACATGGTGGCAGACAAGAGAAGAGAATGATAGCCAAGTAAAAGGAGTTTCCCCTTATAAAACCATCAGATCTTGTGAGACTTATTTACTACCATGAGAAAAGTATGGGGGAAACCACCCCCTGATTCAATTATCTCCTATTGGGTCCCTCCCACAACATGAGGGAATTATGGGAGCTACAATTCAAGATGAGATTTGGTAGAGACACAGCAAAACCATACCTATGTTCATTGCAGTACTAGTCACAATAGCAAAGACATAGAATCAACCTACAAGTCCATCAATAGTAGACTGGATAAAGAAAATGTGGTACCTATTCACCATGGAATACTATGCAGACATAAAAAAAGAGCAAGATCATGTCCTCTGCAAGAACATGAATGGAGCTGGAAGCCATTATACACAAATTAATGCAGGAACAGAAAACCAAATACCACACACATGTTCTCACTTATAAGTGGGAGCTAAATGAAAACAAATGGACACAAAAAGGGGACCAACAGGCACTGGAGCCTATTTGAGGGAGGAGAGTAAGAGGAAGAAGAAGAAGCTCAGAAAAAAATAACCATTGGGTACTATGCTTAGTACCTGGGTGATGAAATAATCTGTACACCAAGCCTACATGACACAAGTCTACCTATATAACAAACCCACACATGTACCCCTGAACCTAATATAAAGGTTAAGAAAAGAAAGTGTGGCTTTTTAGGACCTCCAAATTTTTCCACCTAACCTGTTTGTCCATAGGCAACTCCAGCTATGACCACCCACCTGAGAAAGAAAAATATAATGACTTCATACTCTTCTTCTCTTTGGCTAATGCTCTCTGGATACCTCACCCACCACCACCAATGTGTCTCCAAACTAGTCTCCCTGGACCCTCTTCTCTCAGCTGTCTATTTAAAGTTTGTTCCCAAAGTTATTCACAAAGGACATTCATTAGCCTGTTCCAGATGAGGATCCCCCAGGCAACTTGTGTTTCTTCACTCATTGATCCCCAGTGCATGCTCTCAATAGAGCAGGTATAACCTGTGTCACTCTGGGTAAAGTTTAATCTGGGGTAGGACAGGGAGTTCATATTATGCCTTCTGAGATCATCAGTTTATTTCTCCTACAACAGAAAAATTCAAGACTACTCTGCTTCTCAAAGTCCTTGTTTTAGTGTCCTAGTTATTGACTATGCTTTAAAAAGAGGATTTCCAAAAACTCTGATTCAGCTCCTGTTTAATTAGTTGAATAACAGAGATCAGCAAGTCCCGACTGAGATGGTAAGAAACAGAAGCAGCAGACTACTTCTTACCAGGAGAAGTTTGGAAATTTGTGTATTTCTATGAAATGTAGCATAGAACTTGGTGGCAGAAAAAGTAAAACAAAAAATGCAATAAATCTTATACTATTTTGTAATTATGTTGCCTTCTAATTTTAATTTACCACCAAGAATATTTAGGATTAAAATCTCACAATAGTCATTTGGATAGTCAAGTCAGGAAGTATGCTACCTGTTTATAGCTTCATTTATTTTACTTCTCTGGAGTTGTAAAGCCTAAAACTGATGCAGATGTTAATATTCAACCACTCCCTGAAGACTCCAGGTTAGTAACCAGGAGGGAAGGGCATCTGCAGCTGATGCTCTCTGGCTACCATCCCCAGCACCACCAACCCATCTCCAAGCTAACCTCTCTGGACACTCTTCTCTCAGCTGTATATTTAAAGTTTGTTCCCTAAGTTATTTACAATAACTTTTCTTGATCCCTGATTTCAACTGTTGACTGCAACCTGATAGGAGGTTATAAAATCAATTTAGTGGGCTTCAACCAGCATTTTGAAAAGTTAAATAGAAAATATCAGATTTTATCACATGGGCCAGGTACAGTGCCTCACATCTGTAATCTCAGCACTTTGGGAGGCCAAAGTGAGAGGATTATTTGAGCCCAGGAGTTCAAAACCAGCCTGGGCAACATAGCAAGACTCCATCTTCACAAAAAATAAAAAATAATAATTAGCTAGGCATGATAGTGCATGCCTGTGGTCCCAGCTACTCTGGAGGCTGGAGTAGGAGGATCACTAGAGGCCAGGAGGTCAAGGCTGAAGTGAGTCATGATCATGCTAATGTGCTCCAGCCTGGGTGACAGAGTAAGACTGCAGCTCAAAATATATATATATATATATATATATATATATATATATATATATATAGTACCTTATGTAGCAAGGAATGCTCTATAAAACTTTTAAGTGAGATCTATATGTGTTTATTAAAACATATATAAGTTAGAATGAATTTTAATCAAGAATGCTTTAAAGCTGCTGCCTTATAAACACTTATAAAAACATAACTAGAAAGAAATCTTGAATAAATCTATAAGGGCACTCCCAGATAATGTGACTCTTTAACTGCATGGGCTCACAAATAAAGTAGAAACTTGAAATGCCCATTAAGTACCCAAATATGGAATCTCCCAGGAAATCCTGTATCATAGTTTTATATATTTTCCCCATAAAATTCACATGCCCACATACACAAAATGTTTTACACATAATTTAATGGATTCACAGACATAGTAAATCTAATCTAGGGATTAGTAGATCTCTGGTTTAAAAGTTCTTGCTTTAAATATTCTTAAGATCCTAACATTTCCTTGGAATGTAATAGAATCTCCCTATCCTTACAGGAAGCAAAATTCTAGATCTAAAGATTCTGAATGTGTTTGAGCAAATATTCTAATCTAATATTTAGTGACCCCCTAGAAAGTATGTAGGATGTTTCAAAGGACAGAATAGCATAACCCTAATACACAAATCTTTGACTCTAACAGACAGATGTAGGCTAAGAAGTTGGAGGGTCCACTGGAAAGAAGTGGGAAGATGATACCTTTTTTGCATCAAGGGGATTAAGGAAGCTGAACCCAAAGAAAAATGAGAAATTGCTATATTTATATGAAAAAAGGTAGGGAAGAGTAAGAAAAATGACAATTCTGAGAAGAGTTAAGCACACAAAAGAAGTAGGGCAATGAATGGGGTCAATGAGAAATAAAGTTAATGTTGGGGGAAAGAAATTCATAACTGTTCTGGAAGGAGGTAGCAGCTGGAGGCATTCTTTTATTAACTTATTTCACAGCGTTTTGAATATCATTTATGAGGCAGACTCTTGCCTCATGTGAGCACTAGGGAGAGTACAATGTGGAAACATAATGACAAGAACTTTCTCCTCAGGGCAAATGGGACTGGGAAGGATCCAACATCACTCAAATGGGCCACTGGTCTGGACTATGTCATCAGAGGAGAAGTTCATCATCCATTTCATTTTTTTCTTGTCAGACTTCATCTGTTCATTTCAGAGCACCTCTTCCTTTCTCATCTTTGATTACTACTCTCTTTTTCACTTTGAGACTCAAAATTTTTTCAACAATGAAAAATAAAACCATGTTAACTGAGTTTATCCTTCTGGGTCTAACAGATGTCCCTGAACTCCAGGTGGCAGTTTTCACCTTTCTTTTCCTTGCGTATTTACTCAGCATCCTTGGAAATCTGACTATCCTCATCCTCACCTTGCTGGACTCCCACCTTCAGACTCCCATGTATTTCTTTCTCCAGAACTTCTCCTTCTTGGAAATTTCCTTCACAAACATCTTCATTCCAAGGGTCCTGATTAGCATCACAACAGGGAACAAGAGTATCAGCTTTGCTGGCTGCTTCACTCAATATTTCTTTGCCATATTCCTTGGGGCCAGAGTTTTACCTTCTGGCTGCTATGTCCTATGACCGCTATGTGGCCATCTGCAAACCTCTGTATTACACCACCATCATGAACCGCAGAATCTGCATCCAGATGATTTTCTGCTCTTGGCTGGGTGGGCTAATGGCTATTATACCACCAATCACCCTGATGAGTCAGCAGGACTTTTGTGCATCCAACAGACTGAATCATTACTTCTGTGACTATGAGCCTCTTCTGGAACTCTCATGTTCAGAAACAAGCCTCATAGAGAAGGTTGTCATTCTTGTGGCATCTGTGACCCTGGTGGTCACTCTGGTGCTAGTGATTATCTCCTATGCATTCATTATCAAGACTATTCTGAAGCTCCCCTCTGCCCAGCAAAGGACAAAAGCCTTTTCCACATGTTCTTCCCACATGATTGTCATCTCCCTCTCTTATGGAAGCTGCATGTTTATGTACATTAATCCCTCTGCAAAAGAAGGGGATACATTCAACAAGGGAGTAGCTCTACTCATTACTTCAGTTGCTCCTTTGTTGAACCCCTTTATTTACACCCTAAGGAACCAACAGGTAAAACAAGCCTTCAAGGATATGGTCAAAAAGCTTCTAAATCTTTAAAGAATTTAATTATCTGTGGGACTAGGTATGAAAAAAAGAGAGAGGAAAAAAGAATTTAAGAATTTAAGACTTCATTCATGAGTCTCTACTATGTACTAAGCTCTCCGATAGTTACTAAGTACTCAATAAGAAGTTAAACTTCAGTTCAGTGGGAGAGACTTGGAAATAAATTGCAACCTGTTAAGTGTTAATAGTGAAATGAATATGGTTTTATTCTATTTAGTTACTCAATTGAATAACTCAACCTAAGTTAGAGAGAAAATGTTTTCAGAAGGGGTAAAGAAAGAAATTTTGGTAGAATAAATATTGTGAATAAGAGCAAAAAATTTCAATCCAAGGAGACTGAGTAAATGTTACCACTATTAGTTTCAATCAAAACAAAACAAAAAGCTATGGAGATGATAAATTTAGTTTTGAATTAAGTTACATTCTCATTTTAAGTAAGTTAAATGCCCATCTGAATTTGGAACCAGATCTATGAATTTCACAATCCTTAACATGTACATGGTAGTTGATGATGTGGGAATAGATGAGGTCATAAATAAAAGCATGTATAGAAAAGGCTTAAATATTAAATGCTAAGGTTCATTCCAAAATTTAAAAAGCAGAAGAAGCAGAAAGGTTAATAAGAAAGGCAATGAACCTATCAAATTTATGGGAAGAGATGTCTCAAGAAACATAGTTTGTTGTCAATGTGAAATGCTGCAGAGAGCGATTAATAGGAAGAATGAAAGTGTGAGAACTGACAATTGGATTGTTGTTGATCTTAGCCATTTTCAGCAAATGTGAAAGTTGGGTAGGAAGTTGGGTTGGGTAGAAAGAAATCAGATTGTTGTGGGTTATTAGTGAATGGGAGCTGACAAGTTAGAGAATGATAAAATGGAATTTTGAGAACAGAGAAATGAAAAGAATGAGCCCCAATTTATATTTCCCCATGGTATTCTGCACTTTTTCACTGATAATATCGTAACAATGGTTATAGATGTAAATCTATATTCACCTCTAGTCTGTAAGGCATAGGAGTGCAGGGGATAATAACTTCTTAATCACAGTTTCATCTGCAATGCCAAGCAATGGTAAGTGCTCAATAAATAGTTCTTACATGGATGAATGAATGACGGATGGATGGATGGATCGATGGATGGATGGATGGATGGATGGACGGATGGATAAATGAATGAGGGGTCTCAGACAGATTTTTTTTTAATAAAGGCTCATGAACATTAGAGGGTTTATATACTTGGAGAATATATAAGGGTTTATATACTTGGAGAATATATACTTGCTACATATGGACTTAGATCTGCCTGGAAATTCCACTCTGTTTTACATATGGGGAACTGAAGCTTCAATAGGTGAAATCACTTCTGCAAGGTCACACAGCTAAGTGCCTGCACTACAATCAGAAGCCAAATCTGTCTGGTGCTAGAGCCTGCCTGCTTAACTACTGAGCCATACAGCCATTCTAACTGATTTTACCATTTCCTCTCCCCAACAATTCTAATTATTTTAAGTGACCTTGATTTTTTACCTATCTTATTTTTCCAAGCTCTCAACAGCTTTGTTAGAAGCCTTTGGGACATGATTCTCTTTAGGAAGTTGCAAGTATACACAAGCCCATATTATTCCACCCTATGGCTCTTGACTTCTCTCAAAATCCTTCTCCTTTCCATATCCATATCTCTTGTGAAGAATGTGGACCTCCTATTTATTTTCTCCCTTTCAGAAGGAACATAAAGATCCCAAAGAGCATGAGAACTAACAAAACAGTATTTTGCTTCCATCTTCTCCTGCCAATAATAAGATTTCAAAGAGGATTAAGTAATGAACAAGGAGACTCACATAAGCTGCTAACCAGGCTCACTTCCTCCCTATTTATCTTCTTTCCGAGCTATAAGGAAATGGCCTTGGCTTCTAGACTTGAGGGTACAAATGGTGGTCTACTACATATAATAGTGTCCTGCCCATAATAGGTACTCAATAAATGTTCAATTAGTAAAATAACCAAAGTAGAAATGAAAAATTTCTTTATTACTTAAGGTTCAAGCAATTGTCATAGCTTTTCTTTTTTTTATTATACTTTAAGTTTTAGGATACATGTGTACAATGTGCAAGTTTGTTACATATGTATACATGTGCCATGGTGGTGGGCTGCACCCATTAACTCATCATTTAACATTAGGTATATCTCCTAATGCTATCCCTCCCCCCTGCCCCCACCCCACAACAGGACTCGGTGTGTGATGTTCTCCTTCCTGTGTCTTTGTGTTCTCATTGTTCAATTCCCACCTATGAGTGAGAACATGCGGTGTTTGGTTTTTTTGTCCTTGCAATAGTTTGCTGAGAATGATGGTTTCCAGTTTCATCCATGTCCCTACAAAGGACATGAACTCATCATTTTTTATGGCTGCATAGTATTCCATGGTGTATATGTGCCACATTTTCTTAATCCAGTCTATCATTGTTGGACATTTGGGTTGGTTCCAACTCTTTGCTATTGTGAATAGTGCCGCAATAAACATACGTGTGCATGTGTCTTTATAGCAGCATGATTTAGAATCCTTTGGGTATGTACCCAGTAACGGGATGGCTAGGTCATTTCTAGGTCTAGATCCCTGAGGAATCACCACACTGACTTCCACAATGGTTGAACTAGTTTACAGTCCCACCAACAGTGTAAAAGTGTTCCTATTTCTCCACATCCTCTCCAGCACCTGTTGTTTCCTGACTTTTTAATGATCACTATTCTAAATGGTGTGAGATGGTATCTCATTGTGGTTTTGATTTGCATTTCTCTGATGGCCAGTGATGATGAGCATTTTTTCATGTGTCTTTTGGCTGCATAAATGTCTTCTTTTGAGAAGTGTCTCTTCATATCCTTCGTCCACTTGTTGATGGGGTTGTTTGATTTTTTCTTGTAAATTTGTTTGAGTTCTTTGTAGATTCTGGATATTAGCCCTTTGTCAGATGAGTAGATTGCAAAAATTTTCTCCCATTCTTTAGGTTGCCTATTCACTCTGATGGTAGTTTCTTTTGCTGTGCAGAAGCTCTTTAGTTTAATTAGATCCCATTTGTCAATGTTGGCTTTTGTTGCCACTGCTTTTGGTGTTTTAGACATGAAGTCCTTGCCCATGCCTATGTCCTGAATGGTATTACCTAGGTTTTCTTCTAGGGTTTTTATGGTTTTAGGTCTAACATGTAAGTCTTTAATCCATCTTGAATTAATTTTGGTATAAGGTATAAGGAAGGGATCCAGTTTCAGCTTTCTACATATGGCTAGCCAGTTTTCCCAGCACCATTTATTTAATATGGAATCATTTCCCCATTTCTTGTTTTTGTCAGGTTTGTCAAAGATCAGATAGTTGTAGATATGTGGCATTATTTCTGAGGGCTCTGTTCTCTTCCATTGGTCTATACCTCTGTTTTGGTGCCAGTACCATGCTGTTTTGGTTACTGTAGCCTTTTAGTATAGTTTGAAATCAGGTAGCGTGATGCCTCCAGCTTTGTTCTTTTGGCTTAGAGACATAGGTTTGGTCTTATTTATTGTTTTCTGGTTGTTTTGTATATCCCTTGTTCCTTACTTCCTATCTTATTGTCTATTTTTGTGGTTGGGTAGTTTCTGTAGTAATAAGATTTGATTCCTTTGTTTATCCTTTCTCTATTGGCTCTACCAGTGAGTTTATAGTTTTGCATATTTTCATTATGGTGGTTATCATCTTTTCTCTTCCAGATGTATGACTCCCTTGAACATTTCTTGTAAGTCCAGTATGGTGACTATTAATTCCCTTCATTTTTGCTTGTTTGTCACATATTTTATTTCTCCTTCATTTCTGACGGATGGCTTTGCTGGGCATAATATTGTTGGCTAGTTGAAAGTTTCTTTCAGTACTTTGAATACATCATTCCATTCTCTCCTGGCCTGTAAGGCTTCTGATGAGAAATCTACTGTTAGTGTAATGGGGATTCCCTTACACATTACTTAATGTTTTTCCCTCGTGTTTTTAGAAATTTTTTATTTGTCTTTGGCTTCTGACAGTTTGGCTAAAATGTGTCTTGGAGAGGACATGTTTGGGTTGAATCTATTTGGGTTTCTTTCAGATTCCTGTATTTGGATGTCCAGCTCTCTCTCAAGAATTGGAAAATTTTGACCTATTATTTTATTAAATATGCTTTCTATACCATTTCCCTTATTTTCTCCTTCTAAAATGCCCAGAATATGAATATTTGTTTGCTTAATGCTGTCCTGTAAATCCTATAGGCTTTGTTCACTTCTCTCTTTTGTTTTTCAGTCTGCCTATGTTATTTCAAAAGACCTGTTTTCAACTTCAGAAATTATTTATTCTGCTTGGTCTAGTCTCTTAAACATTGAGAATCTTTATGGTCGAGGACCTCTTGCCACATTACTAAATTCAATGGTGGATGTCTAATAGGTATCTCAAACTCAAGCATTCTAAGTGCCTAATCTACACCACCTCTCCATCTCACCTGACCGTCTCTCCTTTCCTCCAGCCCCTGGCAAATTTGCTTTACCCACAGCCTTTCCCAGCTCAATCCCATGGTTTTAGTCTTGAACCATCCCACTAGTTTTGGTTTCTCTGAAGATCTCACCTGATTGGAAACAAGTGCCTATAAATGCATCACTCTGAGCAGCTATAGGTAAAGTTAGCCTCAAGCTGGGCAAAAATGTCTGTGTAAATACTAATGGGAAGGGACACTTGAGAATCAAATGACAAAATCAATTTGAGAACAAGATGACACAGAAGAATCAAGGCTAGCCCACTGTGCAGAAGGTACAAAGTTTTGTGAGGCATAAGACATATCTGTCTGTACACTAATTGAGGAACTGCTATTCTTTGGGCATGTGTTCCCTATTTCTTGTAAAGGATTAGACAGACTTTTATCCAGGTTCACTTGAACAGCCATATTAATTGGCTCAACAGCAACAGGATTTACAATTTTTTGAAAGAGGCAGTCTCTTCTTAAGAGAGCAGGCCTCTGAATCTAGGGCATGGATCAGGGTTCCTATTGACAAGGTGGTAGGTGCACAGACTCTGTGGCAGAAGCCTGATCAATACTCACACCACGGGCTCAGCCAGGAGTCAGTTGCAGGCTCAATGACAAGCATAGGAGAAAACTGCATCACATGTAATTTAACAAGAACCACTTTGGGCTGTGGTAAATGCAACTTCTGAGGCTATTTCAGAGGTGTTGTAAGAGTCTGCTTTCTGGCATTAGAGCTTCAAGATTCTTTTAAAAAAAAAAGCTACCATTTTTATTTCTGAAGCTTCTGGTTCTTGAGTGTCTGTCTAGGAGTTGGTTGGTTGCTTAGTGATTCAATGGTCTTATTGGACAACCTCTAGTTTTATAGACTGTTTTACATTTTCCTTTTCTAACTAGGTAGATCCCTGTGTTCTGCAGGGATCATGGCCAGTTTAGTAAACATGAGACTGTAATACCATTCCACTGGCATAGAGACAGACACACATGCACTCAAAGATCTTGCCACAGTCCGAGTGTCTTTTCAAGTCTCATTACTACATTTATGTTCTCAGCATGCATTTTCATAAAGTGCTGCTTTATGAGAGAAAATTGAGAAAATGGTCTGAGAGAGCCTCCAGGGCATCCGTCAACTGGACAACAGTAAAATTGCAGTACAGGTTTTCAAACAATTTCTTTTTCTTTTTTTTTAACTTTTATCTTAAGTTCAGAGATATAAGTGCAAGTCTGCAACTTAGGTAAACTTGTGTCATGGGAGTTTGTTGTACAGATTTCATCACCCAAGTATTAAGCCTGATGCCCATTAGTTATTGTTTCTGATCCTCTCCCTCCTCCCTCTCCACCCTCCAGTAGGCCCCAGTGTATGTTGTTCCTTTCTATGTGTCCATGTGTTCTCCTCATTTAGCTTCCACCTGTAAGTGAGAACATGCAGTATTTGGTTTTCTGTTCCTGAGTAAATTTGCTAAATATAATGGCCTCCAGCTCCATCCATGTCCCTGCAAAAGACATGATTTTTTTCTTTTTTTATGGCTGCATAGTATTCCATGGTGTATATGTACCACATTTTCTTTATCCAGCCTATCATTGATGGGCATTTAGGTTGATCCCATGTCTTTCCTATTGTGAATAGTGCTGCGATGAGCATACGCATGCATGTGTCTTTACAAGAGAATGATTTATATTGCTTTGGATATATACCCAGGAATGGGATTGCTGGGTTGAACAGCATTTCTGCCTTTAGGTCTTCCAGGAATCACCAAACCATTTATTATTGTTGGGTCTACTATTCCATCCTACAGGCAGTGGCTGTTGACCAGGCACATGCTGAGCGTGGGGCTGCTGGGCAGGATCTTGCACAGCCAAGCACTGTGTGCAGGTTGTTGGTCCACACTGCCTGGGACAGCTTGATCACCAACTGCTGGATCAGCTCCCAGGCTGATGGCATCAGGCTGCAGGCTGCTGTCCCTCAGCTGGGGTCCCAGAGGCCCCCACAGGCCTGAGGCAGCCTTGACTTCCCTTGTGGCTGCCAAGATGGCCAGGGGGTCAGCCACCAGCACTGTTGTCAAGGTTCCCATACAGCCTCAGAGGCTGATCATCTACACTACTCTCTGATCTGAACTATGATTATCTGTGAGTCAGTTAGTGAAAGATATTTCAACTATATCTGCTACGCTATGTTCCTTTAATTTAGAAAAAGGCAAATATGAAAAACATGGTAACCTCAATTCTGAGTAGAGTAAAGGCAAGAGTATAAAAATTTCTTTGTACGTTTCTCTAATTTATTTTACTTTATTTAACACATAAGGAGACAACATTTCTCTACTTTAAATGTCTCAAAAAAGAATCTTTACTTGGTGACCATTTTTGTCAAATGTGTGGCATTTGATGAAATCATATATACTTCCTCCAAAATATTATGATATAGACTCCTTTGTGACAAAGAAAACTCCATAGAACATAATATTCTTGGAAAATACTGTCTCCAGTTTGACATGCCATAGATACTAGGCATGTTAGGCCTGTGCCATAATTAAAGTATTCTCTGGGTGGAGCTGAAGAGTGAGGCAGCTATCTAATCCTAATAGCCATAATACTTTATTTCATGTTAAGTTCCCACACCAATGTTATGTTTGTCCTTTCCCAAAAATATAGAAAATCATAAAAATATCACTAGTAAAAATTCAGACTGTCATAACATTTAGTTCTTCCTGCAAATTCAGAAAATTATCACAATTTCAATAAAATTTCTAAGGACTTTAAAATAGGAAGAGTATCAACAATAGTTAAAATTCATGGAAATTCAATGTCTACACCAGTAATTCCTTGTTTTGCTTTATTTTCTAAAACTGTCAAGAATAATTACAAATAAATACCCAAAGGGAAGAGATTATATAGATTATAACTGGCTTATTAATGATTTAAATATTTATTGACTTGAACTGTGGGTGAACAATTCTTTGCATGAGAAAATGCAGAGAAATTCTAGAACTTTCACAGCTTTGCATAAAGTTATTTCTTCTTCATAGGAGCTTCCTGAATCTTTTTGGACCTTTTGGATGTGAAGTCTCTGATATCATAGATCTAATTACTCCCAGAATATATACATGCTCACAATGTAACATCATCATAAATTTGATGGGCTAAAACTGTGCCCACCTTGGTCATCCACCTCTAGACTGCCTAGTACCAGGTTCATACTGTGCACATTTAGTGCCTCTGACTGGTCTGATCCTATATATGAAAAGGGTCTCATTATTATATAACAGAAGCTTGTACATCAAAAGTTGATTCAGCACAAACTGTTACCCCTCCCCACTCATGCCCATATCACTCACTCTTTATTTCACACATATTCTCCCTCTCAAGGCCTTTGGCTTTGACAATTTTTCACAAACTAATGCTCCCCTGCAGTTCTTGCCTGATTCAATTAACTTCCTTTTATCAATAGCTGTCGTTTTTGTTTGTGTTAGCATCTCCCTTTCTTTGATAAATATTTCACCCTGCTCCAGTCTTGGATTTCTGATGGAACTGTCAATCCACTCATCTCTCCTTATTTGATGTCACTGATAAACATACAAACTGGCCTATTCAATTATGATACCACATTCCCCTAGCTAAGAGATTGAGTCAGAGTTAAGCATATATGAACCAAGATGGACCTTATGACCTTTTTGATTTAGACTTGAAAGAAAAGAGAGATGGTGCCATGCTTTCTGGATCATAGATTTCAAGGACTATATATTGGAGACCATCTACTGTCTTCCAAGTGAAAAAATCTGTCTCAAGAAAAACACCAACCTTAAAAGAAGAAAATGGGGAGAGAGTAACTATGTTTGAGTTCCTGTATTCTAGATCTAGTAACACCTGAAACCAGTTACTGCTGGACTTATACGTTATGTGAATTATAAATTTCTGTCTTCACCTAAGATAGTTTGGCTTGGGTTGCTGTCATGCAAAATCAAAAGATTCCTGAGTATTCCTCCCTGGATTTTAGTTCTGTGATTTTAAACTAAGCTCTACTCTTCACCACAATGCACAATTAATACCCAACAAAAATGAAACTTAGGACATTCCAACCCTATTATTGGCCAAAGTTCTAGATTCTCCCATGTTATTCTATATTTTTTCCTTACTTCTACTCCATTTCTGCATTTGACTGGATCCTGACATAGTGTCCAATGCTGCAGGATGCTTTATTTTTTCTGGGATATATCCATGATATAAGATTATCGGTATCACAGTCTCAGTTCAGGAAACAGTTTTTCACATCTTGATAAGCCACACACTTTGTCATTCAAGAAAAAGAGGTATAGATGTATGCCATTTTATGATTGCAGAATAATGATTTCTCTGCATTATCAGGGATTTAGAATTTTTTAAATGGAGGATTGGCTAACTACCCCAGGAGGACTGCGGTAGAAGAACATAGATATACCTCTCATAATGTGACTAGAGTTGAGAATACTTGTATTCCACATGAATATGAGTACTCACCATAAGTCTTCTTCAACAAACAGACATATACATACATCTATTAAAAACTTGGTAGACAAGCTGACTTTTTCTGTGGATGAGAACCAATCTTATTCTCCACCACTTTAATGCTTGTTCAATGAGCTCAAAAACAAAGTAAACATTAAAGCAGGGCTGTAGAATTATGCATGAGCCTTTCCTTATCAAGACTCACCTGGCTACTGTCATTGCTGTGTCCAATCTTCTAATAGCAGAAATCAAAGCCAAGCCTATTGCATGGCACCTGCTACTTCCATATGCAATTAGTTAGTTAATTGCTAATTAGTTAATTGCAAAGAGCCCCTTCTATTATAGTGGGGCAGCAATTGTCTTCACTGAAGCAGCCCTTCCTTTTGGATGTGGATTTCTTCTGCCAGCTCAGCATTGTCATTTGTGGGCAAACTGAATGACTTATTTACTATCATTTTATCCCACAACATTTCTTATGAACAAGAAAAAATATTATCATCATTAAATGTATACATATTTATTATATATCACCTTCTACCTTGATGACCCACAGTTTACCAACACAGAATCTATAACTAACTGCAAATTCCCGAAAGAGAGAAGATAATTTGTTCTGTTTGGCTCATGACTACACTTACTTCATTCTCCTCTGGCCAAGTTCATTCTCTTCTAGTTTTCTCAATATGTGGTATGGGCTGGAAGAGAAAATAAACAATGAGCTATCTTATGTACTATAAAGTTATATCTTTGTCTTCCTCCTGACTCAAGAATTACCCACAAACACATGTTCCCACAAAGCTGTAGACTAGATTGAATTAATCCCTTCTGTAAATTATACTATTCTTTTGTTACTCCCTCTTTGTTGCCTTTTCTCTAAACTCCTATTGTCCTAGTGTATATGTTATTGCTCTCCAGTAATCTCTCAGAACCGTGTTTCTCTTTCCTAAAGAAATCTGTATGCTATAATTCTCTATCACATTGGCATGCTCAAAAATCCATACTTGGCACACTCATCTATTAGGACTCTCTGTCTAAAGCCAAACTGGGATCAGAGGAGAGAGACTGTTCACAAGTTAATCACAGACATTATCTAGGATCAACCTCAAATACAAACATTCCTCTCACCAAACATAGCTGAGAATTAATCCTGTATATAGGGCTCTAGGTCAAAGCCAAACACTGATCCTTCCAAGACCATGTCCCTCTACTCCTTCCAATCTGAAATTCCTTTTGTCAGGGAGAGTCATATTTAGTAGCTATTAGGAGTCACATGACAATTATCATTTCCATGTAAACATTTAGAGATTGCAAGTGTGTAAACTTGGAAAAGTTTGAGCAGGAGTGCCAGGAACAAGTGGAAGAGCAGTTCTCAAGCCTTAGAAGAAATAGACGAAGAATGAGACCTCCTACCTCTCATCAGAGGACAGTTATCAGGGTACAAAAGACAAAGAGAAAAGGAGTTTCTGGGAGGAAATATTAAACCACACTCCATCTCTCAAATTTCTTGACCAATGTATGAGACCATCACAGCAACAGAAGGTAAATGCCCTATCTCCCTCTTTAGGAGTCATATGGTGTTATGAATATTAAGAAAACAAGTTATATTGTCTAACTTTATACGTAAATATAATAAAGGTATTTTACTTAACATTATGCCCAGGACACACTAGACTGCTCAAAAAAACGTATCATTGCAAAATGGCAGTGCTAAGTCCTTACCTAACAATAGTAACTTTGAATATAAATGAACCAAAGTCCCCAATTAAAAGACATAGAGGTCTGAATGAAATAAGAAAAACAGCATCCAACTATATGCAGCCTACAACAAACTCAGTTCATCCCTAAGGACACTATAGACTGAAAGTGAAGAGATGGAAAAAGATATTCCATTCAAATGGAAACCAGAGCAGCAGTAGCTATACTTATATCAGATAAAATATGCTCTAAGCCAACAACTGTAAAAAGAGACAAAGGAGGTCATTATACAATAATAAAGGGATCAATTCAGCAAACGAATATAACATAGATGCAAAAATCTTTAACAAAATACTAGCTGACTGAATCCAACAGCATATCAAAAAGATAATCCACCATGATCAAGAGGATTTCATACCAGGGATGCAGGGATGGTTTAACATACACAAGTCAATAAGTGTGACATAACACATAAACAGAATTAAAAACAAAAATCACATGATCATTTCAATAGATTCAGGAAAACCATTCAACAAAATCCAGCATCCCTTTATGATTAAAACTCTCAGCAAAATTGGCATACAAGGAAGATACCTCAATGTAATAAAAGCCATCTATGACAAACCCACAGCCAACATAATAGTGAATGGGAAAAGTTGAAAGCATTCCCTCTGAGAACGGGAGCAAGACAAGGATGCCCACTCTCACCATTCCTCTTCACCATAGTACTACAAGTCCTAGCCAGAGCAATCAGACAAGAAAAAGAAATAAAGGGCATCCAAATTGGTCAAGAGGAAGTCAAATTGTCACTGTTTGCTGACGATATAATTGTTTACCTCAAAATCCCTAAAGACTCCTCCAGAAAGCTCCTAGAACTAATAAAAGAATTCAGCAAAGTTTCTAGATACAGGATTAATGTATGCAAATCAGTAGCTTTTCTATACACCACAGGGACCAAGCAGAGAATCAAATCAAGAACTCAACCCCTTTTACAATAGCTGCAAAAAATATAAAATACTTAGGAATATACCTAACCTGGGAGGCAAAAGACCTCTACAAGGAAAACTACAAAACACTGCTGAAGGAAATCATAGATGACACAAATAGAAACACATCCCATGCTCATGGATGGGTAGAATCAATATTGTGAAAATGACCATAATGCCAAAAGCAATCTATAAATTCAATGCAATCCTCATCAAAATACCACCATCATTCTTCACAGAATTAGAAAAAAAAATTATAAAATGCATAAGGAACCAAAAAAGAGCTCGCATAGCCAAATCAAGATTAAGCAAAAAGAACAAATCTGGAGGCATCACACCATCTGATTTCAAACTATACAATAAAGCCACAGTCAACAAAACAGTGTGGTACTGGTTAAAAAAAAAAAAAAAAAAATAGGCACATAGAGCAGTGGAACAGAGTAGAAAATCCAGAAATAAGCCCAAATACTTAAAGCCAACTGATCTTCAACAAAGTAAACAAAAACATATAAAGTGGGGAAAGGGCGTCATTTTCAAAAAATTGTGCTGGGATATTTGGCTAGCCACATGTAGGAGAATGAAACTGGATCCTCATCTCTCACCTTATACAAAAATCAACCAAGATGGATTAAGGACTTAAACCTAAGGCCTGAAACTATAAAAATTCTAGAAAATAACATTGGAAAAACCCTTCTAGACTTTGGCTTAGGCAAGGATTTCCTGACCAAGAACCCAAAAAAAAATGCAATAAAAACAAAGATAAATAGTTGGGACCTAATTAAACTAAAGAGCTTTTGAAAAGCAAAAAGGTCAGCAGAGTAAGCAGATAATCCACAGAGTGGGAGAAAAGCTTCATAATCTATATATCTGACAAGGACTAATATCCATAATCTACAACAAACTCAAACAAATCAGTAAAAAAAAAAGCAAACAATCCCATCAAAAAGCGGGCTAAGGATGTGAATAGACAGTTCTCAAAAGAAGATATACAAATGTCCAAAAAACATATGAAAAAATGCTCAACATCACTAATGATCAGTGAAATGTGAATCAAAACCACAATGTGATTCCACCTTACTCCTGCAAGCATGGCCATAATCAAAAGATCAAAAAACAGTAGATTTTGGCGTAGATGTGGTGATCAGGGAACATTTCTACACTGCTGGTGGGAATATAAACTAGTACAGCCACTATGGAAAACAGTGTGGAGATTACTTAAAGAACTAAAAGTAGAACTACCATTTGATCCCGTAATCCCACTACTGGTTATCTACCCAGAGGAAGAGAAGCCATTATACAAAAAGATATTTCACATGCATGTTTACAGCAGCACAATTTGCAATTGCAAAATCGTGGAACCAACCGAAATGCCCATCAATCAACGAGTGGATAAAGAAACTGTGGTGTATATATATATATATGATTAAATACCACTCAGCCATAAAAAGAAATGAATTAATGGCATTTGCAGTGACCTGGATGAGACTGGAGACTATTATTCTAAGTGAAGTAACTCAGGAATGGAAAACCAAACATCGTATGTTCTCACTGATATGTGGGAGAAAAGCTATGAAGATACAAAGGCATAAGAATGATACAGTGGACTTTGGGGATTTGGAGAGGAGGTTGGGAAGGGGTCAAGGGTTAAAGATTACAAATAGGGTCCAGTGTTACCGCCCAGGTGAAAGGTGCACCAAAGTCTCACACATCACCACTAAAGAACTTAAGCATGTAACCAAATACCTCCTGTACCCCCAATAACCTATTGGGGGGAAAATAAATAAATAAATAAAAATAAAATGTGTTCTAAAAAAAGAATTAATAAAGATCAAAGCAGAAATAAATAAAATTGAGACTAAAAAAATACAGAAGATCAACAAAACAAAAAGTTGGTTTTTTGAAAAGATAAAATTCACAAGCCTTTAGCTGGACAGAAAAATTAGGAGAAAACAGAAATAAGTAAAATCAGAAATGAGAAAGGAGACCTCACAACAGATACACAGTAATACAAAGGGTCATTAAAGACTGCAATGAACAACTATATGCCAATGAATTCAAAAATCAAAAGGAAATGGATAAATCCCTCAACACATACAACCTACTGAGATGGAGCCTAGAGGAAACTGAAAACCTGAACAGACATGAACAAGTAGCAAGATTGAATCAGTAATAATAAAAAGTCTCCCAACAAAGAAAAGTCCAGAACTAGATGCCTTCACAACTGAATTCTACCAAACATTTAAAGAAAAATTAATATCAGCTCTTCTCAAACTATTCCAAAATGTTGATGCAGAGAGAACTTTTCCCAACTTATTCCATGAGGCCCTGATTCCAAAATCAGAAAAGAACACAGAAAAAAAAAACCATGGGCCAATATTCCTGACGAACATACACACAAAAATCCTCAACAAAATACTAGCAAACAAAATCAAACAATATATCAAAAACATAATACACCATGACTAAGTGGGGTGTATCCCAGGAATGTAATGATGGTCCAACATATGCATGTGATTCATCATATAAAACAGAATGGAGGACAAAAACCATATGATCATCTTAATAGATGAAGAAAAGATACCTGATAAAATTCAATATCCCTTCATGATAAAAACTCTCAAAAAATTAAGTATGGAAAGAATGTACCTCAACAGAATAAAGGCCTTATATGACTAAACCCATTATACTGAATCTAATGTCTAACATACTGTAGCTAACATTATACTGAAAGCTTTTCTTCTAAGAACTGGAACCAGACAAGGGAATACACACTCACCACTCATTCCACATAATTGAAGTCCTAGTCAAAGTAATTAGGCAGGAGAAAGAAATGAAAGGCATTCAAAATGGAAAGGAGGAAATCAAGTTGTCCCTGTTTATATATACAAAATCCTAAAGACTCAACCTAAAAACTCTTGGAACTGAAAACTAAAGTCATAGGATACAAAATCAGCATGGAAAAATCAGTAGCATTTCTGTACATGAACAACTAACTAGCTGAAAAAAGAAATAAATAAGGCAATCCCGTTTACAATAGCTATTAAAAATAAAATAGCAAGGAATAAATTTAATGAAGGAAGTGAAAGACATCTACAAGGAAAACTAAAAAACACTGATGAAAGAAACTAAAGAGGATACAAACAAATGGAAAGATACCACATGCTTGTAGGTCAGAAGAATTAATATTGTTAAAATTACCATAATCCTAAAGCAATCTACAGATTCAATGCAATCCCTATCAAAACACCGATGACATTCTTCATAGAAATAGAAAAAAAAATCTTGAAATGTGTATAGAACCACAAAAGACTTCCAATAGGCAAAACAATCCTGGACAAAAAGAACAAAGCTAAAGGCATCACATTACCAGACTTCAAAATATACTACAAAGCTGTAATAAAAAAAACAGCATGGTACCGGCATGAAAACAGACACATAGACCAATTGAATAGAATGGATAATCCAGATATTAATACACATATCAATAGCCAACTGATTTTGACAAAGGCACCAAGACACTCCTGGGGAAAGGACAGTCTCTTCAAGAAATGGTGCTGGGGAAACTGGATGTCCATATACAGAAGAATGAAACTAGACTCCCACCTCTCTCCCTACAAAAATCAACTCAAAATGGATGGAAGACCTAAATATAAGACCCAAAACTATAAAACTTCTAGAAGAAAACAAATGGGGGAATCTCCATAACATTGGTCTGGGTAATGACTTATCGCATATAACAACAAAAGCATAAGCAACAAATATAAAAATATAGACAAATTAATTACATCAAATTTAAAACCTTCTACACAGTGAAGGAAACAATCAACAGAGTGAGGAGGCAATCTATAGAATGGGAGAAAATATTTGCAAACTATTTATCTCACAGGAGATAAATATCCAAAATATATAAGAAACTCAAACAACTCAGTAGCAAGAAAACAAATAACATAATTTAAAAACAGGCAAAGGACCTAAACAGAAATTTCTCAAAGGAAGACATACAAATGACAACAGGTATATGAAAAAAATGTTCAACATCACTAATCATCAGAAAAATGCAAATCAAAACCACATGAGATATCACCTCACTCCTGTTGAAATGGTTGTTATCATCTGTGTGTTGTGGCTCACACCTGAATCCCAGGACTTTGGGAGCCCAAGGCAGGAGGATTACTTGAGCCCAGGAGCTTGAGAATAGCCCAGGGAATATAGTGGGACCTCATCTCTACAAAAAAAAAAAAATTGCTGGGGCACTGTGGCATGCACCTATAGTCCCAGCTACTCTGGAGGGTGAGGTGGAGAGTTCATTTGAGCCCAGGAGATGGAGGTTACAGTGAGCTGAGATTGTGCCACTGCACTCTATGCTGGAAAACAGAGAGAGGCTCTGTCAAAAAAAAAAAAAAAAGGATTGTGGGGCCAAGATGGCCAAATAGGAAAAGCTCCAGTCTACAGCTCCCAGCATGAGTGACATAGAAGATGGGTGATTTCTGCATTTCCAACTGAGGTACTGGGTTCATCTCACTGGGGAATGTCAGACAGTAGGTGCAGGACAGTGGATCCAGCACACTGAGTGTGAGCTGAAGCATGGTGAGGCATCACCTCACCCGGGAAGCACAAAGGGTCAGGGAATTCCCTTTCCTAGTCAAAGAAAGGGGTGACAGATGGCACCTGGAAAACTGGGTCACTCCCACCTTAATACTGCACTTTTCCAACAGTCTTAGCAAACGGCACACCAGGAGATTATATCCTGTGCCTGGCTTAGAGGGTCCTATGCCCACAGAGCCTCGCTCATTTCTAGCACACAGTCTGAGATCAAACTGCAAGGTGGCAGCCAGGCTGGGGGTGGGGCGCCCGCCATTGCTGAGGCTTGAGTAGGTAAACAAAGTGGCCAGGAAGCTCGAACTGGATGGAGCCCACCACAGCTCAAGGAGGCCTGCCTGCCTCTGTAGACTCCACCTCTGAGGGCTGGGCATAGCCAAACAAAAGGCAGCAGAAACCTCTGCAGACTTAAATGTCCCTGTCTGACAGCTTTGAAGAGAGTAGTGGTTCTCCCAGCACGCAGCTGGAGATCTCAGAACGGACAGACTGCCGCCTCAAGTGGGTCCCTGACCCCTGAGTAGCCTAACTGGGAAGCACCCCCCAGAAGGGGCAGACTGACACCTCACATGGCTGGGTACTCCTCTGAGACAAAACTTCCAGAGGAATGATCAGGCAGCAACATTTGCTGTTCACCAATATCCACTGTTCTGCAGCCTCCACTGCTGATAACCAGGCAAACAGGGTCTGGAGTGGACCTCCAGCAAACTCCCACAGACCTGCAGCTGAGGGTCCTGACTGTTAGAAGGAAAACTAACAAACAGAAAGGACATCCACACCAAAAACCCATCTGTATGTCACCATCATCAAAGACCAAAGGTAGATAAAACCACAAAGATGGGTAAAAAACAGAGCAGAAAAACTGGAAACTCTAAAAATCAGAGCACCTCCCTCCTCCAAAGGAACACAGCTCCTCACCAGCAACAGAACAAAGCTGGATGGAGAATGACTTTGACAAGTTGAGAGAAGAAGGCTTCAGATGATCAAACTACTCTGAGCTAAAGAAGGAAGTTGAAACCCATGGCAAAGAAGTTAAAAACCTTGAAAAAAATTAGACAAATGGCTAATTAGAATAACCAATGCAGAGAAGTCCTTAAAGGACCTGATGGAGCTGAAAAACAAGGCACGAGAACTACGTGATGAATGCACAAGCCTCAGTAGCCAATTCAATCAACTGGAAGAAAGGGTATCAGTGATGGAAGATCAAATGAATGAAATGAAGCATGAAGAGAAATTTAGAGAAAAAAGAATACAAAGAAAGGAACAAAGCCTTCAAGAAATATGGGACTATGTGAAAAGGCCAAATCTAAATTTGTTTGGTGTACCTGAAAGTGACGGGGAGAATGGAACCAAGTTGGAAACACTCTGCAGGATATTATCCAGGAGAACTTCCCCAATCTAGCAAGGCAGGCCAACATTCAAATTCAGGAAATACAGAGAATGCCACAAAGATACTCCTCGAGAAGAGCAACTCCGACACATAATTGTCAGATTCACCAAAGTTGAAATGAAGGAAAAAATGTTAAGGGCAGCCAGAGAGAAAGGTCGGGTTACCCACAAAGGAAAGCCCATCAGACTAACAGCTGATCTCTCGGCAGAAACTCTACAAGCCGGAAGAGAGTGGGGGCCAATATTCAACATTCTTAAAGAAAAGAATTTTCAAGCCAGAATTTCATATCCAGCCAAACTAAGCTTCATAAGTGAAGGAGAAATAAAATACTTTATAGACAAGCAAATGCTGAGAGATTTTGTCACCACCAGGCCTGCCCTAAAAGAGCTCCTGAAGGAAGCACTAAACATGGAAAGGCACAACCAGTACCAGCTGCTGCAAAATCATGCCAAAATGTAAAGACCATCGAGACTAGGAAGAAACTGCATCAAGTAACAAGCAAAATAACCAGCTAACATCATAATGACAGGATCAAATTCACACATAACAATATTAACTTTAAATGTAAATGGGCTAAATGCTCCAATTAAAAGACACAGACTGGCAAATTGGATAAAGAGTTAAGACCCATCAGTGTGCTGTATTCAGGAAACCCATCTCACATGCAGAGACACACATAGGTTCAAAATAAAGGGATGGAGGAAGATCTACCAAGCAAATTGAAAACAAAAAAAGGCAAGAGTTGCAATCCTAGTCTCTGATAAAACAGACTTTAAACCAACAAAGATCAAAAGAGACAAAGAAGGCCATTACATAATGGTAAAGGGATCAATTCAACAAGAAGAGCTAACTATCCTAAATATATATGCACCCAATATGGGAGCACCCAGATTCATAAAGCAAGTCCTTAGAGACTACAAAGAGACTTAGACTCCCACACAATAATAATGGGAGGCTTTAACACCACACCGTCAACATTAGACAGATCAACGAGACAGAAAGTTAACAAGGGTATCCAGGAACTGAACTCAGCTCTGCACCAAGCAGACCTAATAGACATCTACAGAACTCTCCACCCCAAATCAACAGAATATACATTCTTCTCAGCACCACACCACACCAATTCCAAAATTGACCACATAGTTGGAAGTAAAGCACTCCTCAGCAAATGTAAAAGAACAGAAATTATCACAAACTGTCTCTCAGACCACAGTGCAATCAAACTAGAACTCAGGATTAAGAAACTCACTCAAAACCGCTCAACTACATGGAAACTGAACAACATGCTCCTGAATGACTATTGGGTACATAAAGAAATGAAGGCAGAAATAAAGATGTTCTTTGAAACCGATGAGAACAAAGACACAACATACCAGAATCTCTGGGACACATTCAAAGCAGTGTGTAGAGGGAAATTTATAGCACTAAATGCCCACAAGAGAAAGCAGGAAAGATCTAAAATTGACACCCTAACATCACAATTAAAAAAGAACTAGAGAAGCAAGAGCAAACACATTCAAAAGCTAACAGAAGGCAAGAAATAACTAAGATCAGAGCAGAACTGAAGGAAATAGAGACATAAAAAACCCTTCAAAAAATCTATGAATCCAGGAGCTGGTTTTTTGAAAAGATCAACAAAATTGACAGACTGCTAGCAAGACTAATGAAGAAAAGAGAGAAGAATCAAATAGATGCAATAAAAAATGATAGACGGGATATTGCCACCGATCCCACAGAAATACAAACTACCATCAGAGAATACTATAAACACCTCTATGCAAATAAACTAGAAAATCTAGAAGAAATGGATAAATTCTTCGACACATACACCCTCCCAAGACTAAACCAGGAAGAAGTTGAATCTCTGAATAGACCAATAACAGGCTCTGAAATTGAGGCAATAATTAAGAGCTTACCAACCAAAAAAAGTCCAGGACCAGATGGATTCACAGCCGAATTCTACCAGAGGTACAAGGAGGAGCTGGTACCATTCCCTCTGAAACTATCCCAATCAGTAGAAATAGAGGGAATCCTCCCTAACTCATTTTATGAGGCCAGCATCATCCTGATACCAAAGCCTGGCAGAGACACAACAAAAAGAGAATTTTAGACCAATATCCCTGATGAACATCGATGCAAAAATCCTCAATAAAATACTGGCAAACTGAATCCAGCAGCAATCAAAAAGCTTATCCACCATGATCAAGTGGGCTTCATCCCTGGGATGCAAGGCTGGTTCAACATATGCAAATCAATAAACATAATCCAGCATATAAACAGAACCAAAGACAAAAACCACATGATTATCTCAATAGATGCAGAAAAAGCCTTTGACAAAATTCAACAACCCTTCATGCTAAAAACTCTCAATAAATTAGGTATTGATGGGATGCATCTCAAAATAATAAGAGCTATCTATGACAAACCCACAGCCAATATCATACTGAATGGGCAAAAACTGGAAGCATTCCCTTTGAAAGCCAGCACAAGACAGGGATGCTCTCTCTCACCACTCCTATTCAACATAGTGTTGGAAGTTCTGGCCAGGGCAATCACGCAGGAGAAGGAAATAAAGGGTATTCAATTAGGAAAAGAGGAAATCAAATTGTCCCTCTTTGCAGATGACGTGATTGTATATCTAGAAAACCCCATCATCTCAGCCCAAAATCTCCTTAAGCTGATAGGCAACTTCAGCAAAGTCTCAGGATACAAAATCAATGTGCAAAAATCACAAGCATTCTTATACACCAATAACAGACAGAGAGCCGAATCATGAGTGAACTTCCATTCACAATTGCTTCAAAGAGAATAAAATACCTAGGAATCCAACTTACAAGGGACATGAAGGACCTCTTCAAGGAGAACTACAAACCACTGCTCAAGGAAATAAAAGAGGATACAAAGAAATGGAAAAACATTCCATGCTCATGGGTAGGAAGAATCAATATCATGAAAATGGCCATACTGCCTAAGGTAATTTATAGATTCAATGCCATCCCCATCAAGCTACCAATGACTTTCTTCACAGAATTGGAAAAAACTACTTTAAAGTTCATATGGAACCAATAAAGAGCCCACATTGCCAAGTCAATCCTAAGCCAAAATACCAAAGCTGGAGGCATCACACTACCTGAATTCAAACTGTACTACAAGGCTACAGTAACCGAAACAGCATGGTACTGGTACCAAAACAGAGACATAGATCAATGGAACAGAACAGAGCCCTCAGAAATAATGCCACATATCTACAACTATCTGATCTTTGACAAACCTGACAAAAACAAGCAATGGGGAAAGGATTCCCTATTTAGTAAATGGTGCTGAGAAAACTGGCTAGCCATATGTAGAAAGCTGAAACTGGATCCCTTCCTTACACCTTAGACAAAAATTAATTCAAGATGGATTAAAGACTTACATGTTAGACCTAAAACCATAAAAACCCTAGAAGAAAACCTAGGCATTACCATTCAGGACATAGGCATGGGCAAGGGCTTCATGTCTAAAACACCAAAAGCAATGGCAACAAAAGCCAACATTGACAAATGGGATCTAATTAAACTAAAGAGCTTCTGCACAGCAAAAGAAACTACCATCAGAGTGAACAGGCAACCTACAGAATGGAAGAAAATTTTTGCAATCTACTCATCTGACAAAGGGCTAATATCCAGAATCTACAAAGAACTCAAACAAATTTACAAGAAAGAACAAACAACCCCATCAACAAGTGGGCAAAGGATATGAAGAGACACTTCTCAAAAGAAGACATTTATGCAGCCAAAAGACACATGAAAAAATGCTCATCATCACTGGCCATCAGAGAAATGCAAATCAAAACCACAATGAGACACCATCTCACACCAGTTAGAATGGCGATCATTAAAAAGTGAGGAAACAACAGGTACTGGAGAGGATGTGGAAAAATAGGAACACTTTTACACTGTTGGTGGGACTGTAAACTAGTTCAACCATTGTGGAAGTCAGTGTGGCAATTCCTCAGGGATCTAGAACTAGAAATACCATTTGACCCAGCCATCCCATTACTGGGTATATACCCAAAGGATTCTAAATCATGCTGCTATAAAGACACATGCACACGTATGTTTATTGTGGCACTATTCACAATAGCAAAGACTTGGAACCAACCCAAATGTCCAACAGTGATAGACTGGATTAAGAAAATGTGGCATATATACACCATGGAATACTATGCAGTCATAAAAAATGATGAGTTCATGTCCTTTGTAGGGACATGGATGAAGCTGGAGACCATCATTCTCAGCAAACTATCACAAGGACAAAAAACCAAACACCGCACGTTCTCACTCATAGGTGGGAATTGAACAATGAGAACACATGGACACAGGAAGGGGAACATCACCCAACCGGGGCCTGTGGTGAGTTGGGGGGAGGGATGGCATTAGGTGATATACCTAATGTTAAATGAAGAGTTAATGGGTGCAGCACACCTACATGGCACATGTATACATATGTAACAAAGCTGTGCGTTGTGCACATGTACCCTAAAACTTAAAGTACAATAAATAAATAAATAAATAAACACAAACAAAAAAAACAAAAAGTAAATATATGTGGCAAACACATGATGACCGTTGATTAAGCATCTAGGATTAAGCAGTCGAGATAAGAGAGTGTTTTCCCGTGTAAGTTGAAATTGATTTGATAAAATCAGGAAATTGAACCTGGTCTCTTCTCATGTATGGTCACTGGCTACAGGAAGTTATCAAGGAAATAAGCTCTAAACAGGAGGCCATCTGAGGCAGAACTATTTCTTTTTCTTCTGGAGCATTCAATGCTCTCCCCACTGGGCAACTGGCCTCTAAGGTGAAACTCAGATGGGGATACAGACCTGGTGGATTTTGAAATTTTAGTCCCAAGGAGCCTGACCTGAATGCATATTCTATGTGAAATAAGATTGTAAAGTCTCCAGAAAAGCTCAAAAGTTACTTGTGGCCTGAAGTCCCACACTCTCGTCAGGAGCATTTCTGGGCCACCCTTCTCCAAGGACTCTGTCCCCTGATAATAAAATTCTCAGATGGTCTACAAGAGAGGTGCCCAGAGCTGCCCAGTCTGAATATGTATTTCTCAAAAGGTTCAGAAAATGGTCAGGAGGGCCGGGTGCAGTGGCTCATGTCTGTAGTCCCAGCATTGGGAAGCTAAGGTGGGTGGATTGCCTGAGTGCAGGAGTTTGAGACCAGCCTGGGCAACATGGTGAAACCCCGTCTCTACTAAAAATACAAAAAAAAATTAGCCAACCAGGCGCAGTGGCTCATGCCTGTAATCCCAGCACTTTGGGAGGCAGAGGCAGGCGTGAGGTCAGGAGTTCGAGACCAGCCTGGCCAACATGGCGAAACTCCGTCTCTACTAAAAGTACAAAAATTAGCCGGGTGCGGTGGCAGGTGTCTGTAATCCCAGCTCCTCAGGAGGCTGTGGCAGGAGAATTGCTTAAACCCGGGAGGCAGAGGTTGCAGTGAGCCAAGATCGTGCCACTGCATTGTAGCCTGGTTGACAAGAGTGAGATTCCGTCTCAAAAAAAAAAAAAAAAAAATCAGCCAGCTGTGGTGATGCACGCCTGTAATCCCAGCTACTTCAGAGGCTGAGGCAGGAGAATCCTTGAACCTGGGAGGCAGAGGTTGCAGTGAGCCAAGACCATGTCATTGCACTCCAACCTGGGCTACAAGAAAGAAACTCCATCTCAAAAAAATAAAATAAAATAAAATTGGCAGGGCATGGTGGCTCAGCTACTGTGGTCCCAGCTACTGAGGAGGTTGAGGTGGGAGGATTGCTTGAGCCCAGAAGGTGGAGGCTGCAGTGAGCCAAGATGGCACCACTGCACTCCAACCTGGGTGACAGAGTGAGACCCTGTCACAAAAAAAAAAAGAAGAAGAAGAAAAGAAAATAGGCAGGAGGAGGATGTGCCCATCTGCTTACTTCCCAACCTGAGTCAGTCTTGATTGAATGTTTTTCTTTCCTTTCACCAAACCCCATAGACACACAATTTATGAGCCAGGTTAAGGTAAACAAATGCTGTATCTGCCAACAATATGCAGTCTCATATTAAGCACTGGTACACTGCATTAGCAGCTTGCAAATTTATCCCATCTTCCATTTCAAAGTTATTATGATGTGAAAATAATTCCTGTATAAGGCCCCCATGGGAACTGTGGAATGGGAGGTGGGGGCCGAGGACCTAGGACGTTGCTTTTAGCATGTCTATGTGTAGAAGGGACCAAATTCGCAGGTCATGGACTCAATATTCCAGAGATAATCTGTGTAAATGGCTCCCTCTAGTGGGACGTATTATTTTTACAACTTCTCACACATGCCACGTGTTAAATTCTTGAGAGGACTTAAATTCTCACTCAGCGGAATCACTGTCCAGGAATGATCTAAACAAACACTTCCCACTAGTGGAGATTTTTTCTTTAGAAAATGTCAAACACTGAAGGGGAGTACTCACAGATTAATAAACTCTGTCTAAATACGATTGCCAAGTAGGAGCCTTAAGGGCACTCAATAAAAATTAAAATATCGCCAGGCATGGTGGCTCACACCTGTAATCTCAGCACTTTAAGAGACAGAGGCGGGCAGCTCACTCGAGGTCAGGAGTTTGAGACCAGCCTGACCAACATGGTGAAAACCTGTCTTTATTTTTTTTAATTTTAAGGAAAAATAAAGAAAAAATTAAAATATAAAAATAAAATTATTAAAGAAAATCGTTATAATTGACCATACATCTGCTCTTTCCACATCATACCTCAAGTAGGGAAAACAATAACTTGGAGCTTTCTTTTCCTCCCTTTGTAATAATGTGTGCCAAGGTCTTCTATGAGGAGGAGGACAATGGAACTCAGAACAGCTGTAACTTGCAATGCTGTTTTAACATGTGTAAAGTAATTTTTTATTTTAGCCTCAAAAGGCAACACCTTCTGGGGGGTGGGGATATGGATGAAGGAAGAAGAAAGAGAGGAAATAAAGGCTAAAGAAGAACTGATGAGGAAAAGAAAGGAAAGGAAAAAAAAAAATGGGAAGGCGAGAAGAAAGAAGATGGGAGGGAGAGGAAATTAGGCACCCTGTAACCTCGAGGCTGCCATTTACAAATAGATTTTAAGGTGTTTTCAAAGGAAGGGTTCTCCCAAATTACTCTGTACTTGGAAATTTCCTTGTAAGTACAAGATTTTTAAATATATTATTGAAATATGAAACTTGATTTGTGAAGACACAAAACTTTTTTTAACTTCTATTTAAAAGGGGAACATATGGATATGACCTGACCAGATAGGTTGGATGCTTAGAGCAAATCTAATGAGCAAAATTATATTTCCAGATTTCAATATTTCTAAGACCATCCATGGTTTCTAGATATAAGAATTGAGGCCGGGCACGGTGGCTCACTCCTGTAATCCCCGCACTTTGGGAAGCCAAGGTGAGTGGATTACTGGAGGTCAGAAATTTGAGACCAGCCTAGTCAATATGGTGAAACCCCATCTCTACTAAAAATAAAAAAGTAAAAATTAGCTGGGCATGGTGGCACATGCCTGTAATCCCAGCTGCTCGGGAGGCTGAGGCAGGAAAATCACTTGAATCCGGGAGGCAGAGGTTGCAATGAGCTGAGATCGTGCCACTGCACTGTAGGCAACAGAGACAGACTCCATCTCAAAAAACAAAAAACATAGAAAGTGTTATCAAAATCCCAAAATAGCAGAACTTGAGTAATTGGCATATGTGGATTCACTACAATCTTCTCTGTTTTGCCTGTCTATAAAAAATGTTTAACTTTTTTAACGTGTAAACATAAAATGGGTGGTGCTCAAATCAAATCACTAACTTTTTTGGTCTCAGGTTTCATATACTTTCTAAATAAAAAGAGAACAGAGACAAACTTCAGCAGCTCTGATAAAGTAAAGCAATCACAGATCAAAGTCGGAAACATTTAAATGGCCACAGGCCAACAATCAGTAGCCATTAGGCTTGTTTTTAGTTTAGTTTTAGAGAAAAGTTTAAAGCCTTAAAGCAAATGTGGCTTGAGTTCTTGGCCATTCTATTCATTGTATCTTGAAATCATGGTGATCTAAGAAACACTGAAATCTACAGATATATTTGCTCATCAGATTTGTCCCAAGCATCCAAACTGTCTTGCCAGGTCACATCTCTATATTCATATTTTAAGTAGGCATTTCAAAAGAAAAATTTTGCACCTTTACAAATAAAGTTTTATGTCTCAATAAAATGCTTTAAAAATTTATACTCAGAAGAGAATTTCCAAATAGAAAGCAATTTCTGGGAATCAATCCTCTGAACACCTTTAAATCAACTCGTACACAACAGTTTCAAGATTAGAGTCTCTCTCTCTCTCTCTACCCCACCCCCCAAAAGAACTTTTCAACATCTTTCTAAGCTGAAAAGAGACAAGAAACTCCTTTTTGTTTCTGATAAAAGCAATTTTAAGGTGATTAAAGTGGCATGTTCACAATATTTTTAAATGTGCATCATTCTCAGCAGGTGTTTATGTGAGAAAACTTCATGTTTCATTCCACAAACTTCAGACATTTCAACAAAAGCATTGTATAGTCTTGGGTTACATTCTAAATACAGAGAGAGATAATTTGAAATAGGCATCCTGAGAAAGAATGTGAGTATTGAATGTTGCTGGCTAGAAGACAGGTTATGTTGTCACATACAACGCAACTGTTTGTTAACAACCATGTTAATTGATGATCAGGTGTGATGTTTTAAGCATTTTCTATCCAAACATAATAGCTTGTTATTTATAACATGTTACTTTCTTATGTTTTAGGCAATTGGTTGAAGGTTTAGGGTAGATATGTATCATGTAATATTTTTTCCCACTCAAAGTGATGAGAAATAGGTTCCCAGTTAGCATATTCACACAGAACATCTGATTTTCATGAACAGATTATTGATATTAAACAGGAGATGGCTATGTAAGGATTCACATATCTCAACACAGCATTGGAAGCTTGAAGACAACAAAACAATACCTTAGAAATTCTACAGAAACATTAATTCCATCTAGACTACTATACCCAGCCAACTCTCAATCAAGTACAAAAATAGAATACTTTTTTCAGATGTGCAAAGTACCAAAAATTGTATTCCACCATCCAATAGCACATGGAGCTACTGAAGTGTATACCCTCCCAAAACAAAAGTAAGCTAAGAAAGAGAAAGACATTGGGTCCAAGAAACAGGAGCTCTGATTAAAAGAGAGATGAAAGACACCTCCAGACACCCCAGATAGAAGCTATGCTGAAGGCTGGAGAAAAATCAGTCCAGAGGGCAGCCTATAGACACCCACCTTCCACATACTACCCTCCACCAAATATACCACAAACACCCATAGGCCCATCACACTTAAACTACACACAATTCATACCTCACTCATGGCAATACACACTACACACAGGCTACAGGCTTGGTCCCCAGAGTCTGTGACTAATGGAAATATTGGACATTCTTTCTCAGGTCCTAAGTTTAAGAAAAGACTGTCTTTCTCGGTTCCAAAATCAAAACAGACTTCTGATGACCTTCCAAGCCAGAGGTCCCCTCCTTCAGTGGGGCAATTCCTCAAGAGCCTCTTTCTACTTCACACACACTCCGAGAGTGTCACCCCCACTTTCAGGGGTCACCTAGCCCTTCAGTCATTCAGCCAACCATCCCCATCTCCACCTATCCATCCTCTGTTCATCTGGCCAATTGCCCATCCATTTATGTGCCTGTGTGTCCACCAATCAATCAAGTTGACCACCTACCCTGGACTTGTCAGGGTAGTTTTCAGACCCACAAAGAGCCTTAACACAAACTCCTTTCTAGGGAGCTGCTGTTCCACCTTCATTTCTTATCTCTGTGAATGAAGCAGGAGAGCTACCCCTGGAGGAGGAAGCCTGGCTCACTTTCTCTGTCCTCAGGCCCAGAGGCCTGAATTTTTTCCCAGAATGTTTTCAATCCAAGGTTGGATGAATCCACAGATATAGAACCCATGGATATGGAGGTTGACTATATGCATATGCACACAGTCATCCTTCGGTATCCATGGGGGAATGGGTCCAGGACTCCCTACAAATACCAAAATCCAAGGATGCTCAAATCCCTTACATAAAATGGTGTAGGATTTCCAGATAACCTATGCACATCCCCCATATGCTTTAAATCATCTCTAGATTACTTATAATACCTAATACAATGTAAATGCTATGTAAACAGTTGTTATACTCTACTGGTTTTTTCATTTGTATTATTTTTTACTGTTGTCTTGCTATTTTTCTTTTTTTTCCAAATATTTCTAATCTGCTGCTGGTTGAATCTACAGTTGCAGACCCCATGGATACTGAGGGCTGACTACATCTATATACAGTCATGCACCGCATAAGGACATTTTGGCCAATGATGGTCCACATACACAGTGGTGGTCCCATAAGATTATAATACCACATTTTTACTCTACTTTTTCTCTATATAGATACATAAATACTTACATTGTATTATAATTGTCTACAGTAATCAGTACAGTGACATGCTGTACAGGTTTGTAGCCTGGGAGCAATAGGCTGTACCATATAGCCTAGGTGTGTAGTATGCTATACTGTCTAGGTTTGTGGAATTACACTCTATGATGTTCACACAATGATGAAACCACCTAATGAGTCATTCTCAGAATGTGCTCCATCATTAAGTGATGTATAATGGTATTATTCATGATAGGATTATCTTACCTGATGGGGAAAACCCAATTATTCATTCCTAAAGAATAGAGTCTTTGGTGGTCTTACTCTACTGGTTTTCCCCTGCAACCAGCACACCAGACAATCCCTTGGGGGTTGGTTTGGCTTGGTTGGTTTGGGGTTTGGTTAGGATCACTATGTTTTCCCTCTTGGGTTTTAAAGTGAGCACCTTCCTGCTCACATTGTATGACAACCCTGTATCAATAATATAATCATCATCAATCACCCCACCTAACATGAGATTATCCTCTTTTTTGCTTATGTGTACAGTGTTATGAGAAGCCTTAAATGGACAGAAATAAGTCTGAACTTCTAATTCTATGAAACCATTATTTTGTCCCTGGTAGTGGCATTCTTGCTATGTTGGTTAAGGTACAGGTTAATTGCTATAACAAAGAAACTCAATAGCACAATGGATTAAATAAGATTAAAATTTCTTTTTCTGTAATGAAACAGAGATATGCTGTCCAAAGGTGAGAGGTCCAGACCTGCCAGTGTGGATCTGCTATACGAAGTGATGCCAAGATCCAGCTCCCTCCAATATCCTTGCTCCTGCCATCTTCTCAACTCCTCATACACCAGAGTATTAGGCTATGTGTTACCTCCATACCCTTGTACTAACCCAAGAGAAGGAACAGAGAAATTCTGTGTAGGCAGCTTGAACATTAAGGAGATCACTGTCTTAGTATATTTTCTGCTGCTGTAAGAGAATATCACAGACTGGGTAATTTATAAACAATAGGCGTTTACTTGGGTCATGGTTCTGGAGGCTGCTGGGAAGTCCAGAGCATGGTGCTGGCATCTAGTGAGGGCCTCTGTGCTACAGGAGGTGGCAGCCAGAATAGCAAAACAGTATGCATGGGAGAGACAGCCTATATAACAAAGCCGCCCCCACAATAACTCACTCTCAAGAAAACGGCATTCATTAATCCACTCATGAAGGTGGAGCCCCCATGACGTAATCACTCCTTTAAAACCCCACCTCCCAACATTGTTGCAATGGGGATTGTCTCTGACACACAAATTTTGGAAGATGCATTCAAACCATAGCAGTAACCCAGAAATTTCCCACACGAATTCTGCTCACACCATTGACCCAAATGTAGTGATTTGATCACATTTTAAAACAAGAAAGCTTAATAACAGTGGGTTCTTGCTTGGCAACCAAGTGCCCAGCTAAAAATAGGGGAGTTTTATTGCTAAAAAGTTGAGAGTAAAATGGATAATGAAAGGCCATTTATACCTCCTTAATGTACTAATATCTCTGAATCAACAAAGCCCAGAGTCACAAGGACAGGAAGCAAATATTTTGCTAGTAAGTCGTTAGGTTTAGTGGCAAGGGGTGCCACTCCTACTTCAACCCCTTGGTTACCAATGTATTTTGTATTTGTATTTTGGCTATTTGACTATTGTATTTCAGTTATAGGAGAATACCACATATTGGTCTGGGGGTTCAGAGCCTATGTCTCACCTGTAAGAGATCACTCAAACTTTTCAAAGTTTTTTCTACCATCTGGTGCTGTATTTGAGTTTTTAATTGGCCATTCTATTGTTCAAAAGAGGTAAGTGGTTCTGGGGAACGAAGTTACAGGGTAATCCCAATGAGTCCTGTGAGCATTAGCACATTGTCTCACTTGTTTCGCTATATATTTGTTCCTTGGTTAGATGTGATATTATGTGAAATATCATGACAACAAATGCAGTATTCAGTAAGTCCATGGATGGTGACGCTGGCAGATGCAGGCAGACAGGAAAGGTAAATCCATGCCCAGAGTAAGTGATTATCCCAGTGAGTGCAGAGCATTGCCTCCTTCAGGCAAGGGTACAATGTAATCAAACTATTCCCAGGCATATTAGTTACCTATTGCTATGTAACAAATTACTACAAAACTTCCCTGCCTAAACCCACAGACAATTATCATCTCACAGTTTGAGTTGGCCAAGAATCCAGGAGACAGCAATGAGCTGGGTGCCTCTCGCTCAGGGTCTCTCACAAGGATGGAGTCAAGCTGTCACCGAGGGTGCAGTCACTTAAGGGAAAACTGATGTTGGAAAATCCACTTCTAAACTCATTCATGTGCCTGTTGGCAGGCCTCAGATCTATTTTCCAGGCTCACTCACATGGATGCCGGCAGGCTTTGGCTCTTCCTCATGTGAGTCTCTCCACAGGCTGCTGAGTGTCCTCAATATGGCAACTTGTGAGAAGGGGGAAGAGAAAGACAGAGACAGAGGCGGAGGAGAACCAGACAGGACCCAAGATGAAAGCCAAGTCTTTTTGCAACATAATGTCAGATATCCCATCACTTTTGCCATGTTCCCTTCATTAAAAGCAGGTCACTGGTTCCAACCTACACTAAAAGGGAGAGAATCACACAACTGCATGAGTATCAGAAGATGAGTATCATGGAGAACTATCTTAGAGGCTGCCTACTACACCAAGTTATTGTTACTGGCAAGTTACACACTCAGCCATGGCGTAGCCAGACCAGCCTTGGTGAGGGGAACCATTGTCGGTAAGCCTGTGCCTAAACTTCATCCCTTCCACCATGGACATTTTGATTGTGATCCCTTGAATAAGCACCGGAGATGCTGGAGAAGGCTGACTGACATCTACCAGCTGGGTCATCTTGATCCCTAAGTATTAACAGTATCTTCTGCAGTGAGAGACCTTTCATGAGCATTCACATTGTCTCACCATTGTCTCACATATTCACAAATAGTCTCTCAGTCTGGACCCATTCTCAAAAGCTCATTCATAGTATAGTAAGATGGTTGAGAGCATGAACTCTGCAGCCAGATTACCAGGATTCAAATGCCAGCTCAGCCATTTACTAGCTGTATGGTCTTGTTCAAGTGCCTAACCACTCTATGCCTCAGATTCCTCTTCAGTAAAGTGAGCATAATAGTTGAAACTACCCCACAGTGTTTTGGGAGGATTCAATAAGTTAATATATAAAAAGTGCTTAGCACAATATCTGACACAGAGTGAGCATTAGAGAAGTGTTAGTGATGATGACGATGATGATGATCCCCAGAACGCCTTGTCACTCATTCTCCTGTATTGTTCCTTCTACTTCCTAAACCTCCTGTCAAACAAACCATTAGCTGCCGCCCATGGATCAATGTAAATCCATATCTCAGGCCATCCTTCTTCCAGGAAAAGCAGACTCTTTAAGTTGTACTATCAAAATTCTGCTCAGCAGGCATTTTTCTTCTCCACTCTTCCTCAGGTCACCCCTTTTTTCCTCAGGGTCAACTCCCATTACTGGGGCTATAATGCCATAGACGTCCATATCCAGTTAGTCCCAGCAGAGTTGTGCGAAGTTCTCTGTAAAGCTGGGCCCAAATATTTTTCCTCCTCCATCAACCAGTCATGAGGAACACTACATGAGGCTATAGGAAGAAAGGACATTAGTGTGTCAAGAATAGACATGACGGGAGTGTGGACCATGAACTGGTGGAACGTTCTTCTGACTTCAGGACTTCTTCAAGTCTGATCTCATGTATGCCTCTTCACTTGAAGATGGGGTGCTTCTGGGGCTGACCATGCAGCTTTATCATTTGGGAAACACCCAGGTCATAAAGGGCAGCTCAGGTTGCAGAGTCACCTGGTATCCCAGGGTCAGGTGTTTATCCTCTGCCAGAGATCAAATAACAAGCAATGGCTCAGAGCGGTGGCTCATGCTTGTAATCCCAGCACTTTGGGAGGCCAAGGCAGGAGGATTGCTTGAGCTCAAGAATTTGAGACCAGCCTGGGGAACACAGTGAAACCTCATTGCTACTAAAAAAATTTTAAAACTTAGCCAGGCATGGTGGCGCACACCTGTAGTCCCAGCTACTCAAGGGGGCTGAGGCAGAAGGATTGCTTGAGCCCAGGAGGTCGAGGCTGCAATGAGTCCTGATTGTGTCACTGCACTCCAGCCTGGATGACAAAGTGAGACCCTGTCTCAAAAATACTTAAATAACAAACAAGGAGATATTTCTCAAAAGTATAATAGTTACTTGGTGAAGAGGGCGTGGACTTTCTCTGAATCCTTGGGGCCTCCACTACAACTCTTCTGTGAGTGGGGCTTTTCACAGGCTCCAAACAGCACCAATTCAGCCATGGCACTTCTCACACCTTCAGATTCCCTTAGTCATAAAAGCCAGCAGCAGAATTAGCTGTATTGCAGCCTGGACCAGCCAATATCCTTCTCTTACTCTGGGCCCCTGGCAAAGCTACAAGTTTTATGTGTTTAGCTGAAAATATAAAAGTCCTAAGCCTGACAGTTTCTTTCTTTAAGCTGCCAGAGCAGTTATGAACAGCAACCAAACTCACTGTCATTTAACTCCTTGTACCCATACCATGCTAAGGAATCACCATTCAGCGGCACTTCAGATGATGATAGGTAGTTATTTATGCAACTGTTTCACATCAGAAGGCTGAAAACCAAAGACTACTAGCCTTCCATCCTCTGATAGTACTGAATCCTTATTGTCTTTAAACCCAATGAGATCAAATGATCAATCCCAGATTTTCACCCTTGCAACAATTTCTGGTACTAAACTCTGTGTTAGTATATGTCAGGGTTCAGTTGCAAATAATGGATACCATCCTAGCTAGTTTAAGCAGAAATATGTTTAATTCAGATAATTAGGCACTTACAACACAAAATCAATGGAAGGACTAGAAGAGCACATTCTCATCTAAGCTTCTAGAAACGAGTTTTAGAATAACACTGTAGATCAGATCTGCCAAGGAATCTACTACCACTGCCAAGGTCAAGAAAGTGGGGCATTAGGAAGACACTGCCCCAACTGCTGGCTCCAAAACCATGTCACCTCCAGCTCCATCCATGCCAGGCAAAATGGATACTCCAGACCTTGCCTTTGGACACCCACAGCACTGAGACATCTGCTACAACTGCCACAGAAAACCATAACTAACCTTCTCAGGAGAAATGACAGAAGCAAGGGAAGCACAGCCTCTGCCTCACTTCTTCTGCCTTGACTTGAATAATAAGAAGTCACTTGTGGGTGGATCAGGGCAAGAGCCTCCGGACAGACAGAACAGAAAGTGCAAAGAACCCAAAGTGTGTAAGAGAAAAAGAAAGCAGGCTAGCATGGCTGGAGCATAATGAACAAGGAAGACAGAGCAAGGTGGTTTTAAACATAGGTTGTATTATTATTATTCAGATATGGTATAACCAACAGATCAGGAGATAAGCCATTGAAAAGATAGTCTGTTACAATTCCTGAGAAGGGGGCACGTCACCCCATACAGGACCACATGGGAAAGTACCAGGTCAATCAGAAGGCAGAGGGAGCAAGGGGCAATTTTGGGCAGGAGCCTTTCTTGTGATTTTCATGGAAGAAATGTGCAAGACAGGAGAAGCAGGCCAAACAGGCTGAGAATTGACTGGTTTGAATAATTTCAGTGGGCTCTGGGGTATAGGGCTGTCTCTAGGTGTCTACCTGACCCTGGGTGATTAGGACTGAGGAAGATTGCCCCAAAGTGTTAAAGCCCAATAAAGGAGGCAGTTGAGGGTATGGACCCTGGATTGGTTGGTTTGCACACAAAAGGCACTCTTGGCAGGATTTTATCTAGGAATTAGCTGACACTGGGAGGGGCAGTCTCTCCAAGGTCAGTAAGGCCCCAGATCTCAAAACATCAGAATAAAAAGACAGGCTAAAGTGGGGTGTGGTGGTGCACACCTGTAGTCCCAGCTACTTGGAAGGCTGAAGTGGGAGAATTTCCTGAGCCCAAGAGTTGGAGTCCTGCCTGAGCAACATAGCAAGACCCCATCTCAAAAAAAAAACACAAAGAAAGGAAAGGACAGGCTTAAGACAAGGGATCAGTTCATTAGGGTCTTGTAAATCAGTGAAAGGAGTTTGTATTTTATGCTCCCTATAATGAAAAGCTATGAGCTGTTCAAGGAAGGCAATGGCCAGGTGTGGTGGCTCATGCCTGTAATCCCAGCATTTTGGGAGGCCGAGGCAGGAGGATCACTTGAGGTCAGGAGTTCAAGACCAGCCTAGCCAAAATGGTGAAACCCCATCGCTACTAAAAATACAAAAATTAGCGTGGCGTGGTGGTGCGCACCTGTAATCTCAGCTACTGGAAAGGCTGATGCAGAAGAATTGCTTGAACCCGGGAGGGAGAGGTTGCAGTGAGCCAAGATTGCACCACTGCACACTAGCCTGAGCAGCAGAGCAAGACTCTGACTCAAAAAATAAAAATAAAAATAAAAAGTAAAGGAAAAGAATGATATTGTCTGACTTACACTTGGAGAAAATCTCACCAGCTGAGTGAGATGTAGAGGGCAGGAAAGGCCCAGTGAAAAACAATTTGCTGCGCCCAGGTTTTAGCAGCAAACATGGTAAGAGAGAGTTGCTTGGAATTAAGTTTTTGAGGTAGAACTGTGACAGGACTTGCTGAGAAAAATTAAGTGTGGGATGTTAAAAAAGAAATATTAATAAAATGGACAGCTGGATTTTTGGCCTGAGCAACTGGGTGGCAACAGGTCTCTTACTGCACTGGGGAAGCTCAGGAGAGGAACAAGAGCTCTATTTGGGACATGGTAAGTTTGGGGTGACTCTAAAACACCTAAGGGGAGATACTTAGTTGTGTCGATAAGGAAAGGCCAGGGACAAAGAAATATGTTTGAAAGTCACAGAAGTTAAAGGAAGTGTTTCAGGAAGGGGAGGGGACAAAATGTGTTAAAGACTGCTAAGAGATTAAGATGAGGACTGAAAATTAACCATTGGATTTGGCAACATGGAAGTTGTTGGTTATCTTGATAAGAGAAAATTCTGGAGTGGTAGGGACAATTGGAGAAAATGGGAGATAAAAAGTGGAGACAGCAAGTGTCAACTAGAGGACATCAGGGATTTAGGCAAAGGCCCAGGTTATCTCAGATAACACCTCTGTTCTATCCCCAAATGTCACCACCCTCCATCATCCACCACACCGTTTCTATGCTGAAAATATTCAGAAGATTGAACTCTCTGTGAAAGTGCCCCACTCAGCACATCTGCAATGACATAGGAGATCGGGGATTGATGGAAACCCAGCTCTCCCTCCTGTGAGCCCCTGGATAAGCAGACAGGCAGTGTCCTCACTGGAACACTTTCTTTCAAAAAAGCAAACCAAGCATGGAGATCAATGACATCACTGGCATAGCCTCTAGAATTCTCCAGGAGCATCTACATTTAACAGGAAGCTGAGATTTCACTCACAGAAGTTAATTCCCAGGATGAGACTCTAGACATGAGGGACAGAGACCCTCAAACCTCATGCCATCTGTAACTAAAGAGACCCTTCATGAGTGGGGAGGCAATAGTTATCCCAGAGAAAAAAGGTGTCAGGAGGTTGGCCAAGGGCAATGAGCTTAAGGAAAGGAGGAGAACACAGCAGGCACTGGGGATCCAGACAGAATTATCTGGCCCATGACACTCTCTCAGCTCAGGGTTACCCAGGGAAACCCCAAGAGTCAGGGGTTCCCAAATCTCCAGCAGGGTGGAGGCACAACGCCAGCTGGAGAATGACTATGGGCACCACAGAGGCTGAGGCTTCCAGGGAGGAGAGAGGGCAACAGCAGAGCCTTGCCTATGGCCAACAGCCCCCCTCCCTGGCGGGATGATCATTTCACCTCCTTGGGTAAGTGCTTCACACAGTGCCAGGCAGCCTTGGGCCTTTCTCTGATGCATCTAGACCCTGCCAAAAACAGGAAGAGAAGAACAGTGGGCAGATCAGGGCCCATTCAGGGCCTTAGGACCTCTTGCTGTGTGTTGGGAGTCAGTGTCTGTCCCTGGGCATGGGAGAAAAAGTCCAGAGACGGTTCCCAAATCTCTACTATTGCATTTGCAGAGGTGCGATTCAGATGTCATTAAGCTGGCTGGAGAGGGAGAAGGGCTGGGAAGGAGACAGAGAATGTTGGACAATTTCTGCCAGATAAAATTGCACATAACAGAACAAGGCAAGTGTGTATACACACAGACTGTGCAAACCTTTTATGTATGGTGTGAGTAGGTATGCTGTGGGGGATGTCTAGCATGTTATAAGTGTGGTGATCATGTGATAGGCATGTCTGTGGTGTGTCTAATAGGATGGGGTGTGTGGGGTGAAGTGATAGAGTGAGGCAGTGGATAGTGTGTACAGGCTTGTGGGTTTGCATGCAGTGTGTAAATCAGCTGGACATCACAGCCTCAATACTGTCTGTGGTCAGCATCTCTCAGGCTCCTGTTAATGGGTCCCATCCCAGAGCCCACAGACAGCTGCCTGCATCCTCCTTTGCTGCCCCACACCCTCCCCAACACACACACATATACACCATGTGCAGCTCCCATTAATACTTTAGACAAAACAAAAAATCCGAAAGAACAAAAGCTAGTTTATTGCCTAGCTGTGCTCCCCCAGACCTCTCTGACCCAATAAAGGTTGTCCTTCCCTCATTTCCATTTCCCGCAACCCCATCAGGCTCCAGAATCCCAACTCCCTTGCCCCCAAGATGTCAAAGCTACCCCTCAAGATCTGCTTTCTGTTCCATTCAGCCTTTAACAGCCTCATCTCCTGCATCCAGGGGTCACGGGTAACCAGTCCTGTAGCCAGCCAGCCACACCCTGCTGGTCATCCTCTGTCCATCTAGCCGATTAACCACAGGTTATCTCTTCCCCAAGCCACATGCCCATTCACTGATCAATTTGCCCATCTGCCTGTCTCTCTAAGGCTTATTGGAGGTATATGGATGGTTTTATGGTTTTAAAAAGAGCCACGGGCGGTGGGGGGAAATGGAGAATTGCTTAATGGGTTTAGAGTTTTCATTTTGCAAGATGAAAAAGTTCTAGAGCTCTGTTGAATATACTTAACAATACTGAGACATACACTTAAAATGGTTAAGATAGTAAATTTTATGTTATATGTTTTCACCACAATAAAAAATAGTGTTTTTTAAAAAGAACTTCATCTCCTCTCTGTGACCCTGTGGGCAGTTACTCTCTGTCTTTCTCAACGATCCTCTGTGGGAGGCTTTGAAAAGGATAGTGGTGACTTCAGGGCCAATGTCTCTCTGAAGATTGTCCCAACTGTGTCAGGATGTGTGGGAAGAGGAAGAGGGAAATTATCAGAGTCAGAGTGGAAACAGGGAAGGAAGAGCAGACAATCTGGGAGAAACTTGCCTCTCCACCCTCACGGACGACATCTTAAGGCAAAATCTAATTAGAGGTCTGAGAGTGAAGAAATGCTCACAGTGTGGAAAAGGTGAGGTGAGTATGGAGGGAGGGACAGGCCTGGATGAGGACAGGGAGGGTCAAGGAGTCCAGAAGGGAGCAGGGTGAGAGAGGGCTGAGGGAAAAAAAATTAAAAAACCTTATTGGCACAATGTGCACTATTTGGATGACGGGTGCACTAAAATGCCAGACTTCATCATGATACAATTCATCCATGTAGCCAAAAGCCACTTGTACCCCTAAAGCTATTGAATTTTTTAAGAGTCCTAGTTTTACTAAGAGCTGGAAGGTTGGTATTGCCTCTCATGTGTCCAGCTACAGGAATCCAAAACAATTATAACACAGCGAGACCCATAAAAATGTCCACATGCTTAGCCAATAATATTACTCCTAATTTACCCTAAGGGAATAAGCTAACAGAGCAAACTGAGACACACACAAAAATATTGTTTGCATCATTGTCTACCATAGCAAAAAAAGATGGGACAGCATAAAGTGCACAAGGATGAGAAGTGTTTGTTAAATGTTAGTGGAGAATTTCAATGGACTACTACAAGAGTTTTTTTTGAAAGATTGTTCAGAATACCATGCGGTCTCATGGCAAAATGCTTACAGCAAACATTAAAAAAGGAAAAGAAGACAAAAGGTATATACACTATGACTACAAGCATAGAAAATGCATTTGCAGTGGGACAAAGACTTGAGGGTGGTATACAAGAAAAAAAAGAAATTAAGGTGATGGAATAATGGTGGATTTATTCCAAATGATTGCTAAATATTTTTAATTGAAAAAAACAACATTTTTAAAATTTGAAAACATCAGGATCTATTTCGTGTTTTCTTGGTGGTGTGGATATCTGAAAAGTTTTTTTTTTTTCCTTTTTAATCGGCCAGCCCAAAATGTCATGAAGATTTATTGACGAAAGTAGAGAGGACTAATGAACTCAGATAATCCTTCTGTCCAAACTGACTACATGCAAGTTCTTCTCCCAAACGTGTAGGGTGAGGCTATTGGCCTCACAAGGCATATAGTAAGTATGTGGTTGATACCTCAGGCTCAGAATTACAATTCTGGTTCTGCTGTTCACTGACTTTGTGATCTTGCGTAGGTTGTTTAAACCCTCAGAGCTCTGGTTCTTTATCTGCAATGACAAAATAACAATTGTCACTAATGTTGTTATAAAGGTCAACTGATATACTGTATAATCCCCAGCACACAGCACTCTCTAAACATAAGCTAGAATAAATGGTTTAAGGCCACAAAAAAAAAAATGTTGAGAGAGCAGAGTGAGGGTGGGATGAAAGTTAAATGCAACGGGTAGAACTTTGAGGCTCTGTTTCCTAAATATGAAGATGGCTAGACTAACCTCATGGCGTGGGTCAATGTGGGTGATCAAAGCTCCGTGAATCTTGGGACCAGGACTTCTGAAAGTCCAGTCCAGTTTCCTGTCTTTGTCTAACTGGCTGCCTAAATTTAGGCAAATCACTTAATTGTTCTATTTATCAGTTCCTCTGCCTTTATAACTGAGATTCGTTCACTCATCTAATAAATGTTTAGCGAACACTCTACATGGTCCAAGTACTGAGCTTGTTTTTCTGGTGATTAACCTCTAAGGCAGTTGATAACTTGGTGGTTAAGATCACAGGCTCTGGGGTTAGGCAGACCTGGATTTGAACCCAAACTCTGTCACTTACGAAATGTGTGACATTGAGAAAGTTACTTACGCTGTCTGGGCTTCCCTCTCCTTATCTGTAAAATGGAGAAAATGAAGGTTTCTATGTCGTAGTGTAATTAGGAAGATCCAATGATTTAATGAATGTTTAGCCCTTAGCATGGTGCCTGGCAGGAACCAAGCACTTGGGAAACATTAGCAGCTGCTAAAATAGGTAACTGCCTCCCCACCTCCCCACCGTGTCCTGCAGGATCTCACAGTGGAGTAATAAGTGCTAGGACCAAAGGACAAGCAACATTTCATGAAAGCAGAGATAAAAGTGCCTTCCTCAAATACTCAAGGGCTCTCTGGTGCAAAAGGAGTTAAACATTGTATGAAATACTAAGCATTTAGCCAAGACCAATACAGTAAAGGCTTTTCCTACAGGCAGAAGAGGCCATAGCTAGAAAGGGCTACCTCAATAGGTGGTGAGTTCCCCGTCACTGCAGATGTTCAAACAGATGCTGCACAGCACCCTTCTAAAATGTTGAAGATCCGAGTACTGTCATATGGAAATATATGTTCCTAAATGTCACTTTTAATCTTGAAATGCCATGGATAATTATTTCTGAGCCTGAAGATCACAGAAAGCTGCCACCGAGATAGCGGAACTTGAGTGAAGGCTTGAAGTATGATGGGATTTTAATATGAAGAATAGAAATATTCTCTGCAAGGAGACACTATGGCAATGCATGGAGGCCTGACAGAACAGGGTGTGCTGGGACAGAGCAGCTAGTGTAGCTGATCACAGGGGCCCAGATAAGAGGAGAACAGAGAAATCAGGGAAGGTGTCAGAATCCCAATGATACCATTGGGCAGTATTATCACAAATAGTCATATCACTGTGTGACACTCTTAACCACAGCTCACTATGGTGAACATTAGACACCAGTTCGGGACAGTCCCTGGTGCTACCCAGTTTCTTTTGTGCCTCAGCACCCATCTAGAGAGTACAAAGGGGCCTAGGTCATAGCAGCTGCTCCACCCCTCACTCTGGAGAGAGATCCAAAGATTAGAGCTAGAGTCTCTACATATGAGAGTCAGGCCCCAGACACAGGACGAGAGCAAAGGAAACAGTGAGAAAGCCGTCGAATTTGGAGTCAAGAGACCTGGATTCAAGTTCCAGGCCTGCCACTTTCTAGATATTACCTCAGACACATTATTTAATCTCTCTGAGACCCATGGCTCATCCAGAGAAAGGTATTAATTCTCTCACTTAATTTTGAGAGGAACTGTGTGGCAAGTGCTTTACCAAATTACAGAAATGTTGATTGCTATTTCTAAATAACTTCTCTTCTTGGCTGTGCCTCAGCTTCTGGCCTGGAGTGATGGCTGGGGAAAACCATACTACACTGCCTGAATTCCTCCTTCTGGGATTCTCTGACCTCAAGGCCCTGCAGGGCCCCCTGTTCTGGGTGGTGCTTCTGGTCTACCTGGTCACCTTGCTGGGTAACTCCCTGATCATCCTCCTCACACAGGTCAGCCCTGCCCTTCATTCCCCCATGTACTTCTTCCTGCGCCAACTCTCAGTGGTGGAGCTCTTCTACACCACTGACATCGTGCCCAGGACCCTGGCCAATCTGGGCTCCCCGCATCCCCAGGCCATCTCTTTCCAGGGCTGTGCAGCCCAGATGTATGTCTTCATTGTCCTGGGCATCTCCGAGTGCTGCCTGCTCACAGCCATGGCCTATGACCGATATGTTGCCATCTGCCAGCCCCTACACTATTCCACCCTCTTGAGCCCACGGGCCTGCATGGCCATGGTGGGCACCTCCTGGCTCACAGGCATCATCACGGCCACCACCCATGCCTCCCTCATCTTCTCTCTACCTTTTCCCAGCCACCCAATCATCCCACACTTTCTCTGTGACATCCTGCCAGTACTGAGGCTGGCAAGTGCTGGGAAGCACAGAAGCGAGATCTCCGTGATGACAGCCACCATAGTCTTCATTATGATCCCCTTCTCTCTGATTGTCACCTCTTACATCCGCATCCTGGGTGCCATCCTAGCAATGGCCTCCACCCAGAGCCGCCTCAAGGTCTTCTCCACCTGCTCCTCCCATCTGCTCGTGGTCTGTCTCTTCTTTGGAACAGCCAGCATCACCTACATCCGGCCACAGGCAGGCTCCTCTGTTACCACAGACCGCGCCCTCAGTCTCTTCTACACGGTCATCACACCCATGCTCAACCCCATCATCTACACCCTTCGGAACAAGGACGTGAGGAGGGCCCTGCGACACCTGGTGAAGAGGCAGCACCCCTCGCCCTGAAGGGACTCGGATGTCTGCTCACTCACTCAGTGCTCATCCTCCCAGCTTTCAGGGGCTGGATTTAAACCCCACTCTCACAGAAATCATGCAGCACCTCAAAGGAAAAGGCTTCCTGGAAGAAAGTGCTGAAATTAAAACAGATAAATCTACATATTGCCTTTTATCCCAGAGTCCACACTCACTATCAGAGCATGGGTTATTAGGTCAAGGTAGGATGGAAGTGATTGCTGCCCTAGGGAAAGAACATTTATTTAGCATCTTCTAGATTGTTCTGGATCCCTGAGCACAGTGATTGCCATGGCTGCACCAGTAGCCAGAGGTCCATGTCAGTCATGAAAGCAGGTGTCTGTGAACTTGACATCCAACTAAGTGACCCACCCAAAGCCTGTGGAGGAGTTTACCTAGCCCTCTGTTACATTTTCTTCCACCACCTGTGTCTGAGCTTTCCTCTACTCAGTGGAACATCTGTTTTGCCCTTGACCTTCAGGAAGAGGGGCATCTGAGGGTTCCAGTCATAAGGCTCTCTCCTTTCCAAGATACCAGCACAAAAGGGAAGATGGTCAGATGGTATCAAAAAGGACCAAGTTAAACATCAGGAAAAGCTATCTCCCAGGACAGCCTATACATGTCTCCCAGAAACACACTGGGGTGTCCTACTCTGGGTGCTTTTGGGAAAGAGCTGGTCAGGGATTCCAGAAGACCCTCCAGCTTGAGAGGCAGGATCCAGAGCTGGAGCTAACCAGGGAGCCAGAAGCAGGACAAGGTGGAAGCAAAACACTCCCATCCCTCTGTGCTGAGGTGCCACCGGCTGCCCACTTCCCTCAGGCCAGGGACAGATGTTTCTCCTGCTTTATTCCCTGGAGCCCCCCATAGCTAAAGAGCAGCAGAAGGCCGAGGCAAAAAGACAGGCTGTTCCAGGTCCCCTCTATTCCCTCACCTCTCACACATCATTACCACCTTTGTGTCCTCTAGCCAAGAAATGCCAGAAACTCTGGCTTTCAGTGAGGAGAGACCTCAACATTTCATCAATAACATGAGCTGTTTAGAAAATGATGGGAACCCAGTCTTCCCTCTCACCACCCCTGTGATCTTCAAGGAGTCCTTATCCCTCACAGAGACTCTGCTCTTGTGCTAAGGAGTATTCAACCATGGGAATCGGTGTGTTCTTCTGTAGCCCAGCCTCTGCACCCACTTCTTTCTTTTTTTTTTTCTTTTTTTTTTTTTTTTGACGAAGTTTTGCCCTTGTCGCCCAGGCTGCAGTGCAAAGACGCAGTCTCGGCTCACTGCAACCTCCACCACCTCCCAGGTTCAAGCGATTCTCCTGCCTCAGCTTCCCAAGTAGCTGAGATTACAGGCATGCCCGGCTAATTCTGTATTTTTAGTAAAGACGGGGTTTCACTATGTTGGCCAGGCTGGTCTCGAACTCCTGACCTCAGTTGATCCAGTCAAAATAAGTCTCATGAAGTTGATCTCATTCCTAGAAGTAGAGAGTAGAATGGTGGTTACCAGAGCCTGGAGAAGGAAGCGGGGAAGGGGACATAGGGAGAGTTTGGTCAGTGGATACAAAGGTATGTTTAGAAGGAATAAGTTCTAGTGTTCTATGGCACCATAGGGTGACTTCAGGTAACAATATTGTATTGTAGATTTCAAAATAGCTAGAACAGAGAATTTTGAATGTTTTCACCACAAAGAAATGATAAAGGCATAAGGTAATTATAAATTTAGAATGGAAGATTTCTTTTTTTTTTTTTCTAAGACAGGGTCTTACCTTGTCACCCAGGCTGGAATGCAGTGGTATGATCTCGGCTCACTGCAACCTCAGCCTCCCTGGTTCAAGTGATCCTCCAGCCTCAGCTTCCCAAGTAGCTGGGACTACAGGCACATGCTGCCACACCAGCTAATTATTGGGGGTTTTTTTGTTTGTTTGTTTTTGTTTTTTTGTAGAAACGGGGCTTCACCATGTGGCCCAGGCTAGTTTTGAACTCCTGAGCTCAAGTGATCCACCCACCTTGGCCTCCCAAAGTGCTAGGATTACTGGCATGAGCCACCGCCCCCAGCAGGAGGCTTTATTTCTTAAAAACTGTTACAGCATGTAAGGTGGCCATTCTAACAGGCTGGGAAGCATAGGCTCCAGCCAAAGCCCAAAAGGCAGGCACTTCAAGGGAGAGGCAGGTGGAACAGGGATTTATGTGCTAAGCAGGTTGGCCAAGTGTACACATTCAGTAGGTTATGGGAGGAGCTAGGAATATTCCTGAAGGTGGTCCTAACATGTAGGTGCTATATAAACATGTATGTAGCATATGACCCATGTTCACCTTGGGGTGCAAACTTAACATTTAAATGCATTACAATTTAGGCCCTTACATCAAAAGGTGAAGCAGAGACACAAAGGCATTAAAGTGTGCAGCCTCTGTAAACTGGGCAGAAGCAGTTCCTGGGCAGTGGTCTTCTTATCAGGAGAAAGTTACTGAAATCAATCATTTGGCCAATCAAAGCTGTAGTTATGGCTTATGGAACAGGGGAGTCAGTCGGTAAGTGTCTGGTGGTGGAGGAGCTACGACTGTTTTACTATTGCTTATCTCGAGGCCAGAGCTTGTTTAGCTGCTAGAGAAAAAGGAAAACCTTGTGGCAGTTAGAACGTAGTTTATTCTTTAAGTGTAGGAATGTGTGACTTAACCTTTGTCTGGCATGGCCTTAAGTCCTGTTCATAATTTGGTATCTTATTGCCACCAAGAGTCTATTCTGTCAATCTCATGATCTCTATTTTAACATTAATGCTGGTCAATTGTTGTGTCTAAACCATAGAAGAGAGGAGGTATAATAAAGTGTGTCTGACCTTCTATTCCATCATGGCTGAGGACTCAGTTTTTAAGGTTTCTCAGTGGGTGGGGGTTGTAGGATTTCATCTTTAGTTTACAATATGCTAAATATCTTGATTTACTTATTACACAAATGTATACATGTATTGAAACATCACACTGTACCCCACAAATATGTACAATTATTATGTGTCAATTAAAATAATAGGCCAGGTGCAGTGGCTCATGCCTGTAATCTCAGCACTTTGGAAGGCCAAGGCAGGAGGACTGCTTAAGACTAAGAGTTTGAAATCAGCCTGGCCAACATAGCGAGACCCTGTCTCTATTTAGGTTTTTTTAATTAAAATAAAAAAACAAAATAATTGTCATACTCCCTGCATTCACCACTATCTCCCAGTTACAGACAGAGGATCCATACAAATTACAGGTCACTCCAAGCAGGGGCTCACCATTTGAAGGGAAAAGAGTAGATGTGGCCAAAGGCAAGCCAACCTGAAAGAAAAACCAAAGGCGGCAAAAATGCTCTCTACAGTACCATGAGTAACTAAGGTCACTCCTCCACCTATGAAGAAGCAAGTCAGGGGCCAGAGAGGACGGCAGGAAGTGTTTCTACCCTTGTTTCCCTCTGGGAGTGGAATAAAAAATCCCTTCACCTTGTGGAAAGCCTAAGGATCAGGGTAATTACTAGTGCTCCCACCTCCACTGAGTACAGACCATAAGGATGTTGTGGGCCACTTGAGAACTTGGGGGCTCATCCTCAGTGACAAGACCAGGTTTGAGTTTTTAAAAGATCATTCTAGCTGTGGTATGGAAAATAGGTAATAGAGGCACCAAAAAGAGACACAGAGACCACAAACCAGTCCATCAGTCAGGACACTTAGTTGCAAACAACAGATCCCACTCTGATCATCTTAAGCAGAGACTAATTATTCAAAGATTTCACAGTGCACAGCATCTCCAAGGGGGCCAGGTTCCCCAGCCACATGGCCAGGGTGACACTCAGCACCCGCAAGGGCAGCTCCAGTGTCAACTCCACGGCACTGGCAGCACAGTTCACACAGCACTGCCCAGTGCCTACAGCTGACTCTCGGGACGACATGCCTGGGCTCTGCCAGATGCCTTCCCTACAAGCTCATTAGATGGTGAATTCTGCATCCTCCTCTGTAGAATCTGGAAAAGCAATTTACCTTGGGGAATGAAGACCAGTGAGGCATAAAACTTCCCAAACATTGAAAGGGTGTTCCAAAGGCACTGGACAGACAGAAAAAAAGACAAATATCCCCCAGAGATGCCACTGCTGCAACCAGAATCCAGGTGGCCAAGACACTCTCTACTGAAAAGATATAGAGATACGGTGCAGTGATCTGAAGCAGGCAGAACCTGAGATGATTAGAATCTGAACAGGAAGCATGGAAAGACAGTCAAACCAGAATGAATAGTAATAAGAATAGGTAACATCACATACATGCTATGTACCAAAGACTATACTAACCTCTTAACCTGTAACTGTCTTATTTAATCCCCATAAAAACTCTACAAGGTACAGATCCCAATTTTATGGGACCTAAAGCTCATACAATTTAGGACTGCTCTATTTAATAAAAAATATCCATGGCTACTTCAACACCCCCCAGCACAAGAGGAAATGTGACAGAGAAGAAGCGAGAGTGAAAAAGACAGACATTACAACAGCCTGCAGTTAACACATCATTTCTGCAATTTATATAAGGACATTTGACCACAGGAACACAATTGCTAAGGCTCTTTCCACTCCTTTATGAGGGACCCATACAAATGAAGAGCCCCAAAACCTTAAGCTTGACAGTAGGTCCACATGTAGGTCAACTCTATTGTTATGCCAATTTCAAACAGTTGAGGAAACTGAGGCACAGAGACATTAAACAACTTTCCCTAGGTAACACAGCTAGGAAATAACAGACTTGAGTTTCCAACTCTAGAGCCCATGCTTTCAATTCTCCCTCTGAAAACATGAGTTTACAGAAAGTAGAAAGATGAGGGCAGCCAAGGAGCTAAGGAGCATAAAGAGAGGCAAGAAAAGGAGATCAGTGACACACAGTGTGGGGGGGCGGGGACGGGGAGCCTCCTCTGCTGGAAGCCACTTCCTCTCATCAAGACTGGGTATGCAAATCTTGAGAAAGAAAATGCATTTTTTCCCGTCTCATAAGCAGAGAAGATTCCAGAAGCCACTTGCTGTCGCCCGGCAGGGCACAAGGTCACCCTTCTTATCCTGCCTCAGGGTTACATCGGCTTTCTCGCTCTGCGCCACCAAATCCACAGCCACCTTCATCAGGTCACCACCCCGTAGAACACCACACTGGTCCATTCTATTGATGAAACTACACTGACAGCATCTGGAGAGAGGAAAATGGCAGGTACCCTTGATGTACATTTATACCTAGGAGATAAATTTAGGGGCCTGGCCTCTCTGTGAAGGTTTTCTGGGGATATCAAGGTATCTCCTCAAATGTTACAGACAAGTTGCCTCACCTTTTCCTCCCTACAGTAAGAAAAGACCTCTTGTAGTTATCTGGATTTGGGAAGCAACATATAGTCCTTTTGGGTCGGCTGCTTCAACCCACTTAACGGATGTCTTAAAAGCCAGAGGAAGCAAATGCTCTCCCAGTGGCCCACGCTGCAGTTCTGCCACTGGGCCTCCCAACTGCCCAGCAGACTATAAGAGGCTCAGTGTCAGTGGCACTGGAGCCTGTGGTAAATCCAAGAGGTGAATCACAGATTTGGGAGCCAAACCTTGCCCTTTGGTGCAAACAATCAAGATCCTTTTGTGAAACTGCTCTTGGGCTGCTTGTAGGCAACAGTATACACTGAACAGCTGACCACTGGACACCAGGTGACTATGGAACAGTATTGCACACCATGAATTGGGTGTAATTTGACCCACTCACCCTAAAGTTAGGTATCCCCAATAGCACTTAATAGACAAGTGAAACTGGTAAAATCAGATGGGGCCCAAGCACATCCTGAAAACAAAAGGAGGCTGCATCTACCTCATTCTCCAGCAAATCAATCTTTTTGGTGGGTATGGGGATGTGGGAGCAGGAGCTTGCTCTGTCGCCCAGGCTGGAGTGCAGTGGTAAAATCAAGGCTCACTGCAGCTTCGAACTCCTGGGCTCAAGTGATCCTCCCGCCTCAGCCACCCAAATAGCTAGGACCACAGGCACATGCCATGACGTCCAACTAATTTTTTATTTATATTTTTGTAAAGATGAGGCCTCGCTGTGTTACTCAGGCTGGTCTTGCACTCCTAGCCTCAAGTGATCCTCCCACCTTGGCCTTCCAAATTTCTAGGATTACAGGTGTGGACCACTGAGCTTGGCCCCAATTCATTCTTAATAGGCCTACAAATAGAAGGGTCGTAATGGCAGGAAAGGAGGCCATCCATGAAATTAACAACAGGGTCTTCCCCCCAAGCTCTAAGTGGATAGAGCTTGTGGGGGACAAAGCTCTATCCACTTCTACAGAAGCCATTAGGCCCAAATTTGTGGATTCCCTAAACTCTGACAGCCGAGACACAGGCCTGTGATCTTAGCTACTCCTAGCAGATGCAACTGCCTTAGACTTTGAATCAGGTGCAAGTGATTCAAAGAAGTAAAGTTTACAATTCATTTTGGTGATGACCGCAGTGGCATCCAGGGCCCACCAGCAGCAGCCTCAGCACCTGCACGGTGCCAGAGGAGTCACCGGCAACAGTGCCAGCAGTGCCTGCAGCATCCTAGCCAACGACCCCTGCGCTATGACCTGGCCTGTGGTTCTGGCCTCTCAGCTTCTTTTGGTACCTGATCATTGCCTAAGACTGGTTTTCCAAGATTCCTCTCAACTCCTTGAGCTACCAGAGTCAGGTTTTCTCTAACCCAGAATTGTTTACCTGCTTCTTTCCTCCTCTTTCATGGCCCCTAGGGCCCATCTGATCCTTTTTGAGTTATCCCCCTCATAGCTCACACCAGGATTTCCTGTTTTCCAAAACCTCTCTTCCCCAAATCCCACACACACTTCTCCCCTACCTCTCTTCAGCGTTAACACATTTTAGACTTTACAGCAACTTTAGGGGGATTTTTTTTTAACAAAGTCTCAAACTTCTAAGACATCTAAAAACTGCTCTGAAAGCATCATCAAAGTTCATAAGAAGGCAAATGATAGGCCAGGCGCAGCGGCTCACGCCTGTAATCTCAGCACTTTGGGAGGCCGAGGCGGGCAGATCACGAGGTCAGGAGATCCAGACCATCCTGGCTAACATGGTGAAACCCCGTCTTTACTAAAAATACAAAAAATTAGCCGGGCGAGGTGGCAGGCGCCTGTAGTCCCAGCTACTCGGGAGGCTGAGGCAGGAGAATGGCGTGAACCCCGGGGAGCGGGGCTTGCAGTGAGCCGAGATAGCGCCACTGCACTCCAGCCTGGGCGACAGCGAGACTCCGTCTCAAAAAAAAAAAAAAGAAAGAAAAAGAAGGCAAATGAATGATAGTAGTAGCAATTATAGTATAATCAAAATAGATTAGTGAACACTATTATCTACATGCACTGTGCTAAGCAGCTTTCATATATTCATTTATTTATCGATTCAGCAAATATTTCCTGAATATCTACTGTGTGCCAGGCACTAGGGATACACTGGTAAACAAGACAGGCAGTTTCTTCCCTTCCCCCTTTATGGGACATCTCATTTTAATGAAAGAAGCCACGAACAAACAAGTTAATTTATATGTCAAGTGATGATGTGGTATAGAATGGCTGAGGAAGGCTACGTTTAATCCTCACAACAACCCTGTGATACAGAGAAACCATTATTGTCATGACTTTACAGATGCAGAATTTAAGGCACAAAGATGTAAAGAAAACTCCTACTATTTCAGATGGTAAGTGATGATCAGGATTTGATCTTGGACCTGCCTAACACCACAGCCAAGCTCCAAACCACCATGTCATAGTGCTAACTACAACCCAGCCTTCTGGTCAACCTTCCTTAGCCGCTCCTTATCCTCTACTCCTAGACTTTCCACTAAAAGAAAGAACTCTATTCTCTTCTTTGATGTCCCCTATTCCCAAGGACAGACATGGGCTTTTTGCTCCCTAGTATTCATAGTGTACTTCCAGTCCAAATACGTCCCACCCAGTCCTTAGTAAACTGAGGAAAAGTGAGTTTGTGTCTTCATTGGATCCTTTCTGCATCATAAGAATATTAAGTATCTATACCTTCCCCATTCTTCTCTTCCCTGCACCATCTCCCAACTCATTCCTGACTCTTAGTCCATTTCCCTACCCTGAAAATTGTGGGAAAATGGGGGGAAAGACACTTGATTGGACTGTAAAGCAATAAAAATTTTTGTGGAGAGAAATTTGGCAAAATGTTTCAAATGCTCTAAAACTATGCATACATACATTTTGACCCAGCAATTCGCTTTCTAGAAGTTTGTGCTAAGAAAAGCATAAAATAATATATAAAGATATAAGTGCAACAATATCCATCTCAGTAATATTTACAAGAAAAAAGTGTTAAATTCCAGTGATGGGATATTGTTTAAAATTTTGTACATCTGGCCGGCACAGTGGCTCATGCCTGTAATCCCAGCACTTTGGGAGGCCGAAGCGGGCGGATCACCTGAGGTCGGTAGTTTAAGACCAGCCTGACCAAAATGGAGAAACCCCGTCTCTACTAAAAATACAAAATTAGCCGAGCGTGGTGGCACATGCCTGTAATCCCAGCAACTCAGGAAGGCTGAGGAAGGAGAATCGCTTGAACCTGGGAGGCAGAGGTTGCAACGAGCCAAGATCGCACCATTGCACTCCAGCCTGAGCAACAAGAGCAAAAAATCTCTGTTTCAAAAAAAAAAAAATTGTACATCCACATAGTAGGATGCTGTATGGATATTAAAATCATGCTTTACAAGTCTGCTGATGTAGAACAATGTTATAATATAGTTTAATAAAGTAGAAAATAACTTACGAAACAATTTAGACAATATAATCCCATTTTTTGTATATATATATTTTTTGTATATATATATATGTATATGTGTATATATATATACAGACTGCAATAATTTCCCAAGGGCATTATTAACACCAAAGTGTTAATATTTTGTTTTCTTCTGGATGCAAAATTCTCTGCAATTAACACTGTAACCTTTGTAAACTGAAAATCAATGTTTTTTTAATTATAAAAATGAGGCATTTATTAAGAGAGTGACCTGAAAACTATGATTTTCCTGATTTTCTTTTTTTTTAACTTTTAAGTTTAGGGGTACATGTGCAGGTTTGTTACATAGGTAAATTTGTGTGATAAGGGTTTGTTGTACAGACTACTTTGTCACGCAGGTATTAAGCCTAGCACCCATTAGTTACTTTTCCTGATCCTCTCCCTCCTCCCAGGCTCCTCCCTCTGAAATGCCCCAGTGTGTGTTGCTCCCCTCTATGTGCCCATGTGTCCTCATCATTCAGCTCCCACTTATAAGTGAGAACCTGTGGTATTTGGTTTTCTGTTCTTGTGTTAGTTTGCTAAGGATAATGGCCTCCAGCTCCATCTTTGTTCCTGCAAAGGACATGACCTTGTTCTTTTTATGGCTGCATAGTATCCCATGGTGTATATGATGGTTAATACTGAGTATCAACTTGATTGAAGGATGCAAAGTATTCATCCTAGGTGTGCTGTAAGGGTGTTGCCAAAGGAGATTAACATTTGAGTCAGTGGCCTGGGAAAGGCAGACCCACACTTAATCTGAGTGGGTACCCTCTAATCAGCTGGCAGTGCAGCTAGAATATAAAGCAGGCAGAAGAATGTGAAAAGACAAAACTGGCCTAGCCTCTCAGTCCACATCTTTCTCCTGTGCTGGATGCTTCCTGCCCTTGAACATCGGACTCCAAGTTCTTCCGTTTTGGGATTCAGACTGGCCCTCCTTGCTCCTCAGCTTGCTGATGGCCTATTGTGGAACCTTGTGATTATATATATATATATATATATATATATATATATATATATATATATATTCTAGTAGTTATATAGATAGATAGATTATATATATATATATATATTCTGTTAGTTCTGTCCCTCTAGAGAATCCTGACTAATACAGCGTATATGGATCACATTTTCTTTATCGAGTCTACCATTGATGAGCATTTAGGTTGATTCCTTTTGTTTGCAATTGTGAATATTGCTGCAATGAACATATGCGTGTGTGTATCTTTAAAATAGAACGATTTCTATTCCTTTGGGTGTATACCCAGTAATGGGATTGTGAGTCAAATGGTAGTTCTGCTTTTAGGTCTTTGAGGAATTGCCACACTGTCTTCCACAATGGTTGAACTAATTTACACTCCCACCAGCAGTGTATAAGTGTTCCTTTTCCTCCACAGCCTTATTAGCATATGTTTTGTTTTTGTTTTTTGCTTTTTAGTAATAGCCATTCTGACTGGTGTGAGGTGGTATCTCATTGTGGTTTTGATTTGCGTTTCCCTAATGATCAGTGATGTTGAGCTTTTTTTCATAAGCCTGTTGACTGCATGTACGTCTTCTTTTGAAAATTGTCTATTCATGTCTTTTGCCCACTTTTTAGTAGGATTTTTTTTTCTTATAAATTTAAGTTCTTTTTTTTTTTTTTTTGAGATGGAATCTCACTCTGTCACCCAGGCTGGAGTACAGTGGCGCGATCTCGGCTCACTGTAAGCTCCGCCTCCCTGGTTCTCACCATTCTCCTGCCTCAGCCTCCCGAAGTTCTTCATATATGTTGGATATTAGACCTTTGTCAGATGCATAGTTTGCAAAAATTAAGAAAATTGGTGTTATTTTAAAGGTCCTCATGTACTGTGCCTTGAGAGTGATTTCCCCACTTGTGCTGCTCCCTTCTGTGGCTTATTGCTGTAGGAGAGTTTATTCACAAGCAAGAACTGACTTCTCAAAAAAAGTAAAATGATGCTGGATCTCTCTGGCAGTAAATAAAATTCCTAGCATCGTGGACAGTTTGCAAGAAACAAGTGTCATTTGGGATTCAGACTGGCTCTCCTTGCTCCTCAGCTTGCTGTGGAAGAGGCCACAGGAACAGCCCACCTCTCCTTCCTGCCCAGAAAACCCCTCTGAACAGGAAGAAGATTAGCCCGGGGAGTCTAGGGACCACATTAGGCTTCTGGATCAGAGGCAGGGAAGAGAGATGAATGTGCATTTCCACCCTAGGATCACAGTAAGAAATGAATAGCAACTCAGTCAGCAAGGGGTGGCAAAAGTTGAGTAGAGAATACCAACATCTGAGGGATCCCAGGAGAGAAGTTGTAAGTCAGGAGCGAAGTCACTGCACAGATGCCACCAGACTTAAAGCAGCACCAAGCAAGATGCAGCGCCTGAGCTTCCAAAGCAAATCAACTATTCCCTGCCCCTGTTCCTTTCCTGCTGCTTCAGACACCCAAATTGGACATCACACCTGGAATAAAGGAGCTCTTGTTGACCAAAGATGACACACGTAAAAGAGAAAGGTTTGCAATGAGTAGTCTCTGGGAGAAGGAAAAAGAGCAATGTCTCAGGAAGCACAGGCCCAGGAAGGCACCCTGACCCTCAGCAAAGACCAGGAAATACTAGATCATCACACAAGATCATCATACCCGCCTTACCTCCTCAGCCTCCCTTCAAATGTGTGTTTCCCCACCTGTGCATCTACAAACAAGGCCGGTCAAGGTCATAGGAACATGCCCCAGAAGCGGAGCTCTGGGCAGTGTGTCCCAGGATCAGGCCTTTGTCTCCAAGAACTCAGGGGATCAAGGTCTCCAAAGGTATCTCCTTATGAACCACCTCATGGCCCCAATGACCTCCTTGTTCTCGGAGTGTAGACAGAAGGGCTGAACACAGGGTGACAACTGTGTAGAAGAGGGTAAGGCTCAGGTCCGTGTCCTAAAAGAAGCCAGCCTGAGGCCTCACATAGGCAATTGTCTCAGTCCCAAAAAGAGTCTAAATACAAACGGGGGGTGGGGGGCAGGTAGAGCAGGTAGAGAACACTTTGGGAGCCCAGGGATGTCGCAACCCCAAAGATGGTAGCAAGAATACTGGCCAGGCGCGGTGGCTCACACCTGTAATCCAAACACTTTAGGAGGCCGGGGTGGGTAGATCATTTGAGGTCAGAAGTTCAAGACCAGCCTGGCCAATATGGTGAAACCCCGTCTCTCCTAAAAACATAAAAATTAGCCGGGTGTGCTGGCGGGTGCCTGTAACCCCAGCTACTCGGGAGGCGGAGGCAGGAGAATCACTTGAACCCGAGAGGTGGAGGTTGCAGTAAGCGGAGATCGTGCCACTGCGCTCCAGCCTGGGCAACAAGAGTGAAACTCCGTCTCAAATAAATAAATAAATATAGAATACAAGCATAGGAGGCCACGATCCGTGAGAAGAGGCCAGCATAGAGGCCGTCTGACGGTTGAGATTCCCCACTTCAGCCCAGAAGTCTCAGCACAGGCCGGGAATCCAGCGGGAAGTAGCGGGTGGTGCTGGCGCCGCAGAAGAGCGAGGTGAAGGTGAAGGGGGCGCGGAAAACTAGGGCTCCTCAGGTAGTAGAACGCAGCGGCCGGCAGATGGCGTCGCAGCGGCCGGCAGATGGCGTCACAGCGGCGGAGGCCGTGGCCGTGCGCAAGCGCATTCGGCGATGCCAGGGAGGGCGAAGAAACCCAGCAGCCGGAAGCCGCCGACTGGTGGGCTAGTGCGGCCCGGGAGGGGAATCGGCCTGCACCCGAGGCTCCGCCGCCGCTGTGGCGTGGGAGCTCCCCTAGGGAGAAGTGGCGCAGGAGGAAGTGCGTGGGCCAGCGCAGGCAGAGGCTACCAGGGCGAGGACGACGATCAGGGAGTTGCCCAGCAGAGTCACCAGGTGTTTGCAGAGCACTGCCCAAAACAGAAGGCCCCAGACGGAACCAAAACCTGAGAGCACCAACAAAACAAGCTCAGTCATGCTGTGCCATTGCCACCGCCCTGTCCCCAAGGCCTGATTGGAGGACGGGGCCAGAGGAGGGCTTGTGCTGCCCCAGGAAGCATCCAGGCAAAGACAAAGGCCACAGCAGGAAAGCTGTGGGAGAGGCCACAGGAACAGCCCAGCTCTCCTTCCCGCCCAGAAAACGCCTCTGAACAGGAAGAAGATTAGCCAGGGGAATTGAGGGAAAACGGCAGGACCTTCCTCAAGGCTGGGGACTTAACGGACACCAGGGTGATTCCACTCACCTGAGTTCTGAGCTCTAGAAGCAAAGAGCTAGGACTGGCGGGACAGCTGCCTTTGAGAAAGCGGTTGAGAATATGGGCAGAAAAGTGGGTGAGCAGACAGAATAAAGCTGACAGGAGACCAGAAGAAAAATGGATCCACCATGAGGCGGAGAGTGAGTGGGAGTGAGAGCAAGACAGAGAGAAGAGAGGATCAAAGACCACAGATAAAGGCCCAGTGGGGCTCTACCTTCAGATGGGGCTCCTCCTGGGCAGCCCTCGCAGCAGCTCAATCTCCCCAAGAGCCTGGTTCCCAGAGCAGAGAGTGGGGAGGGAAAGTAGGCAGGGCAAGATGAAGAAGGGGGAATAAAATTTTGCCCGGGGACCAGGGAAAAGGAAGTGACTTTCTCCTGCCTCATCACCATGCCTAAGCTCCTAGGTCTGGAGTCTCCATCCCAAGGACAGTGGAGAGACCACATGAGGAGGGGGCTGGGATTTATTTGGGGTCCGTCAGCAAGGCCTGAATGAAGCTGGGCTCAGAAACCAAGTGTTTCAATGCCTTGGCCAATTTCTATCTGCTAAACTGCCCAGCCCATTGCCCAAAGGGCTGCCTTCTGCCATTGTGGCCCATGCGTAAAATTATTCCCTAGCTTAGCTGCCTTCTTCTTTTATATATATATAATTTTTTTTATGAGACTCTGACACCCAGGTTGGAGTGCAGTAACACAAACACAGCTCACTGCAACCTGAAACTCCTGGGCTTAAGCGATCCTCCCACTTCAGCCTCCCAAGTAGCTGACACTACAGCACGCACCACCACATCTGGCTAATTCTGGAAAGCACTTTTTAAAAATCCTTTTGTAAAACAGTGCTAATCTTCAAAGAAAACCACTGAACGAGAAACAGGCCTGACTTGTGGGAGAACTTAGCAACCCAGCCGAGGGGTTCAGCCCACTCCCTAGCTGCTGCAAAAGACTTCAACATTCTCTGTCCTTTAGAAATAGGAAACATTCTCTTAGATCTGAGTTGGGGCAAATGACATCTACTGCAGCAGGGGATGACAGAGGTGACACAAAAGAAAGTATTTCTCAAGCACTAATGGCTCAATGAATAAAAAATTGTAGGTCCTTAGTATGTGATATGGTTTGGCTGTGTCCCCACCCAAATCTCATCTTGAATTGTGGTTCCCATAATCTCCACGTGTGGTGGGAGGGACCCAGTGGGAAGTCATTGAATCATGGAGATGGTTTCCCCCATGCTGTTCTCATGATAGTAAGTTCTCATGAGATCTGATGGTTTTATAAGGGGCTTCCCAATTCACTCAGTTCTCATCCTTCCCTCTCTCGCCAGCATGTGAAGAAGGATGTGTTTGCTTCCCCTTCTATCATGATTGTAAGTTTCCTGAGGCCTCCCCAGCCATGCGGAACTGTGAGTCAAACCTCTTTCCTTTATAAATTACCCAGTCTTGGATATGTCTTTATTAGCAGCATGAGAACAGACTAATACAGTAAATTGGTACCACACAGAGTGGAGCACTGCTGTAAAGATACCCAAAAATGTGGAAGCAATTTGGAACTGGATAACAGGCAGAGATTGGAGCAGTTTGGAGGGCTCAGAAGAAGAATGGAAAATGTGGGAAAGTTTGGAACTTCCTAGAGACTTGCCGAATGGCTTTGACCAAAATGCTGATAGTGATATGAACAATTAAGTCCAGGCTGAGGTGGTCTCAGATGGTGATATGGTTTTGTTCCTGGACCAAACTGAGGGTCAGGCTGCTATTTCTTGTGGCCCAATAATGAAATGCAGAGGAACTGGGGAGGAAGAGAGTTTTTATTTCTGCAGCCAGCTACAGGGAGAAGGCCTGGAAATTATTGCCAGATCAACTCAAAATTACAAAGTTTTCCAGAGCTTACATGCCTTCTAAGCTGTATGTCTACATGTAAGTGTATATTTTTCTAAACACATAAGTGATTAACTTCTTTTAATCTATAACTAAGATCTGAGTCCTGACGACCTTCCTCTGGAGCCTCAGTAAATTTACTTAATCTAAATGGGTCCAGGTGCTGGGGTGATTACCCTTATCTTGTCTCCCACTAAATCATGGAGGTTTGGGGAGTTCCTTCAGACCCCCAATAAACTTGTTTGTGGAGGCCTGAGGAGTTTCTTCAGACCCACAATAAAACTTGTTTAATCCTAAATGGGTCCTGTTAAGAATTCCTCTGTTATTTTGTCATGCATTAAGGCCCAAGAAAGGCGTAGGCAAAACTCTTGATGGGCTACCGTTACATCCCAGCCTTGGTATGAGGGTACTGGCTTTTAATATTTAACTTAACCACTCAGTCAGTACTGAAACAGTTGTTATGGAGGCCTGCATTAGTGAGACCTGGCCTGCCACAGTTTGGCTGTGTCTCCACCCAAATCTCATTTTGAATTGTAGTTCCCATAATCCCCACATGTTGTGGGAGGGACCTGGTGGGAAGTAATTGAATCACGGGGGCAGTTACCCCCATGCTGCTGTTCTCATGATAGTGAGTGAGTTCTCACAAGATGTGATGGTTTTATAAGTGGCTCTTCCCGCTTTTGCTCATCACTTCTCCTTTTTGCCATCATGTAAAGAAGGACATGTTTGCTTCCCCTTCCACCATGATTATAAGTTTCCTGAGGCCTCCCCAGCCACATGGAACTGTGAGTCAATTAAACCTCTTTCCCTTATAAATTACCCAGTCTTAGTCATTTATAGCAGCATGAGAACGGACTAATACAGATGGAGATAAGGAACTTGTTGGGAACCCAGAGTAAAGGGCACTCTTGCTTTGCAAAGAGACTGGCGGCATTTTGCTGTGGAACTTTGAACTAGAGAGAGATGATTTAGGGTACCTGGCAGAAAAAATCTCTAAAGCAGCAAAGCATTCAAGAGGTAACATGGCATAAAAGTTTGGAAAATGTGCAGCCTGACAATGCAGTAGAAAAGAAAACCCCATTTTCTCGGTAGAAGTTCAAGCCAGCTGCAGAAATTTGCATAAGTAATGGGGAGTCAAATGCTAATCACTAAGACAGTGGGGAAAATACCTTCAGGGCATGTCAGAGATTTTCACAGCAGCCCCTCCCATCACAGGGCCCCAGGCCTAGGAGGAAAAAAAAATGGTGTCTTGGGTTGGGTCCAGGGCCCCCTGGCTATGTGCAGCCTCAGGACTTGGTGCCCTGTGTCCCAGCTGCTCCAGTCATGGCTGGGGCCGAGGTACAGCTCAGGCCATGGCTTCAGAAGGTGCAAGCCCCAAGCCTTGGCAGCTTCCACTTGGTGTTGAGCCTGTGGGTGCACAGAAGTCAAGAACTGAGGTTTGGGAGCCTCCACCTAGATTTCAGAGGATGTATGGAAATGCCTGGATGCCCAGGCAGAAGTTTGCTGCAGGGGCAGAGCTCTCATGGAGAATCTCTGCTACAGCAGTGCAGAAGAGAAATGTGGGGTTGGAGCCCACACACAGATTCCCCACTGGGGCACTGTCTAGTGGAGCTGTGAGAAAAAGACCACCATCCTCCAGACACCAAGATGGTAGACCCACTGACAGCTTTTCCACCCTTGCACCTGGAAAAGCCACAGACACTCAACACCAGCCATTAAAGCAGCTGGGAGGGGGGCTGTACCCTGCAAAGCCATGGGGATGGAGCTGCCCAAGGCCGTGGGAGCCCACCTCTTGCATCAGTGTGGCCTGGGTGTGATACATAAAGTCAAAGGAGATCATTTTGGAAATTTAAAGCTTAGTGACTGCCCTATTGGATTTCAGACTTGCATGGGTCCTGTAGCCCCTTTGTTTTGGCCAATTTCTCCCATTTGGAATGGGTGTGTTTACTCAATGCCTGTACCCCCATTTTTCTAGGAAGTAACTAACTTGCTTTTGATTTTACAGGCTCATAGGCAGAAAGGACTTGCGTTGTCTCAGATAAGACTTTGGACTTGGACTTTTGGGTTAATGCTGAAATGAGCCAAGACTTTGGGGGGCTATTGGAAAGGCATGATTGTCTTTTGGAATGTGAGGACACAAGATTTGGGAGGGGCCAGGAGTGGAACAATATGGTTTGGCCATGTCCCCACCCAAATCTCATCTTGATTGTAGTTCCCATAATCACCACGTGTGGTGGGAGGGACCCGATGGGAGGTAATTGAATCATGGGGGCAGTTTCCTCCATGCTACTCTCATGATAGTAAGTTTTCACAAGAGCTGGTGGTTTTATAAGGGGATTCCCCCTTTACTCAGCACTCATTCTCTCTCCTGCCACCCTGTGAAGAGGTGTCTTCCACCATGATTGTAAGTTTCCTGAGACCTCTCCAGCCATGCTGAACTGTGAATGAATTAAACCTCTTTCCTTTATAAATTACCCCGTCTCAGGTATGGCTTTATTTTCGTGTGAGAACACAGTAATACATTATGTATGTTACTTAACCAAGAAAGAAGTTTTCTTCATTGTCACAGATTCATATCCTCATAGTGTTCTTTGGAGATACTTCTAATACAAGGCAGTCTCTTGTTTGTTTGGGTTATTTTTCTTTCCTAGGTTGCAAAAGTGTGTTAAAAACTCCAAAAATATGTAAATATGTAATATATAAATAATATATAAATAAAATATCTAAAAATATGTAAATATTAAAAAATGTAGATAGCTTGCCCTCAAGGAGGGAAGACATAACCCCCTACTCCTTAAGTGTGGGCTACAGATAGTGACTTTCTAGAAAGGAGAGGAAAAGAACAACTTTACCATACAGGAACTTGACAAACACACCACTTCAGGCAGGTGACTACGGTCAACATTGACAGGGACAGCCCCTTATAAAACCACCAGATCCTGTGATTACTTACTATCATGAGAATAGCATGGGGGAAACTGCTCCCATGATTCAATTACCTCCCACAGGGTCCCTCCCACCACACGTGGTGATTATGGGAACTAGAATTCAAGATGAGATTTGGGTGGGGACACAGCCAAACCACATCATTCCACCCCAGCCCCTCCCAAATCTCATGTCCTCACATTTCCTCTATGGCCTTCCTCCCAAAATCCATAACCCCAGACTAATCATGATAAAAACATCAGATAAAGTGGAATAACTGGGCCGGGCATGGTGGCTCACGCCTGTAATCCCAGCACTTTGACCGAAGTGGGTGGATCATGAGGTCAGGAGATCGAGACCATCCTGGCTAACACGGTGAAACCTCGTCTCTACTAAAAATACAAAAAAAATTAGCTGGGCTTGGTGGCCGGCACCTGTAGTCCCAGCTACTCGGGAGGCTGAGGCAGGAGAATGGCATGAACCCAGGAGGCGGAGTTTGCAGTGAGCTGAGATTGCACCACTGCACTCCAGCCTGGGTGACAGAGTGAGACTCCATCTCAAAAAAAAAAAAGAAAATTTCAGTAATAGGGCATCCTAAAAACACCTAACTACTCTACTCCTTGAAATTGTCGAGATCATCAAAAACAAGGAAAGTCTGAGAAATTAGGGAGACATGACAACTGGATGTAATATGTTATCCTGGATGGAGTCCTGAAACAAAAAACAAAAAGGACTTTAAATGAAAACTAAAAAAATCTGACTAAAGTACAGACTTGAATTAATAATAATGTGTCAATATTGATTCATTAATTGTGAAAAATGTACCTACTAATTTAAGACAATAATAAAGGAAACTGGGTGTGGAGTATATGGGAATCGTATGTACTATCTTAGCAATTTTTCTGTAAATTCAAAACTATTCTAAAATGAAGTGTTATTCTTTAAAAGTTTTTTGACATAGAAGTTTATAATATATTGCTAAATGATAAAAAAGATTAAAAATATTAAATTTTCAATAAAATATGTATTCAGATCAATACACGACAGATAGATACATACACATCTCGATAAAATATGTATCTAGATATATAAAATATATGTATCTAGATATATAAAATATATGTATTCAGATCAATAGATGATAGATAGACACATACATACCAAAGTATTAACAATGATAAGCTCCAAGTGGAATGGATTTGGGTGTTCATTATGTTGTTTTGGTTTTATATTTTTATATTTGAGATCCACTAATCATACAATAGGAAAAAATAGCATATAAAACATTTAAACAAAATGATGGAATGTTTTAATTTATTTTGATTTTTTTAAGAAAGGATATATATATATATATATATATTTTTTTTTTTTTTTTTTTAAGTGGGCTCTGGGAACAGTGTTAGTCCATTAGGGCCTTCAGTGTCCTGGTGGTGATTTTGTCCTTCTTAATGATGTGGGCAATGACTCCCATGCCTGACACGGCATCCCAGTCCACAGCATTCAGCATGGCTTGGAAGATGGTTTCAAACAGCTGTTCTGGATCCATGTTGGACTTCCAGAGGGACTCACACATTTCATACATTTGTTCTGCACAGGTGCCACCGACCATAAAGTCTTCAGTCACCATGGGGCAGCCAATGAGGTCTAGAGAGCAAATAAAGGGCTTAAAGGTCTTCAGGTCCAACCCAGCAATGACTGGCTCAGTATAGTAGGGGCCAAACGTTTCTCAGACAAGAGGCCTTGGCCACCATGCTCATCAGGTATAAGATTTGACTTCCCACCTTCCTTCAACTCAGACAGGTTCAGCCGGAACTTGAGGCACTAGACAACTGTCTGGATGTCAGTGACGAGCCGGGCCAGACGGATATACAGCCCGTCACCCATGGGAAAGATCTGGAAGTCCGCGGTAACCATTTGGGCCTGGATCCCGAAGAGCCTGTCTGCAGCTATAGCCAAACAGCTCTTCTCCTTCATGGCCATGACGGCCCCTTGGTTATGAGACATAATAGACATAATTGTGGTGTACTAGGAACCCTCCATCACCAGCGCAATTCGGTAAACTGGGTCTAGCCTTCCTTTATTTTGACATTTTTAACGCCTATTTTTAACCAATCGTGCCTACTTTATGCCTTTAGAAATGTTTTATCAATAGTTTTATTTTGTAGTCCGGCTGTGGTGGCTCACGCCTGTAATCCCAGCACTTTGAGAGGCCTAGGTGGGAGGACGGCTTGAGCCCAGGAGTTCAAAACCAGCCTGAGCGCCGGGCGCGGTGGCTCAGGCCTGTAATCCCAGCACTTTGGGAGGCTAAGGCAGGCGGATCACGAGGTCAGGAGATCGAGACCATCCTGGCTAACATGGTGAAACCCCGTCTCTACCAAATACACAAAAAAAAAAAAATTAGCCGGGCGTGGTGGCGGGCGCCTGTAGTCCCAGCTCCTCGGGAGGCTGAGGCAGGAGAATGGTGTGAACCTGGGAGGTGGAGCTTGCCGTGAGCCGAGATCGCGCCACTGCACTCCAGCCTGGGCGACAGGGCGAGACTCCATCTCAAAAAAAAAAAGAAAGAAAGAAAAAAAAAACAGCCTGAGCAACATAGGGAACCCCGCCCCCCACCCGCCGCCGTCTCTACGAAAAAATACAAAAATTAGCTGGGTCGAGTGGCAGCACCTGTGGTCCCAGCTACTCGGGAGGCTGAGGTGAGAGAATCGCTTGAACCCAGGAGGTGGACGTTGCAGTGAGCTGAGATCGCGCCACTGCACTCCAGCCCATGCGACAGAGCCAACCACTGCCTCAAAAAAAAAAAAAAAAAAAGGAATTTGATCAATAGTGAATGTTTCCCAATTGTCAGTGCCTTTTTTTTTTTTCTTTTTTTTGAGACAAAATCTCACTCTGTCTCCAGGCTGGAGTGCAGTGGCGTGATATCCACTCACTGCAGCCTCCACCTCCCGGATTCAAGCAATTCTCCTGCCTCAGCCTCCTGAGTAGCTGGGACCACAGGTGCACGTCACCACGCCCAGCTAATTTTTGTTATTTTAGTAGGGACAGGGTTTCACCATGTTGGCCAGGATGGTCTCAGACTCCTGACCTCGTAATCCGCCCGCCTTGGCCTCCCAAAATGCTGGGATTACAGGCGTGAGCCGCCGCGCCCGGCCGTCAGTGCACATTTTTTTAATGCATGCCTGGTAGAAAGGCTACAAGCCAAACACAGAGTGCTAAGTACTTACATTGTTTCCAGCTTTATGATGTTCAAAATTTCTGAAATTTCTGGTTAAGGTGAGTCAAAAATAAAAATAAGAAGGAGTAGAGTCTGAAAATGGACCAAAAATTGAAGTTTTGTTTGCTTTTCCCAAAAATCTGCTGCTCTGGAGCCGGTTCAAATGGGGTCATATCGCCCCCGTGTGGTAAATCTCTGAACAGCCATGTTCAACAAGGTGTCCCCCTTCCCTGAGCTGCCTGGGAGACGGTAAAGGGGGTCTTGAACATCTTCTACTGGTCCAAACCCCTCATTCTGCACAGGAGGACGATGAAGTCGATAAGAACTCATTTAGTTTACCCAAGATTAATTAGTGAATTAATGACTGAGCTAAGATCAGTAATCATATATATCATGTATAGGACACGGCACTGTTACATAAATCACCACCTGATACAAAGTTTAAATAATCCCACTCTACTGATGAGGAAACTGGGGTGAGAGAAATGAAGTTCCTTGTTCGAGGTCACACAGCCCTACAGCAACAGAGCCAGGCCCAAACTTAGTCTATCTGCCCCCTAAGCCAGTGGAACTAGACATTATAAACCCAGCCTCCAAACACAATGTCCATCCCACCTGTCTCTGTAACGTGTCTGCATCTGGATCACAGAAAGAAGATGCCTTGGAGATATATGCTCTTATTCCATCATGTGGCAGAAGAGGAAAGAAAGGCAGAGAAGAATATGGTTTATCCACAGTCACTAAGGGTCAGAGCTGGGGCTTGATCCCATGACTCCAGGATACTGGTCTAATGCTGTCTCTAGGACTGTTCCACCAGCCCATCTACTGCAAGTCTATGTGTGGATGTGTGCCTTGTGTTGAATGTGTCAAGGTCCGTTTGTGTGTGTGTGCGTGTGTGTGTGTACGCATGCACGCAGGACAATCCTACCCACAGAAAGAGTAGCCGGGAAAGCCCAGAGTAATCCCCACCAGTAAAGGTAGCTTTTCCAATCAGCACCTGTTCCATGCATGGCAGAGCCATGAAGTCAGAGACAGGGGTCAAAGTTCAGGGGAAGGAAGGGGCTATTGGTGATGTAAGGTACCACAAATGGGCCCCTGAGAGACTGAGGGTGCTTCCATGGGTGCAAGATCCCAGAGACTTAAGTCACTGAAGTCTAGAGTGCAAAGCTCAGAGGGTCATATAGGCCACCATGGGATCAGACATTGTACAAATAGGAAGAGTTGAAGCCACAAGCCTGCCTTCCCCAAGACAGAAGCTTCTTCCATGCTCCTGCCTCAGCAGCAGAACTCAGTGTCTCTACATGGATCCTGGGGGAGGAACAGGCACATTGAGATAGGGGGCAAAGATGGTGCAAGAAGTGGCCCTGGCAGGAGAGTGTCAAGCATGGCCAGAGATAGGGGCAGAATTTCCCTGATGCCCCCATGGCAGGGGCTCCCTAAGTGACAATGAGCTCAAGCCAGAGTACCTAAGGGCAAGGTGTGAGGCAGCACAAGACAGAGGCCACAGGTCCTGTGAAAATGTATACCCATGCACAAGACAGTCCACTCTCACTCCAAATGGGACGCCCTCCAAATGGAGAAGGAAGGAATGAAGGAAGTTAAGGGGAGGGAAAATGAACTGAAGAATAACATGAACATAAGAGAAAGGAGACCATGACCACAGAGGTCTACAAAGAAAAAACAAAAAGAAAGGGGATCAGTGGCTGTTGGCCAACCCAAAAAAGTTAGAAGGTGAAACTGGCCTCAAGTTGTAGCTGAAGACATTGCAATTAGACCCAAGAAATTAGAATTGTAGTGATTTCTTCCCTAGAGACCATGAAAACAGATGAGGGAATAGAGTTGCTAGGAGAGGGGGCCCCAAGGTGGGCAGCACTGGATGGTGTATTCCCACATAAGTCTGGGGAAGCCATTTACCCTGAGCCCTGCAACTTCTTGACTCTCCTGGGCCAAATTCTGGGGTGGGAGAGCAATTATTTGTTTGGTTTTGGTTTTTTTCCTTGCAGAAAATGTGTGAGCAAAGATCTTACCTGTGCTAAGAGCTCCTGAGAGAGTACTTGGGACGGGGGAATGGCCTCTGTAAACCCCTGAGATCCTTTTTACTCTACAAGTCTAAGCAGTAAACTGTCTACATCCAAATGCAACGTAATGATTAACAAATACTTTCTCCCTACAGCTGCTGGGTAAGTTTTAATTAATTCCCTGGGGTCAGTCAAGTCTCTGTTTTCCTGAGGCCTGCTCCCCAGTTCCACAGCACCCAGTGCCTCTGCCACAGTCATTTCCTGCTCCAAATAGGACCATCTCCATGAAGCACAACTGTAATCACAGCCATAATAATTCCACAATTATTTTTGTCCCTCAACATTTAAAAAAAGAAAAGATTTGCAGCCTAGCAATGAATAGAGCACTTGTGCAATTTCATTGCATCATCTCATTTGGTATTCACATCAACCCCAGAGATAAACCTAGCAGGTATTCATTAATACTCTTGTTTAGTGATAGGAAATTAAGGAGCCAGGTGACTCCTTAGTCACCGGGCCAAAGTCACTTGGCCAACAAGAGCAGAACTCGGACATGAAACCTAGAAGCCTAATCCCCAGCTCCCAGTCCAGGATGCTCCCTAATATACCACCCAGTCCTGCTCACCTGAGAGCCCCCTCTCCTACCAGCTCTGTTCCCACATCTGTTACTTGTCCTCTGAAAGCCCAGCTTTTTCCACCACTAAAAGGCTGCAGTGTCCTGCACAGCAACCCAAAAACAGCTGATCTCCTCTAGGAACCCCCTACCTCCTCATACCCTGACTCCTCAGCACCCGCCCAGGCTCCTGGAGTGGGAAGTACACTCTATGGGGAGGTCACTGTTCCCTGCCCACAGACCTCACTATGCCTCTGTTATACCACCCACAACTCTTCCCGCCACTCCCGTCTCACAGCTAAGGAGAGACCCACTGCTTATGTTTATTTTTTCAGAGTCCTGTTGCACAGCATAAATAGCTTACCAAGACATGTAAAACACCACGAGATGGCAGATATTAAAACTAGGAACAAATAAATACAAAGAAAAAAAAGACTTTAAAAAAGAAAAATGGAAATAGGGATCTAAAATCGAACCAGGAATGAAACTTAAAAATATGAAACACCAGATCTGTACCCTTCCTAAGGGTGAGCCACAAGTCTGACTCAAAACTGTTCAGCAGCCAACCCAAAAAGGAAAGTCTGGTCCGTTCTGAAGTTCACAGTGTCCATGAGATGAAACAGACAGGTGATGCAGGGAAGCACAACTATTCTTGGAAATGAGACCAGACAAAATTTCTCCCAAGGACACTCCTAGAGAGATGACCATGGTTCACAGCCTTACCTTTGCCCTGACAGTGAGTTTCCTGGGATGGATTCTAAGAGCCACCCTCGACACAGGGGAGGCCCTGGCACTGAGGGACCTCTGTGGTTGTGGGAGAGAGAGGGTGCACCATTACCCTGCTCTTTCCAGATGAGTTTGATGTAAGGCAGGACTGTTCAACCTTGCTACTAGTGACATTAAGACCAGATAATTCTTTGTTGTGGGGGCTGTTCTGTGCATTGTAGGATGTTTAGCAGCATTCCTGGCCTCTGCCCACTAGATGCCAGTAGCACCCTTCCCTTCAATTGTGATACCACAATGTCCCCAGATATGGCCAAATGTCCCCTGAAAGACAAAATTGCCCCCAGTTGAGAACCAATGACCCAAGAGTAGAAATCATTTCTCCTATTTTCCTTTTAACATAGAAAGGCAAAGAAGGAACATCCAGTTTTGTTTCTATTCTGTTACAGGTTTATTGAGGTATAATTTATATACCATAAAATCCACTCATTTAACATATACAATTCAGTGGTTTTTACGAAAGACACAGGATTATGCAACCATCATCACTGATTTTAGAACACTTTATCAATCCAAAAAGTAACTCTGTACCCCTTAGCAATCACTCCTCATTCTTCCTTCTTCCCAACCCCCAGCAATCACTACCATATGGTCTCTCTATGGATTTGCCTATTCTGGACATTTTATACAAATAGAATCATGCAATGTGTGATCTTTTGTGACTGGCTTTTTCATTCAGCTTGATGTTTTCAAGGTTCATCAATGCTGTAGCATGTTTTAATACTTCAATCCATTTATTGACAAATAATATTCCATCGTATGGATATATTATTTTATTTATCCATTCTTCATCGTATAGACATTTGTGTTGTGTAAACTTTGGGACCATTATGCATAATTCTATTCTGAATGCTCGTGAACAGGTTTTTGTGCAGACACATGTTTTCAGCTTTCTTGCGTGTGTACCTAGGAACTGAATTGTTGGGTCAGGTGGTAACTCTATGTTTAATATTTTGAGAAACTGCTAAACAGTTTTCCAAAATGGCTGCATCACTTTATATTCTCACCAGCAATGAATGAGGGTTCCAATTTCTCCAGATCTTCATCAACACTTGTTATTGTCTTTATCTTAGCCATCCTATTGGGAATGAATTGGTATCTCCTTGTGGTTTTGATTTCCATTTCCCAATGGCTAACGATGTTGAGCATCTTTCATGTCCTTATTGGCCATTTGTATATCTTCTTCGGAGAGGTGTCTGTTCAAATCCTTTTTTCATTTTTTGATTGGGTTTTTCGACTCTTTGTTGTTGAGTTATAAGACGGGTTTATGTATTCTGGATACAAGGCTCTTACTAGATACAATTTGCAAATATCTTCTCTTATTCCATGGTTTATCTTTTTACTTTGTTGATGGTATCCTTAGAAACACAAAAGGTTTTTTTGTGGGTTTTGTTTTTTGGTTTTTTTGAGACAGAGTCTCACTCTGTCCTCAGGCTGCAGTGCAGTGGCACAATCTTGGCTCACTCCAACCTCTTGGCTGGGTACAGTGGCTCACGCCTATAATCCCAGCACTTTGGGAGGCCAAAGTAGGTGGATCACTTGAGGCCAGGAGTTCAAGACCAGCCTAGCCAATGTGGCAAAACCCCGTCTCTACTAAAAATACAAAAATTAGCAGGGCGTGGTGGTGCACACCTGTAGTCCCAGCTACCTGGGGGGCTGAGGTGAGAGGATCACTTGAATACAGGAGGTTGCAGTGAACCAAGATTGCACCACTGCACTCCAGCCTGGGTGATGGAGTGAGGCTGTGTCAAAAAAAAGAAAAGAAAGAAAGAAAAAAGAAAGAAAGAAGAAAGAAAGAAAATAGAAAATAGAAAAACAATAGAGAAAAATCAACAAAATGAAAAGTTAGTTCTTTGAAAACATTAGCAAAGTTGACAAACTCTTAACTAGACTGACAAAGAAAAAAAGAGAAAGAGTCAAATTACTTAAATCAGGAATGAAAGAGGGGACATCACTACTGATCTTACAGAAATAAAGAGGATTATAAGGAAATATTGTCTGTCTAGTAAGTCCAACATCTGAGCTTTCTCAGAGAAACAAGCCTATTGATTGCTTTCTTTCTTTTTTTTTTTTTTTTTTTTTTTGAGACAGAGTCCCACTGTGTCTCCCAGGCTGGAGTGCAGTGGCAGGATCTTGGCTCACTGCAACCTCTGCCTCCGGGGTTCAAGTGATTCTCTTGCCTCAGCCTCCTGAGTAGCTGGGATTACAGGCACATGCCACCATACTCGGCTGATTTTTTTCTATTTTTAGTAGAGACTGGATTTCGCCACATTGGCCAGGCTGGTCTCAAACTCCTGACCACAGGTGATCCACCTGCCTCAGCCTCCCAAAGTGCTGGGATTACAGGTGTGAGCCACCGCGCCTGGCCATACTGTAGTATCTTTGACTAAATGCAAAGACCTTTCCAACATGTCACCTAGAGACCATTTTACCCACTGCTCTGTTTGACCATCAATCAGTCTCTTGTCCCTCTCTTTGACAATGGTAAGGTGGATACATTTTCCTTGGGGAAGAGAAATCTATGTGTTGCCTTTGCCAATAACAAAAACGTTGGAGAGCTGGGTGGCAAAGCTGTTGCCACTGGCATCTTTCACAGGTACCACAATATTTTAAGTAATACACTGTGGCAACTTCAGAAATCAGATTCCTACTGCCTCAGGAGTTTTTGTTGTTGCCGTTTGTTGTGGCTGCTGCTACTGCTATTGCTGCTCTTGTGTGTGTGTTCGTTTAGTGACTTTCCTGGACTAAGTCTGTAAATTGCGTATTCTTTGTCATGTGCGTCTGCTTGGTTAGCTTAGCAGTCAGCTAATGCCGAAACAGAGATTTCTTTAAATGCCTTTGACCATTGAATCTTCCACCCTTTGTTGAGGGTGTGTGCGTGTGTGTGTGTGCATGTGTGTGCATGTGTGTGTGTGATGCCTTCAATACTCCAGCAATTCATTACTCTGACCTAGCCTTCACTTGCTGCTTGCACAGGGCTTTAAGGTGAGCCAGAAGTGAGAGGTGCACAGCCTTGCACATGTGTGTTGCCTTCTAGACCCCCAGGAATAAGTAAGAGCTTTCCAAGCCCCCTATGAACATCCCCAGATTTTCTCTGTAAGATTTTGGCCAGCCTGATTTTGCCCCAGTGTGTATCACTATCTCAGGCAACTGCAATTTTTAAATTGCCACTGATCATTTGACCAATGCCCTGGGGAAAGGGCTTTCCTCAGTGACCAAATAAAGATAAGCCCTATGAATGAGACTTTTCCAGGGATCTTCTAGACAGGTCGAACAGTGACAATTCTCTGACAACCAGGTCTTTGGGGATCTTGAAACCCACTCTACCACCTCCAATGGCTGCTAGGCCTCTGGTTTTCAGTGACTCTGGTTCCAAGGCTGCTGGTTTCAAGGCCACCATAGAGCTGGGAAGAAGGGGTGGAAATAGGACAAGTTAAAACACCACAAAGCTCACCGTTCTTACAAGAGCCAGTCACTTTTCTTGAAAAAAACTCTTAAGATTGTCGTAAGCCTTTGGTTAATTTCTAGAGTTCTGAAAAACTTGATATTGACAATTTTTGCCAATGTTCTTGCTGCTCTTACAGAAGAGCAGATTTTCAGAAGTCTTTATTCCACCATTCCAGAAGTACATTCTCCTGGTATTATGTTTTAGCCACACTTCCTCAAGAGTCCCCCAGGCACTCGGGAGAGAGTGAGTCCTGAAGAAACAACCCAACAATCAAATGTAGATTGGTGGAGGCATTATGGAAAACCGTGTGGAGGTTCCTCAAGAATTAAAAATAGAGCTATCTGCAGGGTGCAGTGGCTCATGCCTGTGATCCCAGACTCTTGGGAGGCTGAGGTAGTAGGATTGCTTTAAGGCCTGGAGTTCAAGACCAGCCTAGGCAACCCCATCTCTATTTCTTAATTTAAAAAAAAAAAAAAATACAACTACCATCTCCTCTGGATCTTTGTAGTCAGAAAAAAAAAAAAATTTTCAGGATCTTTATTAGCAGCTACTGAGCTACAGAATACAAACCAACCGAAAACGTTAAAGAAAGGCTGCTTGAAACAGATATGTACGGGTATACTACACAGAAGTGAAACCTGTGTCATCCAATCCCAAAGCCACCCCTGTGGGGAAGGATGGCCTTAGCTATGGGCCAAAGGAGTACGGAAGTTACAACATAAGAATCCCATCCATCCAGGAAAGCAGTGAACAACTACAGTCGCATGGGCACCAAAAGTTTATCTGAGATTAGTTTTTTGTTTGTTTGTTTGTTTTGAGACAGAGTCTCACTCTGTCGCCCAGGCTGGAGTGCAGTAGCGCGATCTCGGCTCACTGCAAGCTCCACCTCCCGGGTTCACACCATTCTCCTGCCTCAGCCTCCCGAGTAAGCTGGGACTACAAGTGCCCGCTACCATGCCTGGCTAATTTTTTGTATTTTTAGTACAGACGGGGTTTCACCGTGTTAGCCAGGATGGTCTCGATCTCCTGACCTTGTGATCCGCCCGCCTCGGCCTCCCAAAGTGCTGGGATTACAGGCGTGAGCCACCGCACCCAGCCCTGAGATTAGTTTTAAAAGTTTAAAGGTTCAAATGAAAATAGGTACCCCTCTTCCTGTGGGCTTTCCAGCTCACTACCCAAAAGACTTGAGTACTTGTATTAAGGCAGCTGGAAGCCCACCCTGGACTTGAATGGCAATTTGTCCTTTCTCAGCCGGTAATGCATCCAACAGAATATGCCACAGCGAAGACAGGAATTTCCACAGTGCAGCCCTCTGGGAAAAGGGAAACACAGCACTCAAAGCCAAAAGCCACAGAGGGCTCCCTGAGAATCCGGCACAACTAAGCGAGGCCTTCAACTGTCGAGACAAACTTTGCAACTGGATCCCGGTGGGACAGCGCCCTGCGGCGAGGAGTAGTGTATATGCCAATGAGAGGGTCCAGCTTCCGGGTACCATTACAATGGTGTCCTGAGTCATTTTCTCTCTTCCACTTGCATTCGAGAGTGAGAAAACACACACCGTGGCCTTGATTCTCTCTCACCACAATCCCCCTGTACAGAGGGGTTTGTTTCTAAATTTGGATCCTCAACATGAGGCTGCGATGCTTCATGACGTGCTCTCTCCCACTGTCCAGCCATCTTTGGTGGTCTCCCCACAGTGCTTCCCCATCCTCTCCCGCTCCTGTGGAGGGAACGTGGGACTGGCCAGGAGGAAACTTGGGATCACTCTGACAGGAAACAGACAAGCACAGCTGCCAGCTGCTCTGGCCTCAGTCTCCAGTTGTTAGTCTCAGGATCAACAGAGAGAGCTGGAAAGACCTCTGGGTGTTTGTAGTCAGGAAAAAAAACTTTTTAAGAAAAAAAATAGAACTACCATAAGACCTAGCAATCTGTCTTCTGGGTATATGTCCAAAGGAAATGAAATCACTACCACATAAAGATATCTGCACTCCCACATTCACTGCAGCATCATGTACAATAGCCAAGATATGGAAACAACGTACATGTCCATCAACAAACGAATGGATAAAGAAACTACGGTGGCCAGGCACAGTGGCTCACACCTGTAATCCCAACACTTTGGGAGGCCAAGGCAGGTGGATTGTTGAGCCTAGAGTTCAAAACCAGCCTGAGAAACATGGTGAAACCCCATCCCTACAAAAATAAAAATAAAAAATTAACCAGGCGTGATGGCATGTGCCTGTGGTCTCAGCTGCTTGGGAGGTTGAAGCGGGAAGATCACTTGAGCCCCAAGGATCGAGGCTGCAGTGAGCCACGATTGTGTTACCAATGGGGAGAGTCCAGATTCTTGGCATCTTGAACAAAGAATTGGACAAAATGCACAAACAAAGCAAGGAAAAAATGAAGCAACAAAAGCAGAGATTTATTGAAAATGAAAGTACACCCCACAGGGTGGGAGCAGGCCTGATCATATGGGTTCAAGAGCCCCGTTACAGAATTTTCTGGGGTTTAAATGCCCTCTAGAGGTTTCCACTGGTTACTTGGTGTATGCCCTATGTAAATGAAGAGGACAAAGTAAAGTTACAAAGTCATTTACTCAGCATACACCCTATGTAAATGGAGAGGATATTTCCTGACATAGCCGAAGTGTTTCCATCTGATTTAGTTCTAGGAAGTCAGCATGAATTGACCTTATGTTCCCTGCCTCCAGACCCTATCCTCCTGCCTCACTTGTACCACCGCACTCCAGCCTGGGCGACAGAGCAAGACCCTGTCTCAAAAAGACAAAGATTAAAAAATAATAATAATGATAAACAAATAGAGTACTATACAGCCTTTAAAAAAAGAGATCCTATCATTTGCCACAACATGGAGGAACTTGGAGGACATTATGCTATGTGAAATAAGCCAGACATAGAAAGAAAAATATTGCATGATCTTATATGTGGAATCTATAAAAGTGGTCAGGCTGGGCGCGGTGGCCCACACCTGTAATCCCAGCACTTTGGGAGGCCGAGGCAGGGAGATCACCTGAGATTGGGAGTTCGAGACTAGCCTGACCAACATGAAGAAACCCCATCTCCACTAAAAATACAAAATTAGCCAGGTGTGGTGGCATATGCCTGTAATCCCAGCTACTCAGGAGGCTGAGGCAGGAGAATCGCTTGAACCTGGGAGGCGGAGGTTTCGGTGAGCCAAGATTGTGCCACTGCACTCCACCCTGGGCAACAAAAGCAAAACTCCATCTCAAAAAAAAAGAAAGAAAAGAAAAGGAGAATTTTATTTTCACACTGTTTCAGAGCATACAGAACCATGAGTAACTTTCTGCAACTGTCATAGCTGATTTCACTTTCTACCTATCACCTGGGTGCAGCAAGCGGGGCTACTCAGAGGTCCCGAGGTAGGAAGCAGGACTCGACTTCAGAGTGGGGGCTCAGACACTGAACCAAATTGAGAATAGCTAAAATAGGGACAGGAGGAAGCAGCTTTCCATAAGACACGCCCACCAGTGTGCCTTGTCAGTTTACCATTAACATGGCAGCACCCGGGATTTACTGCCCCTTCTCATGTCAATGACCTGATGACCCAGAGGTTTCTACCCTTTCCCTAGAAATTTCTGCGTAAATCACCCCTTAATCTGCATGCAGTTAAAAGTAGGTGTAAGCCGGGCGCGGTGGCTCACGCCTGTAATCCCAGCACTTTGGGAGGCTGAGGCGGGTGGATCACGAGGTCAGGAGATCGAGACCATCCTGGCTAACATAGTGAAACCCCGTCTCTACTAAAAAAAAATACAAAAAAAATTAGCCGGGCATGGTGGTGGGTGCCTGTAGTCCCAGCTACTCAGGAGGCTGAGGCAGGAGAATGGCGTGAACCTGGGAGGCGGAGCTTGCAGTGAGCCAAGATCGTGCCACTGCACTCCAGCCTGGGCAACAGAGCAAGAGAGCAAGACTCTGTCTCAAAAAAAAAAAAAAAAAAAAAGTAGGTGTAAACATGACTGCGGAACTGCCCTGAGCTGTTACTCTCAGCACACTGCCAATGGGGTAGCCCTGCTCTGCAGAAGCAGTCACAGAGTTGCAACACTGCCTGGGCTATAACACTGCCACTTCAATAAAGCTGTTTTCTTCTATTACAGGCTCACCCTTGAATGTTTTCCTGGGAGAAGCAAAGAATCCTCCCAAGCTAAATCCCAATCTCGGGCTCACCTGCCATGTATCAAGAGGACTAGACTTCTAGTTTTCAGCCTCTGGGTATTTTTTAAAATGAAGAAATGCCAGAAATGAGTCAATATAATAGTGATATGGTTTAGATGTTTGGTTTTTGTTTTTTTTTGAGACGGAGTCTCGCTCTGTAGCCCAGGCTGGAGTGCAGTGGCGCGATCTTGGCTCACTGCAAGCTCTGCCTCCCGGGTTCACGCCATTCTCCTGCCTCAGCCTCCCAAGTAGCTGGGACTACAGGTGCCCGCCACCACGCCCAGCTAATTTTTTATATTTTTAGTAGAGATGGGGTTTCACCGTGTTAACCAGGATGGTCTCGATCTCCTGACCTCATGATCCACCCACCTGGGCCTCCCAAAGTGCTGGGCGCCTGACCGCAGATGTTTGTTTTTAACCAATCAAAACTTTGAGTTCGTCCAATAAATACAAAGACAGTGTGATCTTATATGGCAATAATAGCAAAGTCTATACTGTGCTTGAGACCCTTCATGAATACCAGGCCCAGGCCATAGTTCTGGTTCCCTGAGTAACAATAAGACCCTTCCTTTCCTTCCTACTGGGAGTTCTTTGCTCTCCTGTGGACAGAAGGGAATGAGAATTCAGATAAATCAGCCTTACGTTCTCTCTTGCCAGGAGAGCCACTTGCAGCTCAGTGGATCAAAAGTTGGCTCCTCCTAGCAAACCCAAGGTGATGGGACAGGTGCATCCACTCCCCATCCATGGCCATCATATCTCAGCTCCTGCCAGCATCCTCTTGCCTCTCCAGGCTTCCACGGGGAGAAAAAAAAAATCACTCTCACTGCTTTAGTGGATCTACACTATTTTCTTTCCTGTCACACCAGGGAACTATTACAGAGAATTGTAGAGTAAAAGGACTAGAAGTTACTGATTTATCTAAATAACTCATTCCCAGGCCAGACATGGTGGCTCCTGCCTGTAATCCCAGCACTTTGGGAGGCCGGGACAGGTGGATCATTTGAGACCAGCCTGGCCAACATGGTGAAACCCCATCTCTACTAAAAATACAAAAATTAGCTGGGCATGGTGGAGGGTGCCTGTAATCCCAGCTACTCCGTAGGCTAAGGCAGGAGAATCGCTTGAACCCAGGAGGTGAAGATTGCAGTGAGCCGCGATCGTGCCACTGCACTCCAGCCTGGGCGACAGAGTAAAACTCCCTCTCAAAAAAAAAAAATAATAATAATAATAATAATAGCTCATTCCCTTGTATCACATAAGTAACAGCCCTTTTAGATCTAGGTTTTAAGAAGAAAAGAGTTTCTTGTGGACCCTTCCTCTCTCTCAACCCACGTTAAGCTTCAGATTTTATCCAAATAATAACAATCTTTCTTCTTTCCAGATTTTATCAGGTCCAAAGTGGCAAGGAACTATCTCTGCTTCCATGAATGAAGGAGACATTGCATGCTGCATCCAGTTTCTTCACAGGTTACCAAAGAAGCAAGCACACCTCACCATAGCAAGGATTAATTTTTCTATCAAGTCAAGACAATCTAGTTTCATATTAAGAAAGCATAGGCTGGGTGCAGTGGCTTGTGCATATAATCCTAGAACTTTGGGAGGCCAAGCAAATGGATCACCTGAGGTCAGGAGTTCGAGACCAGCTTGGCCAACATGGTGAAACCCCATGTCTACTAAAAATACAAAAGAAAATTAGCCGGGCATGGTGGCGGGTGCCTATAATCCTAGCTACTCAGGAGGCTGAGGCAGAAGAATTGCTTGAACCCAGGAGGCAGAGATTGCAATGAGCCAAGATGGTGCCACTGCACTCCAGCCTGGGCGACAGATCAGGATTCTGTCTCAAAAAAAAAAGAAAGAAAAGAAAAGAAAGCATATATTGCCCCTAATGTTAACATTTTTACCATATTCCTTCCAAAATGATAACACTAATATGACTGCACTAAGGAATTACTGAGTTCCTGAGCCTGCACTAGCTCTAACAGGTCACTCAGTCCCTCCCAGATCATGGGTGCGAGCTCCAAATTCTGATCCACAACTCTCTCTCCTGACAGAAAGAAAAGGGAGGTCTTAGTACCTCTTATGTGTATAATAGTTCACATTCTAACGTGTATCTGGATGTTTTCAATTATTTTTGCTGCGAAATATCAAACCATCGTATTTGAACACAAGAGAGTGACTTGCAGGAGTCACACAACAAATACATATAACAAGAGCACATTGGGGTGCTGGGAGGGCACATGCTCTTCTGCAACTTCACCCCATGCTCCCTGTAAGATGTCCTTAGAAACAGAGACCTGAAAGTCTGCTAACTTCAGTAAAAAGCAGGACATTTTAACAGCCACCCCTTCAAAATGTAAAAATATTGTTTCAGATTGCCAAAAACCATTTTGCACTGAATATTCTGACCCTTACCCCAACCCTGAGCCTCACCCCATTCCTGAAGCTTGCCCTATCCCTGACCTTCTGAGTTGAATGCCCAGCCCCAGTCCCTGTCCCAACCCCAGGAACTACCTCATCTGATTCTCGCCCTGACCCATGCTTGCTGACCAGGCCTCTGACTACCTGGCCTACCAGTTCCATCTAGGCCCACTTCCTGCCACACCTAGCCAGCCTGATTTTGGCTGGATCTATTTAGTCCTATTTTGCCAAGCCCAGTCCCAGTCCGCAGACAGCTCCCGTTTAACCCTGCCTGTGAGATGCTGAGTCTCCAGACCTGCTCATCTGGTCACACCTACTAGATTCAAGTCCTTTGCTCTATTTCTCCTGAAGTCTGCCTCTAACATCCGTCAGCCGAGCCCCACAGAGCACTACTTCCTGAGGAACAAAAGAGACCTAAGACCTGAGTTCACAGGCTCCATCCTTTCCCAGGCAACAAAATTGTTTTCTCAGACAGTGCCTCTCAAAATGGAATGCACATACGAATGACCTGGGAGTCTTGTTAAAAATGCAGATTCAGATTCAGTAGGTCTGGAGTGAGGCCCTAAAGCCTGCATTTCTAACAAACACCCAAGTGAAGCCCATGTTGGTCCAGAAAACAAACTTTAATTAGCACAGTTGTGGAATACTAATTATAGTTTTGCAAAATTAAAAAAAAAATGTTTACAGTAACAACAGCCCTAATTTCTACCAAGGGAAGAGAACTCATCCCCCCATAGAATGCTCCAGCCCACAGAACTTGGAGTCTGTCCCACATATATTGTGCACTAATCACATAGTGCTTTGAATTTCACTCAATAGTTTCCTATATGTGTGTTTTATTACTCATTCATTTGGTTCCTTTACAGCATTTGTTCATTCTGCAACATTATTGATCATTAATCTCTTAGGGCCATAAGAATATATAAGGCATAGACTCTGCATCCGGTAAGGCAACAGGCCATTAAAGAAGATAGATATGGGCCAGGAGCAGTGGCTCACACCTGTAATCCCGACACTTTGGGAGGCCCAGGTGGGCAGATCTCCTGAGGTCAGGAGTTCAAGACCAGCCTGGCCAACATGGTGAAACCCTGTCTCTACTAAAAATACAAAAAAATAGCTGGGTGTGGTGGCACATACCTGTGATCCCAGCTACTCCAGAGGCTGAGGCAGGAGAATCACTTGAACCTGGGAGGTGGAGGTTGCAGTGAGGCAAGACCACACCACTGCACTCCAGCCTAAGCGACAGAGCAAGACTCCATCTCAAAAAAAAAAAAAAAAAGATAGATATGTAAGCAGATCTTTTCAGCACGATAATAGTATCTGTATATAGTGTGGAGGAAAAAGAGACCTGTAACCCCATCGGAGTTGGGGAATCAACAGGAAAGCCACTCTGGGCAAAAAAAGTAGCCTGAGCTGAATCTAACAGAGGAGTGAGTCAAATGAAGTGCAGGGGACCCACAAGGCAGAGGAGCAGCCTGGCAGAGGCCCCGGTGCAAAATGGCTGGGTCGGAGAAGAGCTGCACACACCCGGGTTGTTGGAGCACAGTTAGCAGGAAGGAAGCCTCCAAGAAGAGGCTGAGGTGTCGGCCGGGGCCAATCACAGGGACCTTGTCTGCCACGTTAAGGATCTTGGACTTTAGCCTGTGGACAATGAGGAAACAATTTAAGTTTTTAAATAAGGCCAAGGCACGTTTGGGTTTTAGGTAAGTCATGTTTGGTGACTGTGCAGAAAATTAAACTGAAGGTGTCAAAACTAGAAACAGGCTGGGCAATGTGACTCGCACCTGTAATCCCAACACTTTGGGAGGCCAAGGTGGGAGGACTGCTTGAGCTCAGGATTTCAAGACCAGCCTGGACAACATAGCAAGACCTCCTCTCCACTAAAAATAAATGTAAAAAATTAGCCAAGCATGGTGGTGCATGTCTATAGTTCCAGCTACACTCTGTTGCCCAGGCTGTAATGCAATCGTATAATCGTGGTTCACTGCAGCTTCGACTTCCTGGACTCAAGCAATCCTCCCACCTCAACCTCCTAAGTAGCTCAAGCAATCCTCCTGCCTTGGCCTCCCAAAGTCCTGGGATTACAGGCATGAGCCACCACATCCAACCCATGCTACCTTTCTAACACCTGTATAAATATCCTCCTCTCTGTCCCCACCACTATTGCCTCACTTCTCATTAGCCCTTCCTCGTACCATGGCAAATCATGTCTTAACTGATCTCCCAGCCTCCGGTATTTTTTCCCTTAAATCAAACATTGGAGAAATGTTTCCAACAGACTAATCTGACTGTCTTAGTGTGTTTTCTGCTGCTGTAACATAATACCACAGACTGGATAGTTTATAAAGAATAGGAGTTTATTTTGCTTGTAAGTCTGGAGGCTGGTCCAAAAGACCATGTTGCCAGTGTCTTGTGAGGGTCTTTGTGCTGTGTTATCCCATAGCATAAGGGCAAGCAAGTCCATGAAACAGAGAAAAAATTAAGCCTATTCTCATGATAACTAGTCCGCTCCTGTGACGGTGGCTTCAATCCATTCGTGAGGGCAGAGCCTTCACAACTTAATCGCCCCTGAAAGGCCTCCTCTCTCAATACTATTATATTGAAAATGAAATTTCAACATGAGTTTTGGAGGGGACATTCAAGTCACATGGCACTGACCATATGACTCTTTCCCATTTCCTATAGGACAAGAGGCAAACCCCGTAGATTATTGTATAAGATCCTCAATGACATAGACATTTCTCAATGATATGGGTCCTTTCTCAATGATATGGACCTTTCATTAATACGTCTACTAAATGCGTATTGAGTGGTCCCTGAGACAGGCACTAGAAATGGCCCTGAAGATATTACCATGAAGAGAAAAATATACTCTGGCATTGTAGAGCTAACATGCTAGAGGAGACAGCCGATTTTAAAATATAGACAAGCCAGGCATGGTGGTGCACACCTGTAGTCCCAGGTACTCAGGAGGCTGAGGCAGGAGGATCCCTTGAGGGCAGGAGTTCGAGGCCACAATGCTGTGATCACACATATGAATAGCCACTGCACTCCAGCCTACACAACATAGTGATACCCTATCTATAAAATTAAATTAAAATATAGAAAAATTTAAAAGCTTAAATGTGGTAAAGGTATTCATCATTTATTTGACATACACATTTTTAGTGTCTACTACTTGCCAGGCACCATGCTAGATGCTAAACATGTGGTGATAAGGGAAAAGGACACAATCCTTACCGTTATGGAGCTCATGGGCAGACACTAATACCATAATAACAGTCATGAACAGTATCACAAACTGGCCTAAGGGCTGTGGACCAAAATGAAGAAGGGAAGGGATGCTTGATACAAGAACCAAAAAATGAGTTAAAAAGTTAACTAGGCAGGAGGGAGGAGGGACCGCTGAAAAGGAAGCAAGCATATCAGGAAGAGGAAGACAAGCTCAACAGCACTGAAGCTAAAAGGAGTGAGAGTATGAGGAACTGAAAGAAGATTTTATGGCTAAAACACAGGGTTAAAGGAGGGTAGCATGAGAGGTGGACAGGGGCCAGATCACACAGGGCCTTATGGGCTACAGTAAGGAGTTCAGATTTTGTACCAAAGATAATGGGAATCCACTAAAAGGTTTTAAACAGTGGGAGAAAGTGGAGAGACAGTTAATGAGGCCCTTGCAGTGGGCCAGGCAGCGGAGTGTCATGATCTGGTCTAGGGTTATGCCAGTGGAGATGAAAGAAATGCATGAAATTAATGAACTGGGAAACAGAGCTGACAGGACTTGTGAGTAACTTGAAAGTTATATATATATTGGCCGGGCGCAGTGACTCACACCTGTAATCCCAGCACTTTGGGAGGCCAAGGCAGGCGGATCACGAGGTCAAGAGATCGAGACCATCCTGGTCAACATGGTGAAACCCCGTCTCTATTAAAAATACAAAAATTAGCTGGGTGTGGTGGTGCATGCCTGTAGTCCCAGCTACTCGGGAGGCTGAGGCAGGAGAATTGCTTGAACCCAGGAGGCGGAGGTTGCAGTGAGCCGAGATCACGCCACTGCACTCCAGCCTGGCAAAAGAGCGGGACTCTGCCTCAAAAAAAAAAAAAGAAAAGAAAAGAAAGTTATATATATGTTGTAGAGAGATATAGATGGAGATGAAATGACATGATGTTTGGGATTTGCTTCAAAATGACACACAGGAGAAGGAAGCAAAAAGTAGAAAAGGATGTGGATGGGGAAGGATTGGCTGTGGGTTGACAGTTGTTGGGATGAGTGACGTATACATGGGGGTATTTTATACTGTTCTTCCAGCTTTTGTGTATATTCAAAATTCTCCATTATACAAAGTTAGAAACGAGAAAAGAAAAGGAGGAGACAGAGAAGAAATAGAATAAATCCTAGGTTTTTGGTTGAGCAATCAAGAAAGTAATGGTGCCATTCACTGAGATGATGAAGAAGATGGGCAGAGTAACACTAGAGACTTGGGGAGTACCGTAAGTGTCATTTTGGACATGTTAAGTTTTATACGTCCAGAAGATATGCTGAGGAGGAGGATGTCAAGTACACAACTGGGTATACAAATTTGCAACTCAAAGGAAGGATCTGCACTAAAGAGATAAATGTGTGAATAATTTGCATATACATGGCATTTTAAACCATGAAAATGGATGGGATTTGGTGATAATTGTGTGTCAATGTAGGTTCATCAATTGTAGTAAATGTCCACTCTGGTGGGGAATATTGATAATGAGGAAGGCTAGTCATGTGTGACGACAAAGGCTATGTGGAAAATCTCTGTAGTTTCCTCAACTTTTCTATGAAGCTAAAACTGCTCTAAAAAATAAAGTCTATATTTTTTTAAAAATGAGGTTATTTAATGAGAGAATTTAGACAGAGAAAGACCCAAGACTAAACCCAAAGAAACAAAATTTAAAGGTCGAGTAGATGAGAAAGATCTAAAAAGAGAAGTTTCTAAGAAGTAACAGCCACGGGAATGTTACAGAAACAAGAAGACTGTTATGTTAGGACAGCCTGGATGAGAGAATTTTTCAAGAAGAAATAGTAGCCAACTATTTCTGAAGCTGTTGAAAGGTCAGATAAGATGACAACAGGGAATATTCGCTGGACCTGGCAATGTGGAAATAATTAACAGCTTGATAATAATAGTTTCGGGTTTCTTTTGTTTTGTTTTGTTTTGTTTTGTTTTGTTTTGTTTTGTTTTGTTTTTAGAGACAGGATATCTCTCTGTCTCCCAGGCTGGAGTACAGCATCCCAGTCATGGTTCACTGTAACCCTGAACTTGCAGGCTCAAGCAATCCTCTCGCTTCTGCCTCCTAAGTAGCTGGGGCTACAGGCGCATGCCACCACACCCGGCTAATTGGCTAATTTTTTTTATTTTTTGTAGAGAAAAACAACAGCCTATGTTGCCCAAGCTGGTCTCAAACTCCTGGGCTCAAGCAGTCCTTTCCTCTCGGCCTCCCAAAGTACTTGGATTACAGGCATGAGCCACCACGCCCGCCCAAAGTCATAATTCTTGAGTCATCTGCTCGTGTTATCTTGGTTTCCTCACCTTCCATTCACTCTTTCTCCCACTCCAATCCATCACTAATAAAAACTTCTTGGGCTTGGCACAGTAGCTCACGCCTGTAATCCCAGCACTTTGGGAGGCCAAGACAGGAGGATGGCTTGAGGCCAGGAGTTCAAGATCAGCCTGGGCAACCCTGAGAGATACCGTCTCTACAAAAATTTTTAAAAGTTAGTAGGCGTGGTGGTACGCACCTATAGTTCTAGCTACTCAGGAGGCTGAAGCAGGAAGGGCAGCAGGACCCCAGGAGTTTGAGGCTGCAGTGAGCCAGAATGGTGCACTCCAGCCTAGGCAACAGAGCAAGATCCTGCCAAAAAAAAAAAAGACTTTGACATAGATTTGTAAAATGGAGTTTTAGCTAAAGTGACATGTGGTGTCAAGAGGGTCAGTTTATTATTAACCTGAAATATATTAGAGCATATTCATATTTTGAAAGATCCATGGAAAGGCAGAGATGAATGATTTAGCAGAAAGAAAAGATAAAATGAAGACAAGAATTCATAGCAGCATTGTTTATAGTACCCCAAAAGTGGAAACAACCCAAAGGTCTATCAACGTTTGAATAAAAAAACAAAATGTGGCATATCTATGCAATGCAATGCTGCCTGGACATAAAAGGAATGAAGTACTGATACATGTGCAAACTTTGGAAGCATTATGCTGTGTGAAAGAAGCCGGTCACACAGGCCACATGTAGTATGATTCCAGTTACATGAAATGTCAAGAATAAGTAAATCCATACAGACGTAAGTAGAGTAGTGATTGCCTACAGAAAGGAAATTGATGGTACTGGGGTCGGGGTGGGGATGGGGGAAATGGGAGTAAGTGGTAAAAGCACAGGTTTCTTCTGGGGTAACGAAAATGTTCTATAATTGATTGTGGTGGCTGGTTGCACAACTCTGAATATACAGTCACATGTTAAGTCATGTGTTGCTTAACAACAGGAATAAGTTCCGAGAAATGCATCGTTAGGTGATTTTACCATTACGGGAACATCATCATAGAGTGTCCTTACACAAGCTTGGATGGTGTAGCCTACTATACATCTAGGCTATGTGGCATAACCTATTGCTCCTAGGCTGCAAGCCTGTACAGGATGTTACTGTACTCAATACTGTAGGCAATTGTAACACCATGTTAAGTATTTATGCTTCTAAACATGGAAAAGGTATGGTAAAAAATACAGTATAAAAGATTTAAAAATGGCATACCTATATAGGGCACATATCATGAACGGGCTTTGCAGGACAAGAAGTTGCTCTGGGTGAGTCAGTGAGTGAGTGGTGAGTGACTACACTAAATTTATTTTAATTTCTTTTTCTTTTCTTCAATAATAAACTAGCCTTAGCTTACTGCAACTTTTTTACTTTATAAACTTTTTAATTTTTTTAACTTTGACTCTTGTAATAACACTTAGCTTAAAACATAAATATTCTACAGCTGTAGAATATTTTTTCTATAAAAATATTTTATAAATTTTTCTATGAAAATATTTTATTTCTTTATATCCTTATTCTATAAGCTTTTTCCTATTTTTTAAATTTTTTTAATGTTTTGTTAAAAGCTAAGACACAAAGATACACATTAGCCTAGGTCTACACAGGGTCAGGATCATCAAGACATCACTACAGGACAGGGATTTTTCAGCTACATTATAATCTTATGGGACCACCATCATATATGTGCTCTGTCATTGAGCTAAATGTGTTATGCAGCACATAGCTGTACAGTTGACCCTTGAACAACTCAGGACCTAGGGGACTGACACCCCTCACAATTGAAAATCTGTTTATCTGCAGGGTGGGGAACACCACACACTGGGGCCTGTCGTGGGGTGGGGGTAGGGGGGAAGGATAGCATTAGGAGATATACGTAATGTAAATGACCAGTTAATGAGTGCAGCACACCAACATGGTACATGTATACATATGTAACAAACCTGCACGTTGTGCACATGTACCCTAGAACTTAAAGTGTAATTTAAAAAAAAAAGATTAAAAAAAAAATCTGCGTGTCTGGCCAGGCGTGGTGACTCATGCCTGTAATCCCCAGCACTTTCGGAGGCCGAGGCGGGCGAATCACGAGGTCAGGAGATTGAGACCATCCTGGCTAACACGGTGAAACCCCATCTGTACTAAAAATACAAAAAATTAGCCGGGCGTGGTGGCGGGTGCCTGTAGTCCCAGCTACTTGGGAGGCTGAGGCAGGAGAATGGCATGAACCCAGGAGGTGGAGCTTGCAGTGAGCAGATCATGTCACCGCACTCCAGCCTGGGCAACAGAGCAAAGAGTGTGTCTCAAGAAAGAAAAGAAAATAAAAGAGAAAATCTGTGTATCAGCTGGGCACGGTGGCTCACGCCTGTAATCCCAACACTTTGGGAGGCAGAAGTGGGCAGATCACGAGGTCAGGAGATTGAGACCATCGTGGCCAACATGGTGAAACCCCATCTCTACTAAAATTACAAAAATTATCTGGGAATGGTGGTGCGCACCTGTAGTCCCAGCTACTCAGGAGGCCAAGGCAGAAGAATCAACTGAACCCTGGAGTTGAAGTTTGCAGTGAACCAAGATTGCACCACTGCACTCCAGCCTGGCAACAGAGCAAGACTTCATCTCAAAAAAAAAAAAAAAAAAATCTGTGTATACCTTTTGACTCCCTAAACACTTAACTACTAATAGCCTACTGTTGACCAGAAGCCTTACTAATAACATGAACAGTAGATATATGTTTTGCATGTATTAATAAAGTCATAAGGTACTATTCTTTAAGTGGACGAGGACCATCATAAAGGTCTTCATCCTCTTCATATTGAGTAGACTGAGGAGGAGGAGGAAGAGGAGGAGTTGGTCTTGCTGTCTCAGGGGTGGCAGAGGTGGAAGAAAATCTGAGGACAGGCATGATGGCCGACACTTGTAATCCCAGCGTTTTGGGAGGCCAAGACAAGAGGACTGTTTGAGGCCAGGAGTTCAAGACCAGCCTGGGCAGCATAGCAAGACCCCATCTCTAGAAAAAAACTTTAAAACTATCAAGGTGTGGTGGTGCGTGCCTGTAGTCCCAGCTACTCCAGAGGCTGAAGCAAGAAGATCTCTTTAGCCTAGGAGTTTGAGGCTGCAGTGAGCTATGATTACACCACTGCACTCTAGCCTGGTTGGCAGAGTGAGACCCTGTTTCTCAAAAAAAAGAAAAGAAAAGAAAAGAAAAGGAAAATCTTTGTGTAAATGGATCCACGCAGTTCAAACCTGTGTTGTTTGAACTGTACTAAATACCACAGAACTGCATAATTTAAATGGGTGAATTTTATGGTATATGAATTATATCTCAATAAAATTATTCTGTTGCTGTGGTATCCATTTTTAACTATAAGTTTAACTTTCTCATATCAGAAGCAAGGTTTAGTCACCTTTGACAGTTTTCTATATTATAATCCACCCAGATGGTTCAGCCAGTGGCCAGAGATAAAACTTAGAAGCATCTCTCCCACCTAGCAGGCTGGGCTCCCCTACCACTTCATTTAAACAGACTATTCAAACATTTGCCCAGGGCCAGGCACAGGCTCACACCTGCAATCCCAACACTTTGGGAGGCCGAGGCAGGTGGATCACCTGAGGTCAGGAGTTCCAGACCAGCCTGGCCAAAATGATGAAACCCTTTCTCTACTAAAAATACAAAAAACATTAGCCAGTTGTGGTGGCGAACACCTGTAATCCCAGCTACTCAGGAGGCTGAGGCAGAAGAATCACTTGAACCCCGGAAGCGGGGGTTGCAATGAGCCAAGATCACACCATTACACTCCAGCCTGGGCAACAAAAGCAAAACTCCATCTCAAAAAAAAAAAAAAATTTTGCCCAAGAACTTAAAGTAACCACATCACAGTCACAGTGTGACCTCCTGGAACTAGTGCCTGCTTTTCTTTATTTTTTTTGTTTTGTTTTGTTTTTTGACAGAGTCTCAGGCTGTGGGGGTGGGAAGGTTCGCCATGTTGGCCAGGCTGGACCTGCTTGCTTAACCCACCAATTAAAGCTCCTCAAGAAAAACCTGTTTGGATAACACACTGGGCCCAATAAAGACGTTGGCCCACAGATCTCTTCTGTCTTTCTCTTCCCGTCCTCTCTGACATGGGCACATATGCACATGTGTGGTGTGTGTGCTTGTGTGCGTATGTGTATGTGTTTGTGTGTGTGTGTGTGCGCATGCGTGCGTGTGTGTGTGTGGCCAGGCAGGCCACGTACCCTCCAGGATCTGAAAGACTAAAAGCTCTCACATTGTGGTTGTGTCATTGAAGCTGTGTCTGCAGTCTGACCCCTGGCAGCGAGCAGGTGGGTCCCCTGCTGGTCCTCTTTTGTCTGGGCCTCTCAGATGCTGGGGACAGTAGTTATCAGCTAGGTTGATAAAGTTATATTCAAGAGTTCTCCCTAAAATATAGTGAATATAATCTTAATAAAATGCCAACAGAATTTTTTTAAATAAACTAGTTCTAAAATTTATATGGATAGGAAAAAAGAAGAAGCAAGAATAGCAAGGAAAAGTCTGGAAAAGAAGAATAATGGGATGGAACTAGCCCTCTCAATATTGAGACATATCAACCTGACAAACAGAGATAGAAAGTTCAGTGAAACAGAATAAAAAGTCCATAAATAGACCCAAATGTATGCCAAAAAATACTACATGGAACAGGTGACATTTCAAACCATGGGTGGGGCTGGGAGAAATGGATTATTCAATAACAGTGTTAATAAAACTGAGTAGCTACCTGGAACAAATCAGGTTGGATTCATAGCTCACACCTTACACTAGGATGCTTTCCACACAAATCAAGGATTTAAATGATTAATAATAATCCCAACACTTTTGGAGGCCAAGGCAGGAAGATCGCTTAAGCCAGGAGTTAGACACCAGCCTGGGCAGCATAGCAAGACCCCCATCTCTACAAAACAATTAAAAAATTAGCCAGGCATGGCTGGGCACGGTGGTTCATGCCTGTAATCCCAGCACTTTGGAAGGCCGAGGCGGGCAGGTCACAAGGTCAGGAGATCGAGACCATCCTTGCTAACATGGTGAAACCCCATGTCTACTAAAAATACAAAAAAAAAAATTAGCCGGGCATGGTGGCAGACACCTGTAGTCCCAGCTACTCGGGAGGCTGAGGCAGGAGAATGGTGTGACCCTGGGAGGTGGACCTTGCAGTGAGCCGAGATCGCGCCACTGCACTCCAACCTGGGTGACAAAGCAAGACTCCATCTCAAAAAAAAAAAAAATTAGCCGGGCATGGTGGCACATACCTGTGGTGCCCACTACTCAGAAGGCTAAGGTGGGAGGATTGCTTGAGCCTAAGAGGTTGAGGCTGCAGTGAGCTGTGATCGCACCACTACACTCCAACCTGAGTGACAGAGCAAGGCTCTGTCTCAAAAATAAAAAATAAAATGAAAATTTCTAGAAAAGGAAATACAGAGGCTCTTAATTGTAAGAAAAAAAAATTCAACCTCACGCAGAAAAGAGTAAGTAAGCCGGGCACGGCAGCTCATACCTGTAATCCCAGCACGTTGGGAGGCCAAGGCCAGTGGATCACCTGAGGTCAGGAGTTTGAGATCAGCCTGGCCAACATGGTAAAACCCTGTCTCTACTAAAAATACAAAAATTAGCCAAGTGTGGTGGCACGCGCCTGTAATCCCAGCTACTCGGGAGGCTGAGGAGGCAGAATTGCTTGAATCCGGGAGGCGGAGGTTGCAGTGAGCTGAGATCACACCACTGCACTCCAGCCTGGGTGACAGAGTAAGACTCCATCTCAGAAAAAAAAAAAAAAGGAAAAGAAAAGAGCAAATAAAAAGTACAGGATAATACTATTTTGCCTCTTTCTGTGTCCATGGAGCAGGCCCAGGAGCAATTACTCCCCAACAATAATCACATCCAGCATTCAGATCTTGGTTTTTAAATATCGTCCTCCTCACAAAAGACCAGAGCTTCTTGGGGAAATGATTAAGTTCAGGGCTGGAGCAGGGGAAATATAAGACGAGCCTGGAACATCTTCTTGTAGCAGAAAGTAAGAAAATGCTCAAAGAATGACGGAGTTGTGTCAAAAGGAGACGGGAGCCAGCTTGCAGGTGCTCCCCCAGCCAAATCTAGGGCGATTTGAACATCAAAATACACACCCAGGTATTCACCCAAGAGAAATGAAAGCATATGTCCACACAAACACATGTACATAAGCAGTTCATAGTAGCTTTATTTCTAACAGTCAGAAACTGGAAACAACCGAATGTCTATCAACAAGTGAATGGATAAAAATCATATGTGATATATCCATACCATGGAATCCTACTCAGCAATAGAAATGAACTATGGGTGCATGTCCAACATGGATGACTCTCCAAATAAACACGCTAAATGAAATAAGCCAGATGCTGAAATCCTATACATTATAGGATTTCATTTACACAAAATTCTAGAAAATGCAAACTATTTGGGAGGCCAAGGTGGGCGGATCACCCGAGGTCAGGAGTTTGAGACCAGCCTGGCCAATATGGTGAAACACCGTCTCTACTAAAAATACAAAAATTAGCTGGGTATGGTGGTGCATGCTTGTAATCCCAGCTACTCAGTAGGCTGAGGCAGGAGAGTCACTTGAACCTGGGAGGTGGAGGTTGCAATGAGCCAAGATCAAACCACTGCACTCCAGCCTGGGCCACAGAGTGAGACTCTGTCTGAGAAAAGAAGACAAGAGAAGAAGAGGAGAGGAGAGGGGAGGGGAGGGGAGGGGAGAGGAGGGGAGGGGAGGGGAGGGGAGGAGAGGGGAGGAGAGGAGAGGGGAGGAGAGGAGAGGGGAGGAGAGGAGAGGAGAGGAGAGGAGAGGAGAGGAGAGGAGAGGAGAGGAGAGGAGAGGAGAGGAGAGAAATTAATCTATACTGACAGAGAGCAGATCAGTGGTTACCTGAAGATGGGGATGAAAGAGGGGAGAATGGATTACAAAGAAGCACAAGGAAACTGATATAGTTTGGATGTTTGTCCCTCCAAATCTCATGTTGAAATGTAATCCTCAATGTCAGAGGTGGGGCCTGGTGGGAGGTGTTTGGCTCCTGAGGTCCCGCCCCTCATCAGTGGCTCAGTGCCATCCCCTTGGTGATGAGTGAGTTCTCGCTCTGGCAGTTCACGCAAGGTCTCTCTTGCTCCCTCTCTCACCATGTGATACGCTGCTCCCCTTCATCTTCCACCATGATTGTAAGCTCCCTGAGACCCTCACCAGAGGCCAAGCAGATACTGGTGCCATGCTTCCTGTGCAGCCTGCAGAACTACGAACCAATTAAACTTTTTTTCTTTACAAATTAACCAGCCTTAGATATTTCTTAACAGCAATGCAAAAGCCTAACACATAGACATGTTCACTATCTCGACTGTGGTAATGGTTTCCCAGCTATATACTGTGTCAAAACTAATCTAATATACTGTAAATATGTAAACCTTCTTATATATATTATACCTCAAAGAAACTGTAAATAAATAAATAGGGTATTAGGTTACAAATCAGTGAATAAAAGAGGAATCTATGCATCAATAATAATATGAACACATAAAAGACACATAAAACCAAATATTGCTGGTGGACGTGTAAATGGGTATAATCACTTTGGAAACCCATTTGCTATTATCTACTAAATCCAATACATTGTTAAGAAGGGGGGAAAGCAAGGTATACAAGAGTGTGTACAATATACTACCATTTGTAAAAGACAAGGGAATATGTATACGTATATATGTATATGGATCTAAACACGTGGTGTGTGTGTTCCCTGCTCATTCACAGGTCATCTCTGGAAGGATTCACAAGAAATTGGCAATGTGGTATTTAGCACCTCCAGAGAGGAGATCTGAGTGGTTGGGACACAGGAGTAGAAGAGAGAATTTCTCCTGTAATCTCTTTAGTATCTTTTTAATTTTGTACTAAGTGAATGTACTGCCTCTTCCAAAAAAAATTGTTTAATAATGTTTCGTAAAAAGAATTCTTCTCAGCAGGGCACAGTGGCTCACAACTGTAATCCCAGCACTTTGGGAGGTCGAGGTGGGTGGATCACTTGAGCCCAGGAGTTCAAGAGCAACCTGGGCAACAGGGTGAAACCCTCTCTCTACAAAATACAGAAAAAAAAAAATAGCCGGGCATGGTGGTGTGCACCTGTAGTCCCAGAAAATCAGGAGGCTGATGTAGGAGGATCGCTTGAGCCTAGGGAGATTGAGGTTGCAGTGAGCTGAGACTGCTGCCACTGCACCCCAGCCTGGGCAGCAGAGACCCTGTCTCAAAAAAAGGAAAGAAGGAAAGAAGGGAGGAAGGGAGGAAGGGAGGGAGAGAGGGAAGGATCTCTAAAAAGTGGCTATTCTCTGACCTCACTTCCCCCTATTTCTCCAACTCACCCCATTCCCCACAGAACTAAACTTCTCACCCTTTCCAGGAGAGGGCATGCTGTCTCTGTCCTGTAGACCTACTTTTTCCTCTGCCAAGAGCACCCTTCCCTTCCTATGGCCCCTCTGAAGTGCCTGACCTGAGGACGGAATGAGGCCAGGACATGTCCCATGAGTCAACTCTGTCCCCAGCATTCACCACTACCCACCCACCCCCAACGCCCTGCCAGCCCCCCACACTCCCCCGCCATGAGTCTGTCATCTGAAACATATCCCCTTACCCCTTCCCACTCCTTCTGAGATGACTCAGCAGCCCCTGCCCCCCTTCAGCTGGGCACAGTGCCCCAGAACTCAGGAACATGGGTACCACCTGTCCCTCCGCCCACATAAAAGTCATTGAAGAGCTTGTGGGGCTGTGGGACCTGCGCCCTCTGGAGGAATTCCATACACCCACTCAACTCTGGCAAACAGGAAATTGTCAAGTAGGAGACAAGGAGCAAAGTCCTATCACAGCAGGAGGGGACGCCAGTGCCTGCAGAGGCTGAGCAGGGAAAAAGCCAGTGCCCCAGCGGAAGCACAGCTCAGAGCTGGTCTGCCATGGACGTCCTGGTCCCACTCCTGCAGCTGCTGGTGCTGCTTCTTACCCTGCCCCTGCACCTCATGGCTCTGCTGGGCTGCTGGCAGCCCCTGTGTAAAAGCTACTTCCCCTACCTGATGGCCGTGCTGACTCCCAAGTGCAACCGCAAGGTGGAGAGCAAGAAACGGGAGCTCTTCAGCCGGATAAAGGGGCTTACAGGAGCCTCCGGGAAAGTGGCCCTACTGGAGCTGGGCTGCGGAACCGGAGCCAACTTTCAGTTCTACCCACCGGGCTGCAGGGTCACCTGCCTAGACCCAAATCCCCACTTTGAGAAGTTCCTGACAAAGAGCATGGCTGAGAACAGGCACCTCCAATATGAGCGGTTTGTGGTGGCTCCTGGAGAGGACATGAGAGAGCTGGCTGATGGCTCCATGGATGTGGTGGTATGCACCCTGGTGCTGTGCTCTGTGCAGAGCCCGAGGAAGGTCCTGCAGGAGGTCCAGAGAGTCCTGAGACCGGTAAGCAGAGTGGGAAGGGGATGGGTGGGGGGCAGGCAAACGCAGCATCAGCCACCCCAGGGTTCGGCCCCCAGAATGGGGCGTCTGAGGTAGTAAGTAGCACATTAGACACCCCATCCACCCCAACCTGCTGGTGAATAGGAGACATGACCAGTGCCACGACGGGGCACAATTGGGTGCTGTGGAAGCAACAGGAGAATCACCTACCACCGTGGGACAGGGAGGGGAGCGGAGAGGACACCTAAGGGACTGAGGTTTAAATCGAGATCTGTGCTTGGGAGGCTGAAGCAGGAGGATGACTTGAGCCCAGGAGTTTGAGACCAGCCAAGGCAACATAGTGAGACGCTGTCTCTACAAAAAAAAAAAATACAAAAGCTAGCCAGGCATGGTGGCGCCTGCCTACAGTCCTAGCTACTCAGGAAGCTGAGGTGGGAGGATCACTTGAGCCCGAGAGTTCAAAGTTCAGTGAACTATGATCGCACCACTGCACTCCAGCCTGGGCCACAGAGTGAGACCCTGTATCAAAAAAATAAATAAATAAATAAATAGAAAGAGAGAGAGAGAGAGATCTGAGGGATTAAGCAGAGTGTGGACGGGGTGGGGAAAATAAAAGAGTATTCTAGGTAAAGATAGTAGGGGAAGTAGAGTAGAATCCATCAGATTGTGGAGAGAACGTTCAGAATAGTTTCCAGGTTTCTAGCATGAGCAACTGAGGGGAGAGCCGATGAAAAGTGCCATTTGCTGAGATGGAAGAAAGCTGTTTTGGACTTACTAGGTTTGAGATCACCTAGGGAGAGTATAGTGAGGTGAGGAGCTTGAGGAACCCCAGTTTCAGTCAAGAGTTGGGCCTGAGGTTTCCCTGGGATGTTCACAGCGATGTCCAGGAAGCAGCTTGTGTATGCATCTGGGTTTTGTGAGAGAGGTTGTGCGTGTATCTCAGAATACAATGAGCCCAGCTGGGCGAGGTGGCTCACGCCTGTAATCCAGCACTTTGGGAGGCAAGGCAGGTGGATCTCTTGAGGCCAGGAGTTTGAAACCAGACTGGCCAACATGGTGAAACCCTGTCTCTACTGAAAAATACAAAAAGTAGCCGCCAGGCGTGGTGGCTCATGCCTGTAATCCCAGCTACTCGGGAGGCTGAGGCAGGAGAATCGCTTGAACCTGGGAGGTGGAGGTTGCAGTGAGCCGAGATCACGCCATTGCACTCCAGCCTGAGCAACAGACTGAGACTCCGTCTCAAAAAAAATAAAATAAAATAATAATAATAATAATACAATGAACCCTCCATTCCTGTTTCTCAATTTCCCCTTCTGCATGCCCTCAGTTATTCTGGTCAGCCTTTAAAGATCTCCCACCAGCCACTCCCTTCAGTTATGAGGTTTTTTACACGCACTTTGAAGGCGGTAGCGGGGGATGCAGAAAAGGTCAGGGGCACGACAGTTTGCTCCATGAACTCTCAGACCAGCAGCTCCCATTTCACCAAGAAGTTTGACTGCCTTGATCAGCGCGATAGGGAGCAGGGTCAGAATGGAGCCCAGTGACACTAACTCTCTCATCCCTCCCAGGGAGGTGTGCTCTTTTTCTGGGAGCATGTGGCAGAACCATATGGAAGCTGGGCCTTCATGTGGCAGCAAGTTTTCGAGCCCACCTGGAAACACATTGGGGATGGCTGCTGCCTCACCAGAGAGACCTGGAAGGATCTTGAGAACGCCCAGTTCTCCGAAATCCAAATGGAACGACAGCCCCCTCCCTTTAAGTGGCTACCTGTTGGGCCCCACATCATGGGAAAGGCTGTCAAATAATCTTTCCCAAGCCTCAAGGCACTCATTTCCTCCTTCCCCAGCCTCCAATTAGAACAAGTCCCCCACCAGCCTATCTATCTTCCACTGAGAGGGACCTAGCAGAATGAGAGAAGCCATTCATGTACCACCTCCTAGTCCCTCTCTCCCCAACATCTGCCAGGGCAATCTCTAATTTCAATCCCGCCTTCGAGAGTGAAAAAGCTCTACTTCTACCCTGACCACAGGGAGGAACACTAGGACCCTGTTGTATCCTCAACTGCAAGTTTCTGGACTAGTCTCCCAACGTTTGCCTCCCAATGTTGTCCCTTTCCTTCGTTCCCATGGTAAAGCTCCTCTCGCTTTCCTCCTGAGGCTACACCCATGTGTCTCTAGGAACTGGTCACAAAAGTCATGGTGCGTGCATCCCTGCCAAGCCCCCCTGACCCTCTTTCCCCACTACCACCTTCATCCTGAGATGGGGGCACCAGGGAGAATCAGAGACGCTGGGGATGCCGGAGCAAGACTCTAAGAGGCAGAGGTTTTGTTCTCAAATATTTTTTAATAAATAGACAAAACCACGAAACCACTAGACTGATGCAGCAAACTAAGGTCAGATGAGAGGGGAAACTAGAGAGGGAGCAGCCCCTGAGTCAGTGACACAACCTCCTCCCCGACCCTCTAGGCTAAGGCACTTCCGGGGAGGCAGGTCCTTGGGGTCCTGTTACACAGGGTGAATGGGAGAGGAAGGGATTAGGCTCCCTTCTCCCTACCTTTGCATCAGGACACCCCTGCCCTTCTCACCCTACCCCATGGCCCTGTCCCTGATTTACCCGCTCTCATCTCACAGCACTCTAAGGGGAAGTTGGGTGGGAGGAGTTCTTGTGGGTGGGAGAGATCTGTGCCCCTGAGGAAGCCAATCCTGCCAAATCTTGATGCGACACCAGCAGCCCACTCTACCCTCTTCATCCCAAGGAGCCATCTCTGGGGAAGGGATGGAGGGCAGCCACAGGCCAGGCTGGGACATGGGAACCTAGGCGGTGCTTGGCCCTGGATGCCCATCGGGGCCCAGCTCGGGATGCCCGTCGGCAGCCAGGATGGGGTGTGCATCCGGGCCCTCCCGCCGGGGGCTGCCCCAGTTATTCCTCAGGATGGTGCCCGTCTTCTCCTCCTTGAACTGCTGTCGGTCTTCCCGAGGAATCTTCACCGCATGGTACTGGGGCACGGTGGCCTCGGGGTGCTTCGCCCGTTTGAAGAATCCCATCTATAAGGACACCAGGCCAGACCATGAGGAGCCTGAAGAGCTGCGGTCCCTGGAGCAGATGCCTACCATGGCACAGCTCCTCGCCCTCACCATCCCTGCTGCGGCAGAAAGGAAATAGGCTGAACAGCATCTGGTGCGGTGGGCAACACCCACGGTGCTCCCATCAGTGTCATGTCCCCAGGTTCTCATTCACAGCAAGAGAGAGACCAGGAGGGCGTCCAAGAGGCAGGACCAAGGGTATCTCCCTTGGCCCCTGAAAGAGGACCTTGAGGGTGGAGCATCAGGACCTGACTCAAGATTTCTACCCACTCTAGCTTCTTAAGAGACCCAATAGTGTCCCCCAGAACACAAACAAGACCTGAGGAAGAAAATGGCTTCCTAGTCCCCTGCATCTCTGAAATGATACCTCTCAAGCCTCATAAACATGCACCCTGTGTACTTGTACCTTGGGCAGCATGCCCCTTACAGCAATGCCCTCTTGTCCATCAATACAGTAGTCTAGCCCCACCCTAAATGAGGACCATGCTGGCCCTTACACACCAGGGTGGGAATGTGCCCCTGCACACTCACACTCAGAGGCCCAAGACTCCTACATGCTCAGACTGCATGGCATCTCCTTACACATTCATCTCCTTGCACACTCATGCCCATAGAAAAAAGCATGCATGCGACCTCCCCACACTCCCACATGCTCACACCCCATGAGCCCACCAACCCTTTGTGCACGCCTCAGGCTTTGTAGACTTACCCTTATATCTGCACCCTTCCAATTACCTCTCACCTCACGTCACTCTCATGCAATCTCATTTTTCACCCTGAACATTCCTGATCCCCTGAATGCTGGGAATTCTCCTTATATTCACACACATACGTACCCACACACACATATACACATGCACACACACAACAGTTACCCCACAGTCCCTGGACCCCCAACTTCCATGGCTGAAGGCTGCACAGCCAGACAGGCCCGGTGATAGTTGGTGGGAAAAGATGAGCTCTGGCTGCTCCGATGGAAGAAGCCACACTGGGATGTTGAGGGAGAAGCAGGGCAGAGGAGGCAGAGGATGGAAAGATTGAGGAAGGATGGGAGCCCCTATCTCTGCTCTGTCTTCCTTCCATGAGAGCAGGGAGCAAGCATCCTGGGACCAGTTTCACAGAGGCATCAATCTCCCCTAAGACTGGGAAGGTTCCCAACAGCTTGGATGCCACTCCAGAGCCTGGTCCAGAGCCACACTTGCCAAAGGGTGGCTCAGTCTTTGATTGGTCCCAAAGAGCAGACACAGGCAGGGGCAGTTCTCCAGAGCCCCAAGGACACATGTGGTTCTGAACACAGCCCCAGATGTAGCAGATGGCTCAGCATATGACCCCTGGTGATGTATGTGATTCCATGTACTGACGTGTGCATGTGCATACTTTTACATTGAGCCCTAGATGCCAATATGATTCGGTATACAGCTCTGGGTGTACAAGAATGCTTCCATGCAGAGCCTGGTATGTGGAAGCTCCGAGTTCCGCCATGAGGGCAGTTCCCTGGAGGCTGTTCTCCATGCTTGTTGGCCTTCTTGGCCACATTTACCTTTCCAGTTTTCACTGCCACATTCTGGTTAAGTCAGATCACACTTCTCTGCCTCCATGACTTTGCCTACCATGGTCCTGCTGGACCCCACCTACCTCATCCCCTTACATCCTGACCCTACTACCCCACCTTCCTCTAAGGACTGGTTCCAGTGCTACCTCCTCTCAAGCGTTTTTCCCTCTAAACTCCCACTCCATTTTCTCAACTCAACACTTCCTGCCTTGTCCTTGACTACAGGCTCACCACTCCCATCCCACTGGACTATAAAATCCCTGAGAACGAGATCTGCATCTGATTTCTTTTTTTTTTTTTGAGACAGAGTCCTGACCGGTCCCCCAGGTTGGAGTGCAGTGGCGCAATCTCGGCTCACTGCAACCTCCACCTCCCGGGTTCAAGCGATTCTCCTGTCTCAGCCTCCCAAGTAGCTGGGATTACAGGCGCCCCCCCCACCATGCCCAGCTAATTTTTGTTTGTTTGTTTGTATTTTTAATAGAGACAGGATTTCACCATGTTGGTCAGCTTGGTCTTGAACTCCTGATCTCAGGTGATCCACCCACCTCAGCCTCCCAAAGTGCTGGGATTACAGGCATGAGCCACCATGCCTGGCTTTCTTTTTTTTTTTTTTTTTGAGATGGAGTCTCGCTTTGTCACCCAGGCTGGAGTGCAATGGTGCCATCTCGGCTCACTGCAAACCCACCTTTCGAGTTCAATCGATTCTCCTGCCTCAGCCTCCCAAGTAGCTGGATCTACAGGTGTGTGCCACCACACCCAGCTAATTTTGTATTTTGAGTAGAGATGGGGTTTCACCATGTTGTGCAGGCTGGTCTCGAACTCGTGACCTCAAGTGATCCACCTGCCTAGGCCTCCCAAAGTGTTGAGATTCCAGGCATGAGCCACTGCACCCAGCCTGCACCTGATTTATCTTTGAAACATCCAGGGACTAATAGAGTTCCTGAGACATGCAGGGCAAGTGTTCAGTGCAGATTTGCTCAATACATGAGTGTGTGGGTGGGTGACAGAACCACAATACAAAATGCTGCTCACCCGACCAGGAAGTCCACCCCCATCAACCCCACCTTCTCCAAGCCTCACCTTCCACAGGAGCAGCACCAGCAGTGCTAGCACCAGCAGCCCAGCCAGTACAGCCAGGAGGATGACCCACCAGGGCACTCCTTCTGCCACCACAGCCATGGGGTCCAAGTATACCATCACTGGGATCTGGGGAGCAAGGGGTCAATGGAGCAAGAGGTCAATGGAACAAGAGCTGGAGGGAACAGGAAAGAAGAGAGTCTTCCCCACCTACCCCCAGCCCTGCAGCTCACCACTATGGAGGCATCTCGGAGCATCAAGTTCTTTATGGAGGACTTCACTGTGATGTTGGCCCGGACAATCACTTCCAGGGACTTCACAGCTGAGTACTCCTAAGGGAACAGGGAAGGAGACCCTTCTCCTAAATGCCCCATGTCTCCCTCCTTCCCCTTACCTCCTGAAATTTTAAATGTAATGGTGCCCAACACAGAGGATGTTTCTGCCTGGTTTGGGTTAAGAGTATGCTGCGTTTGGGCTGGGCGCAGTGGCTCACACCTGTAATCCCAGCACTTTGGGAGGCCAAGGAGGGTGGATCACCTGAGGTCAGGAGTTTGAGATCAGCCTGGCCAACAGGGCAAAACCCCGTCTCTATGAAAAATACAAAAATACCGGGTGTGGTGGCATGTGCCTGTAATCCCAGCTACTCAGGAGGCTGAGGCAGGAGAATCTTGAACCTGGGAGGCAGAGGTTGCAGTGAGCTGAGATCGTGCCACTGCACTCCAGCCTGGGGGAAAAAGGAAGACTCCGTCTCAAAAAAAAAAAAAAAAAAAAGGATGCTGCATTTGGACAGTGAGGAGGGAGGAGGAGAAGTGAGTCCTGGAGGGGCTTTGGAGGAAGAAGAAACACAGACTAGAGCCCCAGTGGTATCCTCACCTCCAGAAAGGTGCTGTTCCAGAGACGGCCCCAGACATGCAGCACAGCTGCGCGGTCAAAGCTGTAGAGTGGGCAGCTGAACACCACACAGTTGGCCGTGCCCCGGGCGCAGTCCTAGGGATAAGGACAGACAGGGGTCTAAGCCACTCAGCTCAACCCTGCTGAGACTGCCATCTCTCCCATTTTCCTTACTTGACCTCAACTCCCCTCCTCCAGGAAGTCTTCTCAAACTAATCTTATATCCAAAATAGCTGCCTGCCCCAAATCTGAGCTATTCAGCTTTGAAATGTGTGGAGGGGGCAGCATGGAAGGGAATCTCTCACTTGACAGCACAGGCAGAGTAGCTTCCCCAAGTGATGCTTATGTTACCTAATGACAGTCCCATTTATTGAGCACCTACTACTTGTTGGGCACTTATCTCACTTAAGCTTTGCAACAGTCCTGCAAGGTGCACATTATCAACCTCATTTTTCAAAGGAAGAAACTGAGGAGGCCGAAGGAGGCCAAGCGACCTGCCTCAGGTCACAGCACTAGCAAAGCTAATGAGTGATGGAGCAAATATTTGAACTCAGGTCCATATTCGGCAAAGCCACACCCCTGCCCTAAATCCAAACTCACTGAAGGAGGAGAAGGCTGCCTCAGGAGCTCCTTAGGGGACAGGAGACTCAGGCTCTGTTCTTTCCAGGACTGACCTAAATCCATTTGGCCCAATCACCACCTCACAACCCATTTGCCTGAAAGTTATGTTATATTCATCACACCACAATCCAGACACAGAAGAATGGCTTTAGAGTGTCTGAATTCTTTGAGTTATCTTTTATTTTGCCACTTTTGAGCCATTCAAGAATCCTTAGCCAAGCTGTCTAAGAGCAAGGCCTTCTGCCTTTTTTGTAAAAGAATCTACTTTAGACATTATGTTAAGCAAAGTAAGCCAGACTCAGAAAGATAAATACTGCATTATCTCACTTATATGTGGAATCTGAAAGTTGAACTCATAGAAGTAGAGAGTAGAATAGTTGTTACCTAGGGCTGGGGTGGAGGCGGGGTGTGGCTGGGGGGGATGGAGGAGATGGTGGTCAAAAGATACAAAGTTTCAGTTAGACAGAAGGAAGAGATATCTATTTAAGAGATCTATTGCACAACATGGGGACTCTAGTTAATAACAACATATTGTATTCTTGAGAATCACTAAGAGAGTAGATTTTAAGTGTTCTTACCACAAAAATAAGTGTGTGAGGTGATGCATGTGTTAATTACCTCAATATAGCCATTCCACAGTATATACATATTTCAAAACATTGTATTATACATGATAAATATAATTTTTGTCATTTAAATAAATAAATATATTTTAACATGAAAACAAAAAGAATCTATTTCAAAGTTCCCATTTAAAAGGCAGGCCTCTCAGAGGAAATCGGTCACTTGGAGAAGGGAGGACTATCCATGTAATAGAGCAACAGCCACAACATGGGTTCCCACATCCCCTGACGTTCTTCAGTTTGCCTCATGCCATGCTCCCAGGGGAGCTGAGGGCCCAAAGCAGGGACTGCAGCAGCTGCTGACATTCCCCTGCAAAGGATCTCCTTGGCTCTACCTGGGGTTTACCTCCACCTCCTTACAATCAGGCCAAAGATCTCCTAATCTACGTCCCCACCATATTCTCACTGCGAGCCCCATCCTAGCAGGGAGGGACACAGAGCATGTGCGGATCTGCTCAATACCTTCACCTAAACAACACAACTCTGCAAAACAAGCAGAAAAGGGGAAAGCAAAACTGCTCAAAAGGGGTAAACTTAATAAATCACACATAATATACTGTCGTCTTAATTATTAGAACTTTTAGAATTTAGTGTTTTTGCCGAGCGCATGGCTCAGGCCTATAATCCCAGCACTTTGGGAGGCCGAGGCAGGCAGATCGCTTGAGGTTAGGATTTCGAGACCAGCCAGCCTGGCCAACATGGTGAAACCCCGTCTCTACTAAAAATACAAAAATTAGCCGGGTGTGGTGGCATGCACCTGTAGTCCCAGCTACTCGGGAGGCTGAGGAAGGAGAATCGCTTGAACCACGGAGGCGGAGGTTGCAGTGAGCTGAGATCGTGCCACTGCACTACAGCCTGGGTGACAGAGCAAGACTCCGTCTCAACAACAACAAAAAAGAACTGAACATTTTTAATACTGTAAAAATCAAGCAAGTGTCCTTACACAAATTGACTTTTTTATCTTATAAGAGTTAAAAGAACGACAAACGGACCTCAAAGTGTGAGGACGGGCTAACCCCATCCCATCACCTATAAAATGTAATGCTTTATATAAACGTAATGCGAATCAATTGCTTGGCTGGCTAACTGGCTTCAGGTGGAGTGACCTGTTCTAGAGTGAGCAATTGCAGGGGCTGAGCAGGAAGGGGGTCTGCAGTGTCAGTAGCTGTCTCCCGGGCACCCCCTCCTATGAATTGTGATGGGAACATCTGGTCAACTTGCACCCAGACTGTCATGTGTCTCAACAGGCTACCCTTCCTGGACACAGAGCACCCTGGAGCTCTGGCTCCACCGCACACCCCCATTCTGGCTGCCCCAAGTCTGGCCTGCCCTCACCAGGGTGATGTTTTTCTTCTTCTCAGCAGAGGACACTGGCCACCAGGACATGCTGGGCTCCTGCTGCTCACCAGGCTCCTGCTGCTCAGGCGGCTCCAGCTCCCGCCGCCTCCTATCCCTACTGTCCACATCCTGGACACAGAAGGGGGGTCTTAGTGAGTGTCCCTCCAATCACAGCCGTGCTGAGATTGAATCTCTTCTCCACCGCCTTCCTCCTGCCCCATCACTGCACTCACTACCCTTACTCCCCATAACATCTGTCCCAACATCTAACCCCCACCCCTACCTAAGCCTCACCAGGTGGAGGATGTTGGGCCTGGGAGAGCAAAGCCCTTTCTGCCCAGGCCCCTGCCCGCCCTCCAGCTCCACCCGCACTGGGTACAGCAACCACTTCCCATTGGCAATCTCATGAGGCCACATGATGTTGAGGAAGGCAGAGCCCAGGGTTTTGAGCGACTGGCCTTGGTTGGAAACCTGTGGGAAAAAGAGAGTATGAGGGGAGGGACCTCAGTTTTTCTTTTTTTTTTTTAATTTTTTGTAGAGACCGGATCTATGTTGCCCAGGCTTGTCTCTAACTCCCGGGCTCAAGCGATCCTGCCACCTTGGCCCTCCCGTAGTGCTGTGATTACAGGCATGAGCCACCATGCCCAGCCAAGGAACTCAGCTTTCAAGTGGATCCTAAATCCACAGAGATGGAAGGAACAAGGGCTGAAGAGAAGGCCCTCAGGAAACACAATTTCAACAAATACTCAGGATCCTAGACCCCACCAGGCACCATTCTCTCCACCCACCAAATCCAGGAAACCCTGGAAGTGTCCCTGGAAGGTGTGAGGAGAGGCCCCAGCCAAGCAAAGGCAGAGTTCTAGGCAGAGACATTGACCCCCGCCCCATGTTCCCATCCCCCAGCTGAGGCCCACAGCAGAGAAGCTTCCCTGGACTCTCATGGCCTACCAGACCAGCAGGTGAGACAGCCAGACAGAATGACCAGGAGATGGTCAAGTGAGGCCCCAGCAGGAACACCTTCCCACAGCCAAGGTCCATATGCAGGACAGAGGCCTCAAACTGCATGCTGCCACATGGTAGAAGAGCCCCAGCCCTGGGGACACAGCTCAGCCTCTCCTCTGTGCCAAGGAGGGAGGGCGACTGTGGAGGGGCCTCATCCCTGACACTTACCGTGACCTCATACTTGACCTTGCTGCCCACATCCCACTCAGACTGCATGGCTCTCTCGCCCCTCACCACGCCAGAGAAGAAGAGTTGCTGGGGAATGGCCATCCTGGCGTGGAGAGGTCAGAACAGGGGTGAGAAGGTCTGGGGCCTGGCTCAATGGAGGCAGGGCCCTGGCCAAGGTTTAGAAGTGGCAATGCCCCCTCCCTCCAATGGAGGTGCCCACTTGGGCCAGGCTCACCCTGCGATGGACAGTGGCAGCTCAATGAAGACACGGGCTCGTGCAGAGACTGGATGCAGCTCCTGCTCACTGATCCTGGTGAGTAGGCAGGGGCAAGTACGGGCATCAGGCACAGGCACCTCCCAAGGGGTCAGATGAGGTCAATATGACTACCCCCACCTCACCCCTCCGGCCCTGCCTGGCTTACGTGGCCAACAGCAGCTCTACCTCCAGTTCCGTGGTCTCAATGCTGATCCCTGAGGTGCTAAGGATGAGGTAGAAGGTGACCTAGGCCAAGGGTGGAAAGAGATTAGAGTCAAGGGTGGTCTATGGGCTTATGGAGAGGCTACTCACGTAGGGATAAGGGCAGATGTGCCAACCTGGGCACCTCTCTTCATGGGGTTCCCCAGCTCACACTCAACATGGGAGGCATTCTCATTGGACAGGCAGAGTGGCTTCTCCTGGAATGGGAGAGAAGGCAAGGTCAGTCTGGGTTACTGGAGCCCTTCAAGACCCCACCCCATCCTGCCCCCAGGTCCTCACCGCAGGGTCCAGGGCCCGGACTCCTGAGTAGTGCAGTGAGTCAGGAAGCATGACCAGGAGCTGGGCTTCATGGGCATCATCCCCATCAGCCTGGGGCTGGGCTGGGTCCGATGGCAGGTTGGTGACCATCAGCTCCAGGCCAATGACTGGCTGCCCACTCAGTGCAAACAGGGCTGTTGTTCCATCCGCATCCCTGGAGAGTCAGACCCCACTCCTGCTAAGTTCTGAACACCTCCCCCTACCACTCCCCCTCCCAGTCTGCTCCCCCAGTACCTGCCTTCACTCCCTGAGCCTCTCTTCCCACCCCAGGGCCCCATCACACCCGTCTAAGCCTCAGGCCTCTGTACACACGACTGGGAGTCAGGGGACCTCCGTTCTCATCTCAGCTCCACCATTACTTACCTTGGGCAAGTAACTTAACCTCTCTAGGCCTCAGTTCTCCATCTATAAAATGAGACTAATATAATTCCTACCTCACAGAGGTTTGAAGACTAACCAATGAGATGTATGTAGACTGCATATTATTAGTGTACTGTGAAGGACTGCTATTCCTTGCCATGGGAGCCCCCGTGGCTCCATCACTGACCCTCATCTCAGTCTCCAAGTCCATCGGCAGGTCCTCTTCCACCTTCTGCCTTCTCTGGAGGCTCAGCCCTTCCCTCTGACTGGTCCTCCTGAGAGGGCTTTCTCTCCATCCTTGAACTCTTGCCCTCCCACCCCCACCCTGCTCTCTGACCCCCTCACATGGGCAGAGGCTGGAATTCTGTGTCGCTGATCCGGGTGCAGAAGCGGGCACGGACCAGCTGCAGATTGCTCTGGCAGATCTTGTCTTCACCACAGCCTTGCTTCAAGAAGTGGATCTGGGGAGAGACATGAGATAAGGGGCATTCCTAGGGGGCAAGGCAGGGGGCAAACCTGTCACCATGGCATATGGTGGGTTAGAGTATCACAGAATTAAACAACCTGTGCTCAACTCTCAGATCTGCAGCTTACTAGCCATGTGACCCTGAACTGAGTCCTCTCCTCTGCAGTAAAATGATGGGAGCACTACCATGCCGTGGTAGAGACTAGCAGCAAGTCAAGAGCTGGGCCACACTGCCCCAGCTCACATGCATGTAACTGAGTTCCAGATTTAGAACGGGAAAAGATGTCAAGGGCACCACTTCTGGGCCAGCCATAAAAACCATGCAAGCAAGGGGCCTCATGTTCCCCCTTCCAGCTGAATGGGATGAATGTGACTTCAAGAGCTTGAAGGCCGCATTTGAAGATTACAGAATCCCATCAACCTAAGCCCCCTGAATGACTACATGGAGTAGAGGAGCTCTGTCCCTTTGACTAGGAAGATGGTCATTCGGGCACCTAGAGATATGAGGAATTACTGGAGTAGCATACGTGAAAGGGCTTTGTGAGCTGTGAATTGGTGTCACTGGGGAGGGACCGTGATCTTTGCCCTCCCAGCTCCTCTTCCTGGGCTAAACCAGAACCCATGCTCACCTCTGCCCGCTGGGTGCTGGGCTGGTGGGCATTGAGGATGGGGGCCACTGGAGGCAGCCCCTGGCCAGGAGCCTGTCGCCGGAGCCGAGGGGTCTGGAGACTGTAGGACAAGGTCACTACAATGGCCCGAAGCTTGTCTTTGACGTTTTCCTAGGAAGAGGAAGGTCTGTTCCTCACTGGAACAATCCCCAGGCCTCAGCCCTGCTCAGTGCCCCAGCCAGACCTAGGACCAATTCTAAAACTTGGAAAGAAGCTTAGGGAGATGAATGAGAGAGGTGGAGAACTGAGCAAGGAGGAGGGAGAAAGACTGGGGTAGGGGACAGGGGAAACCTTTAGGGCTTTGAGGACCAGATGTGATGATAAAAGCTGCCACCTCCTTCATTCAGCTAGAAGAGGGGACATGAAGCCCCTTGCACCTCCTCCTCCTCCAGGGAGTGCAGAAATGACAGGAGAGGGCAGCAGATGAGGAGGAAGTGAGCTCAGAAGACAGGCTTCCCACGTGTCTAGGTCTTAGAAGGAGGCACGAGTGTGCTCGGGAAGAAGCAGCTAAGAAGAATCAGGGAAAAGAGATGGAGCCATGACAACGACCGTCAGAAGCCAAGGGGTCAGTGTCCACCTGGAGCTGGAACATGGCGTCTCCACAGACTCGGTCATGCTGGTGCTTCAGCCACACGGTGCCCGAGGCCTGGTGCTTGGGTTCTTCTGGGTTACGGCTCGGGAACGTCACACGGGGAACCTGGCCCCGGAGCCTCCGGTCTGTGTCCGCGTCTAACACGTAGTCCAGGGCTGTGGTATGTTGGGAGAGGAGGAGCCGCTGAGCTGCAGAGCTGCTCCAGCTCACCCCATTCCGAGGGTGCTCTTCTACCACCTCAAAGTGACCCCCCTCCCTGAGAAACCCAAAAGGGCAAGCCACAGAGGGGGGACCGCACTCACCCACAGTAGGGCTATAGCTGCTGGGGACTGCAATGTAGCTGAAACAGACCCTTAGGTCCACACTGCGGGGGCAAAGGGTGGCTCCTGAGCCAAACGAGGCTGATGGGCCAAGGCCCCTACCCCCACCCCATCTGTCACATCCTGTCACAGCCCCAGCCCCAAACTGGGGAGATAAAGGGATCAAAGAGAGGGCAGGGGAAGCTGTCAGGGTCCAGGTGCCACCCGATCCCGCCTCACCAGACCGAGTGGCCACCAGCACAGTTGGGCTGCTCCAGGTCGATGCTTCGTGGAGCAATAGAGACTTCATGGGAGACATGGAGGATGGGTCTGGCCCTGGGATTGGGGAGTCAAGAGCACAAGAAATGTGAGAACACAAGGCTGGGAAACACTCTTCAGCATTAGATTTGGCACTGAGGTCGAGGCCAGAGTCACAGGGAGGGGCTGACGGCCTCAGGGAGGGAGAAGGTCAGGGGGTGCTCACCTGAAGAGCACTGCGGTGTCAGCCAGGGAGCCCACCAGCAGGTCAGGGTATTGGTTCCCATCCATATCCAAGCCGCCTGACAGGGAGTAGCCAAAGCTCTTGATGCCCACAGCCTCGCCTTCCAGCACCTAGAGAACCGGCTGTCAGCCTCCCTCAATCCCACCTCCCACAGGCCTCTGCCTCCCCTGATGCCTCTGCTGATTCCACCCACACCCATTCCCTCATCCCAGCGACTCCCTTCACCTGTGAAGGTTTGGCGACAACCCCCAGGCTGCTCCCATGGTAGATGAAGACTTTCCCATCACCATCAAAGGGGGCACCCACTGCAATATCTGCAGGGCACAGGGAAAAGGCAGTCACGCTGGCTGGGGGCCTTGCAGACAAGATCCAGGCCTCAACTCCCCCCAGTCACTCAGATATGTTTTCTATTTTATTGAGAGGCTACAAAATCCCAGGCACTCTACGTACATCATCTTTAATCCTCTTGGCCACTCCCTGCAGATATTACTAATGCAAAAAGGTTAGGAACTTGCCAAGGTCAGAAGGCTGGTAAATGGTAAAGCTCAGACATAAGCCTAGGGACCCTCTCTCCCTGAGTCTTCAGAAGACTACACCCTGACCTCTGAGGGGCTTCCCCATCCCTCCTGTGGCCCCTCCCTCCCCGAGCCTTTCCAGTTCCCAGTCACACCTGGAAAGCCATCTTGGTTGAGGTCCCCCAGGACAGCCAGGCTGATCCCGAACATGGAGTCAGGGGAGCCGCAGAGCCGGAGAGGGGAGATCCCAGCCCAGTGACCCCCCTGGTTCAAGTACACATAAACGGCACCCCCCAGTTCTTCTTGGCGCTCAAAGAAGTAGGGGGCACCCACTATCAGGTCTGGCCAGCTATGGAGAGAGGGAAACATTCAGTGCGGGTCCTCCCTGGCCAGAGGAGCCAGCAGGAGGCTGAGTGGCCTCAGCCAGACTGGGGCTACCAGACCCAGCCTCCCTCAGGTGGCACAACCCTCTACCCACTCACCCATCACTGTTGAGGTCAGCCACAGCCAGTGAGTAGCCGAAGCCAGAGGTCAGGCGCTCCCCAGACAGCATAACCTCGGGCACCAGGCGACTGGCGCTGTCCTTGCGCAGGATGACCACTGCACCCTTGTGGTTGGCACGGGGGGCTCCAGCCACAAAGCTCAGCTCTTCTGCATGCACCAGACCTTTCCCCGAGTCAATAGAGAAGCCTGGGGGAAGGGTGACTTACCCCTAAGTCTTCACCCCAAGACTCAGAAGCTGGGGTGTGTCACAGCTCCCCCAGCCCCTGCCCCCTCCCCACAGGTTAAGAGCCAAGTCACAGCTCACCTGCACCCTGCCCCCTCCCCTAGGTTGAGAGCCAAAAGATAGGTCCCCCCAAGTCATCAGCACTACAGCTGGATGGCTCTTCCTCCCCACAGGGCCTGGCAGCCTCCCACACCCACCAGGCCCAGAGACAAGCTTGGCACAAAAAGTGCAGTGAGGTCAGCCTCAGGGACTGGGCAAGAGAGAGAAAGGTGATAGCTGAGAAGGCCAGGAGCCCAGGTAGGAGGCTGAGCACAGTGGCCTCACCCTGCCCACACCCAGAGAGCTAGAAGAGCTAGAGGTCCCTCTCAGGCCCGAATCCCACCCAGTGCACCTCTTTCCCCCAACTCCCTCATCCTGGCAGGGAGGGGAAGTCTTCACAGGGATGAGGGGGAGAAAAGGGGGAGTGAGAGAGAGCCTGCTTCACCCAAACATCTCCCAGGCCTGGTTTCCTCCTCCTCTGCAGAGGAATGCAGATGAGACAACGAGAGGGACTTACCAACAACACTAGCCCTTTCTTCAATATGTGCCCACCAACCATCCCCCAGGGAAAGTCCCCCTAGAAGACAGGACTGTCCTTCCCAGAATATCCTCAGCCCTGGCCCTCTCACTCCACCTGAATCTTCCTCCATGGAGACCCCTGGCTCACAGCCCAGAGGCCATCACCCTGGGGGCCTCCTCTTCTTAGGCCTGATCACTGGACCCAGCTCTTCTCTGCAATTTGGGCCCAATGTATGTCTCCCTGGGTGTGTGGTGGGGGAGGAGGAGATTATAAGGCACCAAAGGTCGAGTTCCCTGGGGAAGGAGGGGAGGCTGGGCCATGCCCCTAGAGTCCAGGAGGTGGGAGCTTACAAACCTAAGTAGCTATTGAGGGCCAAGTCTCCGGCTGGTCCTGGGAGCCGGTCAGCAGGGTCCAAAGTTTTATACACCAGCTGGTCGGGGTCTGAGCTATCAATGTTGGTCACAAAAAGCAACCCTGTGGGGGGTGGGGTGAGACACCAGGGAGGAGACATCCAGAGGAGGTGCCACAGAGTAGGGAGACAGAGCCACAGAAAGGCCAGAAAATGGTGGAAGAAGAAGAGGCAGAGAGAGAAAAAGAGACCAGAGAGATCACAGCCAGAGACAGAAAGACAGAGAGAGACAAGGTGAGAGACAGAAACAGAGACAGAAGGATGGGAGCAGGGAGAGGGAGGACAAGAGAGAGGAGCAGAGGTTTAGAGCAGTTCTGGGCCGGGGAGAGGTCCCTACCAAAGTAGCTGTTGGCAGGGACCGGGATGAGGCGGGGGTCCTGCTCCTTCTCTCCCCCCGCCTCGTAGGGACCGTCGTCCAAGTGTGCCAGGTCCGCTGAGCCCTGTGCACAGAGCTCCACCCTGGCCGTGCCTGCAAGGACAGACCTGTTAGTGCCCAGGGCAGGGCGCAAGGAACACCCCTCAGGCCGGACACTGAGTTAGACAGGCACACGGGGAGGCCCCGCCTCTTCTTTCTAGCCCCCTCCCCACCCTGTCCCCAACCCAGGCTTCCTAGGGTCCCCCAGACGTGGCATCACACTCACCGAGTGTCAGCTCAGCCAGCAGCAGCGTGCAGAGACGGGAATGGCAGTGATGAGGTGTGGGCTAGTGTGTTGGAGCATGCAGGCCCCAGCTGCAGGCCCAGCGTGCACTTGGGGCCCATGCCAGCATGTTGAGGAACACTTGGCCGTGCGAGGGAAAGGAGGCACCCCCCATTCACGTGTGCACTAGCTTAATGGGGTGGAAGGCATGGCAGTGCCCTGGGGCCATACAGCAGTACACATGTGGTCATGCTTGGCCATGTGCCATCCCCGACCCTGTCTCTGAGGTAAGAGGAGGTTTTGGTCCCCTTCTCCCCTTCCCGAGGAGTGACTCACCCTTCCAATTATAGGTTCCTGGGGCCCCAAAGAGGAGGTAGTGGCTATCAGGGGAGAAGGCGGCAGCTGTGCCCTGCTGGCAGAACCCAAATTGTTCATGGCCTTGGGGGCGTCCCTCACAGAACTTCCATTCCCCACCATCCAACTCATCCCGGATGGCCAGGTCCTGGCTGAGCACAAAGCAGCGACCAATCATATCCCGCGTCTCCAGGATCTGGTCCACTCGCTGCCTTGCCTCATATCGGTGTGCACAGGTCTGGGGGAGGAAGGGATGGGGATCATTTCACTCTGTGGGTCAGGGACCTGCTTGAGGCATGCTGCCCATATGCAGAGATTTGGCAGACACTGATACATGTGTGCTCACATGCACACGCACATGCACACATACACACACCCCCCTATGCCGGCACCACTCAAGCACCATTACCCTGCCAGTGTTACACAGGTCCATGCATAACCCAGCAACCTGTCTGCACCCACTTCTTTGCCCTCAAATGGAGATCTCCTTGTTCCACATTCTGCCTGGAGCCAAAAGACACAACTAAGCCACCACATACGATGTGTGTCTCCCTGATCATGTCACAGTCCTCCAAAATGCCAAGCTTGGCCCTGTCCCTGGACCTTTGTAAGTGTCACCACCTCATCTGCAAAGAACTTCCTGTCCGCTTCACTCTCCAAGTATTATTATTATTATTTTTTTTTTTTTGAAGCAAGTTCTCACTCTGTCACTCAGGCTGGAGTGCAGTGGCACAATCATGGCTCACTGCAGCCTCGACCTCCAGGGCTCAAGTGATCCTCCCACCTCAGCCTCCTGTGTAGCTGGGACTACAGGCATGTACCACCATGACTGGCTAATTTGTTTTTATTTTTTATAAAGATGAAGTCCCACTATGTTGCACAGGCTAGGTATTACCGATTATTAAAGCCTGGCTCAAATCACCCCCTCTGCAGAAGTCTTCTCTCTACTCCTGCTTTGGACTTTTACAGACTAGAGACTAGACCACTCACTTAACATGAACCAGATTCTGCCCCACAGTGATCTGTATTGGTAATTGTGTGTCTATGCGTGTTACTGAAAGATAGAGAGAGAGAAACAGAGAGCCCTAGTTTTTTTGTTTGTTTGTTTGTTTTGTTTTGAGATGGAATTTTGCTCTTGTCTCCCAGGCTAGAGTACAATGGTGCGATCTCAGCTCACTGCAACCTCCTCCTCCCAGGTTCAAGTGATTCTCCTGCCTCAGCCTCCCGAGTACCTGGGATTACAGGCGCCTGCCACCACGCCCGGCTAATTTTTTTTTTTTTTTTTTTTTTTTTTGAGACGGAGTCTCGCTCTGTCACCCAGGCTGGAGTGCAATGGCGCGATCTCGGCTCACTGCAAGCTCCGCCTCCCGGGTTCACACCATTCTCCTGCCTCAGCCTCTCCGAGTAGCTGGAACTACAGGCGCCGCCACCACGCCCGGCTAATTTTTTGTGTTTTTAGTAGAGACGGGGTTTCACCGTGGTCTCGATCTCCTGACCTCGTGATCCGCCCGCCTCAGCCTCCCAAAGTGCTGGGATTACAAGCGTGAGCCACCGCGCCTGGCCACGCCTGGCTAATTTTTTGTATTTTTAGTAGAGACAGGGTTTTGCCGTGTTGGTCAGGCTGGTCTCGAACTCCTGACCTCAGGTGATCCACCTGCCTCGGCCTCCGAAAGTGCTGGGATTATAGGCATGAGCCACCAAGCCCAGCCTTCCCCTTGTAGTAACTAGCACAATGCCTGATGCTTAAAAGGTTCTCAGTAAGAGTTTGACAAATGGATGGATGAATGAATAGACAGACGTTTTTACATTTATAAGGACAAGGACCATGTCTCACACCTTTTTGTATCTCCCTGATGTACTTGGAATCATATCATATTCCTAACTTGTGTTCTCTAAGCACACCTATGCATATGCACACACCATAAAAACACACACACACACACCCCCCATCCGTGCATTCAGTCATGAGAAGCAATACTCACAACAATCTTGCCCCCAGGCCCCTGGCTCCGAACACTGACTCCCAACCACTGGTTCTCCTTGCTTTCCTTTTGCATATCAGCTAGAGGGAGGACACTGGGAATTAGGGGAGGGAAGAGGAGCCCAAGTCCTCTCCTCCCCGCTCACACGTTTCCCCCACTCTGTTCATGCAGGGCCACACCTCCCTGGTCGATGTCCACTCTGTAGCAGTCAGTCTCCTCCAGGCTCAAGGGGCAAGCGAAGAGGCCTCCAGTGCGATTCGCCTGCTGCCCAGGAAGAGCCAGGGCCTGGGGAGCACCCACCAGCAGCCTGCAAGATGGGGGAGGGGCAGCGACAGGGACAGGAGTTAGAGGTCAGAATGACCCAACCTCCTTAGAGCTGCCCAGGCCCAACCCCTCAGTACTAAAGAGAGTGTTCAAGGACTAAAGAGAAGGGGCAAATGTCAGTTTTCTCAAACCCTGGCAAGGACAAATTAATATAGTTGGTCATGCAGTCATCACGTTGCATGTACATACTATCTGGATGAGGGATCAACATACACAGTAGATACACACACACACACACACACACACACAAACATGCCAACCCGAGCAGTCAGGCCAACAGTGCTGGTTTGAAAGAACCGCCTGTTCCCAGCACCTGTTCCTGAGTAGGCCTTCCCTACCCCCTCCTTGGCCCCATCCCCAAGCTCTGCCCTGCTCCCCAACCCAGTCCAGTTGAAACCCAGCCAGAAATGCCAAGAATGCTGGGAGCAAAAGTAACAGGGCCCCAGACTGGCATCAGAGTGTGGCTCAGGGACCAGCTTCAGAGGCCAGGCAAGAGGCTACATACAGACCCACTGCCCCCTCATCAGGGACCCAGCAAAGACCCCACCTCCCAGAAGCTGTGCCAGCCCAGGATTCGATCAGTCACCCTGGCTGGCATGGAGGTAGGGACAAGTTTCTCCTTCTGCCTCCAATGCTACCCCATTCTCTTCCCGACATCCTGAATCCCCTTCCCCATCCTTCCTTCTCCCGATGTCCATGATTTTTCCTTCCCTTCCACCCCCACCCAGTCTTCTCTCCTGCCTCCCCCTCAGCCTCTTTCCCAGCTACAACTTTCTTGGCAGGACAATTTTCCATGATCACAGCCAAGGCGTCTTCCCCAGGGGAGCACAGTGCTGGGAATGGAGGCTGCCTGGGTCCCCTGGGGCTGAACCCCCAGGCCAGAGTGAAGGCGGGTGAGGTGAGATGACTGACACCCAGCTGGCTCCATGGGTCTTCTCTTTGCAGAAGGAGAGACTCAGAAGTGGCAGCGGGACAAACCTCAAGGCCTCTCTCCCACACTCTTCTCCTCCATCTCCCTTCCTGGGGGGCAAGGCCCAAAACCATGTTAGGCAGTATTACAGACAGGCATCTGTGGGGCACTGTGCCAGGTCTGATGGGGTGGAGGGGGAGGGCAGAGAACCATTCTTCCTTCCCACAACTCCTCCTCATCTCTTAGCAGCTGCCATCCCTTGTCAGAGCCGGTGTCAAGAAAGAGAAGGGGTATAGGGAGTAGTAGAGAAGAGAAGACACATTTGGCATTCAACTACTTATTGAGAGTCTATTGTATGCCAAGCCCTGTGTCAGGCGCTGGTGAGACAAGGAAATCATATTTATTCAGCACCTACTATGACATCAGATCCGAGGCTAGACACCAGGGATATGAGAAACTAACATTCATCACTGTCCACATATGTGCCAAGCACCAGGATAGGCAAGTCACATGCATTATGTCATTTAATCATCACAACAGTCCTATGAGATAAGGATTCTTTTCTTGTCTTTCAGATGAGGAAACTCACTCAAAGACATTAAGCAGTGATGCTGGAATTCAAATCCACATGGGCCTAACTCCAACACTTTGCCACTCCACCCAGTGACTGACCTGTCTCTAGAACACTGAGACCACCCCAGAAAGGGAATGAGAGAGTAGGGAGATGAGGGTACCCTGGGCAGAAAAGGAAACGGGGTGATACAGCCCTGCACAAATAAATGGCAACCTTCAGGCAAGTCAGCAGTACCCCCAGCCTCCAAACATAGAAGTGGCCATCTCTCTGAGGGTCGGGGCTGTCTTTTTGTCTTTGTGCTTGCCCCATAGGGAGTGTCAGAATGTGTTTACTGAACACACACATTTTGTGGACTCATAGAGATACCCAGTATCACAGCTGGTCAGTGCATAGCTAAGCACCCAGATAAGTTAACCTTATTCTATGTTCACATCTCCTCTGGAGGCCAAAAGTAGGGAGGAGGGGAGGGTCCCATGTGGAAGAAATAAGCTGAGTGCATAGATATGCCCAGTCCGCTCTTGGTGGAGAAGAGACCAGTCGATCCCTAGTGGAACAAGAGCACCCAGCCACATCCTCTCTAGTCCCTCCACCTCTGGTCCAGCCACACACACACTCCTTCCTGGCTTCATGCCATGAGCCCTAACCACCCCAGGCTTCTGGACAGCCACAGTGCAGCCACTGCAAAGAGAAAAGCAAAAAAAAAAAAAAAAAAGTGTTGGCAGCTGGGGGCAGAGGGACCCCCTGGGAGCTCAGCTAAGTGAAGACAAAGGAGTAGCCCATGACCACTGCACTTCTCGATTCTCCACACACTCCAGGGCCCCAGCCCAAGTCCAGCCCCTCTTTGGCCCCTCTCAATCTGGGTGGCCCTCTGGGGAGGATGCTTGGCCTGGAAGGCTGGCTCAGCCAGGGAGGCCCTCTAGCCAAGCCTTTGGATCCAGAATCTCTGTAAGGCGCTCTGTGAATCACAATACAAGAATAGCAATACTACTAACACTTTCACAGCACTCACTGCGGGCTATGCACTATTCTAAGCATTTTACATATATTAAGAACTCTTAATCTGCACAACAACCCTATGTAGCAATACTATTGTTTATATCCATTTTACAATTGAAGGAAATAAATGAGGCTGGAACCACACAGCAAAGGTTAAAGTCTCATCCCAGAGCTAGACTAAAAGACATCAAAATAGGCAAGAAGTTTTTTTCATCAGTGAGTGCTAAGGCAGGCCACCTGCAACTCAAAAGCTAGGGACTGAGCAGGTGCCTGGCCTCTCACATGCCCCCCGCCCCCCAGCAGCAGAGCACCCCCTGCTGAAGCAAAAGCAGGGTGAGGCAGTCAGGCCCTCTGGGAAAGGCCCCAGCTTGGCTCTGGGAGATGGAATCAGGGGCCACCTTCAGAGAGGAGGGGGAAATGACAAGAGACCAAGCTATTAAAAATAACCTAGAATCTGCCTGGAAATAGCTTAGAGAGTTCAGCATGTCCTAAAAAGGCCTCCAGTCCTCGAACTCCGGCAGATGGAGAAGGAGGGAGGAAGGGAGGGAGGGAGCAAAGGTGAAAGAGGAAGCAGATGGTAAACAGAAGAGGAGATGAAGTCCGTTGCTTTCTATCTCTCCCAAAGTTTTGGGGACCACTGACCCTGCTACCAGATGATAGGGATAATGGAAGAAGAAAGATTAGAGCTAGGCCCCTACTCCCCAAGCAAGTGAGGAGAAATAAGCTCTTGTCCCTGCCCCCCTGCCCCCAGACCAATAGTAGAGGGAGAAGACAGTCCCAGTGGACAGCATTGATCCCGGTAATGGATACTTAATGTGGCTTAGGCACTGGTTGAAGAGAGAAAAGCCCCCTAGCAGGAGCAGGTGAGAAGCTTTCTTCACCTCTGGCCTCCCTTTTTACAATCGGACATGTAGCGAGAGCCAAGGATACAGGCAACATGACCAGTCACAGGCCCCTCACAAAAGTATATCCATCTCCCATGAGTCCTGAACTGATTAGAAAGAATTAGCATTGTCCTCCACCCCTTACTCCTCCTGGCCTTTCCCTGCTGCTGAGATTCCTGGAGTTGGGAATTTGCTAAGGAGGAGGAAGGGGAGCAGCCTGGCCAGCATCTTTCCTGGATCTCTCACTGCTACAGCTGCTGTGGCTATTACTACTGCTACTAGTACTTTGAGGGTTCAGTTTGCTGCCACTCTCTATCACCAAGCCACCTACTGCAGGTTGCCAGACCTGCAGATCCTCTCCCAATCTTCCCGTGATCTTAAGCCACAGAAGTGGAAGCTCTCTCCTGGACTTCCAGTGCCCTGCTGCCCTCATTCCATCCATGGCAATGCTCCAGCAGGAAGTTATTTCTGGAGTCTGCCCTGCATGCATCCCTCTCATGGCATCCTCAACTTCTATGTCCTTTCCATCTCCTCCCATTCTAAGCAGACACAGACAGTCTCCCTCCCTTGGGGAATTCAGCCCTTGGAAGAAGCAGGGGAGCCAGAGGCCCTGGGGCTGGATCAAGGATGCAAGTTGGGGGAAAGGCCCAGAAGAAGGAGATGGTTCGCTGCCAAGACAAGAACCTTGCTTTCCAACTCATCCCTAAAGCAAAATACTGGGTCTCAGGGCCGGGAAGTGCAGCTTCAGACGCAAGCCAGATGAGGCAAGGCTCCAGGTTGGGATGTGGGATGTCTGTGGGCAGTCTAGGTCTTGGTGGGGCTAGAAAACAGAGAAATGAGGTGGCCCGCAGAGTGGTGAGGGGGACGATCTGTGGCTCGGGCATGGCGACTCTGGGCGGGTGCGGTGACTCACCAGCTCTGGGGTTGGGGCTGCAACTGCCGGTGCAGGGCCACAGAGAAGCCGAAGAGGCTGCCTGGCTCGCCCTCCTTGAGCAACGCACCCATCACGTCCAGATTGAAGGCGACAGCCCGTGAGAAAAGCAGTTCGACGAGCAGGGAGCCAAAAAGGTAGCAAATCCCGGAGGCCCCCCAAGGGTCGCGGCTCCGAGCCCCGGCCATGGGACGATCCCCGCGCGCGCTCCCAGCGAATGCAAGGGAACTCTCGCACGCCCCAAGCCCCAGGTCCCCCCAGGGGCGTCTCTGGTCTCCGAAGTCTCGTTGGTCTTTCAGACGTCTCCCAGTCATTCGCCCCGCCAGCCCTCCCTCCCGCCCGCCGCTCCGCCACCTCGCCGCCCCAGCACCGGCTAGGACAACTACAGCAGCCGCAGCTCCGGGGTCCACTCCGGCTCTCGCCTCCTCTCCCGGGGACGCCACCCAGGCCCCGCCCCCGACTCCGCCCCTCGCTCCCGCGGCAGGTGGAGACCCAAGCGCGTCTCCAAGGGGATGCCCAGGCTGGTGGCTGGGGTGGAAACTAGCCTTGCTGACCCCCCACCACCACGCCCCCCAAGCCCAGCACCGTCTCCGGCTCCGCCCCTGCGCGGCGCTCTCCTCTCCCCTTCTCCCCCCACCCCATCCCCACCCCGGGAGTGATGGAGGCGGCGCCTTGGAATGCGGAGGGAGAGAAGTACAGATAGAAAGAGAGGGGCTGAAACAGAGGAAGGAGGGTAAGAGATGAGAAGTTGGCAAGACGCTAAAAGACAACCTGGGAAGAGAGATGTGCAGATAGAGAGGAAATGAAAGGGGAGCGGTCCTGGGCCTGGGTGCAGTTCCCCCATGGTCACATAGAGCACTCTTTCTGCTGTTGGGATCAGACCGCTGCCCTCCCCAATCCTATCCCATCCCCCGCCCCCAGCCCGGCAATGACCACAGCAGTGCTAGACACATCGTCAGGATTCAAGGGAACAGAGAAAAAGAGGCAAGAAGAGAGAGAGAAACTCGGGAGATACGGGGAGCAAATGGAGAAATGGAAAAAGGAAAGGAATAGAGAGGAAGAAAGAAGGGCAAGAGGTTAATTGACAAGGGATGGAATGAAGGGAGAAAAGAAAACGACTGGGGATGATTACAGGAAGAGGAAATTAAGCAGTGGGGAGAGGAGTGGGTGTCAAAGAAGGCCAAGATGAAAGAGACTGGACCCAAGAGGCAGAGGAATGTAAAGGGTGTCCCCAGCTACCAGACCCTTCCCAGGACTGCACATTTCCTATTCGTGAAAGGGGATGGGAGGGGGCAGAGTCCTGGGCTGGCTCAGCAGGACCTGGGTGGGGCTGAGATGGGATCTCCACAGGGACCCAATGGCCTGTCCCTCTTCCTCTCCCTTTCCCTCAGGCTGGGACAGAGGCAAGGGGGTGGGGGTACACTTTCCAACTCTCTGCTATTTATAACTCTGATACAGAAATGGGGCCAGGAGGAGAGACAGGAAATAATTTGGCATAATGGGAACCTCGAATGCTCCCACTTCCCCTTCCTATTCCCCTCACTTACTGGTGTTGGTCTTGTGAATACACATCTGTCCATCTTCCCTTCTCTCTCTCACTATCTGATTTTGTCTCATCCCAAATTCTATTTTGTCATCATTCTTGTCTCTGTCACACTTGGAATCTTTCTCAGAGTATTTCTCAATGTTTCTAATGTTGTCTCTGCTCTTCAAACACTATCATATTCTTAAGATTCTTTCTTCTCTTTCCCTTTCTTAAAAGTTCCAATAAGTGTCCTACCTCCTTCCTCTTCCTGTGTTCTCTTTGTCTTTCCTAATTCATTGTTAAGGATTATACTTCTTTGAAAAAAAAAAAAAAAAAGTGGGTTCTCACTCTGCTGCCCTGGGACAGTCTTTGCCTTGGATAAGTTAACAGACATTTGGAAGTCTGGCCCTCTGTTTTCCAATACTACACCTGTGGATATCCCCTCCAGAGCACTAACACATCTCTAAACAGGTACTATAAGGAAATACATATGCTGTCAGAAGGGCTGGCACCAGGATTCTACTTTCACCATGCCCTCCCCATCCTTTTTAATATCACAGAGCCCCACACAGTAGAGAAGAGCTGACATCGGAATGCAGAATTGCAAAATTAGGATAGAACTGGGACTACTGACTCCCTGCCCAGGCCCCCCCGCCCCTGACCCCAGCTCAGAATGCCTTTAGAGCCCAAGCTGCCTTCTATCGGCACCTGCAGCTTTTGCCTGTCTCCATTCCCACTCCACTGGCTTCTGTGATCCAGGGCTGAAATCAGATGCCAAGAATCTGCTTCTGACCTCCTCTCTCCAAATATTTGAGAAGTCACCTCACCACCACAGGAGGAAAGATCAGGAAAGAAGAGAGAGAGAGGCCACCCAAAATTAGCCTGGCTATAAATAGAGGGGCAAGGGAGACAGGGGAACACATAAGAGCACGCTAGACCAGCCTAGTAAATTTAGACATGTAGATTTCTCTCAAGGAGAAATGAGACCAGAATGTTGGAGTGAAAGATAATATTGTAGGTGAAGAGGGAAATTGAGAAACTAGAGGGGGCCGGGCGCGGTGGTTCACGCCTATAATCCCAGCACTTTGGGAGGCCGAAGCAGGCGGATCACCTGAGATCAGAAGTTCAAGACCAGCCGGACCAACACAGTGAAACCCTGTCTCTACTAAAAATACAAAAATTAGCCGGGTGTGGTGGCGGGTACCTGTAATCCCAGCTACTCTGGAGACTGAGGCATAAGAATCACTTGAACGCAGGAGACGGAGGTTGCAGTGAGCTGAGATGGCACCACTGCACTCCAGCCTGGGTGACAGAGACTCCATGTCAGAAAAAAAGAAAAAAAAAAAAAAAAACTAGAAGGATCCAGAGAATGGGGTAAGCTCAATATTAAAATAAATAAACTGTTAGAGAACTTCTTGTATTTCAGTCAAGAGCTTAGGAATTAGTTAAATTAAAAATTAATGCTGAGCTGGGCACAGTGGCTCATGCCTGTAATCCCAGCACTTTGAGAGGCCAAGGCAGGAGGATCACTTGAGCCCAGGAGTTGGAGACCAGCCTGGGCAACATAGGGAGACCTCCATCTCTACAAAAAATACAAAAGTTAGCCAAATCTGTGGTCCCAGCTACTCAGGAGGCTAGGCGGGAGCGTCACTTGAGCCCAGGAGATGAAGGCTGCAGTGAGCCATGATCTTGCCACTGCACTCCAGCCTGGGCAATAGAGTGAGACCCTGTCTCCAAACAAAAAATGCTGAAACTGTATTATTCCACTCGCATACCATTCTCAAAATGACAAAACTATAGAGATGAAGACCAGATTACTGGCTGCCAGGGGACAAGGATGGAGGGGGGTGGGGACAAATATAAAGGAATAGCACAAGGGGGTTCCTTTGTGGTGATGGGTTTTGTATCTTGATTGTGGTGGTGATTATCCAAATCTATACATGATATAAAACTGCACAGAACTAAAAACAAACAAATAAATGCATGTAAAAAATGGTGAAAACTGAGTAAGGCCTGCAGGCCAGTTAACAATACTGTACCAATATCAACTTTTTGGTTTTGATTTTATGCTAGTTACATAAGATGTCACCATTAGGGGAAACTGAGTGAAAGGTACACAAGACTTCATGTGCTATTTTTACAACTTCCTCTGATCTATAATTATTTCAAAATAATTTCCAAGCCAGACATAGTGGCTCACACCCGTAATCCCAGCACTTTGGGAGGGAGGAAGGCGGATCACTTGAGGTCAGGAGTTTGAGACCAGCCTGGCCAATATGACAAAAACCCATCTCTACTAAAAATGCAAAAATCAGCTGGGCGTGGTGGTACACACCTGTAATCCCAGCTACTCAGGAGGCTGAGGCACAAGAATCGCTTGAACCCAGAAGGCAGAGGCTGCAGTGAGCAGAGATAGCACCACTGCACTCCAGCCTGGGGGACAGAGTGAGACTCTGTCTCAAAAAAAAAAAAAAAAAAAAATTAAAAAATGTTGTGCTTCTAAGGATACCATTAACAAAGTAAAATGATAATCCTTGGAATAGATTATCCACTCCACTCCATGGAACAGATTAATACACTGTACTTCAGCCTGGGCAACAGAGTGAGACTCTGTCTCAAAAAAAAAAGAAAAAGAAAAAGAAACGTGGCTAGTATGACTGAGAAACTGAATTTTTAAAATAAATTTAAAAATGAAAGATTAATAATTTTTACAAAAATTTCCAAAATTTTAGAAGTTGAGAAATGTCCAGATCCAGCCAAGATTTTAGCCCTTTAGCTCTTGTATGAGTGGAAGCTGAGGCTTTCTCCAGCTCCTTCCCTTTTCAACATCTTCTTCCCCGCTTTGAGATCAGTATTTTTCAGCTCCCTCAAATCACATTTTTTGCAACTGTTGTCTCTAGCTTACAAGCAAACACTTCCAGAACACACACTTCAGGGCTAACTTCTCCCTCCACCTCATCTGGCAACAGAGGCTTGGAGCTTATGTCCCAGGGTCAGGCTTTTCCATCCCAACACACACACCATGAGAACTTTTTCACTTCACTCACCTCTCCAGCACTGGAATCCTTCTGCCTGCCTCTGAATTCTGGTTGTAGTCAAAGCTTGAACTATGGGAGTGGCTGGGAGGAAAAGAACATAAATGTGATTGAGGGAATTCAGTGGGGAAACAGCTTGACCGCTCTGGTCTTTGACGATCCAAAAGAAACCCTTACACTTGAGAAGGACTGGGAGGTCACTTACCAAAGGGAGCCATTTAGACTGTCTTGAGGGCCCCCTTTCTTTGAGCACTGGCTTCTGGCCAACATTTGGAACTTAGCCACACCACCACCAACCCCCTCTCTTGAAGCCCAGCCAGATTTCCCAGTATGTGAAGCCTTGTCTACTCACTCTGTGTCCTCCCTCAGCCCTCATCCAACCTCTAACAACTCAGCAGCTTCCAGCCCTGTTTGGCCCAGCCAGTCAGTTTGGAGCTTGCTAATTAAAGCTAACTCTGAAAGAGACCTCAAAAGAAGAGGGAAATGAGTGAAGAAAGGAGTGTGGAGTTGCATTCATTCAGTCCAAGGGAAAATAATCTGAGTAGGAAATTGTAAGGAGAGGTGAGCAGAAAGTGACTTCAAATTTCAAGAGTCATTCTCCAGATAGATATGTATGCGACTTGTGTCCATCTCTCCCAAGGACAAGTGAAGCTAAGCTTCAACCGCAGCAGAAACTAAGGTTAGAGAGTGAATAATAAAGGCCCAGAAAAAGAACAGATGGAGGATAACCCTAGAGAGATCAGATGGGGACACTAGATACAGATACCCCATGTCCTCTGCTCAGCTCTAGGGCAAAGGAACAGCCAGTGTATGGGAGAGGAGGGAGAGGCTAATGTCTGCAGAATCCTGGCAGTCTCCATACCAATTGTGAAAATGTCAGGCAGTTGTGCCAAGAAGGGTGAGGGTAATACAGGATGGGCCTGACACTCTCCCTGAGTCGGCCTAATCTTAACATTTAGACTCACCCTTGAGACCCACCCAACACTAACCCCCGACATTAGCCCTCACCCTGTTTCACTTATCCCATGTCACCATTATCTTGACACTCGCAACCCATGTCCTTCTCTTCCAGGCCCCACAGCTCTGGAGGTGAGGCACCAGGCATTTCCAATCTGCCTCTATTTTGCTTGCTCACTGCAGTTGGAAGCTGGAGCCAGAGAGGGGGAAGGACAGAGCCAGGCTGCCCTGTGATGTTCTCACTCTTCCCGCTTCTATTGATTAGCCCTTCTCTGGAGCAGAGCCTCTTCCCAAACACTCCTCCCCTGCCAGGATTCCCTACAGCTCATGCCCAGCAAGCTAGAGGGGCATAATGATTAGAGACAGAGAGATTCCCAGAAAAGTGCTCTGGGTCTACCCTCCTGGGGTCTCAACTGTGGTTTATGCAATATACAGTGGTAAGACTCAGGCTCTAGAGTCAGATAGCCTGGATTTGTAACCTAGCTCTACCACTAATGAACTCTATTACTTAACTGCGTTGTACCTCAGATTCTTCATCTGCAAATTTGCAATACTCATAATAATATTCCATAGAACTGTTCTAGGGATTAAATGAATACATACATGTAAAGTGCTTGACTATGATGAGTACTAAGAAATGTTTAAAAAGAAGGTACAGTACACATATAATTTAGATACATATACACAGTATCTAATGTTTTTATTAGAATTTTTATTTTGGCACTTAAAGTGTTTTGCTTTATGCTGCCACTTAAGCATTTCATGTGCTTCTCCTCACTAATCCTTTGACAGTTGCACATCTCCCAGGATTTGGGATGCTATTCTGCAAAAAGCTGAATGAATCATTGATCAGTAATTCTCAAATCTTACTCAGAAAATTCAAGAATGTTTTCTTCTAACTCAATCAGCACCCATTTCTCCTCCCCCTGCAAGTAAATATAATGACGTCAACTTCAACTATGCCAACGAATCACAAAATGAGAGAATGCCAAAGTTGGAAATAGTTTTAGATATGGTTTAGCCCAGTGAGTTTCAACCCTGGATACACATTAGAATCACCAGAACAGCTTTTAAAATATACTGATGAGGCCGGGCACGGTGGCTCACACCTGTAATCCCAGCACTTTGGGAGGCCGAGGTGGGCAGATCACCTGAGGTCAGGAGTTCAAGACCAGTCTGACCAACATGGTGAAACCCCGTCTCTACTAAAAATACAAAAATTAGCCAAGTGTGGTGGCACACGCCTGTAATCCCAGCTACTCAGGAGGCTGAGGCAGGAGAATCGCTTGAACCCAGGAGGTGGAGGTTGCAGTCAGCTGAGATCACACCACTGCACTCCAGCCTAGGCGACAGAGCGAGACTCTGTCTCAAAAAATAATAATAATTTTATATATACATATATACATATACATACATATATACACATATATACATATGTACATACATATATATATACTGATATTTGGTCTTCACTCCTTAGATTCTATTTAATTAGTCTGGAATCAAGGCTTTTTTTTTTTTTTGAGACAGAATCCCACTCTGTCGCCCAGGCTGGAGTTCAGTGGCGTGATCTCGGCTCATTGCAACCTCTGCCTCCCAGATTCAAGCGATTCTCCTGCCTCAGCCTCCTGAGTAGCTGGGATTACAGGCGTGCGCCACCACGCCTGGCTAAATTTTGTATTTTTAGTAGAGACAAGGTTTCACCATGTTGGTTAGCCTGGTCTCGAACTCCTGACCTCGTGAGCCGCTCGCCTCGGCCTCCCAAAGTGCTGGGATTACGGGCGTGAGCCACCGCACCCGGCTAATCAAGGCATTTTTATAAGCCTTGTGATTTCTGTGATTCTAATGTTTAGATTCTAATGCTTAGCCAGGGTTGACAACCACCGATTTAATCCAATCCCTTCTCCCAGTTTTACTAAAGAGAAAACTAGAACCTAGAATGGTGAGCAACTTGCCCAAAGTCACCCAACATGTTAGTGCAAGGTGCACCGAGAGAGATTGTACCAGTAGCAAGAATATGCTCATGATGTTTATAATTGTTCTCGCTGGAGTTAATCCCGGAAGCATTTCTTTTTAGTTCACAGAGACCTTATATAAATTACTTTTTACTTTGGCACAGCACTTACGCTTCTGCTAAGACTGAAATGGGTTCGCATTCCTGACCACAAAAGGACAGAGATGAAATTCTACATTCACACAGCCCGCCAAGTTAGCCAAGCTCCCTAGGAGGCTGTCTGAAGTGCCTAAAATGCTTCTCTACAATGATCACCCAGAGCTGAGAGACTTCAGTGGGGCAGTGAGAAGAAAGAGGGTTGGGAGAGACAGGAAAGCATTCTCTCCTTGAGGGAAGGAACTGGGAATCAACTGAGAACCAGCTAGCACTACCAGGAGGTAAGGAGAGGGAAGGAGAATAATTTAAATGAGTCCAGGGAGCTTCTGCTCCCTCAACCAAACGGTGATAGACGGCCTGACACCACCGGCCCTCGAAGCCTGAGATCCACAGGAAATGTTAAAAACTGGCTTGGCAATATAAGTATTAGAAAATACTTCTTCCAACACTCACCAAAAACTAAGCTCCCAATAAAGAACACTTCACCTGCCCTCAGCAACCCTCAACCTCTCTTCCCCGCCAAGATCTCCACCCAACGTCTCAAGAGGGCGGTTCCCAACCTCACGTGACACAGCGGTCACGTGACATGGCCCCGGGGAGCCGAGGTGAGCGTTCCAGCTTCCGGAGCCGGAGGGGGCCCGGCGTACCCAGCCCCCAGCCCGACGTGACCATGCTGTCCCGCCTCCTAAAAGAACACCAGGCCAAGCAGAATGAACGCAAGGAGCTGCAGGGTGAGCCAAATATCCTGTCAGCCGTTTTCTCTTCGGCCGCGGCCTAGCTTCAGCCTGGAGCCTGGATCTCGAGTAACTACCCATATCCAGGGAAAGACGCCAGCTAGCAGGCAACGGGCATGGGGGAGAGGGAATTTCAGGGCGGCTTTTTTTGAAACTCCTTTCCCTTGCCAACTGGCTCCGGTCCCTTGGGCAATACTCCGGTCCCCTCGGCAACGCCTCCAACCCCCGACCTGCCGCACCTTAGCCCCGCCCCTGCCCCGGAGCGCCCTGCCTATTGGCCCTGGGAGCCTCTCGTCCTGGCGGCGGGAAGGAGTGACTCTGGAGGGAGGAGGGTGTGGGGAACCCCCCAGAGATGGGCTTCTGGGAGGCCTGAAATAACCGGAACGGAGGTGGGGCAGTTGTTTCCTGAGTCCGGGCTGGAAATCTCGGAGTTACCGATTCTGCGGCCAAGTAATGGAGAAAGAGTGCCTGGGAGTCAGGAGTCCTGGGCGCTGCCGCTGACTTCCTGGCATCCCTGAGTGAGTCCATTTCCCTCCCAGGGTACCAGTTTCCTCATCTCTAAAATGAAAGAGGTTGCGCTATGTTTTGCAAGGTCCTTTTCAGCTCCGGCATTCAGAGATTAGTTAAGAAATTTCGGCAACTAGCAGAATAGTAATGGATGGGTAGGGAACCTTTAACACTACCCCTCAAAAAACCAAGTCTCCCCTCCAATTCCTTTTCCCCCTCTCCCCAGAGAAGAGGAGGCGAGAGGCTATCACTGCAGCGACCTGCCTGACAGAAGCTTTGGTGGATCACCTCAATGTGGGGTATGAACCTCTTATCAACATCAGTTTCCTCCTTCCCCACCCCGCCCAAGTTTAGGTACTGGCCAGTCTGGCACTCAGACCGCTGTTGAAGGGGTGGGATGTTCCACTAATTCCCCTATCGTACCCCGCCCCTCCCAGCTCTTTGTAGAGCAACTTGAGTCAACTCTGAGTCCTAGCACTGGGCAGGGGAGGAACAGCTGCAGTGGTTAGAGAAGCAGCCAGATTTCCCCTTCCCCACGTTAACTTCCCTGGCATTTACAACTTGATGCCATCTGCCCACCTCCCTTCACCCTTCCAAGTCCAGCTGTCACTTCAGCAGGAGGGAGAGCACCCTCCTTCATTACAGCTTACCACCCTCTCGTTGTCTGCCTCCCACCCTCTGGCAAGCCTGGGGAGCAGCTGGCAGGAAAGAGATGGCACAGCTGGTGGTGGTGAGAGTAGAACCTGTTCCAGGAGCTATGGCAGAGCCAGACTGTCTCTTACCTTCCTACTGGGTCTCTAGGGACCACACCCTGCCCCAGCCCTAAATGAGAATGCCAGTAACAGCCAAAGACTTGGGAAAAAGCAAAGAACATTGTCTCTTGACCCTGAGTGACCCAGAAGCGTGCAGAGATGATGATTTGCTAGTCTGCCTGTTGGAAGACAGGCAGTATGGTACCTTCCACCCCAGATCAAGTAGAACAGCTTGGTGTGAATCCAGAGACTGAGTCATCCAAGTGAGCCATGCAGGGGCTGGGGTCATCTTCATTACTCATCTTGGGGGAAGGTTGAGAAAAAGAAAGTTGTGGTTGGGGCCTCTGGTCTCCCTTCTCTCCAGGCAGCTCTCTTTACTCAGTGTAAATATAGAAGCAGGTGGTCAATGGGGAAAACCAGGAGTTCAGGAATTCTCAGGGGAGTCTGTTTCAGTTCCTACCCCACCCTTGACAGTGACCCAGCCGTCTCCCAAAAAGAAGGAGCAGGGTCTGCCCTCCCATTTCCTCCCTCCCACACTGGCACCTCCTGGGCTCTGCTGTGCCCATCGTTTGTGAGATTGGCCCAGGCTTCTTCCTCTTCTTTTCCTTTGCTAGATGCCACCCCACTTTCAGCTTAGAGGGCAGCTAAGCCAAAGCCAGATTAGAAAGGGTTTTGTGTTGCTGCCCACGGCTCCTCTCATTCCCCGGAAAGGAAAACAAAGGCTCAGTCTATCTTGGCCCCCGTCAGGTGTCCTGCCCACGCCCTCAGCCCCCACCAACCCCTTCCCCGCTCCAGCCCCTACACATTCCAGTGGGTGGGGGCACCGGATGTGGAATCTCCTGCCTGACTAGAGCTTTGGGGTGGGAAGTGAAAAATTCAACAGCCAATAAAGGAGAACAATTATTGCAGGGGTTGAGGAGGGCAAAAAACACTGGCGGAAAGTTGGGGACACCAACCCCATGATAGTAATGGTGACCACAGCCCGTACCTTGATTGAAAAGAAAAAATAGTGCCTAAGGCAGAAGGGAGGGAGCATGTGTGTGTGTGTGTGTGTGTGTGTGTGTGTGTGTGTGTGTGTGTTCCTTGATCTGTGTGGGCGAAGGCAAAGGCTTGGGAGAGCAACTGAGAGCCGAGAAGAAACCCCTGGGATACCCTCTTTTGACCCAGGGTTCCTGGGGAGGGGGTTTGTGCTTCCATCCTAACCCGGCTTCAGGGAGGGGCCCAATTTCCCTCTCCAACTTCTTGCATAGATCCCTAGGCTTCCAATCACTGCCAGATGTGTTTCTCCTGCTGGATTTTCCCAGTTTTTCCATGCCCCTTTTTCCCTCCCAGCTTTTTCCTCAGGGATATCACCCCAGGTTTTCCCTCCCTTCCCCCACTCAGCTGCAGGAACTCCTTTTTGGGGTTTGGAGCTGGTATGTTTCTAGTCAGCTCTGAGCTTGGCTCTCCTGGGAATCCTGGGAGTGAAAGGAAGGAGCTGGGTTTATTTGCATGTACTGGTAGTCATTTGCATCACATCCAAAAATGGCCAAAATTATGAGCCCTGATTCTTGGCTGAACTCCCACTGCTGCAATGGAATATTAGTCCCGGAGACCACCCCCAACTAGCCGGGTGAGCTGATCTCCTCCCTCCTCCAACCCCCCAGTGTGGCCCAGGCCTACATGAACCAGAGAAAGCTGGACCATGAGGTGAAGACCCTACAGGTCCAGGCTGCCCAATTTGCCAAGCAGACAGGCCAGTGGATCGGAATGGTGGAGAACTTCAACCAGGCACTCAAGGTAGGCCATACTCCCTACCTCACCACCCCAATCCTGGGCCCCCATTGGCTGCCTCCAGTCAGGTTACCTCAGGTTTAGGTTAAGGAGGAAGTAGGGTGGTCCCAGAAACCCCATCTATAGCCCCAGTGTCAGAAAAGGTAGAGAAAGAAAGAAAAGCAGTTGGTGGGTCCAAGTAAGCCTTTTCCAGGAGATGAATAAAACGTATTCCCCAGACTGGAAGCCATATCTAGCCATTCTGATTCCTGGGCTCTCACGTCCTTTCCCCCTTCCCAGGAAATTGGGGATGTGGAGAACTGGGCTCGGAGCATTGAGCTGGACATGCGCACCATTGCCACTGCACTGGAATATGTCTACAAAGGGCAGCTGCAGTCTGCCCCTTCCTAGCCCCTGTTCCCTCCCGGAACCCTATCACTCCTACCTCACCCACAGGGGGAAGGAGGGAAGCTGACAAGCCTTGAATAAAACACAAGCCTCCGTTTCTCTGTGGTGTGTTTCAGAGAGCTACTAGCTCCAGTGTCGGGGGTGGGAGTGGAAGGTTCAAAGGTGGTTTCCCTGAGGGACAGGTACCTTTTGGGTAGAGGGTGGAACTAGCTTCCTCTTACTGTCCCAACTCTCTTCTCCTCCATGGCCCTTGTGCAGGTGTCTGTTAGGCAAGCAGAGGGTGGGAGTTCCCATCCCTCCTGAGAAGGTCCTAGTAGCCCTGCCCCAAGCTTCCTAATTCAGGACTTGTTTCCTACAGAAGAGAAACAAGGCAAGGTACAGGCCTGGTCCCCAGCTCTGGCTTTCTGCCTCTCCACGTGCTCATGGCCCCCCCCCAGGCTAACACTAAGCAGTGTCATGAGTCTGAGCCAGGTGGGAGATTAATTCCTGGGGGCACTTCAGGGCTGAGAAGGGGGAGGAATGACAGGTCCAGTAACCGTTACCAACAGAGCAATGCAGCTGCCATCCTTGACAGCTCCCTCCTCCTCGGAGACCATGACATAGATGGTCAGGAACCCAGGCTGAGAAAGACAGCCAAGGGGTGGGGGGAGCCTAGGCAAATCTGGCCTCTGCCAAGTCCTGGCTTCAGCCAGGCAAGCTCCAGCCTCCCTGGCTCCTCCTCCTCCTCAGTCCTATCCCCACCCTGTCACACATACACTTAATACGCCTGGCATCCAATTCCACCCACTCCGGACTTTGGCCTTAGCAGTAGTTAGTGTGGGAGGCTAGGAAGACTGGGAGCAGTCTCTTAAACAAAAGCAAAAGAATCAGCTTCGGGCGCTGTAGTACCTGCCAGCTTTCCCCACAGGAGGTAAGTGGATACTGGGAGCTGGGGGAACTATGAGAAGACTAGCCAGATATTACATGTATTGCCAGCTTAAAACTTTCAGCTTTTAACATGCTTCCTCACACATTATCCCCTTTGATCCTCCACAACTCTGCGGTGGACCTGGTGGGTCTTAGCCCCACTTGGTAGATGAGAAAATAGGGTCAGAGAGACAGTGAGATGCTCAGTATCACACAGCAAACCTGAGGCCACCAGGACTAAATGCAGGGTTCTTGGCCCTATACATCATTCCAAACACAAGACCCAAGTTGCATATAGAAGGTTCAGTGTCCCTGGTTTAGAAGGAGAGGTGGTGTGAGGCAAGCAAGAAGATGCCTCTGTTGCACTCCAGCCTGGGCGACAGAGTGAGACTCCACCTCAAAAAAAAGAAAAAAAAAAATGCCTGTGCTCCATACAGCAGGTCTGTACACAGGATCTGGCTCATGTGGTTTTAGTTAAGTTAGCCACAAATACAGGGTCTGCCCACATCTTTGCTTTGAACAGATGAGCCATGGTTGGCCAATTATCTGCCAACCAGATAATTTCTCAATATGCTCACACCAGATGCTTCCAGCTAGGGAAGGTATTAGGGGAAAGGGCTTGAGGGCCGCAGTAAACTGGACAAGTTTTTCTGCCCAGCCTAGGCTGCCACCTGTAGGTCACTTGGGCTCCAGCTATGTGGCTGCCTCTGCTGCTGGGTGCCTTACTCTGGGCAGTGCTGTGGTTGCTCAGGGACCGGCAGAGCCTGCCCGCCAGCGATGCCTTTGTCTTCATCACCGGCTGTGACTCAGGCTTTGGGCGCCTTCTGGCACTGCAGCTGGACCAGAGAGGCTTCCGAGTCCTGGCCAGCTGCCTGACCCCCTCCGGGGCCGAGGACCTGCAGCGGGTAGCCTCCTCCCGCCTCCACACCACCCTGCTGGATATCACTGATCCCCAGAGCGTCCAGCAGGCAGCCAAGTGGGTGGAGACGCACGTTAAGGAAGCAGGTAAGTATGGTAGACCACCAGGAATATGGTGTGGGGTGTCCTGATCCCCACAGTGACCCCAGGAGTCACCTGCAAGGGCTGTGGTAAGCTAAAGGGACAATTTGAGGAGGAGCAGTTTTCAGATGCTCCCAGGAAGAAGCGGGGGCTGTGGGAGTGCTTCACCTACCCCCAGCATCCTTCTCATCTCCCCACAGGGCTTTTTGGTCTGGTGAATAATGCTGGTGTGGCTGGTATCATCGGACCCACACCATGGCTGACCCGGGATGATTTCCAGCGGGTGCTGAATGTGAATACAATGGGTCCCATCGGGGTCACCCTTGCCCTGCTGCCTCTGCTGCAGCAAGCCCGGGGCCGGGTGATCAACATCACCAGCGTCCTGGGTCGCCTGGCAGCCAATGGTGGGGGCTACTGTGTCTCCAAATTTGGCCTGGAGGCCTTCTCTGACAGCCTGAGGTGAGGGGTACAGGGCTCTGGGTTCCAGGACTAAGAGCAGCCCACTCAACAAATGTGGGCCAGCAGAGATGGTTAAGATGCAGCACATTGGAATAGTTAAGAAGAGCCAGTTTAGGGCTAGACTTCATGGGTTCAAACCCCACCCTTATGTAAGCTTTGTGACCATAAGTAGATTACTTCTCTTTACCCATTTTTAACACGTTTGTTTTTTGTTTTTTGAGACTGATCTTGCTCTGTCACCAGGCTGGAGTGCAGTGGCACGATCTCGGCTCACCACAACTTCCGCCTCCCGGGTTCAAGCGATTCTCCTGCCGCAGCCTCCTAAGTAGCTGAGACTACAGGCACACGCCACCATGCTCGGCTAATTTTTGTATTTTTAGTAGAGACAGGGTTTCACTATGTTAGCCAGGTTGGTCTCAAACTCCTGACCTCGTGATCCGCCCACCTCAGCCTCCCAAAGTGCTGGGATTACAGGTGTGAGCCACCACGCCTGGCCTTGCCTCTCATCTTTAAACAATAAGATTCAAAGTTCCATGGGAGCACAAAGGAGACAACAGGAGTAGGGCCTGAGTTTTTTTTTGTTTTTTTAAGCGTTTTGCTCTTGTTGCCTAGGCTGGAGTGCAATGGCGAGATCTCAGCTCACTGCAACCCCTGCCTCTCAGGTTCCTGTGATTGTCCTGCCTCAGCCTCCCGATTAGCTGGGATTACAGGCACGTGCCACCACTCCCAGCTTTTTTTTTTTTTTTTTTTTTTTGTATTTTTAGTAGAGATGGGGTTACACCATGTTGGCCAGGCTGGTTTTGAACTCCTGACCTTAGGTGATCCACCCGACCCGGCCTCCCAAAGTGCTGGGATTACAGGCGTGAGCCACCACACACAGCCCAAGGCCTGAGTTCTTAGCAGAAGTATAAGGCGCCTAAGCTTAGTCCACCTTCTAAGGAAGCCTGCCTTTGTCACCATCACTCAGCAAATAACCTGAATGTCTCTTTTTGTCCCTGTCTCTCAGCCTTAATTTTCCAGGCAGCATCATGGAACACATACTTTTTTTTTTAGTTCTGAGACAAGGTCTTGCTCTCACCCAGGATGGAGTGCAGTGGTGCAGTCACAGCCCACTGAGCTTCAAACTCCTAGGCTCAAGCAGCTCAAGCGATATCCGCCTCAGCCTCCTGAGTAGCTGAGACCACAGGCACGCGTGCCAGCATGCCTGGCTAGTATTTTTTTACAGATGGGTTCTTGCTGTGGTGACCAGACTTGTCTCAAACTCCCGGCCTCAAGCGATGCTTCCGCCTGGGCCTCCCAAAGTGTTGGGATTATAGGCGTGAGCCACTGCATACTGGAACACATACTTTATACTTGGATTTTTTTTTCTCCCCTCCCCTCCTGCTCCTTACCTATACTTGGATTTCTACATCTGTGCCAGGGCAGTGGGATGTAGCCCCACTTTCCCCATCAGCTTACCCTCCAGCAAATATGAGACTATACCCTTCAATATCCAGCACTCAGGCTCAACCCTGTGTTTTGGGAGCAAGGGAATGGGGTTCCTCTAGGTCAGGAATCGGCAAACTCAGTACTCAAGCCAGATCTGGCCAGCTGCTTACAAGCTGATAATGGTTTTTTTATTTTTAAATGGTACATTGTAAACTGTTATATAAGTACCTGATAATATCATTAATTTTGTTTATTGGCCTGCCATGCTTAAAATATTAACTCTGGCCCTTTAAAAAAAAAAAAACGTGCTGACCCCTGCTCTAGATCAAAGAAAACAAACCTCAAAAATACTTTCCTCCCTCTACCCCACTTGACCCTTGTCCCGGGGCAGTAGGCATCTCCTTCAAAACTCTTGTCCCTGGTCTGTGGTAACTTTCTCAGCTCTCCAACCCATGTCCCTCAAAGTCCCCTCCCTACAGGGCAAGAACCCAGCAACTTCCCTCTGCCCCCCACTCTAGGCGGGATGTAGCTCATTTTGGGATACGAGTCTCCATCGTGGAGCCTGGCTTCTTCCGAACCCCTGTGACCAACCTGGAGAGTCTGGAGAAAACCCTGCAGGCCTGCTGGGCACGGCTACCTCCTGCCACACAGGCCCACTATGGGGGGGCCTTCCTCACCAAGTGTGAGTAGCCAGGCCCACACAGGGGCACATGAAGGGAAACGAGTACCAGAAAGGCCAGTCCTGCATAAGCCTGCTGGGAGGTGGGTGGGGCACCCAGGACAGGGTTGAGGGTGAACAGGATGTTACAAGAGTGCCCAGGCCATGTGGAACCTGCCCACTCCCCACACTGAGGAGGGGACTGAGGGTGACAAGCCCAGGGCCCCAGAAGACAGTACCTAAGATGGGCTGGAGTGAGGAAGGGAAACTGATTGCAACCACCTATGGGGCTGCAGACCTGAAAATGCAACAGCGCATCATGAACCTGATCTGTGACCCGGACCTAACCAAGGTGAGCCGATGCCTGGAGCATGCCCTGACTGCTCGACACCCCCGAACCCGCTACAGCCCAGGCTGGGATGCCAAGCTGCTCTGGCTGCCTGCCTCCTACCTGCCAGCCAGCCTGGTGGATGCTGTGCTCACCTGGGTCCTTCCCAAGCCTGCCCAAGCAGTCTACTGAATCCAGCCTTCCAGCAACAGATTGTTTTTCAAGGACACGAACTTTGATTGATTTCTGCCCCCACCCTGGTACTGCCTGGTGCCTGCCACAAAATAAGCACTAACAAAAGTGTATTGTTTAAAAAATAAAAAGAAGGTGGGCAGAAATGTGCCCAGTGGAAGGCTGACCCCATTTAAGTGCCAACTACTCCAAACCGACATGCTCACGGTCTCTGGCCTGTTCAGTGCCCACAAAACAGCTAGCACCCACAGCGGGGCGCCAGGGAACTGCCTCACATCTACAGCTGCACCTCGAGGAGTGGCCATCAGAGGGCACTTTAATACATTTCCCTTATTTTCTGAAGGGGAATAAGGTTGCAATTCAGTGTCTGTACTGGAAATGGTCTTCATATTTCTTGGGGGAGAAGAGCAGGTGATGAAGAGCGTTCGGGGCCAGGCTGGGTGGCTTCCATGGAAGAAAAGGCAATATTCACGTAAATTCTCCTGCTAAGGACACTGGCCACACAGGTGTAAAGGCAACTTATCATACTTTGAAAGGAGCTGGATCCCTTGAGGATTGGCCAGGAAGGGAGGTGCTGGGCCCTTAGCGGTGCACAGAAGGCCAGGAAGATGTCCAAGGCAGATGTGGGCTGGGCTCTCCCAGGTGGGACCTTTCTGGGGAACTGCTTTGACTTACGCAGCAGATGGTTTCATGAATGTTCATAGTGAGCCTGGCAGCATAAGACTAGGGGGCAGAAAGCACCACAGTCTCTGGCTCCTCACTTCTCCCACTGCCTGCCCAACCAACACCTTCAGCAAAGTCCTCCTTTCCCAAACACCCCCCAAAATAGACCTTCTCGAAGTACACATGCAGTAAGGTCCCAGAGGACAGGGAACATGGGTAAGGAAAGGAAGGAATCAAGCATCACTCTAAGACAAACACAGACCATCTCTCTTTTTGGTCTGAAAAAATAATCCGTTTAATTGAAAAACCTGGAGGATACTATTCCACTCCCCCAGATGAGGAGGCTGAAGATACCAGACCCCTACATCACCTCGTAGCCACTTCTGATACTCTTCACGAGGCAGCAGGCAAAGACAATTCCCAAAACCTAGAAGGAAAGATGGGGACGGGGGTGCAGAGGAGTCAGAAGGGCTAGCTACCCCAGACCCATGCAAGAGACTCCAAACACACACTCCCAGGCCAGTACCTCCTGCTCAGCACCCTCCTCCCCTCAGCCCCTTCCCTCCAGGCACCCTGGACGGAGTCCCAGCCCCTGCTCAGGGTTATCTCTTACCTCGACAAAAGCAATTCCAAGGGCTGCTGCAGCCACCACCAGCACATTTTTCCTCAGCCAGCCCCCAATCTTCTCCACACAGCCCTGAAGGGTGGCAGGCACAAAGGACAAAAGCACCATCAGAAACTTCCCACCCCAACCCCCTCCCCTGGTCCATCAGTCTCTTCTCTGCCCCTGTACCTTTCACCCCACCCTTAGCATTTCCAGATCCCCTCCCCATCCCTGACCCTGTCCACCTCCATCCTGGGTCTCTTGCCTTCTAAAACATTTCTCAGGTTTCCCAAGTCCCATACACAGTCTCATCCCTACCTCCTTATGGATCGCCTTCTCGTTGAAATTAATCCCACAGCCCACAGTAACATTAACGCAGCAGGAGTCAGGGACTCGGTTCTTCGACATGGAAGGGATTTTCTCCCAATCTGTGTAGTTAGCAGCCCCACAGCACTTAAACTGGGGGAGAGAAGAAATATGGAGAAGAAGGTTGTTCAGTGAACCTTCACCTTCAATATGGAGATGAGAATTTTTTTTTTTTTTTTTTTTTTTTTTTGAGACAGTGACTTGCTCTGTTGCCCAGACAAGAGCCCAGCGGTGGCTCGATCTCGGCTCACTGCAACCTCCGCCTCCCGGGTTCAAGCGATTCTCCTGCCTCACCCTCCTGAGTAGGTGGGATTACAGGCACTCACTCACCACCACACCTGGCTAATATTTGTATTTTTAGTAGAGACGGGGTTTTGCCATGTTGGCCAGGCTAGTCTCGAACTTCTGACTTCAGGTGATCTGCCCACCTCGGCCTCCAAAAGTGCTATTACAGGCGTGAGCCACCACACCCAGCCTTGGAGATGAGAATTCTCTATTCCCACCACCCCAGCTCCCAGCAATCCCACTCACATCTGCCTGCATCCTGTCCAGGATCGAAGCAGTGTGGTTGTTTTTCGGGTAATTCTCCATCTGCTGCCGGAAGTTGTTATTAAACTCTGACATCACCTGAGTACGGAAGAGCACTGTTGCAGTCAGAATTCAAGCACCTGGGTCCCAGACCCGGCTGAGGCAGGCCCTTCCCATTATTCCCTGCTTACCTTATCTCTAAACACATAGCCAGCAATGGCTGCGGCCACCTCCACCACCATGATAAGAGACAGGAAGATGGCAAACTGCAGGAGCAAAGGACAGGAGTCAAGTTTGGAGTCTATGTATTACAGGGGCCTGTTCTGGCACAGCCGGTCCCTGGACACTCACAAAGGTCTTCCTCACCCACCCACCTCACCCACCTTCTTGAGCCCGAACCAAGCTGCTCTGGCAGTCCCAGACCACCCATGTTGGTCCCGCCCCCCACTCACCGTGATCATAAGACAATAGTTCTCCTTGCAGGCCCCGCAGCAGCCCACAAAAGCCACCAGGAAAAGGAAGACACCCACTGCGATGATGACCACTGGCAACAGAGAGCCAGGGGTAGCCCCCTGGATTATGGTCTGACTCAGGACAAGCTGTGCACCGACACCCACGGCAATCAGACCCACTGCACAGGCCTAAGAGGAAATCAGGTGAGGATTAGGCCAGATCCACAACACAGTGGCCCTCCATGGTGGAGGGCAGGGGGTACACCTAGGACACAGACTTGACCCCATCCGGAAAAGAGATTCTCACACCTCCAGGGAATTTCTTTGGCTGTGGGGAAGGGGGATGACCCATCATTACCAGCCCCTACCTCCCCTGATCCCCTCCCGGCTCTTTAATCAGGGACGTGACCAAATTCAAAGACCTCCCAGAAAGCCTTGACCCCAAGACATGTATTTCTGACCTAGAATAATGCTTTCTACAGGCCTCCAGGGCTCCCAGCTCAATTCTCTCCCAGAACTGCCCCCTCACTATCCTCCAAGTGCACATCCCACGCGCGCATCAGCTGTGACTAAGGTTCCTCTGGCCAGTTAGACCAGGAGAAGGGAAGAGGAAAAGGGGGCAAGAGTGATGTGCCCCTCCCTAGAGAAACAGTAGCCTCTCAAGCCAGGAGCCCAGGGCAGGAACAAATTGAAGTGGGTAGAGCCCCTCCTCACCCCCAAGCGCTGGGAGGAGGGAAAGGGGAGAGGGGCTGGAGAGGGACGAGAGGGTTGGGGAGGAAGAGAGGGGAGAAGGGAGAGCGAAGGGAAGCCCCGTGGCGATAGCATCAGGCGGTTGGCTGGTTGCCCCACTGCCCCATATCACAAATGGTTGGGTCACCAGACAGGAAGGGCCAGGAGGGATGGGGGTAGGGGTTGCTGCACACCCAGGATGGCCATTCTCGGTGGAAACAAGCCTCAGGTGTCCAGGAAAACTGGAGGAGGGAGTGGCCGCGCTGTCTTTCCCTGGCTTTCTTTCCACATCTGGTCTCCAGCTGCCTTAATTCTCATTCCCTCAGCCCTCACCACTGTGAAGCCAGGTCTCCCCGCACCCTGCCGGCGCGCCCCCCAGGACTCCTCGCCACTCACGCAAAAGGCCAGCAGGAGGACGTAGAGCAAGAACTTCACACATTTCATTCCTCCTTCCACCGCCATGGCTGCCGGGCCTGGGGCAGAGGGGAGGGCGGGGGATTAAAACTGGCCGAAGGGGGACCTCGGTTTCCGGGCTCCCGGCCGGCCCTCGAGGGCTTCCCTTCACGGCCCCGATTCCCGGCCCCTCCCACCCGGAAACCCGCGGTCGGATCCACGTCTCCCAGCCCCCTCTTTACCCGCAGGAGAGAGGTGGGGGCGACGGCCGCGAAGCCCGGACCCCGCCCCGCCGCCTCTGGGGCCCAGGACAGATCCAAGGGCGCCGGCAGGGGCTTGAGCCTGACGCCGACCCTCGACCCGCCAGTCTCCGGGCGTCAAACACCCTCTCCCCACCCAACACCCAGCCTGGAGAAATGGTCTTCAGCCCAACCCCGACCCCCGCTCCAGCCCCTTTCCCCTGGGCTGTGACCTCCCTGCCCACCAAAAAAAAAAAAGTGCAGCCAGCACCCCCGCCACACCCTGCCCGGGCCCAGGGAACTTCGAAGCCAAGTTGCTCGAGGGCGGCTGGAGAGCGCCGGGCGAGTCTCTGCGGGCCTGGGGCGGGCCCTGGAGGAAGGGACTGCGGGTGGTCTCTCCCAGCCCGCGGCCTCACCTGGTCTTCCCAAGGCTGCGCGCTCCTCTCCCGCCGCGGCTCCGGGGCTCTCTAGCTGCGCCCCCCGGCTCCCGCCCCGCCTGCTGCGCGGCCCCGCCCCGGGCTCCAGCCACGGTCCCCTCCCCCGCCGAGTGGCCGCCGGCCTCCCTCATGTGACGCGGGAACAGCTGCGGCCTTAGTCACTGGGCCCGGCGCGTGGTGGGCCGAGCCCCCCGCCCGGCCAGGGCCACGTGGCCCCTACCCGGAAGAAGGCGCCCACTCCCGCAAAGGGAAAGCCGCAAGGGCAAGACCTCAGGGCGCCTGGGGCCCCCCTCTGGCGCTATACCTCCGTGCCAACTCGGGGTAGGAGAGCGGGGCGGAGCGCAGCCTGGGTCACTCTGGTTCAGAGAAGCAGACGAGGTGGGTGAGAGTTACCCTCTGAGCGCCGGGGCGGAGAGCTGAGGCCGGGTGACAATGTGGTCTGTGAGGTTTCCCCATCCTACCGTAGCCCAGCTCTTTCCTCTGGCTCCAACTCTGTGCAAGCCCCCTCCCCATCCGACTGTGCAGACAGCTGGGGACTGCCTGGGGTCGGGTGGGGCCAGAACAAACACTTCCAGAAAGTCCCTGGCTCACATCCTGGGTGTCTCCCAACATTCTAGAGCATTCTAGAGTGGGGATTTCCGGCCCCCCTCTATTAGCACAGCTTCTCCATTTTCCAGGGCTCCTAGTCTGAGAAAAAGGGAGGAAGCCCTTCCCCGAAGCCACGCTACCCAGTCAATCAAGACACGTCCGCGTCGGGTCCCGCCCTCTGGGGGAGGATTGACAAGGTCTGTGCTTCCAGCCTCCCGGACAGCTCCTGCATCCGTCTGTGATAGCGAGGGCTTGGGGGAAGACACGAAGGCAGGAGAGGCTTACATCCTCTGGATTTCCCCGTCTTATCCCAGAAGACAAAGCCAGGTGAGGGCTGGAAGCGGGCTAGGGGGATCAAGCTGCCTCCCTCCCTTGTGCCAGGGGTGGTCCCCAGAAGGAGCTGATGTGAACAGGCCGGAGAGTAGGACAGGCCGTCATACCCCCACACCTCCAGCCTCGGCCCCACTCCTTGGGCTCTTAAGGTCCTGCCTCAAGAACCACTTCCTGAGTCTTGGTGTATGTGTGTACACAAAGAAGAAAAGAAGTCTCTAGAGCTAAAGGAAGGAGATCCGGGCTGGGCTGAGAAGCACCTTCCAGGATCACGGCCTTCCCGCGGGACACACCAAGCCCATTCCCGACCTTGCTCTTCCTGACCATGGCTGGCAGGCTGTGGAGGAGGAGCGGAGAGCTGAAGAAAGGAGTATTCATCAGGTTCCTTATTGTGCTGCTGCTAGATACCAGGCATGTGCTAGGCTTGGGGGCTGCAAGGAGAGGAAGACAGCGGCCCTGCCCTCTGCTAGCAGGCAGAACCAAGTTCTGGCCACACTGTGAAGAAAGGCAGAAGCCTGCGGGGGCAGCTGGTTAAGCTCAGAGGGAGGGAAAGGGAGAGGAGAATGGATTTCACGGAGCAGAAGGATGTGCTCAAGGTGACCTTGGAGAATAAAGGGGAGAGCTCCAGGGACAGAGAAGCAGTTGACTGTGGGAAAAAAAAAAAAAAGGGAGCATTTTTTAAAGTACATGGCAGGTTGGGGTTGGCTGGCTCAAAGGGCTTGGGAAGGATGTGGTGAGATGGGTTGAAGGTGGTCTGAAGATCAAGATTGAGAGACTTTAGATACATAACAACCAACTGCAATGTTTGGTCCTTCATTGAATGGTTGAACAAACCAGCCATGAAAGACATTTTGGGACATACAAATATGGACTGTGAATTAGACATGAGAAAATTATTTTGTTAACTGTTATCATAGTTAACAAAACGGTCATATAATGATATGATTATGTAGAGAAGTTACTCTAGCTTTTCCTCTTTTTTTTCTTTATTCTCATATCAGCCAATGCATTTGTTACAGGAAAGGGGTCCCAATCCAGACCACAAGAGAGGGTTCTTGGATCTCATGCAAGAAAGAATTCAGGGCGAGTCGCAGTGCAAAGTATAAGCAAGTTTATTAAGAAAGTAAAGTGGTGAAAGAACAGCTGCTCCATAGACAGAGTAGAATGTTCCTGAAAGTAAGAGGAGGGGCCAGGCGCGGTGGCTCACCACGCCTGTGATCCCAGCATTTTGGGAGGCCTAGGCGGGTGGATTACCTGAGGTCAGGAGTTCGAGACCAGCTTGGCCAACACGGTGAAACCCCGTCTCTACTAAAAATACAAAAAGTAGCTGAGCATAGTGGTGTGTGCCTGTAGTCCCAGCTACTTGGGAGGCTGAAGCAGGAGAATTGCTTGAACCCAGGAGGCAGAGGTTGCAGTGAGCAGAGATCGTGTTGCTGCATGCCATCCTGGGTGACAAGAGTGACACTCTGTCTCTTTTTTTTTTTTTTTTTTTGAGACGGAGTCTCACTCTGTCACCAGGGTGGAGTGCAGTGGCGCCATCTTGGCTCACTGCAACCTCCACCTCCCGTGTTCAAGTGATTCTCCTGCCTCAGGCTCCCAAGTAGCTGGGACTACAGGCACGCGCCACTACGCCCAGCTAATTTTTGTGTTTTTAGTAGAGATGGGGTTTCACCATATTGGCCAGGATGGTCTCGATCTCTTGACCTCGTGATCCGCCACCTCGGCCTCCCAAAGTGCTGGGATTACAGGTGTGAGCCACCGTGCCCGGTGAAACTCTGTCTCGAAAAAAAAGAGGAGGAACACATTCACCCTAGGTATAATGCTTGTATATATGGAGAGATGTGCTCTGCTACAAAAGTTTGTGATAAAGGATTAATTTTCTTAATTACTATATTTTGTAAGAATCGATATTATCTTTTTTATTATTATTATTATTAATTTGTTTCCTTAACCATAAACATCTAGGTTTTTTGTGGTTTTTTTTCGGTTTTTTGTTGTTTTTTTTTTTGAGATGGAGTTTTGCTCTTGTTGCCCAGGCTGGAGTGCAGTGGCACAACTCACCACAACCTCTGCCTCCCGGGTTCAAGAGATTCTCCTGCCTCAGCCTCCTGAGTAGCTGGGATTACAGGCATGTGCCACCACGCCTGGGTAATTTTGTATTTTTAGTAGAGCCGATATTGTGCCATTGCACTCCAGCCTGGGCAACAGAGCAAGACTCTGTCTCAAAGAAAAAGAAAGATGAAAATGTTGTGGAGATGGACGGTGCTGATGGTTGCACAATGTGTATGTACTCAATGTCCCTGAATTTTATGTTATATATATTTTACTACACACGTACACACAAAGAATGGCCCACTTCTACAGCCTGGAAAGTTGACACAGAGCCCCATGTGTTTGCTGAGGTGCAGGATAGAGGGGCCTCTTAGTGGGAAGTGGCTGATCTCAGACCTGGCCCTTCACATCCTTCAGATCCCCCAGCACCTGCTCCAAGTGCCTGACATCCAGATATGCCACCAAGCCGTCCCAGCTGGCCCAGGCTGCTGCCTCTAGGTTGCCTGGTAGGTGCGCTGAGGCAGGGACCCTTGTCCCTCCACACCAAGCAAAGCCAGGTTGCCCTCCAGCTCCACCACACCTCCACCTAGGCCCAGCGACACAGCATGGGGGCCACAGATGTCTCGAGCAAAGGTGCAGCCTTCTGAGAGCATGTAGGCATCAGCCAGACCCAGTGCCATGCACAGCAGCTTGTAGCCTGCATCTAAGCACAGGAAAAGGTGAGGGGATAAGAGGAAGGTGAGGAAGAAAGAAGGGATCCAGAATCAAGGGAAAAGAAGAGGAGAGTTGGGAGAGGGGTGAGGAAAAACGAGAAAGTGGGAGACACAGAGGAGGGTGGGAGGCATGGGGAAGGATGGGGGAAGGGGAGGCAAAAATACATGAAGGATCAATGCTTCTTGGGCTTCGGTTTAAAAAACATTTTCTTTAATTTTTGAAAAATAGGTGTAAGAGAGGAGTGGGGAGAGGGAAGAGGAAGAGATAGGGATGGGAGGGAAGAAGGAAACAAGGATGCATCATCAAAGCCATCCCCCCACTGGGAGGGTAAGGAGAGTGGTGGCTAAAATTCAAGATCCAGAGGTTGGGTCTGAAATGAGGGCCTGAAATTTAAGTCCAGAGGCCTCAGCTTTGGATAAGGAGAGAGGCACGGTGCCTGATGGCATCTCTCAGATCGCAGGGTGAAGGAGGGGCTGCCCCTGCGCGTTTGCAGGTCCTGCTGGCAGAAAAGCTCATAGACCACCCCGCAGGGCTCTCCAGAGAGTAGGTTATACGCCCCAGCACCAGCACTAAGTGCAGCCCCCAGGGGAATACTGTGCACGGGCTCCACGGCAACATCACCACTATGTACTTACCAGTTGGTGGAGACTGGGGAACACAAAGGAGTCTCCAGGCCGGGCGCGGTGGCTCACGCCTATAATCCTAGCACTTTGGGAGGCCAAGGCGGGTGGATCACCTGAGGTCAAGAGTTTGAGACCAGCCTGGACAACACAGTGAAACCCCATCTCTAATACAAATACAAAAATTAGCCAGGTGTGGCTGCGGCGGTGGCTCACGCCTGTAATCCCAGCACTTTGGGAGGCCAAGGCAGGCAGATCACGAGGTCAGAAGTTCGAGACAGCCTGACCAACATGGTGAAACCCTGTCTCTACTAAAAAATACAAAAATTAGCCGGGCATCGTGGTGCACGCCTGTAATCCCAGCTACTCAGGAGGCTGAGGCAGGAGAATCACTCTAATCCCGGGAGGCGGAGGTTGCAGTGAGCTGAGAACACACCACTGCACTCCAACCTGGGCAACAGAGCGAGACTCTGTCTCAAAAAAAAAAAAAATTAGCCAGGCGTGGTGGTGCATGCCTATAATCCCAGCTACTCAGGAGGCTGAGGCAGGAAAATTGTTTGAACCTGGGAGGCAGAGGTTGCAGTGAGTCAAGATTGTGCCACTGCACTCCAGCTCGGGCAACAGAGTGAGACTCCGTCTCAAAAAAAAAAAAAGGAGTCTCCAGTCACTGGGTGGCCATCTCTGCTCCAACTTTTTGGGGGAGGCCACACCCTTCATAATTGGCAAGACTACATTACCATGGTATCCAGAAGAACATATTGCCAAAGTCCCTTTTTATCTCACTTCCAGGAAAGTGGAGCTTAGAGAGGTAAAGCCACTCAGGGTCAACAGGTCAACCTGCAGGTAAGAATCTGGGTCTTTTTTTTTTTTTTGAGACGAAGTCTCACTCTGTCACCCAAGCTGAAGTGCAGTGGCACTCGGCTCCCCAAAACCTCCGCCTACCAGTTTCAAGTGATTCTCCTGCCTCAGCCTCCCAAATAGCTGGGATTACAGGCTGTAGCCAGCCACCACACCTAGCTAATTTTTTTAATTCTTTTTTTTTTTCCCGACAGAGTTTTGCTCTTGTTGCCCAGGCTGGAGTGCAATGGCGAGATCTCAGCTCACTGCAACCTTTGCCTCCCGAGTTCAAGTGATTCTCCTGCCTCAGCCTCCTGAGTAGCTGGGATTACAGGTGCCCACCACCACGCTGGCTAACTTTTTGTATTTTTAGTAGGGACGGGGTTTCACCATGTTGGTCAGGCTGATCTTGAACTCCTGACTTCAAGTGATCCACCTGCCTTGGCCTCCCAAAGTGCTGGGATTACAGGCGTGAACCACCACACCCTGCCAGGGTCTTGATGTACCACTCCAGTGCTGTCACACCTGCCACCAGCAAGATGCTTTCTGAGGCCAGAAGCCCTGGTGTGAGACCTGGTTCTGCTGCTCACGAATGGGGTGACCTCTCTCCCTGAGCCTCAGCTTTCTCCCAGTTGAGTAGGAGGGAAACAACTCCCTTCCCCACCTCACAGGGCAGTTGTGAGGATCGCAGAATAAATTAAGGGAATTGGTTTTATTACTTTAAGAATGGTGGCCAGGGCCGGGTGCGGTGGCTCACGCCTGTAATCCCAGCACTTTGGGAAGCCGAGGCGGGTGGATCACCTGAGGTCAGGAGTTCGAGACCAGCCTGGCCAACATGGTGAAACCCTGTCTCTACTAAAAATACAAAAATTAGCTGGGCGTGGTGGCATGTGCCTGTAATCCCAGCTACTCGGGAGGCTGAGGAAGAGAATCACTTGAACACAAGAGGCGGATGTTACAGTGAGCCGAGATCGTGCCAGTGCACTCCAGCCTGGGTGACAAAGACTCCATCTCAAAAAAAAAGAATGGTGGCCAGGCCGAGCGCAGTGGCTCATGCCTGTGATCCTAGCACTTTCGGAGGCCGAGGTGGATGGATAGCCTGAGCTCAGGAGTTTGAGACCAGCCTGGGCAACACAGTGAAATTCCATCTCTACTAAAATACAAAAAATTAGCCGGGCGTGGTGGCATGCACCTGTAGTCCCAGCTACTCAGGAGGCTGAGGCAGGAGAATTGCTTGAACCTGGGAGGCGGAGGTTGCAGTGAGATCTCAGCACTGCACTCTAGCCTGGGTGACAGAGCAAGACTCCATCTCAAAAAAATAAATAAATAAATAAAAAATGGTGGCTGGGCACAGTGGCTCACACCTGTAATACCAGCACTTTGGGGAGGCTGAGGCAGGCGGATCACCTGAGGTCAGGAGTTCGAGACCAGCCTGACCAACATGGACAGACCCCCGTCTCTACTAAAAATACAAATTAGCTGGGTGTGGTGGCACGTGCCTGTAATCCCAGCTACTGGGGAGGCTGAAGCAGGAGAATCACTTGAACCCGGGAGACGGAGGCTGCAGTGAGCCGAGATCATGCCACTGCACTCCAGCCTGGGCAACAGAGCAACACTCCTGGATCAGCCCATCTGCTAGCATTCTGAGGTCCTTCTCCAAAGACCTCAAAAAACAAACAAAAAAGAATGATAAGGCTTTATCATACCCTGTTTTTAGACTCATGGGAATTAAAATGATTTTGCTTTGAGAAATATCTGGATACCCCACCCCAACTGACGTAGCCAAGGTAGGGTGGGAGGGACAATCAGCCTCCTTCTGCCCCTCACACTCACCTTAGCCTTGGCCTTGGCCTAGACCCCCCAATTCAAGCCCCAAGGTCTAGCTCCTCTTGCAACCCCACACTCCAGCTCCACCCCCCACCAGGATCTGTCCTTAGGGCCCGCCTCGATTCCTTTCCCCATTTCTTGGGCCCCTAGTTCCTGACCTCTGGCCCCTCACTGTCACTCCTGTCCCGGTCTCTTCCCAGCCAGTGCCATCATTAACAACGAGGTCCATCCAAATGCCCAGCTGGTGAGTGGGCAGGATGAACAGCTCCAGCCCATCCTGCTTGAGAGCCTCGTCCAGGTTCATGTCTTGTTTATGCACTCCCTTGGCCAGGATCTTAGCTGCTGTGTGGTTCTGGCCCAGAACCAGGCACAGGAGCACAGAGGTATCTACCTGAGAGTCACAGAGCCTCACAACTAAAGTTTTTCCTAGGATGGAACAGAGATGAACATAGGAGAAATGACAAAGAGGTGATGCTGGGACTGGGTGGTTATCTCAGGTTTCTGTTCCTTGGGACTAAAAAGCCAAAAGGCCTAGGCAGGGGCTTAGGAAAAATTCATTCATGTATTCATCCATGTATGGGGAGCCTAAACATGGAGATAAGTAAGACATGTCCCTGCCTTCAGGGTGCTTACAACCTTATAGGCACAGACAAAAAATACAGTGTGGTGAGAGGGCTATGACAAAGAGAACCCCTGGGTTCTGGAAGCTGCCTAGCACAGGCTGGGGGATGCAGTGGGGCAGCAGAGGACCTGAGATACCTGCCAAAGAAGAAGGGCCTGTGGCACTCACCCAGGCTGTTCTCAAACTTGTTGGGTTATTCCCCATGGATGTGGTCTTGCAGCCCAGGGAACTAGGGGTGAGGAGTGCTGGCACCCCTCGGTAGAGCCCAGACCAGTTTCTCCTGCCCTCACCAATTTCAGGCTCCCATTCCCAGATCCCAGCCAGACCCTCTGGTCATCCTCACACCCTCACCGTTCACACACACACACATGCCCCTCATTTGACAACTTTGACCTTCACTACCCTCTGCTTTCTCCTTCATTCCCTCTGGAGAGATAATTCCCTCTGAACACTCCTGCAGTTCCTCCCTGCTTCCCAACAGCTCCCTCACCTGGCAGCCCAGCTACTGCTTTGTCGCCTCCTGGATCAGCCCATCTGCCAGCGTTTTAAGGTCCTTGGAGAAGCTGACATTGCACTCAGACCCGTTCTTTTCCTGGAGCAGCAGCTGGAATAGTGGTGCCTCCTGCTGGCAGCATTGGCCACTGCCAGAAATAGGGCCTGCAATGAGGACCCACCATGGGCCCAGAGAGGGAGCAGTAGGTGAGAACTCAGGGAAGAGGTGGGGACCCCAGGGAGGCCAAGAATGAAGATAAGCAGCAGCTTGCACCCAGTGGTGTTGTAGAGCTGGCCTGCCATGAGAAGAAGAGAGGGGACAGATTGGGGATGAGCAGGAGGGATGCCAGAGGCAAAGGAAGACATAATCCCAAATGATTCTTAGAGTCCCCCAGTTGTATCCTGCCACACTGCCCACCACCCCAAACACAAACTCTTTGGCCCCCTTCTCCAAACTCCCAACTTCTCTTAGAGGGCCTTGGGGCTAAAGAGGTTAACAAGACTGCCAAGTGATCCCAGCAAGATAATTATAGGGTTTAGAATGTGGTGTGGGAGAGGACAGTAATTACAGTGACATCCTCTCTGGAGCTGCAGAATTTGTGGGCAGAGGACTGGAAGGGGTCCACTCTACTAACACACCACCCCCTAGCCCAGAATAGCCTCCCCACTCCCCCAGAGGCACATGCAGGGAGAGCAGGAGAGCCGGGGAGTAAGCCTCTCCCCTCTGCTACATCTCAACGAGATGTAGCCCCTCCCCTCCTTAGAAAGCCCTGCAGTGCCAAAGAATGAGTCCACTGACCCTCAAAATAGAAACTTTAGGAGAAAAAAAGGAAGAAGAGATAGGATTAGGGATCCTCCCCAGGGAGGGGAGAAAAATAGCTACTCCCCACTGAGCCTAGCTCTGATAGACAAGGCAGTTTGGGTGTGGAGGTGGCCATTGTGGTGAAGGTGCAGGGTGGCGGGAGTCCCCCCTTACAGGGTTCCCTTACAATGGTTCCCCTGTTCTGGCAGCAGCACTTCTGATCACGGTCCAGGCAACTCTGGCCTCAGACCCCGGTGACAGGCTCCAGGGAGCTGCAGCTCTTCCTGAGGATGTAGCAGACCATCTACCCAAGCACCTCTCTCTCTAGCAGGTCCTGAAACCTCATACCTTCCCCCGGAACACAGCCTCCTTCTCTCCTGGCAGCTCGTACATTTTAAGCCTAAATGCCTCCCTTAGGCTGCGACCCACATTTGCTATGAACCAGTCAGGACCTTGAAGAAGGCGGGCCTGAAGGTTGCCTGGGTAACTCTGGGAGAGGGGCACCCTTGGCAGGAAGACAGTTGCCAGGGAGACTAGGACAGTGGGCGGGGCCCCAAACCTTAGCATGTACTAGGATAAGGAAAGATCTAATGTCCAGATCCCCCCGAACTTATTTTCCGTAAAGCCACCAGTGCCCCATTTTTAGGGAGTCTGGGGCAGCTGGAGTTCTGAAGCTCCTAAAAGAAACCTCCCAGGGGTTAATTCCTGAAACTCAGGGGATCCCAACAGGACCAAACCTGAGGGAACTCAAGGAAATAGGCAAGATCTAGGAGATGCTGGAGAAAGGACAAGGCTTAATGCATTATGATATGGAACTTTTCAAACTAAAAGTCTAAAATGAAAATGTACAACGTATGCAAAAATAAAACCCTTAAGCCGTGCTTTTAGTTCCACCTCCAAGGAGCTGATATTCCAGATTCTACCATCAGATGGCAGTCTTGTCCACTTATTGGATTATGTTTAGTCTTGGAAACTGAGGAGGTTATCAGGAGATAGAAATCCTTTCTGTCTCAAATGTTCCTGACTCCAATTCCCTGTATTTGACAAATACCAATAACCCCTCATATATACAAATACACTGTTTTCTTTCCCCCACCCAACTCTTATCAAGTTCACTTAGCAGGGCTCATTCATTCTTTATTCAAAGCTGTTAAGGAATACTTTGGTGAAAAAGTTCTTGCTCTCTCTGGTCTCCCAAGGTGAGCGTTGTAAGTTGGGGTAACAGTAATAACTAATGCATTTAGAACAGGTTTTCAGACATTTAATCTTCATAACCTTACGAAATAGGTACAATATTGTTATCCTTGGCCAGCTATAGTGGCTCATGCCTGTAATCCCAGCAATTCGGGAGGCAAAGCGGGTGGATCACTTGAGGTCAGGGGTTCAAGACCAGCCTGGCCAACATGGTGAAACCCCGTCTCTACTAAAAATACAAAAATTAGCCAGACTTGGCGGCGCGTGCCTGTAATCCCAGCTATTCGGGCGGCTGAGGATAGGAGAATCGCTTGAACCTGGGAGGTGGAGGTTGCAGTGAGCCGAGATCTCGCCACTGTACTTCAACCTGGGCGACAAAGCAAGACTCCGTTTCTCTCTCTCTCTCTCTCTCTCTCTCTATATATATATATAATTATCCCCATCTTACAGGTGAGGAATCTGAGGTATAAAGAGGTTTAATAACTTGTCCAAGTTCACACAACCAGAAAAGGGAGAGAGCTGGGACCTGAACCCAGCCAGCCTACTTCTAGTCTAGAAGCTAGGTGATTAATCTCCATACCTCACAGAATGGTGCAGATATATCTGGGAGAAGCAGCTACTCTAGACCTGAAGTCAGGAAAGGATTCTTGGATGGGATCTATGCTGAGACCTGAAGAAAGAGTAAACTTGGCCAAGAGATTGGTGGGTGGAAGAGAGTGGAAGTAGTAGGGGGAGTTGTTCTAGGAAGAAGAAACAACCTGTGCAAAGATTCAGAAATGGTCAAGAGGACAAGGGTGAAACAAGACATTCAGATTTCTAGCCTGGATGATTGTCATTCACTAAAATGAAAAGCTGCAGGATGGGACACATTTTAGGGAGAAAGAAGGGGTTCTCTAACCTATGATACTTGAAGTGCCATGAAACATCCAGATTGAGATACGCAGGAAGCATCTGGCCTAGAGTTCTGGCTGGTCTTGTTTACTTAATCTCTCCTCTCCTCTCCTTTCTTCCTTCCTTCTTTCTTTCTTTGTTTTTTTGTTTTGTTTTGTTTTTTTGGTTTTTTTTTTGACAGAGTCTTGCTCTGTCACCCAGGCTGGAGTGCAGTGGTGTGATCTTGGCTCACTGCAACCTCCGCCTTCCAGGTTCAAGTGATTCTCCCACCTCAACCTCCTGAGTAGATGGGACTACAGGTGCACACCACCATGCCCGGCTAATTTTTGTATTTTCAGTAGAGACGGGGTTTCACCATGTTGGCCAGGCTGGTCTCGAACTCCTGACCTCAGGTGATCCACCCACCTCGGCCTCCCAAAGTATTGGGATTACAGGCGTGAGCCACCGTGCCTGGCCTACCTAGTGTCTTTTCTAGTTTATCTGTTCTCTGAGGAAAGGAGCTGAGTCTTACTTACTTTTGCATCTCATTTATCTTTGTACCTGCCACTAGATACATGTTTGGTGAGGAAGTGAAGTCTGTACTACCTTCTCTTAAGGGAGAAGAAGGAGGTGACACCAACTTTGCTCTCACAGCCTTTCCAATTTTGCTGAAGAAATGACAGAGAAACATTTTACGACATAGGATATGCCAGAATATGTGCTAAAGGCAATCACTGCTCTGAAAAATCAGAAAGGAAAGGAAGAATCATGAAGGAGAAGAAGCCCATGAAGGCCACTATCGATTGCTTATATGGAATCCCCACAACCAGTTAAGGGTAGGGATTGTAGCCCCATATTATAGATGAAGAAACTTGGTGAAATGCTGAAATGCCCATGTCTTGGTTGAAAGCAAGGGAGGGAACAAGCTAAGTTTTTGTTCCAGTCTGTTTTGTTTTCAGTTTCTGTTACCCATGGAAATGGATTGTCTCTTCAAAGCTCCCCAGCTTGGTCCTCCTAACCCCTACCCAACCTCCTCCCCTCATACCTGGATCCCCAGTTTCTTCCCTTATTCTACTCCAGTTCCTCAACCCAACTCTATCCTTATGTCTGGTGCTCCTGATGCCTATGCCAAGCCAACTTTAAGACATTTTATTGGGCTTTAATTCCAGAGAGGAAACCAATGCCCCTCTATTCTGAGAAGCCCAATAATAAAGTTCATCCATTTATTAAATAAACATTGTGGATGCCAGGAAATTAGCAAGACCTGATTCCTTCAAACATTTTTTCTTTTTTTTTGAGACGGAGTCTCGCTCTGTCACCCAGGCTGGAGTGCAGTGGCGCTATCTCGGCTCACTGCAGCTCCGCCTCCAGGGTTCACGCCATTCTCCTGCCTCAGCCTACCCAGCAGCTGGGACTACAGGCGCCCGCCACCATGCCCGGCTAATTTTTTGTATTTTTAGTAGAGACGGGGTTTCACCATGTTAGCCAGGATGGTCTCGATCTCCGATCTCCTGACCTGGTGATCCGCCCGCCTCGGCCTCCCAAAGTGCTGGGATTATAGGCGTAAGCCACCGCGCCCAGCCTGGCCCGAACATTTTCAATTTGACTATTGCTCCAGGGCTTTCAGATCCAGAAATAAGCCTGGAAAACCTGAAGTCAGAAGTTAAGCACCCTCAAAACATTTTTTCACCTTTGTACTGTTCTACTCTGCTCTCTGACTGCCCAGGATCACACCTGAAGACTAGGGCTGGTCCCACATCTGTATTTCATCTTGTGCATCTGAGCGCAGACTTCTTTCCCATGCTCACCCTTGCAACCTCCAGCCCCTTCTCAGACTTCTAAGACCCTGCAGATCCAAAGATATAGCTAGAAATCCAGAGATCTAGATTTCTCCCCAAGTATAACAGCCTCCAGCCATCTCCTCCCACCCTTCCCCCAGTGGCCTCTAGCTCCTGCCTTTTCCAGCCGGCTGACTACCTTAGCCCTGTTAAGCCCCAGTTTCAAGCTCACAGTCTTCCCAGCTCTATGTCTTCCCTCTGTTTCAGTTCTTCCCATCACCTCTCCACCTTCTTAGGTTGTCCCTGACCTCTTCCTCTCCTAGTCCCCTTAATCCCTCTGATGAGCCTAGCCTGGTGCTTCCTTCCATGGCTTCCTTGAGCATCTTCTTTGGGCTACCTCTGGTGGCTAGAGCTCCTCTGGTCTCAAGTTCTCCACCTCTGTTCCCTGGGCTCTCTGTGCTCCCACCAAGGCTGACTCTTGTGGCTCCTTCTCTCAGGAGTTTCTGCCTTTCCTCTCCCCCACCCCCAATCCCCTGCACCTGCCTCCTCAGGGGCTCCCTTGGTGTCTCCCTGTCTGTGCCCCTCTCTCTCCTCCCTCATCCTGATTTCTTTCCCCCTCCCTCTCTTTCCCAGGGCACTCGTCTGTCCTCTGTTTCTCTGCCCCTGTTCCCATCTCCATGACCCCCGATCTCTTCTGGTCTGGCTCTGTAGACCTCTGTCTCCCTCTATCTAGTGGTACCCCTCTTCTCACCATTTTTGTCTCCACTCTAACTCTCCCACTAGTTGTCCCAGTCTTCCTCCTTCTCGGTTCTGTGTCTCCCACAGCCACACTATTTCCCTCTCTAGCTAAGTCTCACACTTCTGCGTCTTCCCCCGACTCTCTTTTTCCTCCTTTGTTTCTCCCTCTCTCCTCCTCCTTTTCCTATCTCTGCCTCTTCCCCCTTTATCTCTCTGATTCTCCTTGGTCTCTCTGGCTCTGATTTTCCCTCTATATCCGCCCCCCCCCCGCCCCCTCATATCTCTGTCTCTTCATCTCTCTCTGGCCCTTGCTCCCTCACTCCCTCCCTCTCTCTATTCCTCGGCTCTCTCCGGCTCCCTCTTTCGCCTCGGATGACAGCGCTGCCTCTTTTGTTGGCTCCGCAGCCAATCGCGGCCGCTGACGACACGGGGGCCGGGGCTATAAAGGGCCTGGCCCGGGCTCGGGCCCCCCCAGCCGCCCGCCCCGGCCGCCCGCCCGCCCCGCCCGCGCGCCCGCCGCCCCCGGCCCCCCGGGTCCCCCCTCGGCCGGGCAGCCCCCAATCCCGCGCCGCCCGGACCCCCTCCTCCTCCCTCCCTCCTCCCTCCGCCCCCTCCCCGCGGGACTCCGGCGTCCCCGCCCCCCAGTCCTCCCTCCCCTCCCCTCCAGCATGGTGCTCGCGGCCCCGCTGCTGCTGGGCTTCCTGCTCCTCGCCCTGGAGCTGCGGCCCCGGGGGGAGGCGGCCGAGGGCCCCGTGGCGGCGGCGGCGGCGGCGGCGGCGGCGGCGGCGGCAGCGGCGGGGGTCGGGGGGGAGCGCTCCAGCCGGCCAGCCCCGTCCGTGGCGCCCGAGCCGGACGGCTGCCCCGTGTGCGTTTGGCGGCAGCACAGCCGCGAGCTGCGCCTAGAGAGCATCAAGTCGCAGATCTTGAGCAAACTGCGGCTCAAGGAGGCGCCCAACATCAGCCGCGAGGTGGTGAAGCAGCTGCTGCCCAAGGCGCCGCCGCTGCAGCAGATCCTGGACCTACACGACTTCCAGGGCGACGCGCTGCAGCCCGAGGACTTCCTGGAGGAGGACGAGTACCACGCCACCACCGAGACCGTCATTAGCATGGCCCAGGAGAGTAAGTGGGCTGCGGGGCGCGAGCAGTGGGGTGCTGGCTCTGGCCCCGCGAAGGGCGCCTTCTGCTCCAAGCGGGGCGCTCCCTGCTGCCCCGGCCCGGAAGCTTTTTCTGCTAAAACTTGACGAATTGGGGAGCGGGGGCTACTTCATAGAAGTTTTCGGAGCGGTGGAGATGGGCTGCAAAGTTGTATGCACGCCTAGTTCTCGGAGGTTGAGGCGGGGGGAAATGGGGCGGGTTTCGAGATACTGCCTCCCACCCCCAGTATGCCAAAAAGATCCTTGTTGGAGTCCGGGGAAGCTGGGACTGGGCAGTGACTCTGTCCTGAAAAGCCGTGGTAGGGAGGCTGGAGAATAGAATCGGGAGGCTGCAGGACCCCCGCAGCCCCAGCTGGACTGCAGTGCTCTCTGCTTCCCAGTGGCCCTGGCGCTAACTCCCCACTCCGTGCTCCGTTCGCAACGTGCCCACCCGGCTGCAGAGAACTGTGTGCTCTCTCCCAGGAATAGGGTCCCAGAGCCCTGTACACCTCCTGGCAGCCCAGCTGGCACCCTTTCCATCCTGACCCTTGTCTCAGACAGGGTATCCCAAGGGGTCGGAATAGCTGTGCCTTCTTGATACTGACCGAGCTCAGAGAGCTCAACTCCATTGCGCTGGGGGCTAGGGACACTCATTGGCTACTCAAACCTTAGTGTTCCATCCCTTATTCGCCCGCCCCTACCGCAGCTGGACTTGAGAGAGACGAAGACCTAGGAAAAAAGAGAAACTAGTAGATGGGGGAGCGGGAACCCAGGCATCCGAGCCCCTGACCAAACGGAAGATGAACATATAATAGACATGAGCTGCTTTGAAATTTTATGGCCTGGAAAATCCAGGCGAATACTACACCCCCTCTTTCCAGCTCTCCCTAGGGTCAGGTGACTCCTTCTCCTCCCCCACTGAGGTCTCCCCCCCCCCTCCCCAACTACAGGGAACCAGGCCTGTCTTATTCCCTAGTGGTTTGGCAAGGTTTCCCCCCTTCCCACAGCCCCCTGCAACACACACAGAGTTTGGTTTTATGGCTGTGAACAGAAGACGGGGGAGACTGGTTTATTGGCAGATGGGTCATAAAAAGCTGGGGGCTGAGGGGAGTCCCAGTGGCCCACCCCCATGGGAGAGGCACAGGAACCCAGGTGTGCATCTGGGAGGCTGAGTGCCTCACACTGCCCCTGGTATTTCTGCAGACCTCAATTCCACAAGACTTGGTCAGGGCTGTTAAACTCAAAGAACCAGGAAACTGGCTGTGGGGGTGGGAGGCCTGGGGATCTGGTCTGGGGTTCCTCAGTTTCCCTTCTATTCTTAAGGCTTCTGCTTATGGAAGCTAGGGTCAGTCTCAGATCGACTGAGGGCAGGGGTAGGGGGTGGGGTTTCTAGGATACAGAGTTATAGAGGAATTCAGATCAAGAGTTTGCTGGAAGATGAAGGTTACAGAGGGAAAAGATACTCTAGTCTATGTGGTGTAGTGTGTGTGATTTCCAGGATGGGTGATGGGGCTGTGGACTTCTCCTTGCCCCTAAATATCCTTAGCATCCCTTAACCAACAGGCCTGAGCCCACCAGAGTTAGCTCTGGTAATGGGGATACACGAAGTGAAGGGACCCTGCCTACATGAGTTGGGCTGTGCAGGTGAGGCCTGGGTCGGTGGGGAGGGGACACCAGCTGGTAGGATCCCATCAAAACTTCCAGTCCGGTGCCACCCCAGGACTTGTACAAGTAGGGAACTGGGTCTCCGGCCAGGTATTGTACGTCCCCTTTAAGAGCCTAAGCTGAGCTCTTAAGAGAGGGAGGGGGAGTGGAGGGGAGGGGAGGGGAGGGAGAGAGGGGAAAAGGAAAAAGAGACTTTTATAGTCTAATCCCCAGGGACCCGCTTTAATAAGAGACTTGTGCTCTGCTAATCGGGGGAGGTGTTTGTCAGCAGAGATGGCCTCCGTTCCCCTCCCCCTCCCTCCCCTCCCCCAGCCCTCAACCCTGGACCCCAGCCCCCACCTCTCCTAGGCTGTTCTGCCTGCCCTAGTTCCCTCTACCCTCTCAGGCTCTCCCACCAAGCCTTCATCCTGGGAACCCAGCCCCCTGCCCTTCTGGAAGCCAAGCCCAGCCCCTGAGTTTCTCTCTCCTCCCCACACCAAGAGGCCCCTGCCCTCTCAGCCCAACCTCCTGCCCTTAGGCCTTCCAGCCATGGTAGGGAGTGTGTGTATTGGGGGGGTTAGGGTGGGGGGAAGGGGAGGTGGTGTGCAGGGAGGGGGTTGGGCATTTGCTGAAAATAGTGCGGTGACCTCTCTCTCCCACCAGCGCCGCCTACTAAACCTGACCTGCTGCCTGCCACCAGCCCGATCAATTCAACACAGATGTGGCCCCTTTTCCTCCCCATCAGAGCTCGGCATATGTGTGTTGGGGACTCTCTCGAGCCCCGTTTCCCTCTGTGGCTCTACCTGCTTCTCCTTTGTTCCTCCGTCTGTACCCTTTCTATCCTTTCTCTCCTTTTTACCCCACTAGGTTTAGCTTCCTCCCACCCTTAGCTTTCTAACCATCACCCACTCCTTTCTATCACTGCCCCTACATCAGGATTCTCAAACTCCCAAACTTATTCTCCCTTTGCCATGATTATCCCCTGCATCTTTCCACTCTAACTTCTATTTCTCGCCCTATATCTACTAATCTGCCTTCACCTCTAACAGTCTCTTCTCTATGATCTCCCTCACCATCTCCAGTCTCTCCCCCGCTGGCTCTTCTCCCTGCTCTTTTCTTTCTCCCTATGTCCTGCCTCCCTGTAGCACTGACTGTCCCCTGTCCACTGGGACAAGTATGTGGAATCAAAGACTTAGATGTAGCCCTCATCTTCAAACCCTGGATCAGCTTAGGTAGAGGGAGGGTTATGTTTAGAGCTTAGTAGAGAATGTGAAAATAGTAGTAGCTTCTCAATAAATGTTTGTTTTCTATTTTCACATTCTCTAGTTAATGCTCAGCACTCATGTAAAGCAAGAATTATTATTATCTGTATCACACTGAGAAGTTTGGTGAGTAAGGTTAGATAGTGGTTAGTAAGGAATCAGGCAGTGATTAAACCCACTTCAATTATAGCCAAAGAACAGAATTTAGATGCCAGGAAGAACTTTCAGGCACTTGCCTGTATAATTTAAGATTGGGAGTTTAGGGAGTTCATTCACTATGTATTTATTGAGTGCTATCTGGCACTATGGGAGGCACTAAAGCTACAATGGTGAGCAAAACAGACACTATGAATAACAACAGTGTCCACTCTCATGGAGATTAGTACCTAATGGCAAGAAAATAGACAATTCCTATGCAGAAATTTGTAAAGTATGCTATTTGAGATGTTGCTTGTCACTCCCCATCTCACTAGTAGCTTCCCTACCCCAGCTACTTCTGATCTCTGAATTCTCACCCGCCAAACCCTACTCTATTGCACCATCACTGAAGCTCCAGCCAGTAAAATAACTGGACTACCAGGGCCCTGGGACCTCAGAGAATAATCAAGAAAAAAAAAAGCTATAGAGACTTTGGGTATCATATCCTGAATAATGATGTTCATTAAGCACTTTCTCCTCATCTCACTTAGAAGGTCCTCTTTCTCCCAGGGTGGGGGTGGGGAAGAGCTGACAGGATATCCTAAGTCCATCCTGATTTTGCAGAACTGAAGACATGGGGAGGATACTTAAAGGCCTAGACTTCCTAACCCTACTTATCCGGCTCTGGAAGCTCATTCCTGATTCTTCCTATCTAGAGTGAGGATAGACATATTCTGTCCAATGGAGACATGTTGTAGGGCACTCCCAACTGACTTAGGAAAGGCAGTGAAGAGGAGCTGGAATGGAAGCAGAGGCAGATATTTATTGAGAATCATCCATTAGACCCAAGAAGGATCAATTTAACATCCAGAGCAAGGGGAAATGGGTCAAAATGTAAAGTTGGGATGTTAAAACTTTGTAAAGACCTACTGGCACTAGACTGAGAAGCCAAAGGAAGCTCAGGGGAGAAAAAAGGCATTGTAGTTGATCTGGTGTATTTAATATTATTTCTGGTGCTTTAGGCAAATAGGAGGCAACACTATGGAGGTAATTATTCCTTTCCTCAAGAGCTTCGGGCAGTCATGGTGATGATGATGAAGCAGCAGCTGAAGAAACTTCTTAGGAGAGAGAGAATGGGGAGACAGATGTATAGGAAGTGCTTCGATAGTTCCATTTTGCTGGGTGTTATTCCTAATGGGAGTGAGGCAAGAAGCCTAGATCTGAATTCTGGTTTACATAATGGGATAAATTTAGCTCATGCTCCCTATCTGGACCCTGGGTTATCCCCTCTCTGAGGCCATCTGTGTTTTTTTGTGGGGGAGGGATGTGCCAGGCCCTACCTGTCCAACAGATAAGTCAGAGCAGATAGGGGCAAGGTGATGGAAGGGCAGCAGGTGTGATAAGAGGTATGGCTTCTATAAAGAGCTTCAAAGATTCAGAAAATGTTGGAGCCTTACATGCTGGGAAAAGTTGGACAGGAAGGATGGTGGTGGAGGAATAATTTTGCACGTTATCTGGTAGACAGGAACCTATATATTAGGGCAAGTGGATTAGGAAATGGACACAGATCAGTAAGGCCTTATAGGGCCATCATCCTAAAGAGCAAGTGCTGTTTTAGGTACCGGAGACATGGTATAAGATAGGCAGGGGAGAAGGGTAAAGAAGAACTGGAAAAGTCAGGCTGAGAAGTCCAAAATTGCCAATGCCACACAGGACTACTGATCCCCTACACAAACACCCTTTGCTGATGCTGTGCCCTTCTCTCTTATCAGCGGACCCAGCAGTACAGACAGATGGCAGCCCTCTCTGCTGCCATTTTCACTTCAGTCCCAAGGTGATGTTCACAAAGGTACTGAAGGCCCAGCTGTGGGTGTACCTACGGCCTGTACCCCGCCCAGCCACAGTCTACCTGCAGATCTTGCGACTAAAACCCCTAACTGGGGAAGGGACCGCAGGGGGAGGGGGCGGAGGCCGGCGTCACATCCGTATCCGCTCACTGAAGATTGAGCTGCACTCACGCTCAGGCCATTGGCAGAGCATCGACTTCAAGCAAGTGCTACACAGCTGGTTCCGCCAGCCACAGAGCAACTGGGGCATCGAGATCAACGCCTTTGATCCCAGTGGCACAGACCTGGCTGTCACCTCCCTGGGGCCGGGAGCCGAGGGGCTGGTGAGCAGGGGGCCTGAGGTGGTGGATATGTGTAACCTGGCCCTGAGGAGATGGGGTTACATTGGAAAAGGTAGACAAGGAATGTGAAGGAGGCTGGGGACTAGCATTACTTCTCTGGGGTCAGCAGCTGATTCTAGAGAAGTTGAGGAATTGGGTGGCAACTATTACTTCTCAAGGATCCAAATCAGACAACAGCTGAAAACTGGATTTGAAGGTAAAGGTGTCAGTTAATGGAAGAGCTGTGAGAACAAAAAAACTGGCTGTTGAGGCGTTGGGCCAAGGGGCTGACGGGGGTCAGGTTGCCAGAAGAGTAAGAATTAGAGATGGTGAGTTGAAGGAGAGCTAGCTAGCTGGCAAGAAAAGTGGGCAGAATAATTCTGGGGGTGGGAGCAATGGAAAAGCTGAGAAGTCAGCGGTCTCTATTCTGATACCCCTGGCAGGTGGGAAAGGAACAGGGAAGAGGAATTGTTCAGGGCCATATCACATTTCTTTCCCCTCTCCCTGACCCGCAGCATCCATTCATGGAGCTTCGAGTCCTAGAGAACACAAAACGTTCCCGGCGGAACCTGGGTCTGGACTGCGATGAGCACTCAAGCGAGTCCCGATGCTGCCGATATCCCCTCACAGTGGACTTTGAGGCTTTCGGCTGGGACTGGATCATCGCACCTAAGCGCTACAAGGCCAACTACTGCTCCGGCCAATGCGAGTACATGTTCATGCAAAAATATCCGCATACCCATTTGGTGCAGCAGGCCAATCCAAGAGGCTCTGCTGGGCCCTGTTGTACCCCCACCAAGATGTCCCCAATCAACATGCTCTACTTCAATGACAAGCAGCAGATTATCTACGGCAAGATCCCTGGCATGGTGGTGGATCGCTGTGGCTGCTCTTAAGGTGGGGGATAGAGGATGCCTCCCCCACAGACCCTACCCCAAGACCCCCAGCCCTGCCCCCATGCCCCCAAGCCCTAGAGCTCCCTCCACTCTTCCCATGAACATCACACCCTGTTCCCCGACCAAGCAGTGTGCAATACAACAGAGGGAGGCAGGTGGGAATTGAGGGGTGAGGGGTTTGGGGGAAAGGGGAAGGAGGGGCATAGTCAGGGTGGGGAGTGTTTGAAGTTTGCAGATGAGAAGGTTTGACAAAAAGACAGAGAGATGTAGAGACAGAGTGATAGAGACAGAGGAACAAAAAGAGCAGCAGTGAGAAGGCAGAGAGAGGCAGAAGAGACAGACTAGGCAGAGACAAAACACTGAGAAAGAGACTGAAATGGAGTAATAAATGAAAGCCCCACACCAAGCCTCCTTTCTTCCACTGGCAAGGTGAGGGGCTTGGTATAGTTTGGGGAGATCCCCTGACTACTCAGTAGAAGAAATCAAAAATCCATTCTTTTTCCTTCTCTCCCTCCAACAGTGGCCAGGGGAAGGGGAAGTGAGGGCAGGGGCAAAAAGATTTGGGAATTTTTATTTATTTATTTATTGTGACTTTTCATTTTTTTGGTATTTGGCTTTACTGGAATAGGAGGGCCCCTGCCCACTGTGCCCCATTTATCCCTTATTCCCCAAACCCTGCTCTCCCCAACACCTACTCACTTAAGCACTTGTATAAAGCCTCCAGGGTTGGGAATGGGAGTAAAGGGCAAGAGGGCAGACACATGAAGTTTAGTTTCTAACCCATCATCAACCTAACTCAACCTTTTCTGAGCTAAATGGCTTGAATTGAAGCCAGTTGTCATGGAAATAGTAAGAGGTTAGGGTTTAAGAGCTGGGGATGCAGGGGTGGGAGAGAGAACCCTCAACATCCAGGATCTATATAATGAGAGCTACTTTAAACCCTCAGGTCCACCCTCATGATACTGAGTTATTTAGCCAGAGGGTGCAGCCTGCTTATGCCCAAATTCCCTCAGCCAAGAGAGAGACCAAAGAGCCTCTGGAATGGCCCTGCTCCCAGCCTCTATCTTCAGGTCAATTAGAGAAAGTATAGAGACCCCAGAGTCCCCTGGGTCTGGAAAGCGTTAGGAGAGGTCAAGAAAGGAGCAGTAAGGAGGCTGAAGGTTACAGGGCATTTGAATCCAAATCACTGCTCTGGGCTAGGGAATAGAGCCAGCAGACCAAGGTGGGAGGGATTCTGGAAGGGGGACATTTTAGTCCCCTAACCCCAAAGCTCAGGGTGGAAGAGGGGAGAACAAGGAAGCAGAGTGTATAATTATTTTTTCCTTTTATTTTTGGAATCTAACAGTACCTGGCAGCAGGGAGGGGAAAGTACAGTGGGGAAAAGCATCTGACAAGGCCAGTTAGAACAGAGGATGAAAAGGATGGAGACTCCCGGGTTTGGAAGGCTAGGAAGCAGGCAGAGACTAGTTGCCATTTCAAGTCACTAGCTAGGCCCATTCATTCCTCCCACAACCCTGACCCATTCTCCTCTGGACTCACTGTGCCTCAGTTTCTTCCCCTCAATGGAATGAGAAATGACAGCACCCGCCACAGCCAAGAGATGAATTCTGAGCACTTACCACGGGCACTTTATGGACATAAAATACCTCTCGCTGTGGGACAGATAACCAGGGCACCAGAGTAGTGGTGAAGAGATGTGAGGCTTAAGAGGAGTCACAGGCTTCAGAGTACAAGTTCCCCTCTGCCTCCCAGCTGGACAGTGCCTAGAAGCCAAGGAGTTGAGAATCTCCTGATCCACACCCTATCCTTACTTCACCACCAGGCCTCTTGGCTCCACTCAAGAGCGTAGAGGATGTCAGGAGAGGTGGGGGTAAGAACCTTCAGCAAAACTGTCACTCTAAGTAGAACCAGCAGTTACGGGTCTGATAAAAACAGTACTGAACTAAAGTAAAGCCCAAGCTGGTGAGCAAAACTGGATGGCTCATTCTTCCCAAGAGCATGACTCTCCCCCTTGGCCAGTTGGTGGAAGGGGCAAAGGTATGTGACCACCCTTGAGAAGGTGATGTTGGTGAGCTTTAACATCTTATTCCTATTTTTATAGTGAGAAAGTGAAACAAGGTCTTTCAGTAGAGGAATGGGCAGGGCTGTTAGGCTCTTCAGCTTGCCTTCACCCATATAGCAGCTATGCTAACCCCAAGCCTCTCTGGCCCTGTTCTTCATCCTTCCTTCTGCCCCAATCCTGGAGGACAAGACACACCCGACCATCAATACCACTCACATTTCCTTGGTGGAAGGAAAGGAACAAAGAAGTGAAGAACAGATAATATCTCCCTCCAAGGTCAAATGACTCTTGATCTTGGCAGAGTAGGGATTGGGCAATAAGCATCAGGTATCTTCCCTCTACAGATTCTAGAGAGCTGGGGCATTAAATATGGGGGACACTTAGAATACAGCCCCTTAAATACCACCAAATAAAGACCTTTGTTTGTGTGTGGTGGGTGGGGGGGCAGGGGTCTTTCTCTTATGAACATAAATCTGTGAGCTGAAGTCTCATTCCCCTGTTCCTCCCTACCCCCAAAGAGGCACAGAGTAAAGGGACTTGGGGGGCACAGCTCAGCAACCCAGTGGGAGTTAGCACCCCCTCCCACCTTATGATGTGTGTGGACCTGGCCAGTGCCCCTCTGAACATATCATTATTAGTGTAATTATCATTTATTTTGTGTATTTGTTACACTGTGTGCATGACAGCCTTTGTTAAGGGTGTCTGAGGAGTATGGAGCTGACAGGGGCACTGGAATGCCGGGAAAGAACTTCTTCAACTGAGATCAAGGCTTCCTGGAGGGAACCACTGCAAAAAGGCCATCAGGCAGTTTTCAAGTTATGTGACAGAGGGCAAAGATGGCCATAGGGTGCTCTGAGTTTTGGGATGGTCACATGACACAATCCAGCACTTGAACCTGAAAAAAAAAATAAAAGTGGTCAAAGAGTTTAGAATTCAGTGCTGAGCTCTTCTCCCTAATCAAGTGCCACATTTACACCTTGGAGAACCGGAGGTGAAGAGGATCTGAGACAGGAAACCTCGTGTTCAGTGACTAAGAAGATGGGGTCCTGGAGCAAGACAGAAAACACTAAGGGCATGGTGGTATAAGGTTTGGGACATGCAGGCCAAGGAAGGATGGGAAGAGGACAGGAAACTGGGGGCACCTAGAACAACCCCTCTCTGAAAAGCTTGAGCCAAAACAGTCCCAAAGACAACAAAACCCCTCTCCCAGCCTCCACAGAATGGAAGATCTAAAGGTTCTCTTGAGATGATCCAGCTAGTGTCCTATTCTCCTGCAGTCCCTGTTCCTAGGTTTCCTCAACGAAGTTTGACAAAAATCTAAACCAACATAGCCATCCAACTTGCCTTGTTACACAAGAGTGGCTAAAATAGCATCTCAAATATTCTTTCAGTTCACTGTAAAAATTTTTCCCATGTACCTAGAGCACAATTGCCCAGGAATATGAGTTGGGAATGGCAAAATAATACTGCCTGATTCACATTTTTAAAAAATAAGGAAAGCTGGCTGGGCGCGGTGGCTTACATCTGTAATCCCAGCACTTTGGGAGGCCGAGGCGGGCGGATCATGAGAGGTCCGGAGTTCGAGACCATGCTGGCCAACATTGTGAAACCTCATCTCTACTAAAATACCCAAAATTAGCCGGGCGTGGTGGCGTGCGCCTGTAATCGCAGCTACATGGGAGGCTGAGGCAGAAGAACCGCTTGAACCCAGGTGGCGGAGGTTGCGGTGAGCTGAGATCACACCACTGCACTCTAGCATGGTGACAGAGGGAGACTCCATCTCAAAAAAAAAAAAGGAAAGCAGGACCCAGTGGTGTGCTCCTGTAGTCTGTAGTTCCAGCTATTCAGGAGGCTGCAGCAGGAGGACCACTTGAGGCCAGAGGGTCAAGGCTGCAGTGTGCTGTGATTGGGCCTGTAAATAGCCACTGTACTCCAAGCTGAGCAACATAGTAAGACACTGTCTCTAAAAAAAATTAAAGTAAAATAAAAATAAGGAAAGCTCCTGTGACATCAACCTGATCCAGAATTGGGGACAGCGCTACTGCAGGTTCAATGTACTGCCATGTTTTCCCTGTCTTATCAGTTCTATCAGCACACTGACCCCACCCGAGACCAACTACAAGAATGAGGCTGGAACTGGTTGAGTAGCAGAAGTGTTATGTATTCTATCTTCCCAAGGGAACTATATCCACATCTACCCCTAACTTTGGCCTGAGCTGAAAATGGGTTTTCTCTCCCTGTGGCTCATTTGTTTCCTATATTGAGAGAACACCCAAAAAAAGACTACTCAAGATGACTTTTTACAAGTCTTTTCTTCTTTATCCTAAAACATCCTCCAACCGAAGGCATGAGAAGCTACCCTATACTCTGACCTTGCCTATATTTTAAATGGCAGGGGCCCCAAGCTAAGAATCAGCAGGCAGTGGCATTTACAGCTTCTGGTCTGTAGTGGGGTAGAAGCAGGAAAGTCAATGCTCCAAAGCAACAATGTCCAGCTTTCCTGCCAGTGAGCTGGGGTTGAGGGAATGAATGGGACTCTTTCTGCCTTTTCTTTTTCTCAAAATACAACTGCATAACTGGGTGTATGCACACACAAACATGTTCAAACTAGGGCACTCACACCTAGCTAGAACCTACTCAGGGAAAGAAATATGTATTTCCACAGTACCCTGATCACCCAGTAAAAGCTAATATTTATTGTAGTGTGAATACATGGTATGAGAATATCACTTAATTCACACAGCAACCTTCACAATGGGGTTCCTTTTGGTACAGTCTGAAAAGAGAATGATTATCTGCCCAGGGTCTCAGAGCTAGTGTGGCAGAACAAGAAATTAAATGTAAGTAGTTGCTAAACAATATTACATTCTAATCTATCCTATTAAAAGTGATCCGGGAGGTAGAAACCTAAATACAGGAACAACATAAGGGAAAGAGATAACAAGAAAGTTGGGGACACCTTGGACTCAAAGAATCTGGAAATATGTGAAACCTGTAATTTTCAATCCCTTTGGAAGGGAAAAACAAGAAAAGTCTAGATATGGCAAGAGAAGGGGAGGTTTAATTTTGGGGGGATTCCAATAATCAGAAATAAGTGGCATTGCCAGAGGCCCTCATATAAGAGAATAGCAAAAAAGTTATCCTCCCTTAAGTTCCTCCCTCACTCCTCATGTCAGACACAGCAACAGAACTCAACTCAACACCAAGAAATCCTGCCCTTCCTTCCTATAGCCCTCATCCTCACAGAAGCTTCTAGCCTCTATCTTCAGCAGTTCTTAAGAGGGTGGGAGGCTGGGCAGTTTAGAGTGAGAGTAGAAAAAAAGAGAATAATGCTAGAGAGCCATAAAAAAGTACAGATTTATAGCTGAGGAAGCTAGTTCTCCCCACAGCTTTTATAGACTCCCTCATTAAGAGCTTTCAGGTATGCAGAGAATGTCACAGCTTCAGGAATTGGAATCAGTTAACCACATCTGGATGCTGGATCAGCTATAGTAGAGAAACTGGGGGATAGGAAGGAAGGGTACTAAGATCTCAGGTAAACAATTACAAGCCTCAATGTCTGTTCCATCACCAAATGGAATTACTATTTTAAAACTGAATTGGAAAAAAGGCATCCTGAACTATTCATGCTCAAAGAGTATGTGGGGAATGACTATAATGAGATAAGAAGGGGAGGACTTCATCTGGCTTGGAGGTTAGAGACTTCTGACCAACATAGGAACAGCTACTGAAATGGGATGAAAAAGGTTAATAAGAAAAAAAAAATCCTCACAAATTGGAAAACACTGTTCAAAGATCTAGGGGAAGTAAGATGAGTGAGGAGAATAGTTAGGCTTCAAGAAGAGAATCCTGGCAAGTAAGGCTGAATATCTTTCTGGAAGGTTATAGAGGATAAAGAGACAAAGTGAAGAAAACTTCCAAAAGATCCACTGTTCTATTCCCTCACGTATTTTTCTCTTTTTAAAGCCATATTCAGGTAGAAACCATTAGTGAATCTATAATCTCTCAAGTTACAAATCAGATCTACTCTGTTTTCAGATGAAGACAGAGTAGAGAGAGGAAAAGCTAGCCCCAAGATCAGAGCCTGAGGTAAAGAAAAGGGACGCAGACGGAAAAGAGGGAAAAAGGGAAGGTCATTCCAATTTTAAGGTTTATTTGGTTGAAGAGGTGTCAAAAATTTAACCAGCATTCCCTTTTGTTCACTTCTCCAAAGTCTCAGAATGGGGCAAACTTCACAACAAATGGGCAGCAGTTTTTGGATTTGCTCTCCAAGGCACAATTTTTCTAAAGTATCTAAACTTTAGGTCCCTGCCTTCCTCACCAACCAGAGACTTTAGAGAAATAAAGAGATATCTTGACATTAGAAAGGTGATCAAACTATTACCATTTCATTAAGCACAAAACCAGGCAGGTTTTAGTAGGAATAAGGATAAAGGATTACACCACAGCAACATGGGACCTGATCATAGTACCAAAGTTTTCAGGTAAGGTGCCGGGCTCCTAAGTCTTATTACCAAAAATAACTCAAACAAAAACCGAGCTTATATAAAGATTAAGAGGAGAAACTCTGCAATAACATATCCAAAAAGATTAAGCAGGTTTCAGATCTACATGAACTTGAAGCCTCCAGTTCCACTGCTTATGTTCCCAATGATTTAGCTAACAATGCGTAACAGCTCTGACATCCTCTGTCATGCTTTGATTCTGCATACAAAATTTCTTCTGTCTCTGAGGGATATCCAGCCCATCTCCCTTCCTGAACTGACTGACCAACATAGTATCGTATCACATCACCCTTGAAATCAGGGCCCTTTTCCTTTAATGTGGGACCCTGGACTCCATCTTATCCAAGAAAAAGTCTGCATTATTAGCTAATAACAGAAGGCTATTAATCACTGCCCTTGTATTTATGTCCTTTGCAACACCTAAAACCTCCCATGTTCTGTTTTATTTCAGCGGGTCACTACAAGCTGCTGGAGCAAAGACTTGGTGGGTGGGTAACTTAACCTCTTCACAGAGGATAAAAAATGCTTGTGAGTATGACAGAAGGGAATAAATAGGCTTAAAGGGTAAACTCAATCCTTTTCCTTGTCTTCTAAGGGGTAAAGGTGTTATGGCCAATTCTCTATAACATTTGCCCCTGAAACTCCCTTTATCTGGTCTAATCTGGCTCCAATAAATCAAAGGAGCACCTAATAAAACACATTGTTCTCTTTTCTATTTTTTTTTTTTATTAACAAGCAACATAATCAAAAACAAAAACACAACAACCTTAAAGCTGAAACAGCAATAAGTCAAACTGCTGCCGCAGTTCACGGATGTACCTGGGGTACATGCTCCCTCATTGCGAGGCAGGACGTAGGCACATGACTGTGCATTTAGGCATATATGTGACCAAGAAGAATGAGAGAAATGGAAAACACTGGAGAACAGAAAGTATCAGGAACTTTTCATCAGGCAATCCCAAAGCGCTCTGCTCTTTTCCTCTTCTTTGCCTGTAAAGAAGAAGCAAGAAGAAAAAAATTAGACTGAAGACAACAGTTGCCTGGGTTCCTGGCTGCTTTAATCCAAATTCACATGAACTGTCACAAGGCCCGAGAAGGAAGGATGGCCCAGACTTGAGCTTGGTAGCTAGAGACTTCATTCCTGAATCTCTCCAATCCTTTCAGTTATCCAGTAGGAGCTGGAAAGTTTAATGGGTAAGGAGGGTGAGGAGTAAAGAAGGTTATTGGGGGCGAGGGACAGAGAGAAGAACAGTGGTAGAAAATGGGAAGATTCCTGAAGCAAAGAGGGCCACTCAGCCTGAGATCAAGCTAGCCTGGAAACAATGGGCTCTTAACAGGCTGGGGAAAGTCTTCCAGTTAATGGGGAGACGGAAGATTTCAGAGGATAAAGGATTAACCAATGCTATTCATAGAGGTGAAGGAGATGCCCTTCTGAGCAGTCAGGCCCAGAGAGTAGCTATTCCTTAGGACTCCAACTCACAAAAAAGGCATATAAATCTTTGATGCCAACAGAACGAATAGGGAGTGAGTGGTATGTGGGTGAGTCCCTATCACAGATCTCTTAAAGGAGACAGCAACACTGGAGAGGACACAAAATGGTGAGGGAAGACTTCTGGTTCTGGAAGTGACTCACAGAACAGCACCAAGTCCTTCATGGGCACTCCCAACCACTGCCCCTCGCAGAATACAAACTACTCTGGCTTTTTTCTAGTGAAGAGTGTTAGCTGATCTGACTCTAAAATTTTCAGGGTTTAATTTACAAGACTGACTCTGATACTTATTCATGAAGAAGCTTTTCATAGGCCAGGTGCAGTGGCTCACGCCTGTATCCCAGGACTTTGGGAGGCCGAGGCAGGCAGATCATGAGGTCAGGAGTTCAAGACCAGCCTGACCAACACGGTAAAACCCCGTCTCTACTAAAAACACAAAAATTAGCCAGGTGTGGTGGTGCACACCCGTAATCCCAGGTACTCAGGAGGCTGAGGCAGAAGAATCACTTGAACCCGGGAGGCGGAGGTTGCAGTGAGCTGAGATCGCACCACTGCCCTCCAGCCTGGACGACAGAGCGAGACTCCATCTCAAAAAAAAAAAAGAAGCTTTTCATAAAGCATCATCCTGTTGGTACTGTCCTCAAGATAGTAAGTTCTTGCCAGATATGGCTGTTTAAGGCCTTCCACCATGAATGTAAGCTTCCTGAGGCCTCCCCAGAAGCCAAGCAGATGCCAGCACCATGATTCCCATAAAGCCTGCAGAACTGTAAGCCAATTAAGCCTCTTTTCTTCATAAGTTACCTAGTCTCATGTATTTCTCCTTTACAGCAATGCAAAAACAGCCTAATATACTTTTTTTTTTTTTTTTTTTTTTTGAGACGGTCTTGCTCTGTTGCCCAGGCTGGAGTACAGTGGTGCCATCTGGGCTCACTACAACCTCCACCTCAGCCTCTGGAGTAGCTGGGACTACAGGCACATGCCACCACACTCAGCTAATTTATTTTAAACTTTTAGTAGAGATGAGGTCTCACTATGTTGCCCAGGCTGGTCTCCAACTCCTGACCTCAAGTGATCCTCCCACATTGCTCTCCTGAAATGCTGGGATTCTTTCATTTTGAGAAACTATCTGTAAACAAAGTGACAAGAACAGGAAGTCTCATTTGAGTCCACTGTCCTTTTTCAGAAATGAGTTAGGCACAACCAGTTCTTATTAAATATTTTAAAACTATCCCTTTTTATACAGAATCGTTTCATTCTTTAAATAAAACTTTGAGGTAGGTATATTACCTCCACTTCCTAGATGATGAAACTGAGGCTCAGGAAGTACTGTAACTTACTAATACCAAGTGGCAAAGCCTTTTTCTTTTCTTTTCTTTCTTTTTTTTTTTTTTTTTTTGAGAGCAAGTCTCACTCTGTAGCCCATGCTGGAGTGGCGTGATCTTGGCTCACCACAACCTCTGCCTCCCGGTTTCAAGAGATTCTCATGCCTCGGTTTCCAGAGTAGCTGGGATTACAGGCACATGCCACTGCACCCGGCTAATTTTTTGTATTTTTAGTAGAGACGGGGTTTCACCATGTTGGCCAGGCTGATCTTGAACTCTCGACCTCAGGTAATCTGCCTGCCTTAGCCTCCCAAAGGGCTAGGATTACAGGCGTGAGCCACCGTGCCCGGCCGCCTTTTTCTTTTTTGAGACAGGGTCTCACTCTATTGCCCAGGCTGGAGTACAGTGGCGCCATCCAGGTTCACTGCAGCCTTGACCTCCTGGGCTTAAGTGATCCTCCCATCTCAGCCTTCTGAGTAGCTGGGACTATAGGTGTGTGCCACCACACCTAGCTAATTTTTGTATTTTTAGTAGAGACAGGGTTTCTCCATGTTGCCCAGGCTGGTCTCGAACTCCTGGGCTCAAGAGATCTGCCTGCCTCAGCCTCCCAAAGTGCTAAGATTACAGGCATGAGCCACCACACCCAGCCCAGAGCCAATTTTAGAATCCAAGCCTACCTGATTCCAAACATTATACTCTTTGCCACTAGTCTAACAGACTCTAACACTGAATTAAGTATATTGATGGAATTCAGTGTTGCCACTTCATCCAGAAAAAAAGTTATCAAGAAAAAAGCAAAATATCTGGGCACTTAAGAAGTAGGTGGGTGGCCAGACATAGTGGCTCATGCCTATAATAATCCCAGCAATTTGGGAGCTGAGTGCAGAGGATCGCTTGAGCCCAGGAGTTTGAGACCAGCCTGAGCAACAGAATGAGACCCCATCTCTACTTAAATAAATCAATAATTACGAAGTAGGTGGGAAAACAGTGTTTCTCTACTCAGTTTATTCACTCTCACTTCCTGGGCAACAGAGACCCCAACTCGACTTAAATAAGTAAATAAATAAATAGGTGGGGAAACAATATTTCTCCATTCAGTTTATTCACTCTAATTTCCCTTCAAGGTCTATGAAGCGTTCCAGGTATACTTTTACCTCTGTATCCTCTGTGGTTCCAGTTCCAGCTGAACTTGTGACAATCCCAAATCGCTCCTTCCTCTTTTTCAGTTTCTCATCATCTTCAGACTGTTCAAGGACAAAGGAAAGAGTTGAAACAAACTAGCCTCCATTCACCAAGTAAATGGGAATGAAATGATAACTTACTGGTCACAAGGTGCTAACCAACCTTGTGCCAAGAACTAAGGATCACATAAAGAGATAAGATACATAAGAAACTGAATAAGCTAGCATATACTATGTTGTACCTAGCATGACTAAAAACTTAATTTTAGGCAGGGCCTCAATACTCATAAGACAAGTAGGGTAAAGAAACAGTAAGAGGCCGGGCACGGTGGCTCACACCTGTAATCCCAGCACTTTGGGAGGCTGAGGCAGGTGGATCAGGCAGTCAGGAGTTCAACATCAGCCTGGCCAAGATGATGAAACCCCATTTCTACTAAAAATACAAAAAAATTAGCCAGGTGTGGTGGCGGGCGCCTGTAATCCCAGCTGCTAGGGAGGCTGAGGCAGAGAACTGCTTGAACCTGGGAGGCAGAAGTTGCATTGAGCTGAGATTGCACCACTACACTCCAGCCTGGGTGACAGAGTGAGACTCCGTCTCAAAAAAAATAAATAAATAAACAGTAACAAACACCCATAAAACAAATTTCTATGCTCAATTTTGGCAGTTGAGGGATATGGAAAACTGAGGTTTCACTGAATAACACCCCAAGTTACACCTAGTAACACCTAGTTAGAAGGTACCCAAACTACTTGTTGAACAATGCTTACACGTTACCAAGGAAATTGCGAAAGGGGAAGAGGGCCAGAGTGGTATTTCTGAAAACTCATTTGCTTCAAACACCCAGCAAAGCCATAGAAGGCTCTGAATAGTTTGAAATGATTCTTAAAACAGGTGAATCAAGGTGACAGCCATGGTCAACTCTCTAAGAGAGATGCTGTGGACATTTTCCAAGCATCTGTGAAACTCATGATGTCTGCCTGGGAATGAGAGAATATTTCAGTTTACCATGAGTTGGAGCTGGCCATTATCCTAGGTGTTTTGTATCATTCATGTCCAACACTGCTCAGTATAAGAATCTATATATTTTCCTATCAGAACCTAAACCCTACCACTTTATTTAGCCCACTTTAACAGTTATTTTCTCTTTCTCCACCTCCCCCTCACATCTTATCACCAGTCATCAGAAGCTCAGCCTCAGGATTAGAAAACATCTGAAATCAGGTAGGCTCCTCGGGTGTCTTTCCCCCAGGAAGGATTTTCTAAAACTTGGCACATATATAAAAAGATCTCATTCTCTCATAATCTCAAGAGACCCTCTACTCCCTAGAGATGTACCCATCCTCACTAAACAGCAGGACAGTTTCTTTGACTTTATTTACATAAGTTAACCCAACAGAAGGACAGATCAGCAAGAGTTCAAACAAGGGCATGGTGGCTCACACCTGTAATTCCAGCACTTTGGGAGGCCAAGGCAGGCAGATCACTTGAGGTCAGGAGTGGAGACCAGCCTGGCCAACATGGTGAAACCCGTCTTTACTAAACATACAAAAATTGGCCAAGTATGGCCACAGGTGCCTGTAATCCCAGCTACTTGGGAGGCTGAGGCACGAAAATAGCTTAAACCCAGGAGGTGGAGGTTACAGTGAGCTGAGATCATGCCATTGCAGTCCAGCCTGGGTGACAGAGCGGGACTCCATCTCAAAAGAGTTCAAACAATCTATTTTTTTTTTTTTTTTTTTTTTTTTTTGAGACAGAGTCTTACTTCGTTACCTAGGCTGGAGTGTAGTGGCACAATCTCAGCTCACTGCAACCTGTGCCTCCCAAGTAGCTGGACTACAGGCATGTGCCACCACGCCCGGTCAATTTTGTATTTTTAGTAGAGACGGGGTTTCTCCATGTTGGTCAGGCTGGTCTCGAACTCCCAACCTCAGGTGATCCGCCCACCTTGGCCTCCCAAAGTACTGGGACTACAGGTGTGAGCCACTGCGCCCGGCCTCAAACAAACTTTTAAAGAATGTCTGTGTGGTGCTTCTGAGCTGGATTTGTTTTTAAACCCCAAGGAAATTATATTCCTACAGTCTATAGGCAGGCTGTGTCTCTGGGTGTCCCAAAACTACAAGGTCAAAAGCAAAGGTAACAAAAAGACCTACAGAAATACAGAAATTTTTCAATGCCTCTACTCTCAACCCCAACCAAAGAGTTGCCTTTGTCCCTGTGGCCACAGCAGCCACCTGTACAAATCAAAAGCAGGGCAACTATCCAGCTTTCTGTGCTCAATGTAACTAGTCCACCTGTCTGAACACAGCACGCAGGAGTACTGTCTTGGTCTTTAACTCTTTCAGCTTGAGAAAGATGTCCATTTTCTCCTTTTGCTGCACCTGCTTTCTAGTGCCTAGGAAGGGACCTAAGAAAGAATGATGCTTACAAAGCAATTAAGAATCCTATACAAGTTATCATTTAATCAGTTTATTACTAGAATAAACTACTGCCTACACAGTTTTTCTGCCTTTCTCATTATGACCACCAGCAAATCCATAGCGGGTACCTCATTAATGTACTCTGAACTATTGTAAAAACATTAAGCCAGGTTCAAAGAAAAAAATAAGTATTCTTGTCCTTAATAATAATAAATTAAAATAATAACATTATAGCCATGAACATTTGAGTGCTTAGTATGTGCCAGGTACTGTGTGCAGTTCTTTACATGCAATATCTCATTTACTACTTTTTTTTTTTTTCCCCGAGACAGAGTCTCGCTCTGTCGCCCAGGCTGGAGTGCAGTGGTGCCATCTTGGCTCAATGCAACCTCCACCTTCCAGGTTCAAGCGATTCTCCCACCTCAGCCTCCTGAGTAGCTGCAACTACAGGCACACGCCACCACGCCTGGCTAATTTTTGTATTTTTAGTAGAGATGGGGTTTCACCACGTTAGCCAAACTGGTCTCGAACTCCTGACCTCAGGTGATCTGCCTACTTCGGCTTCCCAAAGTGTTGGGATTACAGGCGTGAGCCACTGCATCCAGGCTCATTTACTACTTTATTTTAATTTTTGCAGAGAGGGGGGTCTCACTATGTTTCCCAGGCTAGTCTTGAACTCCTGGGCTCAATCAATCCTCTTGCCTCAGCCTCCCAAAGTACTGGGATTACAGGTGTGAACCACTGTACCTGGCATCATTTACTTCTTATAATAATCCTATGGAGTAGGCACTGCAATTAAATTCATTTCATAGATAGGAAAATTTAGTCTTGGAGAGATTAAGTGACTCGCCCAAAATTTCACAAATAATACGAGGACTGGAATCCAGGACATTTTACTCAGGAATCCACTTTCTTAGCTTTACCACCTTATCAAGGTATCTCACTTAAGTATTTCTTTGGAAGAACAGTAGGACAATTAAGAGCTTAATTCCCAAGGAGGAAGGATCACCAGAACCCTTAGCTAAAAAAACTTGTAAATTTTAATCACATCACTCAAATAATCAGGTCAAGAATACTAGGACCCCTTCTTCTATCGTACCATATACCTACAATTTATAAGTAACAGCATCTAGGGAAAGAGCTCCAGTTAGTAATCTTGTACTAATGTTTTTCTCAGCTAAATCTGTTTCTAATTTTGCTTAATTGGCTATTCCATTTGTTGAGATGTAATAAAAGAATAACGGGCTGGGAGCAGTGGCTCACACCTGTAATCCCACCACTTTGAGAAAATCCCAGGAAGGATTTTCTAAAATCACCTGAGGTCGGGAGTTCGAGACCAGCCTGACCAACATGGAGACACTCTGTCTCTACTAAAAATACAAAATTAGCCGGGCGTGGTGGCGCATGCCTGTAATCCCAGCTACTTGGGAGGCTGAGGCAGGAGAAGCGCTTGAACCCGGGAGGCGGAGGTTGTGGTGAGCCGAGATCTCGCCATTGCACTCCAGCCTGGGCAACAAGAGCGAAACTGCATCTCAAAAAAAAAAGAAAAAGAATAAGGCTGGGTGCAGTGGCTCACACCTGTAATCCCAGCACTTTGGGAGGCCGAGGCGGGCAGATCACAAGGTCAAGATATAGAGACCATCCTGGCCAACATGGTGAAACCCCATCTCTATTAAAAAAATACAAAAATTAGCTGGGTGTGGTGGCGAGTAGTATTCCCTACTCGGGAAGCTGAGGCAGGAGAATCACTTGAACCTGGGAGGCAGAGGCTGCAGGGAGCCAAGATCACGCCACTGCACTCCAGCCTGGCGACGGAGCCAGACTCCATCTCACAAAAAAAAAAAAAAAAAAAAAAAGAATAAGGAAGATTTCCAACAAACACCACATTTTTTACTAACAAAGTCAAGGGGGAAAGTTTTCTTGACTACTACCACTAAGATAAAGTGAATATAGAATATAAATGGGGATTTCAAGTTGAGAACCTCTAGAATGTTCTAGTTGATATATCTTCACTAAGTCTCCTGGCCAAGTAGGAAACAGTTTTCAGGAAAATAAATGGAGCCTGTCTTCTTGTGGAGAGGGAAGACTAGACCACTATCTTGTTAAACTACCATTATAAACTTTTTTTCCATTCAATTTAGCACTAGCAGTACTTCAGCAAGTTCAAATCACAGAGGAGATAAGACTTTTGAAACCTAGACATTATATAAGCACAAACCCTGAGGCCAAGCCCTCCCCCAACGTATGTCCACTTGGAATGTGCAGGCCAGTTTTGCTCCTCCTGGTTCTTTATTTGGCTATATCCTCAAATGGGGAGTCTGATTTCTCCATTAGCCACCTGCCTCGCTCCCCACCTTTTTTAGAGACAGGGCCTCACTCTGTTGCCATGCTGTTGTGCAGTAGCATGATCATGGCTCATTGTAATGCTGAATCCTAGGCTCAAGTAATCCTCCAACCTTAGCCTCCTCAGTAGCTAAGAACTAAAGGTATGTGCCGTGCCTGGCTAATTTTTTTTTTTTTTTTTTTAATAGAGACAGGGTCTTGCTATGTTGCCTAGGCTGGTTTCAAACTCCCGGACTCAAGCAATCCTTTCACCTCGCCTCCCAAAGTGCTGGGATTACAGGCATGAGCCACCACACTCAGCCTAACTTCCCTTTTAAACAAGATCTTTGGTGCCACTTCAGGAGACACAGGCAGAGCATCTGTTCTAAACCCATCAAGGGGTTCCAGGGGAAAACAACAACAACAACAACATCTTTCCCCCAACCCCCCACAAATAGCCTGCTCTTCCTTCCCCACCCAGCACCCCTCAGCTCCTCTCTTAAAGCCTCTTTCCTCCTTTCCCTGCAAGGAAAGTACACAACTGGGCCCAGTAAATCAACACAGTTCTAATGATCTCTCTCACTTGACCCTTCTAGCGTGACGGTGTCGCATGGAAACAAACGTACAATAAACTTCACTCCATCTTTAGCTCCTTGCTGACAGGTTTTGATTCATGGGATGGTGAAACCCATCTGAGGGAAATTACCTCGATCAAAACGCATGTCTCTCTGCATTCATCAGGCCAATGCTCCCTCAGGCCATGCTCAAGTGCACAAATGGGGTTGTGGCATCTGCAGGCAGCAGTGACCCCTCTAGCTCAGTGTCACATGCATTTGAAAACCTTTCCCTTCTTCATCCCTCCCCCACCACCCTCCCTCAAACCCTCAACTACTAACAAATCTCTTTTTTCTTCCCATGCATACTCCTGTGTGAGGAGAAGTGCTTGAATCTGAAGTGCCCTTATTTCCTGTCAAATCTATACTCCTAAAAACAAACAATTTGCACCCAAAATCAAGAGAAAACTATCCTTACTGGCCAAACACAGGCACTGGATGTTCAGATTAATCCATACATTTCAATTATTCCCTCCTCTTCCTTCTCAAGATTTAAAACACCAAGCCAACCAACTGACAGATGCCAGTAATTTCAGTATATGCAAACCTCGTGGTACCTAATACCTGCCTTGTTTGCTTTCCTTAAGATCTCATTTATAAAAATGAGAAATAATTGTGCAAAAGAGGAGAGAGTACCTATATAAGAACAGAAAGCATAGTCTATATATTCCTTTGGTTTTTTTTGGGGGGGGTGGGGGTTGTTTTTTTGAGACAGTCTCACTCTGTCACCTAGGCTGGAGTGTAGTGGCTCAATGTCAGCTCACTGCAACCTCCACCTCCCAGGCTCAAGGGAGCTTCTTACCTCAGCCTTCCAAGCAGCTGGGACCACAGGCGCAAGCCAACATGCCCAACTAATTTTTGTTTTTTGTAGAGAGAGGGTTTCACCATGTTGCCCAGGCTGGTCTTGAACTCCTAAGCTCAAGCAATCTACCCACCTCTGCCGCCTAGTCTCTGTGTGTGTGTGTATACACACACACACACACACACACACACACACACACACAGAGGAATGAGCCACCATGCCCAGCCCAAGGGTCTATATTTAATAAAACCAAATACCCTTAGTATCATTGTATTTTCCATTGTGGAATACAGTTCCAAACTGAGCCCTTGAAAACAATACCTGGAAGAGAAAAGACAGACATTCAAGCCTGCTCCAAGATACAAATTACACATGTAAAGAGTGCTTTGCACACAGGAACTATAAAAGGTATTCAATAAATGTTAGCTATTACTTTTATTGCCATATTTCTCCTGGTCCTTGAAACAAAGTTTGAGATCACAATCAAAATTTAAGCTAACAATGACATTCATTCTTCTAGATAAGAAGTGAAATCATGGTGGCCTAGTGTGGTGGTTCACACATGCCATCCCAAGCACTTTGGGAGGCTGAGGTGGGAGGATCACTTGAGCCCAGGAGTTCAAGACCAACCTGGGCAACATAGTGAGACCCCATCTCTACCAAAAAAAAAAAAAAAAAAAAAAAAACATTAGCTGGGCATGGTGGTAGACGCCTGTGGTTCCAGCTACTCGAGAGGCTGATGGGGGAGGACTGCCTGAGCCAAGGAGGTTGAGGCTGCAGTGGGCCATTGTCATACCACTGCACTTCAGTCTGGGCAACAGAGTGAGATCTTGTCTCAAAAATATACAAATACAGGCCGGGCACGGTGGCTCACACCTGTAATCCCAGCACTTTGGGAGGCCGAGACAGGTGGATCACGAGGTCAGGAGATCGAGAACATCCTGGCTAACATAGTGAAACCCTGTCTCTACTAAAAATACAAAAAATTAGCCGGGTGTGGTGGCGGGTGCCTGTAGTCCCAGCTACTTGGGAGGTTGAGGCAGGAGAATGGTGTGAACCTGGGAGGCAGAGCTTGCAGTGAGCCGAGATCGTGCCACTGCACGCCAGCCTAGGCAACAGAGCGAGACTCCCTCTCAAAAAAATAAATAAATAAAATAAAAATATATATATATACACACACACACACACACACACACACACACACACACACAAATACAAATAAACAAATAAATAAATGAGCGAAATCACCAAAGGCTGGTAAGAATCAGATCCATTACCAAAGCAACAAGAAAACTCCCTTTAGCTGCCAAGAACAATGAGTATATATTTGGACAGATGACTAAGGGTTAAAATTTGGGTTGTGGAAGAACAGTTACTGGACAAAATCAGTCTTCTCCACAAAGTCCTATTAACCATCTCCCTCCCTCCCTCCCTCGCCCTCTCTATTTATTTATTTATTTATTTAGAGACAAGAGTCTTACTCTGTCACCAGGCTGGAGTGCAAAGGCATGACATTGGCTCACTGCAACCTCCGCCTCCTGGGTTCAGGCGATTCTCCTGCCCCAGCCTCCCGAGTAGCTGGGATTACAGGTGCCCGCCACCACGCCCAGCTAATTTTTTTTTTTATTTTTAGTAGAGATAGGGTTTCTCCATGTTGGCCTGGCTGGTCTCGAACTCCTGACCTCAGGTGATCCGCCCACCTCAGCCTCCCACAGTGCTGGGATTACAGGCATGAGCCACCGTGCCCAGCCCTCTTATTTATTTTTTTGAGACTGAGTCCCACTCCATTGCCCAGGCTGGAGTGTAGTGGTGCGATCTCGGCTCACTGCAACCCCCACCTCCCAGGTTCATGAGATTCTCCTGCCTCAGCCTCTGGAGTAGCTGGGATTACAGGTGCCCACCACCACCACATCAGGCTAATTTTTGTATTTTTAGTAGAGACAGGGTTTCACCAAGTCAGCCAGGCTGGTCTCGAACTCCTGACCTCAGGTGATCCACCCACCGCAGCCTCCCAAAGTGCTGGGATTACAGGCGTGAGCTACCACGTCCAGCCTCTTTCTTTTTTTTTGAGACAAAGTCTCATTCTGTTGCCCAGGCTGGAGTGCAATGGCACGATCTCGGCTCACTGCAATCTCCGTCTCCTGGGTTTAAGCGATTCTCCTGTCTCAGCCTCTCAAATAGCTGGGATTACAGGCGTAAGCCTGATGCCCAGCTAATTTTTTGTATTTTTAGTAGAGATGGGGTTTCACCATGTTGGCCAGGCTGGTCTTGAACTCCTGACCTCAAGTGATCCGCCTGCCTCAGCCTCCCAAAGTGCTGGGATTACAGGTGTAAGCCACCATGCCAGGCCAAACTATCTTCTCTTTCTCAGACCTTGAAAATCTGGGCTGCTAGGCTTTGCTGATTTCATAAACCCTAATAATTTACGACTAACAATAAAAGATATCTATTTAAGGTAATATATGAGGGGACTGGGCAAGGATCTAACCTCTATCTATGTAGATCCAATCCCAGGTTCTCTAAAGGCCCCTGAGGAATCTCTTTCACTGAATTATGTGACATCAGGTTCAATCAACATTTTCAATAGCATTGTAGCCATAAAATTAATTAATTCATTCACTAGTCAAATGAGTATCTACTTTGGGTCAGGTACTGGGAATACAGAGACCAATAAGATAAAGTTAAGGAATAAGAACCTTAACTTCACGAGGCTTACGAATTCACCAAGTTACTATAAAAGTGTATACTACTGTTTTTTACATAACTGCATTATGAGGACTCATAAGGAAAATTTTCTTTCTAGCTCTCAGATCCAAAAGAGTTATGCTTTTCTTGGGCAACTTGCTAGTTTTTTACCTTCTGAATCCTGTGAATCACCATAAACAGTGCAACTGTGCTTTCCTTTTCTACTGGCTGCCATAAAGTTTGGAGCCAAATGTGTGGCCTGTCTTTAGCAAGTGATTTTGAACATACAAATGGTCTCCAACTTATGATGCTTTGCCTTAAGATTTTTCAACTTTACAGTGGTGAACGATGCATGCTTAGTAGAAACTATACTTGACGTATCCATACAACCATTCTGTTCACTTTCAGTATTCAATAAGTTACATGAGATACTCAACACTTTATTACAAAATAGGCTTTGTGTTAGATGATTTTGCCCAACTGTAGACTAATGTAAGTGTTCTGGGATTTTTAAGGTCAACTAGCTAAGCTATGATGTTCAGAAGGTTAGGTGTATTAAATGCATTTTTGACTTAAGACAGGTTTTTATCAGGACATAATCCCCATTGTAAGGTGAGGAGTATCTGTGTTTCTATTAGAAGAGAGAGGCCAGAAGTATTGAAGTGAGAGAGAAACATGAAATCCAGAGATGAAAAGCAAACACACAGAAACAGAGATAGGAATTTAGAAAGCAAGATGAAGTGTAGTTAGTTACAGGGTTGCTGCTGGTCCCTTAAGAACGTACTCCTCTATAAACATAATGGAATTTATTTTAAAATACTCAATGTCCTGAGAAGAAAAAAGAGAGGGGAAAGAGTTATCAGGTTATAACTATATATATATATTTTTTTTTTTTTTTGAGACGGAGTCTCGCTCTGTCGCCCAGGCTGGAGTGCAGTGGCGCGATCTCAGCTCACTGCAAGCTCTGCCTCCTGGGTTCAGGCCATTCTCCTGCCTCAGCCTCTGGAGTAGCTGGGACTTACAGGCACCCACCACCACGCCCAGCTAGTTTTTTTTTTTGTATTTTTAGTAGAGACGGGGTTACACCATGTTAGCCAGGATGGTCCCGATCTCCTGACATCATGATCCGCCCACCTCGGCCTCCCAAAGTGCTGCAATTACAGGCACAAGCCACCACGCCCAGCCTATAACTAGAAATTTTAAATTAAGGGTTCTTAGCAATGATTTCCATGGCATATATACTGTAGCCAGGAAGTAAGTTGCAAAAGGAAGATCAGATGCAACAACTGGCAGCTGAATACCACAGATATTTTCTAAAGTGTCTCTTCCCTTTTTACAGCAGAGTACCATTACTATGTCTACCCAAAATGGAGTTCTAACTCTATTTTCTAAACCCAACCTGTGTCTTCAAGATATAAATTCATGAGAACATTTTTCGAAACTTACTAATTTTATCCTAAATACAATAAAGAATACTGCTCCTTGCTTGTGTGCCATGGCTGTTTACTCTGCCAAAAGGGGTCCAATTTGATGTAATTAGCACCCCATGGGTTGTGTGTTGAAGGCATTCACCTTCTTCAATCTTTTTTTTTTTTTTTTTTTTGACAGAGTTTCGCTCTTGTTGCCCAAGCTGGAGTGTGCAATGATGCAATCTCGGCTCACTGCAACCTCTGCTTCCCGGGTTCAAGTGATTCTCCTGCCTCAGCCTCCCGAATAGCTAGGATTACAGGTGCATGCCACCACGACTGTTTTTTTTTTTTTTTTTTTTGGTATTTTTAGTAGAAACAGGGTTTCACCGTGTTAGCCAGGCTGGTCTCGAACTCCTGACCTCAGGTGATCCGCCCACCTCGGCCTCCCAAAGTGCTGGGATTGCAGGTGTGAGCCACTGCGCCCGGCCCACCTTCTTCAATCTTATTACCAGTGCCACTCCGGATCATATAAAAAGAAACTAGGAGAAACAAAGCAAAGTGTAACCCAAGCATCATTAAGAATTTGAACTCAGTAATTCCCAAGAACACAAAGCATGAATACTTTCACTAGATTCAAATAAGAAACATCGTTATTCTCTGCGACCAAAAGAATTAACCAAGCCAGGCACTGTTCCCAGTCAAGTGTAACAAGCTCACTCACTTATCATCCCTCCTTATACCATGTGTGAGAAGCAGAAATTCCGATCTAAAGAGTCCAGTCAGAAAAATCCTTAGAAGCAGAAAGAAGCATTTCAGAGGAGCTCAGGTACTGCTATTATATTCCCCCTCAGAAGTCTTTTCCCTAGAGTGATGGAAGAGAGGCTGACAGAGCTAAGATGTCATATTTCACAAAAATAACAAATAACTGCCCCCCTTTGTAAATGAGTTACCATACTAAGATGTTAATAGTTCTCAGGTCAGTCTGATTTCCAAAGGAATGTAAGGTAGCATGGCAAAAAGGAAGAGGGAGCCTTTTGGCCACTTTTCCTGAATCTCAGTGCCACATGACTGATGGCAGGATGAAAAGCAGAGCCTGGGGGCTTTCAGGCGATGGTAGATTAATGATGACATGGCCTTGACTTTCCAGAGGTAAAGGTTATGAAACACTCCAGGGTAAGCGAGCTTCCAATTTCATACTCTCAGGATGAATGACAGCAACTGATGGTTATTCTCTCAGAAACACTTGGATGCTTAAAAACACAGCTGTCACCTCCCCTGCCCCAGTTTCTGAAACTGTTTATTCCTGAGCCTTTATGCCAGCCAGATGACAGAACACACGGTGGTCCCAAAAATCAATGCACAGAGCTTAAGTAGATGAAGGTGAGAGACCAGACTAGCAGCAAGTACACCGCCTTAGCAAATAATATGGTAGAGACACTCCAACACTATCCACACACATACACATAACACACCTACCCAATATAACCATCTTAACCTACTCTCAATAATCTCTTTCAAGTGTGAGATCAGTATCAACTTTCTAGGGCTGGTAGGGTGCTAGGAACTTTAAAGTTACACGACAATTAGAGAACACCAGGAATTGCATCTCCTCTCTTCACAGGATTTGAAGCCCAAGAACAGAGTCAGCTCAGAACCACTCACTCACTAGGTTCTACCACTTTTTCTTTCTCTTGTCCAAATCAAGGTCTTTCCCCAACCCCCTCTCCTCTTCAACCCCAGATGAGGTCGTTTCAGTCTTGCTCTAGCTGATTGTAGGACAAAGCAAGGCAGGCAGAGGAAAGGAAGGCTTCACACTTCAGACCCCCAGAAATCAAGTTTCTATTAAAAGTCCCCATCTCCCTACTTTAAAAGCCAAGGAGCTGCTGCTTTTAAAGATAAGCGATGCAGAGCCTGGCAGAAATGTCAAGAAGTCAGTAGAGGGAAGCTGAAACTTTTTTTTTTTTGAGACAGAGTTTTGCTCTTTCTGCCCAGGCTGGAGTGCAATGGCACGATCTCAGCTCACCACAACCTTCGCCTCCCACGTTCAAGTGATTCTCCTGCCTCAGCCTCCCAAGTAGCTGGGATTACAGGCACGCACCACCACACCCGGCTAATTTTGTATTTTTTAGTAGAGACAGGGTTTCTCCATGTTGGCCAGGCTGGTCTCTTAACTTCCAACCTCAGGTGATCCGCCTGCCTCGGCCTCCCAAAGTGCTGGGATTACAGGCGTGAGCCACCACGCCCGGCCTGGGAAGCTGAAACTTTTCAGGAGAGGTGAATGCTGTCTTAGCCAAAACATACAGAGAAGGGAGGACAGTTACCTGACGATTCAGAAATTTAGAGTGAGCACTAGGAAAACAGATTATTTTCATCTAAAGTATTTAAAAATGCAGATTTCAGGCCACAACCCAACCTAATAAATCTATATCTCAAAAGGGAAGGCCTACAGAGCTGTATTTTTTAAAGGGTCCCCCGTAACCCTTATGTGCAACCATTATTTGGGGCCAATTTCAAGTAGCTTTGAAAAAATATAGACCAAACAACTTTTTAAAATTTCTCATCAAGTCCAAATAAGACTCTCCCATTCTGCTCCAATTATCTCCTATAAATGCTAAGGGTATTCCAAAGTTTATGCTTCCTACAAAAACTATTTCAGCTGCAGAGATGTGAGGGGTAAAAAAGAGAGATGTGAAAAAATCACAGAGGACTCTAGGTAGCACACCTGTCTTATTGCTCTCCTACAATTCAAATAGAAAAGCAGAGACAATCTTTCATCATAGTTCAATACAGGAAGAACGTGCTAAAACAAGATCAGGGCACACTGCAGTTATGTGGGGAAAAGAGGGAGGCAACTAAGTTGCAGCACACAAAGCCATTTTTTCCTACAGAACTGATACAAAGGAAAAGGAGGAATATCAATAAAGTGGGGGAAAAGGAAAATGGGATTTCTTCTTCTTCTTCTTTTTTTTTTTTTTTGAGACAGAGTTTTGCTCTTGTCGCCCAGGCTGGAGTGCAATGGTGTGATCTCTGCTCACTGCAACCCTCCACCTCCCAGGTTCAAGTGATTCTCCTGCCTCAGCCTCCTGAGTAGCTGGGATTACAGGTGCCCACCACCACACCGGCTAATTTTTGTTACTTTTAGTAGAGACGGGATTTCACCATGTTGGCCAAGCTGGTCTCAAACTCCTGACCTCAAGTGATCCACCCGCCTTGGCCTCCCAAAATGCTGGGATTACAGGCATGAGCCACTGCACCTGGCCCTTTTTTCTTTTTGAGACAGAGTCTCTCGCTCTGTCACCCAGGCTGGAGTGCAGTGGCGCAATCATAGCTCGCTGCAGCCTGGACCTCCCTGGCTCAAGCAATCCTCCCACCTCAGCCTCCCAAGTAGCTGGGACTTCAGGCATGCCACCCCACCCAGCTAATTGTTTATTTTCTTGTAGAGACAAGGTCTCACTATGCTGCACAGGCTGGTCTCAATTCCTGGGCTCAAGTGATCCTCCCACTTTGGCCTCCCAAAGTGTTGGGATTACTTACAGGCATGAGCCACTGTACCACCTTTGTTCATTTCTAACTGCTTCTTCTTTTCAACCACCTCACACCTAAGCATGGGTACGACATGCAAATTCTGTAACTGCCTCCTCTATACCCCAATAAACTCCCTACCAATAATTACTTTCTAATGTCAAGATCAAGGGGCTGGGCATGGTGGCTCATGCCTGTAATCCCAGGACTTTGAGAGGCCTAGGTGGGTGGATCACTTTGAGATCAAGAGTTCAAGACCAGCCTAGCCGACATAGTGAAACCCTGTCTCTACTTAAAAAAAAAAATACAAAAATTAGCCAGGCATGGCGGCATGCACCTGTAATCCCAGCTACTCGGGAGGTTGAGGCAGGAAAACTGATTGAACCCAGGAAGTGGAGGTTGCAGTGGGAGGTTCCACCTTGGGTGACAAGAGCAAAAGCACCCTCAAAATAAATAAATAAAATAAAATGAAGTCCAGATCAAGTATTTCAAATATAATCTCCTTCTCAGTTATACATCTCCCCTGCTAGGGATTTCCAGATTTAATATTTGTTACAAACTCCAAATATACAACACCCTGAAAACACATTTCTATTTGTTTTTTGTTTTGTTTTTTGCAGATGGAGTCTCACTCTATCGCCCAGGCTGGAGTGCAGTGGCGCAATCTTGGCTCACTGCAACCTCCACCTCCCGGGTCTAAGCCATTCTCCTGCCTCATCCTCCCAAATAGCTGGGATTACAGGTGCGTGCCACCACACCCAGCTAATTTTTTTGTATTTTTAGTAGAGATGGGGTTTCACTGTGTTAGCCAGGATGGTCTCCATCTCCTGACCTCGTGATCCGCCTGCCTCGGCCTCCCAAAGCGCTGGGATTACAGGTGCGAGCTACCACGCCCAGCCACACATTTCTATTTCTTTCCTAAGAATCTGCTCTGGGAGTTAAAAGGTTAAAATTAAAAAAAACAAAACAAAACAAAAAAAAAAAAACCATGAAAAAAAGATGGACAAGCATGGTGGCTCACGCCTGTAATCCCAGCACTTTAGGAGGCCGAGGTGGATGGATCACCCAAAGTCAGGAGTTCGACACCAGCCTGGCCAACATGGTGAAACCCGGCCTCTACCGAAGATACAAAAATTAGCCGGGCGTGGTGGTGCATACTTGTAGTCCCAGCTACTCAGGAGGCTGAGGCAGGAGAATTGTTTGAACCCAGGAGGCAGAGACTGCAGTGAGCTGGGATCGCGCTACTGCACTCCAGCCTGGGAAACAGAGCGAGACTCTGTCTCAAAAAAAAAAAAAAAAAAACTATGAAAAAAAGAGTAGCAAAGGAAGGGGAGAGGAAGAAAGGAGTTAAAATTTTCTAGATCTTAACAAGGGACTTCATATTATATTAAAAATGGGGTCTTTGCTAATTTACAAACATCACCAACTATTCCCCTTAAAATATCTCCAATTTGATGTCCTGCCTCGTCCCCACCTCCATCTCCAAAATACTATGGGATCTCACCTTCTTCAGCTATCAGTCATGAAGAGAAACCCTGCTATTTTGGTGAGTACATAAAAAAATGAACTATCCCATAATTGTTCAATCTTATTTTAACTGAACCCACATATATAAGCCTCTCAAGTATTAACATACATTCTAAACATTCCCATTCTCCCATTGCTCTCACAACATGAGGAGCCTTTAACCAAAATTTCCTATCAAAAAAATTAATCACATACACATATACCAAAAAATTCCTTCCCCAACACTACTTTATTTCCTCCCATACAGACTTTGAAGGATATACAGTTGTCCCTCAGTATCCAAGAAGCACTGGTTCAAGGACCACCCCTGCCCCCACCTGCAGATACCAAAATCTGCGGGTGCTCAAGTCCCTTATATAAAATGACATAAGGCTAAGTGCAGTGGCTTCCATCTGCAATCCAAGCACTTTGAGAGGCAAGAGGACTGCTTGAGCCCAGGAGTTTGAGACCAGCCTGGGCAAAATAGGGAGACCCCTGTCTCTGCAAAATAAAATTAGCCGGGCATGGTGGTGCATGCCTGTGGTCCCAGCTACTTGTGGGGGATGAGGTGGGATTACTTGAGCCTAGGAGGTGGAGGCTGCAGTGAGCCATGATCTGGGACACAGCACTCTATAGGAGAGTGAGACCACATCTTTAAAAACAAAACAAAACAAAAAAATAGAATAGTATTTGCATATAACCTATGCTCATCCGCCTACATACTTTAAATCATCTCTAGAGTACTTATCTATAAATAGTTGTTATACGATACTGCTTCATTTGTATTATTTTTTATTGTTGTATTTTTCCCCCCAAATGCTTTTGATCCACAGATGTGGAACCCGTGGATACAGAGGGCTGAGTATACGTGGATTCAGAGAGCTCATATTTCACCACAGCTGGGGAGAGTATCTGGGAGTGTGGACAGACACTGCTTCACTTAGAAAGGCCAGGCCAACTATCTATCACCCTAAAATTAGATATACAACCGGATATAATGTAATTTTTAAAATTATTTACCTTATGTACTAAGAGTGGTACTTTCAAAAGAAAAAAGAAAAAACTCTTACCCAGAGAATAAGCCCATCTCAAGAACCAGGCTGGCAAAAACAACTGAACATACTGAAAAGTTAAACAGGCTTAACAGAATCCAGCACTCTTCTCCCTTTCAGGCTGTGTTTACTCTCGTGGCAAAGACGAGCAGAGGGCCAGAGAGAGGCACAAAACTTGTTTTTTATCAAAGTCATCAGTTCTGACATGTTAGACAAAGGAATGCAAAGACATTATGGAGGGGGTATTGACCAGGGGAAATAGAAAAGAGTTTTTTCTTACTATAAATTTCTTTACCTGAAGTTCTTCAGGTGCAAATTCAATGAATGAAATCAGAGAGAAATACATAAAATTAAAAGGTACAAGAGCTAATGATCTCAGCCATGCACCTTTAGGGAAGTCTAAACATCTAACAGAACTTTCCCAAATACCTAGTTTACAGTAAATATAGGGCAAGGCACCAGCCATGAATGCTGACATAGCATCAAAAATTTCACCTTGTTTCCCTAAATTTTAAAAACTTTTCCTTTTTTTTTTATTTTTTTTTTATTTTGAGATGGAGTCTCGCTCTGTCGCCCAGGCTGGAGTGCAGTGGCACCATCTAGGCTCACTGCAACCTCTGCCTCCCAGGTTCAAGCGATTCTCCTGCCTCAGCCTCCCGAGTAGCTGGGACTACAGGCGCATGCCACCACACGCTGCTAATTTTTTGTATTTTTAGTAGGGACAGGGTTTCATCATGTTAGCCAGGATGTTCTCGATCTCCTGACCTCGTGATCCACCTGCCTTGGCCTCCCAAAGTGCTGGTATTACAGGTGTGAGCCACCACACCCGGCCAAACCTTTCCTCTTAAAATGTTCAATTTATATGTCTAACATCTCTTGTCCAATTTTTTCCTCATACATTGGCTAGGTAAAAAGTATGTGTTGGAGGATTAGGGAATAGTGGGACAGTAGAAAGAGAAGTTGAGCGAAAAAACACCTGTCTCCTACTTCCCTGGTTGAAATTAGAATACATTGTCTAGCGCCCTAGTTAGGAGAGAGAAAAATTCCATTCTGCCTCTTTGCTCTTCCAAATTCCTATAGCCAAGTTGTTCAACAGCAGTTGAATGGCACACATAATTGACATCATTGATTGGAACCATAATAAAAGGAAGTGAGAAGTGTGGGTGTGGGGGAAACTGGGAAGGGAGGGAGATGATGTATTTGTGTTACAGACAAAAGACAAGTTCTGTTCCTCCATAGGGACAAATGAAGAACCAGATGATGATATAAACTGAGGTCAGAGAGTTTCCCCCATTGTTTCCTCTTTTTTTATTATTATTTTTGAGAGCAAGTCTCTCTCTGTTGCCCAGGCTGGAGTGCAGTGGCATGATCTCAGCTCACTGCGACCTCCACCTCCAGGGTTCAAGCAATTCTCGTGATTCAGCCTCCCAAGTAGTTGGGACTACAGGTGTGAGCCAACACACCCAGCTAATTTTTGTATTTTTAGTAGAGATGGGGTTTCACCATGTTGGCCAGGCTGGTCTCAAACTCCTGACCTGAGGTAATCCGCCCGCCTCGGCCTCTCAAAGTGCTGAGATTACAAGTGTGAGCCACTGTGCTGACCTGTTTCCCCTTTAAACAGCTCCTTTTACCACTCCCTCAAAGTTTGTTCCATTGGGAGGGTGGGGAAAAGTAGTGTATTTTTTTTATCTTAAAGGGGAGGAGACAGAGAAGAAAACAGATATAGGATTACACATTGTATCTCTCCTTGAAAAGGCCCAATATTTATTTTCAAAGTATTATGAATGAAAAGGGAATGTAAAGGAGTGGTTAAATATTTGTTTAGTCTTAAAAATGCTCCAAGAGGCCAGGTGTAGTAGCTCACGCCTGTAATCCTAGCCCTTTGGGAGGCCGAGGCTGGCGGATCACAAGATGAGGAGTTCAAGACCAGCCTGGCCAACATGGTGAAACCCCGTCTCTACTAAAGATACAAAAAGTTAGCCGGGCATGGTGGCACACAGCTGTAATCCAAGCTATTCCGGAGGCTGAGGCAGGAGAATCACTTGAACCTGAGAGGCAGAGGTTGCAGTGAGCCAAGATCATGCCATTGCACTCCAGCCTGGGAGACAGGGCGAGACTGTCTCAAAAAGCAAAGCAAAACAAAACAAAACAAAACACAAAACACAAAAAACCAAAACAAACAAAAAACTCCAAGAAATGTTATCTAAGAAATCCTGAAGACTATGTGAGGTTGAGTTTTAGCTTCTCCTGAAATTTATCTTCTAAGATATCCACTCTCTCAACTGCTATCTCTATCTACCATAGAGTTATCTTCTTTTCTTGTTGGTTAATCTAAGTTGAAAAGAACACAGTTATTCAAATGGAAGAAGGATTTTTGGGAAAACTGATAACCTAGGATGAAGGAGGAGGGAAATTCCCCCGAAAGCTCTTGATCAGTGAGGTATCAATGGCTGAGGGAGCCTACTTTGAGTTTTGTTTTTTCCACTTGGAAGTCTACTATCTGCGTTTTTCTTGGTCCCATGGCTGTATGAGAAAGAGAAATGGAGAATTAAATTTTACACTAAGCCTAGGCACTGCTGCTTGAGTATATTTGAATAGAACCCAAACTTACTAAGCAGGCTACTTTTCCAACTTATTCTGGGATCTAATTCTTCTACCACTACTTCCTTTAAAGATATTCTACCAAACTCTTCACCATAGCTTATGGTTCCTTAGGTTTATAAAGTTCCATGTTGGTAATATCCTATGCATGGCCCCATCATTCTTCCTTTGGAAAAGGTTTTATACAGCCATACCTAAACTACGAAATCCTAATTAGAGACCCTCTGAGAAGATCGGTGACCAACTTCTAAATCCACAGTACAGTAGTCCCTCTTATACAAGGGGGATACATTCCAAAACCCCCTGAAGCCTCAAATAGTACCAAACCCTATATATACTATGATTTTATCTGTAATTTTAATTTATAAATTAGACACAATAAGAGATTAATAGCAATAATAAAATAGAACAGGCCAGGCATGGTGGCCCAACCCTGCAATCCCAGCACTTTGCGAGACCAAGGCAGGAGGATCACTCGAGCCCAAGAGTTTGAGACCAGCTTGGGTAACACAGTGAGACCCTGTCTCCACAAAAAAATTGAAAAATTGACTGGGCGTGTTGGTTTGTGCCTGTAGTCCCAGCTACTCAGGAGGCTGAGGTGGGAGGGTCACTTAAGCCTGGGAGGTGGAGGCTGCAGTTAGCTGTGATCATGCCACTGCACTTCAGCCTGGGCGACAGAGCAAGACCTTGTCTCCAAATAAATAAATAAATAAGGCCGGGCACAGTGGCTCATGCCTGTAATCCCAGCACTTTGGGAGGCCAAGGTGGACAGATCACAAGGTCAGGAGTTTAAGACCAGCCTGGCCAATATGGTGGAACCCCATCTCTACTAAAAACACACAAAAAATTAGCCGGGCGTAGTGGCACATGCCTGCAATCCCAGCTATTCGGGAGGCTGAGGCAGAAGAATTGCTTGAACCCGGGAGGCGGAGGTTGCAGTGAGCGCAGATTACGCCACTGCACTCCAGCCTGGGCAACAGAGCAACTCTGTCTCAAAAAATAAAGAAAGAAAGAAAGAAAAATTAGCCGGGCATAGTGGCACATGCCTGTAATCCCAGCTACTTGGGAGGCTGAAGCAGGAGAATCACTTGAACCCGGGAGGCGGAGGTTGCAGTGATCCGAGATCACGCCATTGCGCTCTACCCTGGGCAACAAGTGCAAAACTCCGTCTCAAAAAATATATATATATTACAACAATATGCCAGCATCACTACTCTTGTGCATTGGGGCCAATATTAAGTAAAATAACAGTTACTTCAACACAAGCACTGCTCTAATGGGGAAGTAGTAGGGATATGCTGGACAAGGGGATGATTCACATACCCAAGCAGGACAGGGCAAGATTTTATCATGCTACTCAGAACAGTGTGCAATTTAAAACTTATAAACTGTTTGTTTCTGGAATTTTCCATTTAATATTTTAGGATTATGGTTGACTGAGGGTAACTGAAACAACGGAAAGCACAACCACAGATAAGGGAGGACTGCTGTATGAACTTCTTTCATCTTTCCACATCCCAATGGCTAACCTCTATACCAAAACCTAGCACTGAAGTGAAGGAACAAACAAATATTTCTTCACTTATTTCAGATGGTGGGAGAATAGAAGATAGAATACAGTAGGCCCTCCAGAAGAGAGTGAATTGAGAACAGCATGCCATCAGTTAGCTACAATGAAATCTGTATGCTAGAAGACTGGTGGCTGTCTGTACTTTGAACTGACTTTGTCTCAGCTTCCTCTCTGGTACCTCAACATAGTTAAGTGACAAGCTCCTCACAAACAAGGCAGGTCCCTTTGGGAGGCCAAGGCAGGCAGATCACAAAGTCAGGAGTTCGAGACCAGCCTGGCCAACATGGCGAAACCCCATCTCTACTAAAAATACAAAAATTACCCAGGCGTGGTGGCGGGTGACTGTAATCCCAGCTACTTGGGAGGTCGAGGCAGAAGAATTGCTTAAAATCGGAAGGCAGAGGTTGCAGTTAGCTGAGATCGCGCAGCTGCACTTCAGCCTGGGCAAAAGAGCGAAACTCCATCTCAAAAACAAAAACAAAAACAAACAAACAAAAAAAACAAGGCAGGTCCAATATCTCACTCACTGTGAAGTGGTTCATCTACCAACGGCAATAAAAAATGTAATACAAAAGGCTCATGAAAATGATCACTGTAGCTATCCAAGAATATTCTAGTCACCAGCCTCATGAAGAAGACTGTCAGTAGAGGCATAGTTTATTTTCAACCTTTTTATATTCTTTTTTGTTGTTGTTCAGATAGGCTCTTGCTCTGTTTCCCAGGATGAAATGCAGTGGTGCCATCATGGCTTACTGCAGCCTTGACCTCCTGGACTCAAGCAATGCTTCCCCCTCAGCCTTTCAAGGAGCTGGGACTACCGGCACTCACTACCATGCCTGGCTATTCTTATTTTTTGTAGAGACAGGGTCTCATTATGTTGCCCAGGCTGGTCTCGAACTCCTGGGATCAAGCGATACCCCAAAGTACTGGAGCTAGGACTACAGGTGTGAACCTCTGTGCCCAGTCTAAACTTTTTATATTGTGACACTGTGTTAACACAGATCATACCCATCAGGAAAGAAGAGTGGCAAAAATCATAAACCTGGGAAAAGTATCCTTCAAGGTTTACAAGACTTAAGATAACTCTTTAGGACAGTTACCTATATGAAGGGCTGGAAGTAGAAAAACTCTGGTACTATTCTAATAGATAAAAAAGGAGGACGTACTAAGGTCAATAAGCATATAAGATGCTTGTACCTTCTACTAGTAATCAAGAATCAGTAACATATACTGCCCTCACATTCCTGGGGAAGGAGAAGAGTATCAACCACATTCCAATTTTCTGCTTAGTGCCTGGGACTAGACTTGTTTTGTTTTGTTTTTTAAATACCCATGTAGATGGATTTCCTATAATGTCCTAAAGTATCAAGTTTCTCCTTCCCGAGGGTGCCAATGTTTGAAAAATACAAAACAATCCACTCAAATTAGCACAGCAGTTAATACTACAGCCCTAAGCCCAGACTTAGTTTTTACCAAAACTAATATCCTTTGACTACAAATATATTAACTGAGCTGGCTTTATTCCCTCTATCCATCTCCCACTCTTTTCTTTCTTTTTTAAAATTTTTTATGGAGATGGGGTCTCACTCCATCACTCAGGCTGGTGTGCAGTGGTATGAACATGGCTCACTGCAGTCTCGAGTTCCTAGGCTCAAGCAATCCTCCCACCTCAGTCTCCTAAGTAGCTGGGACCACAGGCATGTGCCACACTGCACCTGGCTAATTTGTTTTTACTTTTTATAGAAGACAGGGTCTCACTATGTTGCCCAGGCTTCAAACTCCTTTCAAAGATGAGTTTCCAGCCGCAGTGGCTCATGGCCGTAATCTCAGCACTTTGGGAGGCTGAGGCTGGCAGACTGCTTGAGTCCAGGAGTTCAAGACCAGCCTGGGCAACGTGGTGAAACCCATCTCTACAAAAAATACTAAAATTAGCTGGGTGTGGTGGCGCACGCCTGTAGTCCTAGCTACTCAGGAGGCTGAGGTGGGAGGATCACTTGACCCTAGGAGGCTGAGGCTGCAGTGAGCTATCATTGCGCCACTGCACTACAGCCTGGGTGACAGAGTTAGACCCTGTCTTAAAAAAATAATAAAAATGGTTTCCTGTGTGCCAGGCTAAGTTCTGTCCTTCACCAATGTCACTGACCCAAACACTACTCCTTTTGGGAGGCATGGGAAACAGAGAAAAAACAACCAGTCAAGCACAAGACAGAAAACCTAGCTGGTGATCAATCAGAGCAAACCAGGTAGATGTTATTTATCTGAGTTTTGTTGTTTGAGGGGGGTGGGTGGAAGGTTTATTAGTCCATAGTCACCATGAGACTTATGAGAAAAGGCATGCCACTCTATCCTCAAACAGTCCAAAGAGTTGAAGGGGACAATTTACAGCCTCTTGTGTAAAAAAATTCTGTAAATGCCCATGCCATTCTTTGCCTTGTCACTTTCCATTAGCCTAAACCAATAAGATTCTGTTCACTGAGACTTAAGCTGGAAACATGAACGAACAGACTTTTCTTGGGCAGAGGGAAAAGGAGATGATGATTTAGGGGAGGCTGGGGGGAGGCGGGAGAGAGATTTCTTTACATTTCTGTGTAGTGCCTGACATGTGTATAGTATACTAGTGGAGCTAAAAACTGAAATATATAAATAGTCATGCAAAAGTCAGCCTAGGAAAAATAGCAGACTCAGGTTCTTAAATCTGTAATATGCTCAAGCCATAAATCTAAAATATGAAGAGGAGATGAGCAGATTGTGACAATTAAAAAAAAAATTAGGCTGGGCACAGTGGCTAACACCTGTAATCCCAGCACTTTGGGAGGCTGAGGCAGGAGGATCACTTGAGCCCAGGAATTGGAGACCAGCCTGGGCCACACATGAGACCCTATCTCTAAAAAAAAGAAAAAAAGAAATCAATCATAAACATTATTCAATCCATGGCTCATTTGCTCTCATATACTTCCTCTCTTTATTCATATACTACACTAATCAGTAGCCAAGTCCACTAAAGAGAAATCAGCAAGCACGCAGGGTCGTAAGTTGGATCAAGCAGACAACAGAGATGACAAAAAGTGGGTTTTTCATTGTCTTGTTTAGAATACTAGGATAGAGAAGAGGCTACACTACCTGCTAACCTCCACTATTTGCACCACATCTAACTGAATAAAATCTGTGCCTAGAGAATTAAATAACTTAAAGACAAGTGACCGAATTATATAGAAGGCTACACTGGAACCCAGAATCCCAGGATGAAGTGGACAAAAGTATGCTCATCTGGCAGTTCCGTAAACACAAACTTAACCAAGTCACTAACCTCTGCCAAGCAACCAAACACTACGTAGCAACTCATTCTAGTGATAAATAGTTAAGCACAAGAACTAGGCAATTCTCACCAGACAATGTACCCAGCTGCAATTCCAGGATGTGGAACTAGAACACTAACTTCTAGAAAAAAAGAATCCTTACTTTTCTTATGTCTTACTCCTTTTCCTCCAACTTCTCTCCTTTCATAGATTTACTCTGAAACTGCTTATATTTTTCTACAATTATTTAAAAAAATTCTCAGCTACAGATTAACAGTGGTCCAAGTATGTGGTCTGATAAATAATTTCTATGCCACTTCCAAGTATGAAAGCTGTGTGGGAGATATAAGCTAGATATGAGTTGTCCAATACGATAGCCACTAGCCACAAATGGCTTTGTAAAATAAGTTTTATTGGACAGTGCTGGTGTAGATAGCAAAACATCAGCATTTCTGGGACACTGTGACGGTTTATGAGACAAAACAGACCAAAATGTTTAAATTAGGATGGTTCTGAAAATCAAGACTTATAACCAATGTAAATGGGACCTATACTCAAAGAGCACATCTCAAAAGGTCACAAATCTCCAAGTGAAGTAGTCGCTGGAAACCATACATATTCTAGTAAAGTGCTACTTAAAATATAGTCTGCCTCCTGGTGCTAGTTTCCAAACTGTTTCTTACCAGTGTGTAAAGGTCCAGAAATTGAAAATGTTAAGAAACTTTCAGAATAATTTAACGCTGTTGTAACATTTTAATTGTATTTTATAAAAGTATCACTGCAATAATTTAAAAAATTTTTAAACTAGTTTATTGCCACAGATAATTTCAGATGCACTACTCTAGCACATATGCAAATAAAAAATATGCTATATATATTGACAATCAATGTTATTAGAGAAGGAAGCTCACAGCCAGAGTTCTGCCAATTACCATTATTGTATTACAACCCTCCAGAGACTTAAAATGGGCGCTGAAATCTTACCAATGATCAACTAAAAATAAAATTGAGTCAAGTTAATTGACTCAGTTTTAAGGCCATAAAGCCAATTTACCAACAGAATTGAACTAAGAAAAAAGGAAGAAAACTAACATTTATTGAAGGTCAAAGTATCACTGTTAGGTAATTTCGAATACTGTATACAAATTTTTTTTTTAAGACAGAGTCTAGGCCGTGTGCAGTGGCTCACGCCTGTAATTCCAGCACTTTGGGAGGCCAAAGTTCAAGACCAGCTTGGACAACATGAAGAAAACCCATCTCTACTAAAAATGCAAAATTAGCTGGACATGGTGGCGTACTCCCATATTCTTAGCTACTCAGGAGGGTGAGGTGGGAAAAATCACTTGAACCCAGGAGGCAGAGGTTGTAGTGAGCTGAGATCGCACCACTGCACTCCAGCCTGGGTGACAGAACAAAACCCTGTCTCAGAAAAAAAAAAAAAAAGACAGAGTCTCACTCTGTCACCCAGGCTGGAGTGCAGTGTCACCATCATGGCTCACTGCAGCCTCAAACTCCTGGGCTCAATTAATCCTCCCACCTCAGCCTCCCAAAATAATGGGATTTCAGGCATGAGCCACTGCACCTGGCCATGTATCCAATTATTTACTCTTCCCAACCAGGTTGCTAGTTATTGCTCTAAGTCTTAGAGATGAGGATCAAAGAAATTCAGTAATTTGCTCAAAGTCACAAAGTTAACATATGTATCTGTTTTATTCAGCCTCCTGTGGACTAAAAATGAAAAAAGGTCAAAGAAAGAGAAAAAGTCTAGGGAAGGGAAGAGAAAGACCTGATATTCCTGTAATGAAATACTATAAAAATAACACAGGTATACAGTATAGCACTGATGGACAAATTCTTTTCAGCAATGTGTAGTAGGAGCTATGAGCTATGTAGTAAGAGATATGATGTTCAATTTTGTAAATTCTGAAGGAACACAGACAATTCCTTAGAAGATGGAGTGAATTTTTACTGCTGGGGTTCTCACACATCTAGCCCTCATATAAAAGAGAAGACAGACGAGAACTAGGGCCACAGAACCAAGGCACCCTTCCTCTTGGCCATCTGGCACAACACAAGTGACCTTTGGTTTTTTTTTTTTTTTTTTTGAGATGGAGTCTCACTCTGTCACCCAGGCTAGAGTACAGTGGGGCAATCTCGGCTCACCGCAGCCTCCGCCCTCCGAGTTCAAGCGATTCTCCTGCGTCAGCCTCCCAAGTAGCTGGGATTACAGGGACCTGCCACCGTGCCTGGCTAATTTTTTGTATTTTTAGAAGAGATGGGGTTTCACCATCTTGGCCAGGCTGGTCTTGAACTCCTGACCTCGTGATCCACCTGCCTCAGCCTCCCAAAGTGCTGGGATTACAGGTGTGAGCCACCGTGCCCAGTCGTGACCTTTGGTTTGTAACAGCCCTTTCCAATTAAAGTGCATGTGGCTTAAGAATCACATACTCTGCCTCTCAACTCCAAATTTTTTCTTACTTCACAAAAATGAGCAAGTATTCCCACTGAGCACCAATGGTCTCAGCATCATGCTAGGCACACGGACCTGATGCTGTATTTCTGGTTAATATAAAAAATGATAACCCAGGCCAGGCGCAGTGGCTGACACCTATAGTCCAGCACTTTGGGAGGCCGAGGCAGGAGGATGGCTTGAGGCCAGGAGTTTGAGACCAGCTGGGCAACACAGGGAGACCTCATCTCTAAAAAAAAAAAAAATTCAAAAAACTGGCCAGGCATGGTGGCACACTTCTGTGGTCCCACCTACTCAGGAGGCTGAGGTGGGAGGCTTGCTTAAGCTGGGGAAATGGAGGCTGCAATGAGCTGTGATCATGCTACTGCACTGCAGCCTGGGTGTCAGAGTGAGAACTTGTCTCAAAAAGATTAAAAAAAAAAAAAAAAGTTAACCTAAATGGAAGAAAGATGGAACAAAGTTGTGCACAAGTGTTCCATAGTGGCACAATAATGATTACTTTTAGTGTTTAGTTTTTTCCTAAGCAAAATATATAACCAATGTCAGGTAAGTTTCTTCCAATGGCTTTCTAGAGAGCTAAAATAAACACTTTTATGCTGAGTTGGAAATACTGATGTTTTTCTTTTTTTGAGACAGAGTCTCACTCTGTTGCCCAGGCTGGAGTACAGTAGCACGATCTCAGCTCACTACAACCTCTGCCTCCTGGGTTCAAGTGATTCTTCCACCTCAGCCTCCCAAGTAGCTGGGATTACAGGCATGTACCACCATGCCCAGCTAATTTTTGTAGTTTTAGTAGAGACAAGGTTTCACCATGTTGGCCGGGCTGGTCTCGAACTCCTGACCTCAGGTGATCCACCAACCTCAGCCTCCCAAAGTGCTGGGATTACAGGCATGAGCTACCGTGCCTGACCGATTTTTTTCTTTTTCTTTTTTTTTTTCTTGAGACGGAGTTTCACTCTGTCACCCAGGCTGGAGTGCAGTGGTGCAATCTCAGCTCACTGCAAGGTCCCCCTCCCGGGTTCACGCCATTCTCCTGCCTCAGCCTCCTGAGTAGCTGGGACTATAGGCGCCCGCCACCACGCCCGGCTAATTTTTTTGTATTTTCAGTGGAGACGGGGTTTCACCGTGTTAACCAGGATGGTCTCAATCTCCTGACCTTGTGATCTGCACGTCTCTGCCTCCCAAAGTGCTGGGATTACAGGCGTGAGCCACCGCGGTCAGCCCGATTTTTTTCTTAAATGATGGTTTTTCTGGTTTCAAATACCCTGCCACCATTTTGACAACCAAGAAACATGTTCCTGTTCTAAACAACAAAGATTAAGAGACCACCTGCTCTAGGCAAATAGAAAAATCCTTATTTTCTCCAATGTGCCTAGCAAAACTACAAAGGCAACTATGCCCTGGGGAACCAATCACCCCACACAGCATGAAGTAAACAAAGTCATCTTGCTTAATAAACTAAATAATATCAGTTAGCTGAGGGGCATAAAGAATGAATTAACTTTTTTATTTTTGTTCCACCAATCCTCCAAGTTTTATTTCTAAGTACTTTTGACCTAAAGACAAGGCTGTCTTCTCCTAATTATTTAATTCCCATTATGCCTATTATCAAAGTTAAAGTAGATGTAGTAAGTTTTAACATCACTGAATTTAACATCTTAACCAACAGAAATATAGACCATACTCAGACTGGGTGCAGTGGCTCATGCCTGTAATCCCAGCACTCTGGGAGGCAGAAGTGGGTGGATCCCTTAGGCCCAAGAGTTCGAGACCAGCTTGGGTAACATAGCAAAATCCCGTCTCTACCAAAAATTGAAAAAAATTAGCTGGGCATGGTGGCACGTGCCTGTAGTTTTAGCTACGAGAGAGGCTGAGGTGGGAGGATCACCTGAGCCCAGAGAGGTCAAGCCTGCAGTGAGCCGTGATCGCACCACTACACTCCAGACTGGGCAACAGAATGACCTTGTCTCAAAGAAAAAAAAAGAAAGAAAGAAAAGAAATGTAGACCATGCTCTAGCAGCCTGGGTGAAAGGTATGAAAACAATCCATGGGAAAAAACAATCAATCAGCTTGTGAAATAATTCCTGTAACATAATCAAGAGTCAGCGAGAGGAGGTGACAGTCAATCAAGTATGTGAAATGAAATGCTTTGTAGCCAGCTACATTCTCAGGAGGTCATTTCCAACCTATGTAGTTCCCATAAGCTGCTCTAATGTCACAAAAACATTACTTCCATCAAACCTACATTACCTTTCTGGAGATTGAAGAGACATTCAAACCAAATCTTTGAGCTCTTTCCTTCAGCTTATCCAAGTTAACCTATAAAAACATAGGGGAAAGAACATAGTTTTAAAAAATCAAAACGGAAAATAAAAAAGGCAGAAACTATAGTTTGAAGCTAAGAGTTCAAATAAGCCTATAACATCAAAGACACCCTATGAGCAAAATAAGAAAACTAAGCAGCAACCATCCAGTCCACTGATTATGGCCTCCTCTGGAATGCAGTGAAAGATTCAGCCCTGCCTCCTGCATTTATCACAGGTGTCAAGAGCCTAAGGAGGGCTTAAGATCAAGGGAAGCCAAACACTGCGGGAGAAAGCAAACACATGTCTAAATCATCACCTCCAAACAAGTCTACCATTCACAATCCAAAATCATTAATTCTCATGTGGTCTCTGCAAGTATTTCTTAACTCTATCTCCAAACCAAGAGAAACTATCATGGAAGCACCTTTTTCAGAAGACAATCTATAACTACCACCCAACTCGATTCTCTTCCCTCCTCTTTCTTGGAAACCTTGGTACATGGACTTGTTACTATTGTAAGAATTATTTAGGGCCAGGCGTGGTGGCTCACGCCTGTAATCCTAGAAGTTTGGGAGGCCGAGGCGGGTGGATCACCTGAGGTCAGGAGTTCAAGACCAGCCTGGCCAACATGGTGAAATCCCATCTCTACTAAAAATACAAAAATTAGCTGGGCATGGTGGCGGGCACCTGTAATCCCAGCTACTTGGGAGGCTGAGGCAGGAGAATTCCTTGAATCCGGAGGCGGAGGTTGCAGTAAGCTGAGATCGCACCACTGCACTCCAGCCTGGGCAACAAGAACGAAACTCCGTCTCAAAAAAAAAAAAAAAGAATATTTAGGAAATTTTCATTAATAATATTAAACCTTCACTTACAATATTAAACAGCAACCCCTAAAGCAGGATTTCATAAAGCTGATTCTATTTCACCACTGCATTCGTTACCATTTTTAAAATATGCTAACTAGTCACAACGGTCCAGAAAGCCATTTTATTCTACCATTCTTTACTCTGATTTCACATTTCATGGATAGTATTTAAAAAAAGAAAAAAGAAAAAAGCACTATCTACAAACAGAACTCCTAAATTGCTTCCATAGATTCTCTTGTGGTAATTATGAATTAGACATTATCTAAGGCCATTGGACAAGGCCTCCAGTACCATAAAACAGTTACATACATGGCTAACAAAATCCATTCTTACTTTCAAAAAGAGTGGTAGGAAAGAAGATGTCTGCAGTAATTGAACATGTGACAATTTTCCTGACCTCTCAGTATCTCCAACAATTTTTTAAATTCAAGACATACAACATTGTACTGAAAACAGTCAACAAATTAATGTTCTCAGAGTTTCCTCTAATCTGGGGAGGAGGAGTCTCTAAAGTTAGCTATATAGAATTAAGATCTGGGTGTGTAAGAAATAAAAAAAGATTTCTTACCATAGGTTTGTTATCAGATGACAGACCTAAGGAAGTAAATAAAGTTTCATTTAATATTTTTAAAAGTCATAAAAGCCGACAGTCTTCAAGTCAAATTAGGCAACATAAAAACAGTATACGGGACACACATCCTTTATCCTATGATGACAAAGAAAAGGCAGAAATTGCATCTAGCGATCATGTCTGCATTCATTGCTAGCAGGAACATAAAATGGTATAGCTGCTTTGGAAAACAATTTGGCAGTTCCTCAAAAGATAAATACAGTTATGTATGATCCCACAATTCCACTGCTAGCTATACAGCTAAGAGAAAATGAAAACATATAATTACACAAAAACTTGTACATAAATGTTCACAGCAGCATTATTCATATTAGACAAAAAGTTAAAGAAAAACACCCATCAACTGATGACTGGCTAAATTAAGTATAGTATATCCATACAATGGAATATTATTAATAAAAATGAATAGAGATACATGCTACAACATGAATGAACCTTGAAAACTATGCTAAGTGAAAGAATCCAGTCACAAAAGACAACATACTATACGTACTACACGAATTCATTTATATGAAGGCAAATTTCCACGGAGAAAAAACCTCAGTGGCTGCTTAGGGCTGGGCAGGGAGAGGTAATGGAGGATATCTACTAATGCGCACAGAGTTTCTTTTTGGGGTGATAAGCATGGTGATGATGGCTGCACAACCCTGTGAATATACTATGAAATAATGAATTATATACCTTTAAATGGATGAACTGTATGTTGTACAAATTGCATCTCAGTAAAGCTGTTAAAAAAAGAGATCGCATCTGGACAAACACAAACTACTATCATGAGTTGAAATTATGGCTCCTGGCCGGGTTCAGTGCCTTACACCTGTAATCCCAGCACTTTCGGAGGCCAAGGCCGGTGGATCACCTGAGGTCAGGACTTCTAGACCAGCCTGACCAATATGGTGAAATCCCATCTCTACTACAAATATAAAAATTAGCCAGGCATGGTGGCGTGCGCCTGTAGTCCCAGCTACTCGGGAGGCTGAGACAGGAGAATTGCTTGAACCCAGAAGGCAGAGGCTGCAGTGAGCTGAGATGGTGCCACCGCGCTCCAGCCTGGGCAACAGAGCAAGACTCCATCCCAAAAAAAAAAAAAAAAAAGAAAAAAGAAATTATGGCTCCTTAAGGCCAATTTTCTGTCCTGAAATTATCACCAATAACCTAGCCAATAATTATTTACTTCAAACTTTTCAGGATTTCATTCAAAAAACAATGCTTCCTTTTAAATGTTCCCAAATTCCGTTATTTTAGAGTTACTCTATAGTTCTAAGATGTCAGAATTATGAGTAACACTGAAACTGTTATTTTTTATCAGGTTCCCTTTTCAGACTATTAATTTTAACTATTATCTTTCTTCAAATAGCATTTTAGCCTTGCACCTGTAGTCCCAGTTACTCAGGAGGCTGAGGGAGGATTGCTCGAGCCCAGGAGCTCAAGTCCAGCCTTGGCAATATAGTGAAACCCTGTCTCTTAAAAAAAATTAAAAAGCACCACATTCTATAATTTCTGTTGTATCTTCACCAATTATATCTCTCTTGATATAACTAAGAGCCAGAAAAAATTGTTTTTTTCTAAAACACTTAGTGATAGTGGGCAGAATTTTTCTGTCTTTTTAAAAGCACAGCAAAACACTACAAGAAGATCTCTGGGGGACATTTTCTTACTTAAAACTACTGACGAGTCACAGGGAAAACTGGATTGAATTAGGAGACTACATTTAAATTTTAAGTTCCCGAGAAAAGGGGCTATGTTCTTTTTGTTTTTTTGAGAAAAGAGTCTCATTCTGTCCCCCAGGCTGGAGTGCAGTGGAGAGATCTCTGCTCACTGCAAGCTCCGCTTCCCATGTTCAAGCACTTCTCCTGCCTCAGCCTCCCAAGTAGCTGGAATTACAGGTGCGCAACACCACGCCCGGCTAATTTTTTTTGTATTTTTAGTAGAGAAGGGTTTCGCCACGTTGGCCAGGCTGGTCTCAAACTCCTGACCTTAAGCGATCCACCTGCCTTGGCCTCCCAAAGTGCTGGGATTACAGGTGTGAACCACCGTGCCCAGCCTGTCCTTTTTTTAAATTTTGAGACAGGATCTTGCTCTGTCACCCAGGCTAGAGTGTCATGGCAAGATCACACTCACTGCCAGCCTTGACCTCCCAGGCTTAAGAGATACTCCCACCCCAGTGTCCCAAGTAGCTGGGACTACAGACTCATGCCACCATGTCTAGCTAATTTTTTAATTTTTTGTAGAAACAAGGTGTCACTTTGTTTCCCAAGCTAGTTTCCAACTCCTGGGTTCAATTGATCCTCCCAGCTTGGCATCCCAAAGTGCTGGGATTACAGGCGTGAGCCACCACACCCAGCCATTTCTTAAAAATAATAACTATTTCAGGCTCGGCACACTTGTAATCCCACCATTTTGGGAGGCAGAGGTGAGTGGATCACTTGAGTTTAGGAGTTCAAGACCAGCCTGGCCAACACAGTGAAACCTGTCTCTACTAAAAATACAAAAATTAGCTGGGTGTGGTGTCACACACCTGTGGTCCCAGCTACTCGGGAGGCTGAGGCAGGAAAATAGCTTGAACCTGGGAGGCAGAGGTTGCAGTGAAACAGATCGCGTCCCTGCACTCCAGCATGGGTGACAGAGCAAGACTGTGTCTCAAAAAATAGTAATAATTTCCTCTAATTCATTACAAAAGTGATACATATTCATTGTATGGATTTTAAAAACACAGACAAGCAAAAAGAAAGAAATCATTCAAAATTCCACCAACCAGAGATAACGAGTATTAACCATTTAGAATACAGTCGTCCCTCCATTTCCTCAGGGGATTGGATCCAAAACCACCCCTCCAGCTGATACCAAAATCCTCCACGCTCAAGTCCTGCAGCAGATATAAGCTGCTCCTCCATATCTGCAGGTTTCACATCCCAAAAATACTATATTTCTGAACCACATTTGGTTATGATGAACCCTCAGATAGAGGGCAAACTGTATTTATTGGGAAAAAAAAAAAAGATAGCTTTTTTCCTATCTATACATGCACTCTTACATGACTAAAATGGGAACATACTGTTAATATAATTTTGTAACTCTTTTCATCAATATCTCTGATAAATATCTTTCAATATTATTTCAGCACAGTATACTCTGCTATACCACGGCACACATTTAATAACCAATTCTCTGTTGTACAGTTGGTTGTTTCCAGTTATTGATCACTATAAATAATGCTGTGATAATCCCTAGGGCTAAGTCTTTATGCACATTCAAGGCTATTTCCTTATACATTCCTAGAAGTAAAACTGTTAAGGTAGAAGATATTCTTTTCTCTTGTATCACTTATAATAGCCAGTATAACACTGGATAGTATGCAATAATTTTATGCAGTAGAGACCCTAGAATAAGTAAGCAAAGTACGAGAGAAACTTCTTTGAAGATGTTCAAGAAAAGAAAGACAAATGTTGGCACTTCCTATCCTCTCATAACATTCAGTATCTCTCTTAATTGCCCAGGAAGGCCTAAGTATAATTTTACCTAAAGCAGGAGATGAACGTTACAATCTCTTAAGAGTTTCTACAGCTAGCAAGTTTACCTTATTTTGAAGAAATGAAACCTGTTATACCAGAAAAGAATAAAAAGGTAGCTTTCTCAGAAGTATCTCTGTACTCTTACCTTTTGTTGGAACTGAAGAAATCCCAAACCTGAAGAAGGAAAAACAAAATTTTAGGAAGCTGTTCACACTCCTGGTTGTCTGTCTCCGTGTCAAGTATACATGACACTTATTGCTTGTGATCTCAAGCCTTGCAATCATTAGCTAATTCTAACAACCCCATGAAAGAGGTTCAGAAATTAAGCTAAAAGGAAGCCTTATCAGAATTAGTAGTAGTCAGTTCCTGGCTTTAACTGTTACAAAAACCCTTCTCAATAAAGCTCAATTTATAGCTACTATAACCAAATCAGTAGACATGTTCTGAATAGGGTCAAAAAAGTGTTCATATCCTTCAGCAAGCCTCTATTCTACTTAAAATCAACAATTATACCTAAAAGCTAGGATCACACATCTTCACCTTTACAACACCCCTATCAGAGGCCCAAAAGGCTGGGGACACTCACCTAGCTGCCCGGGCAGCTTTCTTACTCTCCAAGCTCACAGGTACATTGAATCGTTCAGCCCTCTTCTGCATTCTCTAAGTAAAAGTAGACAAAAGGAAGAAAAAAAAGTCAATTTATGGTTTAAGAAAGTTAGTCAGAGGTAGGTATCTTTAAAAAAAAAAAAAAAAAAGAGTCTCACTCTGTCCCCCAGGCTGGAGTGCAGTGGCATGATCTCGGCTCACTGCAACCTCAGCCTCCTGGGTTCAAGCGATTCTTGTGGCTCAGCCTCCTGAGTAGCTGGGATTACAGGACTGTGCCACTGTGCCCAGCTAATTTTTGTGCTTTTAGTAGAAATGAGATTTCACCATGATGGCCAGGCTGATCTCGAACTCCTGGCCTCAAGTGAACTGCCCACCTCAGCCTCCAAAACTGCTGGGATTACAAGCGTGAGCCACCCGGCCCAGCCAAAGGTAGGTATCTTAAAAACATCAGAAGTAATTTCTTAGGGTCTAAACTGAAAATACTGACAATCCTAGAAGATATCAGGTTGTGTCCATGCTAGGACTTAACGGCCCTTCCCAGAAAGCAAACAAAAAAAGACTATTATTAGATGCCCTCAAAAACAAAAGGGAGAAATAAAGTAAAACCTACATTATGCATGAAGCCAAGAAGTCAAAAGCTATGTTTGGCTGACCTTTGAAAAGTGATCAAAGGAATAGCTTGGTTCCAACACCAATGGTATTCTTTCAGTTAGAAATGAGGCAGCATTGTTTTATGCCATTCTAAAAGAGTTTAATAATTCTCTACTTTGCAAGTATGATACTGAACACAAGATCTCAACTGGAACCTGGTTTCACAGTCCTGCACCACAGAAATCAGAGAAATTTCAATCTCAGCTACTGGCCAGTAGCAACATAAGAGTCACATCTACCAATACATTTTCAAGGTACAATCCTCCTAAATCTAATCCTAGGTTTGAAAACATCTCAAAGAGAGTCACTGTTAAGACCACAGTATTACATATAAAAAGACTATGGCTTCAAGAATGACTACCCCTATGCCAGCCAAATATTTTCCAAAGAGTAGCTGGCAGTGAAACCTATCAACACCAAAATCTGCCAATACTGATTTTCTGCCTGTGAATAAATTTTAGAGGATGATGCAGATATAATAAAGGGTAAGAGGGAGAGAGAAATGTAGAGACTGTTCTACTAGGGAGCAGAATACCTACCTCAGTCTGTGGTATTTCAGATGTAATTTTCACCACTTTCTTCTCTGCTGCCCTAGAAAAGAAAGAGATTTTTTAAAATGAGAAAACTGATATTCTAAACCACAACCTCAGAAATGTGTAAGAATTCACCTGAGCCACCATTCTCTGCCCTATTATCTCTCTGTCACCCCTTAAGTCAAAGAAACGTGAAGTCCACTAGAGCTTTGGTTCCTTTTAACTGTCATCTATTGAGAGGAAAGAGTTCAAATAACAAACTAAGCTTCTTTAGCTAAAGTATAATAAAGAAATAAGGAAAGAAGTCTGGTTAAATATACTGGGCTGAAGGGAAACACTCAAAGGACACCAGAAACTGTCTCATTTGCTTTTAGGAACTTTTTAATTTACTTATTTTTTCTGAGACAGAGTTTTGCTCTTGTAGCCCAGGCTGGAGTGCAATGGCGTGATCTTGGCTCACTGCAACCTCCACCTCCTGGGTTCAAGAGATTCTCCTGCCTCGACCTCCTGAGTAGCTGGAATTACAGGCGCCTGCCACCACACCCAGCTAATTTTTGTATTTTTAGTAGAGACAGGGTTTCACCATGTTGGCCAGGCTAGTCACGAACTCTTGGCCTCAAGTGATCCACCCGCCTTGGCCTCCCAAAGTGCTGGGATTACAGGCGTCAGCCACCGAGCCCAGCCTTTAATTTACTTTTGAACTAATGAGTAACCCTCCAATCCTCCTTTAAGTACCAGCTGCCAATGTTCATCACAACAATTAATAAGTACTCTACAAGGTCTGGTTTCCTTCTTTTAAAAATCCCTTATTTCTCCCATGGGGAATGTAGCTCTAGCTGGAACAGTCAAAGTGAAACAAATAAAAATGCCAAAGAAGGTAGGAAGAAAAAAGTCTAAGGGGAGTTTGAATTAGGAAAACATGTTAAGTTACTGGTCAAAGGTTTAAGAGAAAACAAAAGAGGGGGGACCACAGGGGCGGGAGACAAAGTTCGGAAGTACCCACGATAAATGGAAGGGCATTAACCCACCACCAAACAACTCCCATAAAACTGTGGGTCATAACCAGTCTCATTAAGGTCCCTCATTTAGAGACATGGGCAGCTTTTGTTCCAATATCCCGGACACTTTTCCCATTTGATGCCCTGAAAGGTAGTAATGGTTTAATGACATTTTCAGAGGAAGCAATTCTGGAATAAGAACTTACTCTCTTCCATTCTTTTATTGGAAATCCCTGGACTGAAGACAAGCAATGGGTGCCCCCTGCTGACCATAACGAAGTCCTACAATATGTAACCGCTTTAGCTGGTTAGGGGTGGGGAATCAAACTAGAAACAGGTATATTTGTGGAGAACTTCAGGACAAAGATGAAGAAGGGGATCTCCTTTTAAACAGTCAAGGAATCTCAACTAGCCCTGGCTATTCTGACGTTTAAAGAAATTTCTAAACGCTTCCCATTTCCTTGCCATCCTTCCCTAACCCTGTCTTATAATTTAGGCACAAAAGGCCAAAGTTTAATGTTTCACTTGAAATCCAATACCATCAAGAAAGCAGTACTCTCCATCAACCCCAGTGTAATGACTTCCTCCCCATTACCATTCTGAAGCACAGTCAATGCAGTGCACATCATGGCAGAAAGGGAACCCCAGAAGGGAAGTTTCATTCCATTCTATTACAATTCCCTTAGGCAACTAAACTCAAGCGCAATAAATAAACACCAAATTCTGGGATGCATGGGAAATTTCCACTCTTCACTGAGAAATTTCTCTCCTACCCAATCACGTAAACAACATTCTCTGAAATACAGAGACCCAGAATCTTTTTGTACATACTTCAGTCTAACCACAACTATCCTCTAAAAATAAAAAATGATCACCCCACCCACTTCAATTTCCTTGTTTCAAAATTCATTAATAGAATTAAAGCCCCCTGAACAGAATGCACATTTTAAATATTCTATGAATAATGAACTTCAAACTTTCGAACCTCTATTTTTTTAACCCACACAAGCCAATTATCTTGGTATTCACCTGATCTTCTTTCTTGTTCCAGAAATCCCCATAACATTTCTATTTTAAAGCTATCTCACAAAGTCATTTTTTCAAGGCACTATATCTAATCATAAACATCTTATGATGGAAAGATAACTAAATGGCTTTAGAAAGTAGTATTTGATAGGCTGGGCATGGTGGCTCACACCTGTAATCCCAGTACTTTGAGAGGCCAAGGCAGGTGGATTGCTTTGAGCTCAGGAGTTTGAGACCAGCCTGGCAAACACAGCGAAACCCCAACTCTATAAAAAATACAAAAAAAGAGCCGGGTGTAGTGGCTCGTGCCTGTAGGCCCAGCTACTCAGGAGGCTGAAGCTGGAGGACTACTTGAGCTGGGAAATGGAGGTTGCAGTGAGCCAAGATTGTGCCACTGCACTCCAGCCTGGACAACGGAGTGAGTCCCTGTCTCAAAAATAAATAAATAAAGGGATATTTGACAAAAATCTATCAAGATGTTAAATGTACATCCTCTGAGATGCAGCAAATCCACTGCTAGGAATTTACCCTATGGGTATACTTGTGAGTATAAATCATTAGAAAAGGACATGCAGAACTACATTTTTTTTTAAGAATAATCTAAATGTCCATCAACAGAAGACTGGTGAAATAAATTACTGTTTATCCATAGAATGGAATACTATTAAATGCTAGAAAGAACAAGGTTCTAAGTTGATAACTAGTAAATCTGGGTGATAGGTAGATGAGAGTCTATTATACTAGTCGAACTTTTGTATATACTTGTAATTTCCCATAATAACAAGCTAAACAAAAAAGGGATCACTTTCTAGGATAATTATCCTGACTTTACAGGGTCTACTGAGGATAAAATGGAAGTATATGTAAAACATTCAGAACAATGCCTAGCATATAACTCTTAAGAACAATGCCTAGCATATAACTAACACTTAAATAAGAAAATGATGATATAAAAAATTTCCAGATGTGAAAAAAAATCAAGCGTGTGCATAGTGTGTGTATATGTGTATCTATATATACACATACATACATATATATGTACAGACCCCATATATAAAATCTTCCAAAAATATGTACTGTTCTAAAAACCTCAGTAAAGTCAGATCTAAGGATGGATACAAAGAGTACTTAATTCTTAATTGATATACTCCACTATGTACTGATTTTACTTGTAAATACACTGCCTTTTATAATTAAATGCACTAACACAGCTATGAGGAACAAAAATGTTTAAAGTTTAGGACTCAACTGCTCTTAATGTACTATAGTACAAAATGGCCAGACATTTGTGGAAAAAGCCCCAAATTAAAGATGTTTAGGATCACCTTTGTGGAATAGTTTAAACAAATCAAGATCTACTTTCCATTCTAGCACTTTGTCCTCCCCTCCTCCACTATAAATCAGAAAGCAAGAGAGAACAGAGTGCTACTTCAGAAACATAATCTCTACCTAACACCCTCCTCCCTTACAAAACTCCTTATATAGAGTTTCACACTTTTTTTTTCCCCCCGAGACAGCTCTGGCTCCCAGGCTGGAGTGCAGTGCCAAAGTCTTGGCTCACTGCAACCTCCACCTCCCAGGTTCAAGCAATTCTCCTGCCTCAGCCTCCCAAGTAGCTGGGATTACAGGTGCCCTCCACCACACCCAACTAATTTTTGTATTTTTAGAAGAGACAGGGTTTCACCATCTTGGCCAGGCTGGTCTTGAACTCCTGACCTCGTGATCCACCCACCTCAGCCTCCCAAAGTGCTGGGATTACAAGCGTGTGCCACCATGCCTGGCCTCAGTTTTACACTTTTCCAGAAAAGTGCAAAACTCTTATGAACAGTTAACAGAATGGCCCGGGCACGGTGGCTCACACCTGTAATCCCAGCACTTTGGGAGGCCAATGCAGGTGGATCATTTGAGGTCAGGAGTTCAAAACCACCCTGGCCAACATGGTAAAACCCTGTCTCTACTAAAAATACAAAAATCAGTCGGGCAGTAGTGGCACATGCCTATAATCCCAGCTACTCAGGAGGCTGAGGCAGGAGAATTGCTTGAGCCTGGGAAGCGGAAGTTACGGTGAGCCGAGATCACACCACTGCACTCCAGTCTGGGCAACAGAGTGAGATCCTGTCTCAAAAAAAAAAAAAAAGTTAACAGAGTTTACACAGTTTTACACTGTATACAGACTTGTACAAATTCTCTATAGAGTAACAGAATAATCTATTATGGTGACCCTACAAAAGAACAACAAAAGCTAGGAGAATTAAACTATGTCTGGTCTTGAAGTCACCTGGTCCTAATCACCTATTACATAACTCAGAGACAATTTGCTTTGCTTCACTGGGACCAAGTACTCTGAAGCAGTCCCTTCTAAAAAACAAAAAAATGACCTAATCAGAAATGAAAAGGCCAATGGGAACATGTAAAGATGTAAACAAAGTTAAACATTAAATACAATAAGAAAAGAGCTCCCTGCTCTGTACTCAGATTAAAAAAAGGGATAATTACACATCAACAGTTTTTTCAGGGGGTTCTTCCTCTTTGACAGGGAGCTCAATGGGCTTTGTTTCTTCTTCCTAAAACCAAATGAAACAAGGTGGTTAACATAAATCTAAAGAATAAATATCTATCAAAAGAAGAACATCAGAACTCCAAAATAAACCAGTCTCTCAGAACCTTCATACCCATCTTATGCTCCCCTAATAAATTTACATCTAAGTCCTCCAATGACTGATGTTAAAGCAATGTGGCCAAAGCAGTGGCACATTACCAGACCAGAGACTAACCTTACTCTATCCAACTCACCTCTGTTTCATCTCCCAGTACATCTTCTTCATTTGCCTCCTCTTCAGCTAAAGAATATTAAAATATTCAGGTCAAGCCCTGCTACAAAACCATCTTGATCACTTACCAAGGTTAAAATTATAATCACTTTGCTTTCCCCCAAAAAATCCAATAGTGAAGGCAGAAACTGATGCACATAAAAGCTGCCACATCTGGAAAAGATAAAACCAGATCTCTACCTAACATCAATTACAAATGTGAACTCCAGTTGGACTGAAGAACTAAATGTGAAGTCAAACTAGAGAATTAATTTTAAAAGTAATGTGGGGCCAGGCACCATGACTCTCTGTAATCCCAGCAATCTGGGAGGCAGAGACAGGTGGATCGTTTGAACCTAGGAGTTCAAGCGACCAGCTTGGGGAACACAGTGAAACCCCGTCTTTACAAAAAACATTAAAAAATTAGCTGGGTGTGGGGGTGTGCGCCTACAGTCTTAGCTACTAGGGAGGCTGAAGTGGGAACATTACTTGAACCCAGAAGGCAGAGGTTGCAGTGAGCTGAGATCATGTCACTGCACTCCAGCCTGGGTGACAGAGCAAGACCCAGTCTTGAAAAACAAACAAAAAAAGTAATGTGGAAAAGTATCTTTGAGATTTAGTGGTGGGGAAAGATTTGTTTAAAAGAAAAACAACCCAGAACCAAAAGTAAGAGGTGAAAAATTGAAGATTTTTCAAAACTAAGTACTTCTTCTTGAGGATAGCACAAAGAAAGTTAAAAGACAAATGACAAGATATTTGTTTTTGTTGAGACAGAGTCTCACTCTGTCGCCCAGACTGAAGTGCAGTGGCACAATCACCGCTCCCGGCAGCCTCCCCCTCCTGGGCTCAAGGGATCCTCCTGCCTTAGCCTCCCAAGTAGGTAGGACTACAGGTGCACATCACCACACCCAGCTAATTTTATTATTTTTCTTAGAGATGGTATCTCACTATGCTGCCCAGACTGGTCTCAAACTCCTGGCCTCAAGAGATCATACCACCTTAGCCTCCCAAAGTGCTGAGTTACAGGCATGAACCACCCCGCACAGCCAAAGAAGATATTTGTGCCTAAAACCAACAAAGAATAGTTATTAGAATATAAAAGAAATGCCTGCAAGCCAACAGGCAAATTATGGGAACCTCAGAAGAAAAATGGGCAAAGAAGAAACCCAAAGAATTGTGAAATGTTTAAACTTTTTTCATGGAGAACATAAAACAGCCAACAAATTAGCAAAACTTAGGCCACTTGATAGGACAGTGCCAAATTTAGGTTTGTAAAGATACAAGAACCCTTATGTACTAGTAATGAGACTGTAGATCTATGGAGCAGTTCTGGAAAATAATTTGGGAGTCCTTAGTCACATTAAGTATATATTTATGAATATTAATTAGCAATACCATTCTTGGGCATATACCCCAAAAAGACTTTCACAGGAACATAAGAGCATAAAATAAGTAGTTCATAATAATATACTATATACTATTAGTATATAGGATATAGTATACGATATCCTACAGGTTAAGCATCACCAATCTGAAAATTCAAAACCTAAAATGCTCCTAAATCTAAAACTTTCTGAAGGCTGATATGATACCACAAGTGGAAAACCCCACACCTAACCTCATGCAATGGGTCACAGTCAAAACTTTGTTTCATGTACAAAATTATTTTAAAGACTGTATAAAACTACTTTCAGATATGTGGATAAGAAACAAATGAATTTTGTGTTTAGGCTTGGATCTCACCCCCAAGATATCTCATTTTATATATATACACAAATATTCCAAAATCCAAAAAAACTAAAATCTGAAACACTTCTGGTCCCAAGCATTTCAAATATATAACACTCAACCCATAGTATAATATATACTATATACTATTATATGCATATAGTATACTGTAAGTAGTATCACTTATAGTAGCAGAGGCTTGGTGGCAATAAAATTTTCTGTCACCGAGTGAATTAAGTAAAATGTGTGGTTATCCATCATTGAATGCTATGCAGGAATTAGAACCAACAGACTAGATAACTACACAGTCACATTCCACATGGACACATCTTTAAAAAAAAACACAATACTTAGTGAAAAAAATGAGAAATAAAGCAAGGCTATAGCCAGTTATGTAATTACAACACTACATAGTTAACCACTATGTAATAACAACACTACATAGTTTACCAGGAAAAAGACCAAAAAAAATACATTCAAACACATTAGAACGGGTGCCTAAATGGGCTGGGGAGAAAAGTGAAATGAGGAATGGAAATAAAAGGGAATAAGTAAATAAAAATTAGAGAGGGGACTTCTACAACCTAAGATGTAGGTTGTACAAGATGGGCGGGCGCGGTGGCTCACAACTGTAATCCCAGCACTTTGGGAGGCCGAGGCAGGTGGATCACCTGAGGTCAGGAGTTCTAGACCAGCCCGACCAATATGGTGAAACCCCGTCTCTACTAAAAATACAAAAATCAGCCAGGCGTGGTGGTGTGCGCCTGTAGTCCCAGCTGCTCGAGAGGCTGAGACAGGAGAACTGGTTGAACCCGGGAGACAGAGGTTGCAGTGAGCTGAAACTGCGTCACTGCACTCCAGCCTGGGCAACAGAGCAAGACTCTATCTCAAAAAAAAAAAAAAAAAAGAAAGAGAGTTTTCTTGATGCCGTTAATTAAGAGCTTACATCGCTAATGACCTAAAAAAAAAAAAAAGAAATCTTTTCAGTGTCAAAGCCTGAAAATCCCCTCACTCACATCACTCTGCCTCCACAAAGTACTCACCATGTTCTTCAAGATATGCCTGGAGTCTGTGGATAAGATCTTGCTTTATTCCCTTGGTCTCCAAACCACGAGCAAGACATTCTTGCTTTAGTTCAGCAAGCTGAGGGGGAAAAAATAAAACTTTTCCTTAGTTAACAGGATGAACACCAGAGAATAAAATGGTAGTTCCCACAAGGAAAAGAAAAAAAGAAAATGAAGTTCCATCCCAAATTACTGCCCTTAATCCTACCAAGGCTCTAGGTCCACAAAGATGATCCATTTTCCTCTAACGATACTCAATATACAAGAGGAAGTGCCTAACAGATGCTAAAGAATAAACATCACACTTTAATAAAAAACCTCATCTACTTGTATACCTACTAACTGTCACAAATCTCTAGTTATTTCTAAATATTCTGAGGGGGAAAAAGGTTTTTTTCTTAAGATTACTGTGGCAGCCAGCATATTGGAAGAATGAACCTTCAAGTAGAAAATCCAATGATCTAAAAGCAGATTCTCCTTACCACTTATTATCCCAGATCCGTTATTACAATCTGCCATATACATGCATACAGGTCTAACCACCATAGAATTAAGTAGATGCATTAGCTAATGTCAACAATGAATTGATTAAAGGATCTATGTCAAAATGGGAAGAAATATCTAATGTCATACCATAGAGTTCTGCTGAAGATTTTAAAATCAGTAACTTATCTAAAGATATAAAAGCTATGTTCATCAATTTTACAGACAATAGGAGGAAGGAGAATTGATGGATTATTGACATAACTAAGCTTAAAAAATGCAACACAGAAACAGAAAGAAAAAAAAAAACACTTCTTCAGGACTAATAATAAGCCAAAACAAAGACTCAATTTAGAAGGAATAAGGTATACATATAAATTCCTACACTTAGATTCAAAACTTCAGTTATATAAAAACTGGGTAAGGGAGGATTGGCTCAATAGTAACTCAAAGGATAAAGACATCAGAATTTTAGGCAAAGAAGGTTAACAGTATGATTTGCTACCTATAAGTCATAGGTAACTGAAATATAGACTCTATAATAAACGATGTAATGGGCTTACTGGGCTCTATACTCTTATTTTACGAAGCACAACGACATGCTGACCCAGGAGAACAAGCAGGAAAGAAAGGCTCCAGAAATTCTATATGCAGATCAACACACAGATAGATCTCTGGTCTGCAAGATGACCTTTTTTGTTTTGAAGTACAGATCTATGACCAATCAGTAGAAGCTAGAAGGCAGACTCCTATAGACAAAAAATTGTACAACTATGGAGTATGCTCTGCATCTCTACGTTTTTCAGCCAGGAGAACATTTCATAATGAAAAGTGGAGTTTCTTAAAACATATTACAACGGCCGGGCGCGGTGGCTCACGCCTGTAATCCCAGCACTTTGGGAGGCCGAGGCGAGTGGATCACAAGGTCAGAAGATCGACACCATCCTGGCTAACACAGTGAAACCCCATCTCTACTAAAAATACACAAATTAGCCGGGCGTGGTGGTGGGCGCCTGTAGTCCCAGCTACTTGGGAGGCTGAGGCAGGAGAATGGCGTGAACCCTGGAGGCGGAGCTTGCAGTGAGCTGAGATCAGCTACTACACTCCAGCCTGGGCGAAAGTGCGAGACTCTTGTCTCAAAAATAAATAAATAAAATAAATAAAACATATTACAATGACTAGCAAAGCATTTAGTGAGTGGGGTAGGCAGGCGCGGATGCTATGAACAGAACTGCCCAACCCAACAAGCTGAAAGCAACCTCTACTGAGGAACATGGTAGGTAATCACTCATTAAAAATTATTTTTAGGCCAGGGACAGTGGCTCACGCCTGTTATCCCAGCACTTTGGGAGGCCAAGGCGGGCAGATCATCTGAGGTCAGGAGTTCAACAGCAGCCTAGCTAACATGGTGAAACCCCGTCTCTACTAAAAATACAAAACTAGGCCGGGTGCGGTGGCTCACGCCTGTAATCCCAGCACTTTGGGGGGCCTAGGCGGGCAGATCAACTGACGTCAGGAGTTCAAGACCAGCCTGGCCAACATGGTGAAACCCTGTCTCTACTAAAAATACAAATAGTAGCCGAGCATGGTGGCGGGCGCTTATATTTACCCAGCTATTCAGGAGGCTGAGACAAAAGAATTGCTTAAACCTAGGAGGCAGAGGTTGCAGTGAGCCGAAATCGTGCCATTGCACTCCAGCGGGTGAAAGAGTGAGACTGTCTCAAAAAAATAAATAAAAATAAAAATAAAAATATAAAATACAAAACTAGCCAGGCGTGGTGGCACATGCCTGTAATCCCAGCTATTCAGGAGGCTGAGGCAGGAGAACGGCTTGAACCTGGGATGCAGAGGTTGCAGTGAGCCGAGATCACGCCATTGCGCTCCAGCCTGGATGCCAAGAACAAAATTCTGTCTCAAAAAAAAAAAAAAAAAAATTTTTTTAAGGCTTTTGCCAGTTTAAAAAAAAAAAATGACTGCAGAGTGACTGGAGAGCATAGCCTCTGAAGCCAGACTACTTAGGTTTGAATTCCAGTTTTACTACTTATAACCTTATGTGAATAACTTCACCTCTCTGTGGCTTAGTTTCCTTACTTATGAAATGGGAATAATAACAGTACCTACTTCATAGGGTTGTTACGAAGATTAAATTTAAAAAAAAATTTTTTTTTTTTGAGATGGAGTCTTGCTCTGGTGCCCTGGCTGGAGTACAGTGGCACAATCTCGGCTCACTGCAACCTCTGCCTTCCAGGTTCAAGCAACTGTCCTGCCTCAGCCTCCCGAGTAGCTGGGATTATAGGCATGTGCCACCATGCCTGGCTAATTTTTGTATTTTTACTAGAAGCAGGGTTTCACCATGTTGACTAGGCTGGTCTCAAACTCCTGACCTCAAGTGATCCACCTGCCTTGGCCTCCCAAAGTTCTGGGATTACAGGTGTGAACCATAAATTAAAGTAAAAAAAAAATTTTCTTGAGACGGAGTCTCGCTGTATCACCCAGGCTGGAGTGCAGTGGCACGACCTCAGCTCACTGCAACCTCTGCCTCCCGATTAGCTGGGACTACAGGCGCATGCCACCGTGCCCGGCTAATTTTTGTATTTTTAGTAGAGACGGGGTTTCACCATATTGGCCAGGCTGGTCTCGAACTCCTGACCTTGTGATCCGCCTGCCTCCGCCTCCCAAAGTGTTGGGATTACAGGCATGAGCACCACGCCCGGCCTTAAATCAAAAATTTTATAAAGCATTTAGAACAGTGCTTGACAGCTAATAAGTGCTTTATATTTATTAACTACTAAATCACTGGTCTCAGATTTCAGAGTTTCACAAATCAATGCATTTTTATTTTCTTTATTTATTTTTAGAGACAGTGGTCTCGCCATGTTGCCCAGGCTGAACTTAAACTCTTGAACTCAAGTAATCCTCCCACACCAACCTCCAGCTGGGACTACAGGTTCACATCACTGTGCCCAGCTCAAAGTACTTTTAAATAGGTAGGCTGACAAGGTTGCTTTTTACAATATTCCAATCAGATCATGGAGCAATACTTTCTCAATAACAATAAAAATCAATTACTACAAAAATGAGCGTACACTTGGATACAGTAGTGTCATCAAACTGCTATAAAACTTTCTAAAAGCTTACACTCGATTTTTGTATTTATCTCACCACTAACCAGGAACAGCTAGTTCATGGACCAGCACCCCGAGGCCTGTGAACCACACCTTAAGTAACATTACAAGTGATCTTTAATGTTCATTTATTAAGTAACTATCTTGATCCTGGTGGCTTATGCTTACAATTCCAGCCCCTTGTGAGGCCAAGGCGGGAGGACTGCCTGAATCCAGAAGTTTGAGACCAGCCTGGGCAACACTATGAGATGCCATCTCTATTAAAAAAAATTTTTTTTGGTCGGGCATGGTGGCTCACTCCTGTAATCCCAGCACTTTGGGAGGCCGAGGCAGGTGGATCATGAGGTCAGGAGATAGAGACCATCCTGGCTAGCAGGGTGAAACCCCGTCTCTACTAAAAATACAAAAAAAAAAAAAAAAAATTAGCCAGGCACAGTGGCGGGCACCTGTAGTCCCAGCTACTCAGGAGGCTGAGGCAGGAGAATGGCATGAACCCGGGAGGCGGAGCTTGCAGTGAGCCGAGATCGTGCCACTGTACTTCCACTGGGGTGACAGAGCAAGACTCCGTCTCAAAAAAAAATTTTTTTTTAAGAATCTTGATCTTTCTCACACTGATACGTTATTTTCTTTCCACTTCCTGGAGAACAAGTTTTTTGATTTTAATTACACTTTAAATTTTTTGTTTGTTATAAAAGTATTATGTTCACTGTAGAATAGTTAGAAAATTCTGAAAAGTTTAGAGGAAAATAAAAGTCATATGTAATCCCAGCACTTACAGATCACTTAACATTTACATATATCATTTGTAGTGAGGCGTGAGCCACTGTGCCCAGCCTACATACAGCTTTTACATAATGTTGTACTACTTCTTTTGTTATATAGTGAGTTCTTCTCATATACTAGGACATTATTTTAAAAGGGAAACAGAGGCTGGGCATGGTGGCTCATGCCTGTAGTCCCTGCAAGTTGGAAGGCTGAGGCAGGAGGACAGCTTTGAGCCCCGGAGTTCAAGAACAGCCTGGGCAACAGAGTGAGATCCTGTTCCTACAATTTTTTTTTTTTTTTTTTGAGATGGAGTTTCACTCTTTTTGCCCAGGCTGGAGTGCAATGGTATGATCTTGGCTCACTGCAACCTCCGCCTCCCAAGTTCAAGCAATTCTGCCTCAGCCTCCCGAGTAGCTGGGATTACACATATGCGCCACCATGCCTGGCTAATTTTGTGTTTTTCCATGTTGGTCAGGCTAGTCTCGAACTCTCGACCTCAGGTGATCCTCCCGCCTCGGCCTCCCAAAGTGCTGGGATTACAGACATGAGCCACCGTGCCCAGCCAAATTTTTTTTTTTAATTAGTCACACAAGGTAGCACACGCCTGTGGTCCCAGCTACTAGGGAAGCTGAGGTGAGAGGAATGCTTGAACCTGGGAGGTCAAGGCTGCTATGAACTGTGATCACACCACTGTACTCCAGCCTGGGCAACACAGCAATACCTGGCCTCAAAAGAATGAATGAATGAATAAATGAGAAACAGATGAATAAAAACATAAAATAGCTGAAAAGATGTAATTTCTTTTTGCACATATTTCAGCACAATTACATTAGCAGAACGAAAACCTTTTAAAACTTAAAATAGGAACTAACATAAAATCTTACCCCATTTTTCTAAATTGATTTGATTTGATTTGAAATGTTTTGGCTCCAACACTTTGGGAGGCCAGAGGTAGGCGGATCACTTGAGTCCAGGAGTTCGAGACCAGCCTGGGCAATATGTTGAAACCCCATCTCTACTAAAAATACAAAAACAGCCAGGCATGGTGGCATGTGCCAGTAGTCCCAGCTACTTGAGGGGCTAAGGCTGGAGGATGGCCTGAGCCCAGGAAGTCGAAGCTGCAGTGAGCCGAGATCATGCCACTGCACTCCAGCCTGGGTGACAAAGGGAGACCCTATCTCAAAACAAACAAAAAATATTTTAACAGGTATACTGAATGAACTGTATAGTACATGAATTATATCTCAGTAAGGCTATTGAAAAAAAAAAATTAGCTGAGCATAGTCGCATGTGCCTACAGTCTCAGCTACTCAGGTGGCTGAGGTGGAAAGATCACCTGGGTCTGGGAGGCTGAGGCTGCAATGAGCCATGATCATGCCACTGCACTCCAGCCTGGGCAACACAGTAAGATCCTGTCCCAAGAAGAAAATAAACAAACAAAAAAAACCAGCTAGGTAGGCATAGTGATTCACATCTGTCATCCTAGTACTTCGGGAGGTCAACGCAGGAGGATCACTTGAGCCTAGGAGTTCAAGACCAGCCTAGGCAACACAGTGAGACCCTGTCTCTCAAAAAACAAAAAACTAGCCAGGCATGGTAGTGCACACTTGTAGTCCTAGCTACTCAGGAGGCTAAGGCAGGGGCATCACTTGAGTCCAGGAGGTTGAGGCTGCAGTAAGCCATGATCACACCACTGCACTCCAGCCTGGGCGACAGAAGGGAGACCCCGTCTCAAAAAAAAAAGGGAGTTATAGAACATTCTATACAGGATACTAACATTAATGTAAAAAATAATACACACACATCTCTGTATAATGTGTATAAACAAGATGCCTGGAGAAGAAACACGTAAGTTAACACTGGTTGAATCTGAGAAGAAGCAGCTAGTTTGGGAAAAGTGTAGGAAAGAAACTTTTTACCATATACTCTTTTGTGAACCTGTGAATGATTACCTATTCAAAAAATTTTTTAAATCTTATTTTTCAGTATCAATAAAGCATTCTCCATTCTACCTATCCAACCCACAGAGAAAGGACATATCAACTTACCCTCATCATACATTTGACATTAATCACGCATTGCCCTGTGATTTCTATTTATTTTTATTTTGACTCAGGGTTTTGCTCTGTTCCCCAGACTGGAATGCAGCAGTGCGATCATGGCTCTCTGCAGCCTCGACCTCCTGGGCTCAAACGATCCTCCTGCCTCAGCCTCCTGTATAGCTGGGACCACAGGTGCGTGCCACCACAGCCAGCTAATTTTTTTATTTCCAGGAGAGATGAGGTCTCACTATGTTGCCCAGGCTGTTCTTAAACTCCTGGGCTCAAGTGATCCTCCTGCCTCAGCCTCCCAAAGTGTTGGTTAGGATTATAGCCGTGAGCCACTGTGCCCAGCTTGCCCTGTGATTTCTTCTAGTTAACTGATCTTGAATTTTTTTTTTTTTTTTAAGACTCAGTTTCACTCTTGTCACTCAGGCTGAAGTACAGTGGCACAATCTCGGCTCACTGCAATCTCCGTCTCTCCAGTTCAAGCGATTCTCCTGCTTCAGCCTCTCCAGTAGCTGGGATTACAGGCGTGCACCACCATGCCCAGCTAATTTTGTACTTTTAGAAGAGATGGGATTTCACCATGTTGGTCAGGCTGGTCTTGAACTCCTGACCTCAGGTGATCTTCCCGCCTCGGCCTCTCAAAGGGCTGGGATTACAGGCGTGAGCTACCACACCCAGCCAAATTTTGATTAAAATATTTTATCAGAAATCTTTTTCATGTTGGCCAGGCGCGGTGGCTCACGCCTGTAACCCCAACACTTTGGGAGGCCGAGGTGGGCGGATCACCTGAGGTCAGGAGTTCAAGACCAGCCTGGCCAACATGGTGAAACTCTGTCTCCACTAAAAATACAAAAATTAGCCAGGCGTGGTGGCAGGCACCTGTGATCCCAGCTACTCAGGAGGCTGAGGCAGGAGAAGGGCTTGAGCCTGGGAGGCAGAGGTTGCAGTGAGCCGAGCCTAGACCACACCATTGCACCCCAGCCTGGGTGACAGAGCGAGACTCCGTCTCAAAAAAAAAAAAAGAAATCATCTTTTTCATGTTATGTCAATGTATAGTTTGTGAATTCTTTGAAGGCAGAGATGTTTTATACCACCTATAACATATATGATGGGAACTCAAAATCCTTACAAGGAACCCAAGTGGTTGGTATTACAATTAGGCTTAAAGAAATTCAATAACTTGCTTAAATACCACATAGCTTGGCCAGGTGTGGTGGCTCATGCCTGTATTCCCAGCACTTTGGGAGGCTGAGGTGGGAGGATTGCTCAAAGCCAGGAGTTTGAGGCCAGCCCTGGTCAACACAGGGAGACTCTGTCTCTACAGAAAATTAAAAAATTAATACACAGTTCAGGTGTGGTGGTGTGCCCCTGTAGTCCCACCTACTGGGTGGGAGCAGGGGCTGAGGTGGATCACTTGAGTCCAGGAAGACTGAAGCTGCAGTGACCCCTGATTGTGCCACTACACTCCAGCCTGGGAGAAAAAGCGAGACATTGTCTCAAAAAACAAACAAACAAACAAACCACAGCTTGTAAATAGTAGGCCAATATGCCAGCTGAAGTGTCTCTGATTTATGCTCAATATTAACTGCCAAAGTCTTGGCACTTCTTTCTTTCACTCTCTCCTCCTCAGCCTCCTTGCTAGCTCGTCTTCCACCCAAACCTGTAAATATTCACTAAGATTCCTTCTTTGGGCCTCTTGTCATTCCACTTATATCAAAGGCTAATTCACTTCCTGATCTCAATCAGCGGCAAAGTCTATCAGCATTATCTTTAAAATATATCCAGAATCAAACCCTTCTCACTACTGCAAATGCTACTACTCTAGTCTTTCTTTCATACAGATTATTGTCAAAATTCTTCAGCCCTTGCCTCACTATAGTTTATTCTCAACAAAGTAACAGAGTGATCTTTTGAAAATTTAAGTCAGAACATGTCACTCCTCTAGTCAAACATCATCCATTGGTTTCCTATCTCACTAAGGGTAAAAGGCTGAATTCTATCACCTAAAAGGCCCTGCAGGTTTGCCCTCCCCTACCATTACCTTATTACCATTGCTCACTTTGATAAGCCAAACTGGTCTTGTGCTATTCCTCTAACACTTTGCACATAGCTCATTCCTTCACGTCCTTCAACTGTTTTTGTAAACATCTCCTTGTTAATGAGGACTTCCCCAGTCACCCTATTTAAAATTACAATACCCCTCCCATTGTACTCCCTTTCTCCTATTTTTCTCTATGTGCCTTATCAATCACTATTTGACATACCATAAATTTTACTTTTTATTTTGCCTTCCCTCAATAAAATACAAGCTCTATGAGAGCAAGGATTTTGTCTGTCTTGTTCGCTGCTGTATGTTTGGCACCCACAGTAACTGGGACATGGCAGGTGCTCCATATTTTCTGAATAAATCTCAAGTCTTCATCATCAGCTTTCAGCTCTTGAGTGAAAGACCCACATTTCCAACTGACTACCTGACATCACCAAGTGGATGTCCCACAGACACCTAAGCCTCAAAATGAACTTACCTCTTCTGTGCAAAACTGGCTTCTCCTCCTCCCAACCCAGACTAAAGGTATCACTGCCCAAACCCTGGAGTCATCTTTCATTTTTCCCATATCTAACTGATCTATAAATACTTGAAATTCTACTACATCCTAAATGTCTTTCAAATTCATTCCCATTCTTCTGAAGTCTTGACATGCTTATTCACTCAACAAATCATTATTGAGCACCTACTGTATTATCAAGTATTATCTTGGATACAGGGAAATAATCATGAGCAAAACATAAGAGTCCTTTCCCATTCCAAGCTTACAATCTTGCAGGGAACAAGCCAATCAATGATCAGATAGCGTTTAGCTGATTTTTTTTTGAGACGGAGTCTCACTCTGTTGCCCAGGCTGGAGTGCAATGGCGCGATCTCGGCTCCTGCAACCTCCGCCTCCCGGGTTCAAGTTATTCTCCTGTCTCAGCCTCCCGAGTAGCTGGGATTACAAGTGCGCGCCACCAGGCCCAGCTAATTTTGGTATTTTTAGTAGAGATGGGGTTTCACCATATTGGTCAGGCTGGTCTCAAACTCCTGACCTTGTGATCTGACCACCTCGGCCTCCCAAAGTGCTGGGATTACAGGCATGAGCCACTGTGCCCGGCATGTTTAGCTGATTTTTTAAGAACATACAGGGTCTTATGAAATTATATAAAAAGTGGCCTGACCATGTTTGTGGATAGAACAGAGAAAGCTTCCTTGGGTAAATAATATTTGAGTGAAACACCTGAAAGGGGTGTAGTAATTAATTAGATAAAGGTGTCAGGGAGGAAGGGCAGCAGGGAGTACTACAGCCAAAAGAAAACTCCAATTGTAGCATATGTGAAGGTTCTAGGTTGAGGTAAGAGGGAGAAGCAGTGTGCAATGATTAGAACATGAATTTTGGACACAGGCTGCCTGAATTTTTTTTTTTTTTTTTTTCTGAGACGGAGTTTCACTTTTGTTGCCCAGGCTGGAGTGCAATGGTGCCATCTCGGCTCACCGCAACCTCCGCCTACCAGGTTCAAGCGATTCTCCTGCCTCAGCCTCCCGAGTAGCTGAGATTACAGGCATGCGCCATCATGCCCAGCTAATTTTGTATTTTTAGTAGAGAAGGGGTTTCTCCATGTTGGTCAGGCTGGTCTCGAACTCTCGACCTCAGGTGATCCGCCTGCCTCTGCCTCCCAAAGTAATGGGATTACAAGCATGAGCCACTGCGCCCAGCCTGCTAGGATTTAATATACCACATTTTAGCTGTGCAACCTAAGGCAAGTTACTCTGTACTCTCTCTGAGCTACGGTTTTTCTTATTTTCAAATGAGGATAATACAGGTATTTACCTTACAGGGTTATTATGAGAATTAAATCAGTTAGTGTATGTAAATGGCTTCAAACAGTGCTTTGCCACATAACAAATGCTAAGTGTTAGCAATTGATGAAGACAACCATTCTGAAGAAATTAAAGAAAATAAGGCCGCAGTAGTTGAAGTGTTAGTAACTATGCTGGAGAGACTGGCAGGGATATAATTTAAAGGTTTTAAGCAGGGGAATGACTCCTATAATAAATATCTAAGTGGTGAAACCGCTCCCCCTACAAATCCCATCCACCAAGAAAATACAAGCTGATCACATCAAGCTCCTCCTTTCAAACTTCCAAAGGCTCCCAGCCCTACTTATTACATGACAAAGGCCAGAAATCCTTATTTAACTTAGAAAGCCCTTTTCAATATCACTCTGATTTACCTTTATGGTTTACCTATTTTCCTTTCCAAACTATCTTCAACTACCAATGTATTTCCTCACTTCACTTTTCAATACAAATGTCTCACTATTCTCAACACTCTGACACTACTACCACTTTCTCTTCTCTGCAATAGTTCCTTTTCTGATGTTTGACTGGATATCTGATACTGTTACAGTTCAAGCCATTTTCATCCACAGTTCAATCTCTCTTTCCAAATGTGTTAGAATGGGCCAGGCGTGGTAGCTCATGCCTATAATCCCAGCACTTTGGGAGGCCAAGGCAAGAGGATCACCTGAGGTCAGTCAAGTCCAGCCGGACCAATAACATGGTGAAACCCCATCTCTACTAAAAATACAAAAATTAGCCAGGCATGGTGGCACGTGCCTGTAATCCCAGCTACTTGGGAAGCTGAGGCAGGAGAATCACTTGAACCTGGGAGGCGGAGGTTGCAGTGAGCCGAGATCTTGCCACTGCTCTCCAACCTGGGCGACAGAGCAAGACTCCATAATCCTCAGAAATTTGCTGTTGATATGACATTACATATCAACTCAGATACATACTATGTTTCCTTCCTGCTTCAAAAGGTATAACCTTCCCCTGAGGTTCCATACCAAAGCCCAAAATTCTCTTTATGACAATGGAGAGATTTTTTTATTTTCTTTTTTTTTTTGACACAAGGTCTCCCTTTGTCATCCAGGCTGAAGTGCAGTGGAGCAATTATCACATAGCTCACCACAGCCTCGGCCTCCCAGGCTCAAGCAATCCTCCCAACTCAGCCTCCTGAGGAGCTGGGACTACAGGTGTGTGCCACCATGCCCAGCTAATTTTTTAATTTTTTTTGTAGAGACAGGGTCTCACTATGTTACCTAAGCTGGTCTCAAACTCCTGGCCTCCGCCTCCCAAAGAGTTGGGATTACAGGTGTGGGTCACTGCGCCCAGCCAAGATTTTTTTTAAAGGCAATAAAACCCCAAGTCAACCCAGAAGTCAGGATCATTGCATCAAGATCACCAGTGGAACCAAACATTAACTGTCCTAAAAATCAGAATCAAAGGCATGAGTTCTCTTTTTCTTTTTGAGACGGAGTCTCACTGTCCCCCAGGCTGGAGTGCAGTACACCATCTCGGCTCACTGCAACCTCCATCCCGGGCTCAAGCGATTCTTGTGCCTCAGCCTCCTTAGTAGCTGGGACTACAGGCACTTGCCACCACACCTGGCTAACTTTTGCATTTTTGGTAGAGGCGGGGTTTCGCCATGTTGCCCAGGCTGGTCTCTAACTCCTGGCCTCAAGCAATCCACCCGCCTAGGCCTCCCAAAGTGCTAGGATTACAGACGTGAGCCACCACGCCCAGCTAAAGGCAAGAGTTCTTAACCAGAGGTCCATGGACTCCTCAGGGCTACAAAGTAGTTTTATGAAGCCCCTCAAACTGCATGCAAAATACGTGTACATGCCTTTTTCTGGGGAGAGGGTCCATACCTTTCATCAGAGTTTCAAAGATATCTGTGACCTCCAAAAGGTTAAGAAGTGCTCTAGAGAAAAAGCAAAGACAAGCAAATGTGATTAAAGAGCAAGTCCTTTTTAGGCTGTCAGGAGTGCCTAACGTTCTCTTAGACTGTAACACTGAAATTAGGTCAGAGAACTTTATGTAAAAGTTACTTATCCAATCAAATACAAATTTAATATAGACCTGACAAATACAGATTTGATGGAAGGAGGAACTCCATAAACCAACACAATCTATAAATGCAAGTAAGTCATCGGGCAGCTGGTGACTTACTCCAGGGATTTCAAAAATAGGACAAATAGGAAGAAAATATTAGCTCTTCTATACATAGTTCCTTTTTATCTCATTCAAAAATTCCTTTTCTGTGTTATGTTTTATAACAGTACGGAAGTATACAATTTCTATAAGTACAGTATATATACACGAAGTGGAGATGATTGCTCAATTTTTTTTAACTCATCACAATAAAGATCACGAGACCACTGATATAGTCTATGCATTTCAGTACCATCAAGTTAACAATAACTCCAGAATAACACAAAAACCTACTAATAGAGTTTAGAATCCAAGAGTAAGAAAAACATCAGCTTTCACAGAAAGACTAATTGGGGTCAACTAATAAGTGACTAAAGAAGGGTCCTCTCCCTACCCTTACTACCCTTAAGCTTTCTTAAACAACAACAACAAAAACAAAAACAGAAAAAACTCTTCAAGCTTTAAAGGATCACTTTTCAGTTTCAGCTATATCAGCCTGGTTTGTCCAAAACATCTAATGGGAAAACTACTTGTGAAACCACAAACAGACAATTAATCAAGATATCTTAATTTACCCTAAAAGAAAATACTTTTTAAAATTTTCTTCAATATATTTTTTAACTTTTTTATATATCTAAGTGTGAAAAAACTACCAAGATTCTCATAAGACAATTTAAAATAGCTTCTGTGATTCAGTGTCAGCCAATGGTAACACCAGGAGATGCAGGGCCCATCCGAGATATGAAATGGAACAGAGATAATCTAAACCTTGGAATTGTTTTTCCCAAATATTGCAGGTATGAGTTCTCTCTGGTGGTTGGAGATGGTGTGTGAGGAAGGCTGGCGGGCCGACAGCCGCGTGAGAGAACTCGAAAACTTTTAAATCTGAGGTGTCTGTACTTCTATTCTCAAGACCTCCTCAACCCCAGGCTTCTAAGGCGAGAGACTGATCTTCTGAGAGGCCTCTCCCTGGTTTCAAAATTCGGCTTGGGGCGTAATCCCACCTAGAAAAGGGGTGTGGAAGTATCTGAGTGTCTGGTACCTATTTAGACAGAAATACACAAAAATGCCACCATTTGCTAACAGGGAAATCTCAGCTTCGGACGACAGACTGGAAACATCATCCCAGGGAAGAAAAACGGATCCCGGGTCCGACATGGGGCAAAGAGGAGGGACCAACTGACGTAATGCAGCCCTGAAAAGCAACGAAGAGTATAACAGGTAGAAGGCACTTACACAGCCCGGTGGGGAAGAGTGACGGACGATACAATGATGAAGGAAGCAGAAATAACAAATAAATATAGCAGTAAAGCTGTAAGGAGAAATGGGAAATTAGGGAAAGCGTAGTGTGGAAGGGTGGCACAAAAGAGCTACGGCGGGAGCCGAGAAACGAAATGGAAAAGGCTGCATGGAGAAGACGTAGGAGAAGGCGCAAGCTACCCTGTAGAATTCAGTTCCTAGAAAAGTCCAACTCAGCCCTTCCCCGAGTCACAGTACCTTTAGCTTATGAAGCTCCACCGTCTCGGTCGCCATCTTGTTACCCCTCACTCCACTAGGCCCCCACCCGCGGCCTCCGCCTCCGGGAGCTCCCGCCTTAGCCGTAGAGATGCAAGGCTGACCAATCGTTGTCACTCTTGCTCCCACGCCATACCATCAGCTCTTCGCATTGGTCAATAGCTGTCGTCGCTCTCACTTCTCTCGGCAGCTTTCCCCACCTCTTTCAAAAGGTGGAACAGGGAGAGGGGCGGGCACTGTATCTGGCGAACGACAGAAATGGCAACCAACGGTGCGTCTGCATTACAACCACCAACCAATGGGTGGTGGCAGCGCTGATTCTGTTCCTCCAATAGGAAAGGGGCAGAAGGGGAGGCGTTACTTCCTGGAGACTTCAGGTGTGGTAGCCGGCGCCGCGCCCATAGCCGGACGGGGTTCTGAGCTGGCAGGTAGGGGCTGCAAAGACTGTAAGGGTTGCTGAGGAAAAATGGTGGGAGGCGGAAGGGGCGCCGAGGAAGCGGTGACCTAAATACTGAGAGGGGAGCGCTGAAGGGAGCCCTGAAAAAATCGATGAACATGAGGAGGAAGCTGGGAGGGGCATGAGGCGGGCTTAAGGAACTGGCGGTGGGGCTGGGGCGGGCAAGAGCTGCTTCCTAACCAGACATCGTCAGCTTTAGAGCTACCACAATTTTAAAGATCCGAGTTCAGATAATCACTGCCGCCCCTGGAGTCAGAGCCAAGGCTCCAGCTCTCGAGGCGTTGAGCTCAGGTCCCTTCCTAACCCAGTCCGGAAGCCGTGGGCAAGTTGTTGTCGTGCCCCACGCTTGAGAGAATGGGGATGCAGACTGTTTACATGCCACGGAGGTGAGAGAGGGTGGACAAGCCCCAGAGAACAAAGTGGGGACCAGAGTGAGCTTTACTCTGTCATCCCTTCTTAGTGGTTCTTTGATGATTCCGACTTTCTCCTGGAATTCTGGGTGTACGTGATCTCTTCATGGTTATTAACTTCTTCAGGAAAGTCAGATACTCCTATTTCCCTTGCTCCCTGAAGTGAGTGCCCCAAGCCTACACATACACCTTCCTGTTACAGTTGAAGTGTAAAGATCAGAGCAAAAATGACTATGTCTCTAAAATGTAGTGAGGACTCTTCTTGTCTTTTAAAGTTTTCCCCAAGGCTTCAGTTTTTATTTTCTGCGTGATGGGTAAGTTCTTCATTCCCAATAGAGTTCAGGGGATTGGGGCTATCTGGGAGACAACTGGGAGATAGCTCAAAGAGCGGTTGAGAAAAAACTGAGTTGGACTCCTGCCTGATCCCCCATTATGGCTAGGATGAATGTGGGGGTGGCACACAGCGAAGTAAACCCCAACACTCGAGTGATGAATAGCCGAGGCATCTGGCTGGCCTACATCATCTTGGTAGGATTGCTGCATGTGGTTCTACTCAGCATCCCCTTCTTCAGCATTCCTGTTGTCTGGACCCTGACCAACGTCATCCATAACCTGGTGAGCACTAAACCACGCCCCTGTACCCACCCCAGGGTTTCCCAACCAAAAGCAAAATAAAATCACCAATTGTTTGGGGATTTATGTGTTCCTTTTGGGATCTTAACATAATTCTTTGACTGAAGAACTACTTTCTGCCCCTCACACTGCCACCTTCCCTGTTCCCAGGCTATGTATGTCTTCCTTCATACGGTGAAAGGGACACCCTTTGAGACTCCTGACCAAGGAAAGGCCCGGCTACTGACACACTGGGAGCAAATGGACTATGGGCTCCAGTTTACCTCTTCCCGCAAGTTCCTCAGCATCTCTCCTATTGTGCTGTGAGTCTATGGGGGAAATGAGATATGCTGGGTTAGAAAGAGCTCCAAGAGCCAGGTAGAAAGGCCCATAGGGAAGCTGTTAAAAAGTAGACTGTCCATCTAAAACCCTTTGAAGATATTATGGTATACTAGTTCTAAGTCTACAGAGAGTAGTAAAATGTAGATTACAGTCAATACTGTAATCAAGCATTCCTTGCTGCCTCCTTGGTAGTAAGGAAATGAAGGGACTGAGAAAAGATAAGTGCCAAATAAAACCAAATGATTTTACACTGCCAAAAGAAGTAAATAAAGGCAGAACTGATATTAATCTTCAAAAACACTGTAGGGAGTAGAAGGAAAGAGGACTGTAACAGTCATACAGACTGAAATAGCTTGAGCCATCATTTGCCATGTCATTAACAATGAACAGATACTGACTTATAGTCTCCAGTTAAAGGTGCTATCTCCTGAACCCCAAAGTAAATGCTGTTGATATAGCTGGAATAGTTTTAGATAATCTAGAACTATATACAATAAAACTGGTCATTTAAAATAGAAGAGAAAGAGCAGGGCACTGTGGTACATGCCTGGAGTCCCAGCTACTTGGGAGGCTATGGCAGAAGGATTGTTTGAGCCCAGGAGTTTGAGGTTGTACTGCATGTATCACACTTATGAATAGCCACTGCACTCCAACCTGGGAAACATGATGAGAACTGTCTCTTAAAAAAAAAAAAGAATATGGATAGAGAAGGCGAACCTCACTCACCCTATTTTTTTCTCTCCCCAGCTATCTCCTGGCCAGCTTCTATACCAAGTATGATGCTGCGCACTTCCTCATCAACACAGCCTCATTGCTAAGTGTACTGCTGCCGAAGTTGCCCCAGTTCCATGGGGTTCGTGTCTTTGGCATCAACAAATACTGAGGGATGGGTTTTGGGACAGCTCCATGGGCATGGGGAAGGCACTGAAACAGAGGACTATAAAACATCCTTCTCTTATTCTCCATACTGTCTTCTACACCTTGAAAGCCTGAGAACTATACAACCTTCCCCAGACTCTCAAGAAGAGAAGAGATTGGCAAATGGGGCTCCTGGGCCCAGTCCTGCTAGTGGCAGGTTTCTTTGAATCAGGAAGGCAGGTGAGGTAAGGGCCAAATCACTCTCCTCCATAGCAGGAAGCCATTTGGGCAGCTTGTTTGGTGATTACATCTTTCCATATCTTTTACACCTACCACCTTCCAGCTCTGTTTTGCTGTGTATTTTTCTTACAATAATTTTTTTCAGCTGTAGCTGCAGTTTAATCAGGAAGGGTAGAGAGCTGTCCTCATAAGGCTGGGGGTGGGAAGATGGAATACTGACCTAATGTATAAAACTTAAAACAATTCTCCAGTCCCCTCTCCTTTGGTCCAGTAGGAGGTGCCCTTCACTCCAAGCTTAACACTTAGTAGGAAAGAGATTCTCAAATGAGAAAAAGGGCTCCAGCTATATAGGCAACAAAGAGGGAAGATACAGGTTGCCAGTTATACGTTTATAGAAAGATAATCCCCTGGCTTTAAATAGTTATGTACATACAAATATGAACAAACTTAAAAAAAAATACAAACCCTTGGATCACATGGGGGCTTCTGGGAACCCCCGTATTCTTCCCCCTCACCCAAGGGCAGTGGGCATGAATCTACTTTTTAAAAATGATTAATTTTGGCCATCCTTGCAGAAAAGAGCCTAAAATTGGGTGATTTACCCACAAAGTGAAAGCTGAGGAAAAATTCAGTTTCCACTCTCTGAACTCTATGCGGTAATCTCCTATCATTAGGGCTACATGCTTTCTTGTTCTGTCTTTTAAATATTATATCAGGGTAAAGGAGAGGGCTCCCTCCTGAAATGGGTCAAGAAAGAAGATAGACTTGTGGCTTTAAAAGAGTGGGAAAAAGTGTCATCCATCCTAAAAGCAAATGACAAGACAAAGGCATACAGACCCCAGGGAAATACCCAGTTCCCACACCTAAAGGGATATACTGTCCAGCCCAGGTCCAGGCCCTAGGTTCTTTACTCTAGCTACCCCCTATTTCTTTGGTATTGTCAAAAGACAAGATTCAGGCCGGGCGCAGTGGCTTATGCCTGTAATCCAGCACTTTGGGAGGCCAAGACGGGTCGATCACCTGAGCTCAGGAGTTCGAGACCAGCCTGAGCAACATGGTGAAACCCCATCTCTACTAAAAATACGAAAAAGAATTAGCTGGGCCAGGTGTGGTGGTGCGTGCCTGTAATCCCAGCTACTCAGGAGGCTGAGATGGGAGAATTGCTTGAACCCGGGAGACAGAGGTTGCAGTAAGCCGAGATCACACCACTGCACTCCAGCTGGGCAACAGAGCAAGACTCCATCTCAAAAAAAAAAAAAAAAAAAAATAGATTCAGTTCCTAGGTGTTGGGGAAGGAGGGATAAATCAAACTCCATCCTGTGCTGTACACAGCCCTTTTGACTCCCTGACATTGATTTGAGGAAAGAGAAGGGGCGTCAACGTTGGAAGGGCCTCCTCACTTTCTTCCGCCGCTTAGGTTTGGCTTCTCCCTTGGGTACTGTGCTGTTGGGCTTAGAGGCTGCAGTGGCTCCAGGGGCAGGCTGAGGAGCTGCAAAGAAGTTCCCATTGGGCATCTGCCCTGGGGGTACTTGAAAGATCCGACTCAAGAAATCCTGAAGATCAGCAGGAGGGGCATCTGGGGTGGCTCTGAGGTAAAACAGAAGAAATAAGGCAAGAGATGTTAGAGTCATATGGTTATGTAAGTTAGATATACTTATCAGTTCCCAAACTTCCTAGAAAACAAGGCCCCTGGGTGTCCTAAAAAGCAGGTCATCTGAAACCGTATTCAAAACTGAAACAGTGGATAGATTATTGACAGAAATACCACCTACCTCTGTCGCCCTCTGGTGCCTGGAATCCGAGAACCAAATGAGATGTGATAGGGGACTCTGTGGGTATCTGGGGAGATACCTACACGCTGGCATCCAGCCCACTCTATAAACATGAGAAATAATTAGCCAAAACATCGCAGTTTAGAGCACATAAAAGATCAGGAAGTATAAGCCTGTATTTCTAGAGGACAGAGAGTACCTGTGATATCATACACCTTTCCATCCATCAGTGCAAAGTAGGTGATCTTGAGGCCCAACATGCTTGACTCTGCCCAAAAGTCTCCTTCCTCAGCGGGATGCAGCCTATTACACTCAGCACAGTATCTGGCACTCTTAGGTTCCCGGTCCATTTCAAACCTCCTGCAACCAACAAAAGGATAGTTCCTTAATAATTTGTCAAGCCTACCTAGGGCACTGCTAGTAGTCTTACCATTATTCACAAATAGGGCTGAAACATCTAAAATTACCCCACTTAGTATTTCATATCCCTTCAACGTTCTATCTTAAAGCTAATTTTTCTTAGTGCTAATTAAAATCGTCAATCTATCGACAATATGACAAAGGTAGAAACTTAAGGGTCTTTTTACTAATTATGAGATACAGATGTAACTCATAATTACCAGTACTCACTAGGAAGATCGTTGGTTACATAATCCCTGAGCTGTGATTGTCCCATCCCTCTCCTATTTCATACCTGTGCTTTCCTTGGCATCGGCTACACATCATAGTATTCATTGCCTCCTTGAGGTCATCTTGCAGCTTGGACAGAAACTCATTTACTGACCGGCTCAGCTCATTCTCTGCCATTCGTTTCCTAATAGAAGAAATGCTTTGTAAGTCGGAAGGTATTGAGGGAGGGACAAAGGAAGACATATCAGTTGGCCTCTTGAGGCCACTGTCTAGCGAGAAAGACAAGTGATTTCAGTTCTCTCCATCTCAACAAGCCTCCACCCCCAAGTCCAGATGCCTCTGCTATTGAGGATTTTTCATTTACCATTATCTGATGATTTCCCATCTCCAACTTACATCTCATATTCCTTTCGCTTTTCAGCATTGCTGACAATGTCCCAAGCTGCTCGCAAAACCTTGAAGGCCTCCTCAGCCCGGGGATGATGATTTTTGTCAGGATGAACCTACCAAGACAGAGATTTCATTACAAATCCATTCCAACCCTCTTCCCCACCTTGAGTTTATTCTCATATCAAAGGGTTCTCTTTCATCACCCTTTTGAAGAGTCAGTGTAGCTTAATGATTAATTGCTCTGGCTCTGCAGATCTGGTTCAATTCATGGCTCTGTTATAATTAACTACACTACCTTGAATATCTAACTTTTTTTTTTTTTTTTTTTTTGAGATGAAGTCTCGCTCTGTCGCCCAGGCTAGAGTGCAGTGGCACGATCTCAGCTCACTGTAACCTCCGCCTCCCAGGTTCTAGCAATTCTCCTGCCTCAGCCTCTCTAGTAGGTGGGATTACAGGCATGCACCACCACACTCAGCTAATTTTTTTGTATTTTTAGTGGAGACGGGATTTCATCTAGTTGGCCAGTCTGGTCTCGAACTCCTGACCTCAAGTGATCTGCCTACCTCAGCCTCCCAAAGTGCTGGGATTACAGGCGTGTGCCACCATGCCCAGCATGAATATCTATCATGGATTGTTGGGAGGATTAAATAAGAATATATATGAAGTATGTAGCAAAAAATCAGGTACTACGGTGGATTCATCATCCCAGTTTGCCTGAGACTGTCCCAGTTTTAGCATTAAAAAGTCCCATGCCTCTGGAAACTCCTCAATCCCAGATGAATAGGGACAGTTGGTCTCTGGCACACACATGTATCAGTCATAAAATAAGAGTTCCAAAGATGTTACATCTTGAAACTCTTTCTTTTTTAACTAGAAAATTCTCATATCCAAAACTTCCTACAGTGATATGCCTTTCAGTCCCAGAAATGAAATAGCATATCATGGTCTCAGACTTTATGTACTTTTCAGCCTTCTCTCCAAGACAAGTAATATCCTCTCTTCCTACAGCTTCCTGATTGTACCCATCCCATTCCCCAAAAATGCAGAGATAAAGCTAGTCTCCCGACTGATGCCAAATAACTAAAATGCTGTTAAATTTCCCACATTCTCAAGCTAATTGAACAGCCTTTTAGTCATGTTCACACTAGGGCTTAGTAAGGCAGTGAGAGGTTCAATAAAAGCCCAGAGACACTCTGGTCCAGGACAAGAGAGATCTTTGGGGTATAGGGATAGATGTTTTGAGGGTAGGGGAACTTAACTACATCTCTACTTCAAGAGAAACTGAAAAATGAGAATTTTTGTTAAGAATAATATTCTCCAAAACAGGATGTCTACTAAAAGAAGGTGAGAAAAGAGCTCTACTACTAGTAGAATTAGTAACAATGAGAGTAAACAATTGTTACCCACTCTAAGAATACAGCAGAAGCCAAGCGCAGTGGCTCACGCCTGTAATCCCAGCACTCTGGGCAGCCGAGGCAGACAAATTGCTTGAGTCCAGGAGTTCGAGATCAGGCTAGCCAACATAGCAAAACCCCATTTCTACTAAAAATACAAAAAATTAGCCAAGTGTGGTGATGCACGCCTGTAGTTCCAGCTACTCAGGAAGCTGAGGTGGAAGAATCACCTAAGCCTGGGGGATCAAGGCTGCCGTGAACTGACATCCTGCCACTCTACTCCAGCCTGGGTAAATGCAGTGAGACCCTGTCTCAAAAAAAAAAAAAAAAAAAAGAATATACCAAGCTACCTACTAAGGGGCGTACATTTCCCACCAAATTAATTCAGTCCTTTGGTAAGTTACAGGTGTGGTGGTTTACTGTACCTTTAATCATTAATGGAAACTTTAGTTGCCCATTCCTCTTTGGTGTCATGCAGCCATTGAGGTATTTGCACACTGTGATGTTTTACCAGTCCAGCTCCATACACTCCAGTGTAAGTAGGCCTCCAATTTACACACCTTACTTATATTCATAATAATTTGTACAGAAATAGCAATAACAATCCGTTATCTAATATCAACCTAATATCTACTTCTAATGCAATTTGATTGCATGCTTGTATTAAACCATTTCCCTCAAGCATAAGGTGCATGACAACTCCCATCTGCACACCCTCTTTTTTTTTTTTTTTGAGACGGTGTCTTGTTCTGTCGCCCAGGCTGGAGTACAGTGGTGTGATCTCGGCTCACTGCAAGCTCCGCCTCCTGGGTTCACGCCATTCTCCTGCCTCAGCCTCCCAAGTAGCTGGTACTACAGGCGCCCGCCACCACACCCAGCTAATTTTTTTGTATTTTTAGTACGGACAGGGTTTCACCATGTTAGCCAGGGTGGTCTCGATCTCCTGACCTCGTGCTCTGCCCACCTCACCCTCCCAGAGTGCTGGGATTACAGGCGTAAGCCACCGCGCCTGGCGCTGCACACCCTCTTATCAATAAAAGCAACCATATTTTCATGTATGACATACATATGCATATACCTCCATTTTCTTTCCCTCTCCTGTTGAAACAGCCTGTTTTCTCCTACCTGGTGCTAAAATACTTACATGCACTCCCTGACCCTCCTACACTAGGTCCATATTTGCTTCTCTGGGAGAAATAGTTGGGTTACCCCATGTTTAAAATAAAAAGAAGGCCAGGCACGGTGGCTCACGCCTGTAATCCCAGCACTTTGGGAGGCCGAGGCGGGTGGATCACCTGAGGTAGGGAGTTCAAGACCAGCCTGGCCAACATGGGGAAACCCCGTCTCTACTGAAAATAAAAATATCAGCCGGGCGTGGTCGCGGGCGCCTGTAATCCCAGCTTCTTTGGAGGCTGAGTAACGAGAATAGCTTGAACTCGGGAGGCGGACGTTGTAGTGAGCCAAGATCGCGCCACTGCACTCCTGCCTGGGCGACAAGAGCGAGACTCCATCTCACAAAAACAAAAACAAAAACAAAAAAAACCCTCATTTGTTCAGGTAAGAGCAACTGGGGTGCTCTCTGAATAGGTCTTTTTCCCACTCTAGTTAGAGGGACTTCACCTGGATATTCCAGGTGAGTGAGTTCTACACTGCCTAATATACCAGGTTCAAAAAATATATCTCATGACAAAGAAAGAAAATGGAGGGAAGATCAGATCCCATAGTAGAGGGGAAAATATCTCTTTTTTTTTTTTTTTTTTTGAGATGATCTGGCTTGGTTTCCCAGCCTGTAGGCTCATGATCCCGGCTCATTGCAGCCTCGACCTCCTGGGCTCAACTGATCCTCCCACCTCAGCCTCCCAAGTAGCTGGGACTACAGGCATGTGCCACCAAGCCTGGCCTCCCAAAGTGCTGGGATCACAGGTGTGAGCCACTGCACCTGGCCCAAAAAGTCTTTATGACTCTTTCCTAAGAATATGTTAACCAGCTGGGCGCGGTGGCTCATGCCTGTAATCCCAGCACTTTGGGAGGCCGAGGCAGGCGGATCACGAGGTCAGGAGATCGAGACCATCCTGGCTAACACGGTGAAACCCCGTCTGTACTAAAAATGCAAAAAATTAACCAGGCGGAGTGGCAGGTGCCTGTAGTCCCAGCTACTCGGGAGGCTGAGGCAGGAGAATGGCGTGAACCCGGGAGGCGGAGTTTGCGTGAGCCAAGATCACGCCACCGCACTCCAGCCTGGGCAATAGAGCAAGACTCCGTCCCCCCCCAAAAAAAAAAAGAATGTTAACCTTCACCTACCCGTTAACTTTCTACTCTGCCTTCCCTTTATTCCACTCTCCCTAAAACTGGAATAGAAAATATAGGAACAGGCCGGGACCGGTGGTTCACATCTGTAATCACAGCACTTTGGGAGGCTTAGGTGGGTGGATCATGAAGTCAGGAGTTCAAGACCAGCATGACCAACATGGTGAAACCCCGTCTCTACTAAAAATACAAAAAAAAAGTAGCCGGGCATGGTGGCGCGCACCTGTAATCCCAGCTACTCAGGAGGCTGAGGCAGGAGAATCGCTTGAACCCAGGAGGTGGAGGTTGTAGTCAGCTGAGATTGTGCCACTGCACTCCAGCCTGGGCAACAGAGCGAGACTACATCTCAAAAAAAAAAAAAAATATGGGAACAAAAGAGAGGAACAGGAAACAGAAGGGTACTCACCATCACTGCCAGCTGTCTATAGGCCTTCTTCAGTTCAACATCTGATGCTGTGGCCTCAACCCCCAGTACATGGAAAGGGTTTAGCTCATCCTCAGGAACCCCAGCCATGGTCAAGAGTCGGGCCACTTCCTCTTCAGGCTGGCAGTAGCGCCCACTGGCTACAGGTGCATTCCCCTGCCTATTAATATTCTGCTTGACCCAAGGCAACTCCAGCCAGCCCCACTGAACTATTCTTACCAGCCGCTGCCATGGCCTGCTATCTCTCAGCAGAGTCAAGCAATGCTGCAAGGCTGGAGAATCCAGCCAAGAGAAGAGCCAGGTGGCCTTACCCCTCCAGCCTAACCGGTCACCTAGTCCCACCAGAAACCGCCATCCCAACTGTAGAAAGCCCAAAAAGAGGGCCAGAGCCAGGAGCAGCAAAGCACCCAGCAGCTTGAGAAAACGAGTAAACAGTCCTACTCCACAGTAAAACCCCTGGCTTAGAAACTGAAACATGACCTGGGCCCAGCCCCCCAACCGCCCTGTCCACACTCCCATCCAAACTCGAAAAAGGTCCAAATCACTGCTTTTCAGTTGCCTGCATGCATAGATGAGATGGCCACAAGTTTCTACGTACTCTCCCACCAATACCAGCAGTTCAATCAGCCACCAAAAGCCTGCCTGTCCAAGTTGACATAGTTCCTCAGCTCCCCACAGTCCCAGGCCTTTGCGCTTATCTGCCTGACTTCGTTTCCGACCCAGCCGATGTCGACCAGGGGACCTGGGATCCCTGCGTCCACCCTCCCGAGTATCGTCCTTCGTTGGAAAGCGGTGCCGCTGTCTCCGAGATGGGGGTTTCTTTCCGCTGGACACACGTGAAAAATCATTGGGGAACTTGAGAGATTCTTCATCATCATATTCCTCTTCCAACTCATCTTCCCCCAAAACTGGAGAGGTACAGTGGTGGCAAAAGTTGCTAGAAGAACCATTTCCTCCCTCAGAGTAAGGCCCTTCTGGAATTCCAGGTGTTCCCTGGCAGTTGCAAGCAGATGGAATGGAAAGAAAAGAGTTCCCATCCTCCTGGTTCCCAGTCTTGTTTTCTTTTGAGAGTTCCTGGTCCACTCCTGACTCCTCCTCTGAAGACGTCTCACTCTGATCAGGGTCCTCTGCATCTCTAGGTGGTCCTGGACCCCCTGGGGGGCCATGGCTTGGGTCCAACCAATGGGCTGGGTTTGGGTGCTGTGTGTGCTTAGGACCAGAGTGCTCTGTGAGGCAGCGGGTACCATTAGGAGCAGTCCCTGCTGAGTCCCTGAGTCCTGAGAATGAAGGTATTTCAGGGTCCACGGAGGGTCCTAAAGTCCTGAGGGAGGCACCACCACTGTGGTGGGCTCCATACAACCCTCTTTCTCCGGGGTGCTTCTGGGCCATGACCCCCGGGGCTTCCTGAGGGTCTTAGGTCACAGCCATCATGGTGTGTTCTGATGCCTGTAACAGATATCAAGGTGGAGACAGTCAAGGATGAGACCAAGAGAGGAATTAAACAATCTTAAATAGTGGACACATTTAATGCATCCACCTCCCTTGTTTTCCCAAGTTCTTTTGGGGCATTCGCTATTCCTAGCAATAAGCCAAAACTAGACTCACCACAACCCTGCTTGCTCCCTCCCCTCTCCTCCAAATCACTTAAGTTTTTCTTCTTTCCCCAGAAAACTATAACCTTCAATCAGGGAAACAGGGAGGTACCGTAAAGGGTGTGGTCGGGGGAGGGTGGGTCACTCTTAGGAACATGGGAAAGACCGCCGGAAGGGGGGGCCACAGACTTCCAGTAAAGGGTGGGGGCCATGCGGCCCTAGAGGAAAATCTGGGGGCGGAGCTTAGGGCTGCCCCTAAGAAAGACTACCAGGGAACCCACCGGCTGTGTAGAAGGGACGAAGGTGGCCCGGCACCGTGGCTCACGCCTGTAATCCCAGCACTTTGGGAGGCCGAGGCGGGCGGATCACGAGGCCAGGAGTTCGAGACCAGCCTGGCCAATATGGTGAAACTCCGTCTCTACTAAAAATACAGAAATTCGCCAGGCGTGGTGGCGCGCACCTGTAGTCCCAGCTACTCGGGAGGCTGAGGCAGAAGAATCGCTTGAACCCGGGAGGTGGAGGTTGCAGTGAGCCGAGATCGTGCCACTGTACTCCAATCTGGGCGACACAGCGAGACTCCATCTCAAAAAAAAAAAAAAAAAAAACGAAAAAAAAAAAAAACGGACGTACCGAAGAACGGCGGTAACTCCTCCCCCTCGAGCCGCCCGGCCTGGGGCCAGGGTGAGCTACGAGAGCCGCTCTCCCGGCTCCGCCTCCCGCTCACGCTCTCCTTCCGCCTTCCGTCCCCGCGGCCGCCGCCGACCTGGGCCTACTTCCACTTCCGGGGTCACCAGGGAAGAGACGGGAAGGAAAAGAAATAGCGGTTGGCTGAGGGGCGAGCCAGTCCAGCTAGCGCTGCGTCGACTCCAACGAGGCGGTCCTAAGGAAGTACTGGCCCCGCCATTTAAAGGCCCCTCCCTCTGCATGTGGGAATGGGATTGCCGCAGGTTGCACCGCTGGAAGCAAGGCAAGTGGGTTCTGCACCAATGCCTGCAGACTAAGGGCAGACTCTCAGGATTGCTCTGGGTGTATTCCTAGGCTTTGTATTCCTGGGAGATGGAGGGCAGCCACCGAGCCACATATAGTCTGTTTCCCTTGCAGACAAAACCAGGGAGCTCAGAAGAGTCACTGCCCTGATCCCTTCCGTGCCGGCAGCTGCGAGGACACGGGCCCCTTTGTATCCTGCGGTGCGGAGGTGGAGCAGAGGAGAGGGTGCCCCGGCTGGCCCCCTTCCTCGCCCCGCAGCACTACCCCTTCTTTCACAGCAACCCACGGCCTCCCCCGCGCTTGACCCAGCTGGCGAGCTGCCCCTTATACCTGGATCCGCCCCTCGGGACGCAGCTCCCCAGGCCCGATCACCGAGCGGTGCCTAGGAACTGGGAGCGTAACTCGGCTCGGCTCAGAACTTTACCCGAGAGCCAAAGAACACTGAACTCATCTACCTGCTGCTTGACATCTCATCTGCATACCAAGCTATTTGGTGGACGTCCACAAGCGCCCCCGCCCCCACGTAGACCCAGTTGGGTCCCCGTTCCGTCGGTCCCCTCCTCTGCACACGCCTCTAGCCTTATACCCCGTCTTGATCCGAAAGTTTTTCCACCCTTGAACCCCCAGTTGGCACTCCCGGACCAGCAAAAGCCCCTTCCCTGGGTCCACGATCCCGACCACCCGGTTCTCCAGAAGACAATACTCCAATTCTCTGGAAAGTGGAAGAAACCAAGCTGGAGCTAGGGGGGCGCTGGGACCCCTATTGGGGCTTTGAGAGCTTCCGGTTGTCATCTCCTAAGTATTCGGAGACCCTTCCCCAAAACTCTTGGGGCAACCCTCAAGACTCTTACCTGCTATATAGTTGGGGGTCTCTGGTCCTGGACTAGAGCAGTAGGCAACCTGGGTCCCCCCACACACACACGGGAAAGAGTTGGAGGGACCTGCTTGTGATGTCACCCCTCCTCTCCCCACCGCGCGCGCGCGCGCGCGCACACACACACACACACACACACACACACCAACACACACGCCCTGTCCCCTTTCTCCACCCTGCAAGCTAGTTGCATTTAGCTCACAGAGCCTGGGCTGCGACTTGAAAGACTTTAGGCAGCAACAGAGTGACCCTGGGGGTGCTCTTGACCGACAGCCGCACCTCCGGCGTCTAGGACCTCCGAGCAGGGATGCATCTGGGGGTCTAGGGAAGCACTTCCACCCCCTCCTCTCCTCAACCCTGGCAGGATGGTGAGTAGTTAACATCCCCTCCCCAACCCCCCCTTGTTCAGGGTCCCCAGACTTCCAAGCAGATTGAGGAGAGGAGCTTCGAGAGCCAACCCTCCAGCCTGTAAGGACCTTGATATCCAAAGGACAGCTGAAGAAAGTAATGTGCCTGCATTTTTGCCACTTCATTCCCACAGTGCCCGAAATGCCAGCTCCTCCTTGGTGTTCTCCTTTCAAGATTTGAATTCAAATCCCATATTGGCAGCCCTGATACCGCTGGGGGAAGGGTGAGGTAGGAAAAGTCCCACCAATATCCTAAGGGGAGGTGCGAGTGGCTACCAGGATGTGAGATGTCTGTGGACAAAGTCCCTGCTTATTCCATGAGGGGCTGTGAGATTAGGACTGTGGCTGGATGCCCCTTCCTCCAACAACTCCATCTCAGCATGAAGTTGAGGCTTTAAAACCCTGACAAACTGTGGGTGACTGTCTCTACTTAATTCCTCCTCCCAAACTCTTGGTGTCTGGTTTTTTCCCTCTTTCTGCCCTGGGCCTGGAGCAGCTGTCCAGAGACCCCCACCATGACTCATAACTCTCCTGTTCTCCCTCTCTCTTCCCTCTCTATTAACCTCACCCTTCCCAATCCAGTGGGGTAGTATTAAGTCCCAGTCGCAGATGGGGCAATAATGTCCCTGCACCCTTCCCTCCGCACACCCAGGGCTTCCCGTTCTTTCCACCCTCACCCTGAAGAGCTGCAGGGTGGTGGGGGGAGGCAAAGGCTCATTACTTTATAAGATTTTCATTACTTTATAAGATTTCATTTTACTTAAGTGTCCTTGTTTCAGAGAGTGGTAAAGACAGATCCTGCTCCTCTCAATCCAATCCTGTAGATTTCTTCAGTTACCTAAACAGGGTCATACTGGCTCCTGAAGTGGGCACCATTATTTAAAAGAAATAGACGTACAGAGTCCTCAAGATTTATGGGCACCTGAGTTTCTGCCCCGTGCCCCGCTGCAGGTTTCCCAGTCCCCTAAAGACATTCACGGATGGATGAGAGGAGCTGACACCTCCCGCTCTGTGACCACTTTCTCTTTGGCCGTGGAGGAAGTCTTGCTGCCCCTGGCTGTGACATCTGACCCCAGGCCCTTTAATCAACAACTCCCAGAGCCTCCAGACCCAAGATGTGTTTTGGAACCTCAGGACAATCCTGAACTGGCACCTGCCCTGGTGTGTGCCCTTTGCTGCTGCTTTGGAATCATCTACTGCTGCTTCAATGAGGGCAGGGCCAAGGACCTGGGGGGCCATTGCCCAAGACTGTCACCCTAAAGGATGATGCCAGCTTTCCTCCTTGCTCCTGGGCCATCTCACCTCCTCTGCCAGGGGTTCCTATCTCCAGTGTGGCCCATGTTGCTCTGGCTGTATTCCTAGGCCCATGTTGCTCTTGCCAGCTTCTTGTCCATCCTCCATGCCCATGCCTTCCAGCTCTCACCTCTGGCATCTATCATTTGCTCTTCTCTTAACTCCTACCTGAAAACCCCATTCCTAAATTATTCGCTATGTTTCAGACTTCTTCACTCTTCTCCAAAAACCTGAATCAGCTTGTTTTGATTTTTTCTATCTGCTATCCCTGAAAGGACTAGACCTTCTTTCTATCCTTACTCCCCTCAATGTATCCATCTTACCTCTTGATTTTCCCTCCCATTCCCTCACAGTTCCTGAAACAGTGCCCCCCCCCCCGACCCTAAGCTACCCCTTTCTGCCCCTGGCCTTGAGGTCCCTTGACGTGCTGCTCCTGTCTTCTGCTCCTCTAGTGAGCCATTCCTCTCCCTTGGAATTCATCAGAGTCATCCCTGTAGAGCCCCCTTCCTGCCTCTCAATGCCTCCTGCCTCACTTCCCAGGCTACCGCTGCTTCAAGACAGTGACGTTTCTCTCCGGTCAGCTGTCAGGAGCGCTGATGAGCTTCCTACTGTGCCACAAGGTGCGGGTGCTGGAGACACAGCTGAGCCTGGAAATGAGAGTGGGCATCGCCGTGGTCATCATGACTCCTCTGTGGTGTGGTCACCATGTTGGTTCACTGTGTTGGGCTCTTATTGACTGGTCTCCTGCTAGGCCTGACCTTGGGTGCCAGAGCCCTGCTGGCTTCTGAGCCTATCTACCAACCACCTTCAGCCTGGGTGCCAGCTGGGGGGCTGGTGGGGCTGGCACTGCTGGGAGCCCTGCTCACACTTCGGTGGCCACGTCCATTCACAGTTCTGGGCACAGCCCTGCTGGGTTCTGCAGTGCTTGTGGCCTGTGTTGACTACTTCCTGGAGGGGCTGGCACTGGGCAGTCGGCTGGGCCAACGCCTGCAGACACTTCCAGCCTTGCCTTCTCTCTGCTGATATAGCTGGGTCTTACTGGGGATCTGGCCAGCCTTGGGGACCCTTGGGGCCCTGGCCCAGTGGAAGCTTGTGCCTGAGGAACATGGAGGCCACGCCAATGGTGAGTTAGTGCTGTGGTACAGAAGCAGCCAACCTGTGCCTGCTCATGTCCCCAGTTCCTAGACTTGAGGAGGGAAGGGGAGAAATACACTTGAGGAAGGAGAGTGGGGGAGGATGTCCAAGGTGAATGGGGCAGGGCACTGAAAAAAAAAAGTTGAAGGAGTCAGGGGAAGCAGGAAAGAGTTACGGAAGGAAAGGAGGATCTCAGGGAAGTCTAGGAGGAAAGAATATAATTCCAAAGAGTTTCTTTTAGAATAAATTGGCAGGGGGTGCTGGGCACGGTGGCTCAGGCCTATAATCCCAGCACTTTGGGAGGCCAAGGCGGGCGGATCACGAGATCAGGAGATCGAGACCATCCTGACTAACATGGTGAAACCCTGTCTCTACTAAAAATACAAAAAAAAAACTAGCTGGGCCTGTTGGCGGGTGCCTGTAGTCCCAGCTACTCGGGAGGCTGAGGCAGGAGAATGGCTTGAACCTGGGAGGCGGAGCTTGCGGTGAGCCAAGATCGCGCCACTGCACTCCAGCCTGGGCTACAGAGCGAGACTCCATCTCAAAAAAATAAAAATAAAAAGGAATAAATGGGGGGAAGATGAGGCTTGAGAGAAACAACAGGAAGGTAAAAAAAAAAAAAAAAAAGAAAGAAATGGGGGGAAGATGAGGCTTGAGAGAAACAACAGGAAGGTCAAATGGGTTTCTTTAGAATGTGAGTGTGTATAGGGTAGGATTCAGGGTCTAAAGAGGCCTCCTTGAGTCTGTATTGCCCCCTCCAAAACAGTGGTCTTTTTTTTTTTTTTTTTTTTGAGACGGAGTCTCACTCTGTCACCCAGGCTGGAGTACAGTGACATGATCTTGGCTCACTGTAACCTCCGCCTCCTGGATTCAAGTGATTCTCATGCCTCAGCTTCCCGAGTAGCTGGGATTACAGATATGCATCACCATGCCCAGCTAGTTTTTGTATCTTTAGTAGAGATGGGGTTTCACCATGTTGGCCAGGCTGGTCTTGAACTCCCGACCTCAAGTGATCTACCCACCTCAGCCTCCCAAAGTGCTGGGATTACAAGTGTGAGCCACTGCGCCCGGCCAGCAGTGGTCTTAAGCCACCAGCAAAACCATCTCCAACTCCTTCAGACCCTTCAGCAAAAGGCCAAATGGCACTGGATCCCCTCTGGGGTGGGGCTTTGTGAGGGCAGCTGTCGGCACCAGCTCCCTGCCAATACCTGCAGCCCTGCTGACAGTCTCGCTCCAGTGAGTGGGGGGCTTGGGGACACCCTGGGCAGATGGAGCAGAGGGCATATGGGGATGGTCAGGGTGAAAGGGGGGCTCTGACCCAGGCCCCTCCTTACTCCCTCTCTGCCCTGTGTCCCTCCAGAGTTACTTCCAGAGTCTTCAAGAGTGCCAACTGGGACCAGGACCCCAGGCCACAGCCCCCCACACCGTCCTGGACCTGGATTCTGACTGTGGTTCCACTGTACCCCTCACCTTAATCTCTGGTTCTAACCAGACCTGAGCCTAGACTTCCACTTTTTCCTTCACCCCTGTGAGGGCCTGGGAACACTAGGTGGGCAGGGTTTGAGCCCACAGGACCTGCACACAAACTTCCCCACCTCTTGGACTTGGGGACAGGATCTGTGCCTCAACCCAGACCAGCCTTGTAGGGATATGTTCCAAGAATAGAGAAGAGTCTTATGGGGAAGGGGGAGGAAGGGAAGTATGAATATTTACCTCTGACCAATAATAGAGGTGCCCTGGTCCCCAAAGAAACTGACTCCCGAATTCCCTCCAAGCCTTACCCATATAGCTTTTTTTTTTTTTTTTTGAGACAAGGTCTTGTTCTGTCCAGTACCGTGGCGTGATCACAGCTCATGACAACTTTGATTTCCCCGGCCCAAGCGAGCCTTTCATTCAGCCTCCTGAGTGGCTGGGACCACAGACGCCACACACAGCTAATTTTTATTTGTTCGTTTTTATTTTTTTTGCAGAGACAGGGTCTCCCTGTGTTGCCCAAGCTGGTCTTGAACTCCTGGGCTCAAGTGATCCTCCTGCTTCAGCCTCCCAAAGTGCTAGGATTACAGCCACCGCACCTGGTCTTGAAATAGCCTTTTAAATATCTACCTCAGTGCCTCACAGTGGTAAAAATAAGCGTTTTTTTGTTTTGTAGGATCAGGGAGCTTCCAAGGCATTTGATAGCTTTTTGATGGGAAGAAGGGCTCTGAGGAGCTCCAAGATACCCCAACCTCCAGGCCCTTCATTAGAGGGTAGTTGGGTTTCTGTTTGGCCTTTCCCCCTGGGCCCCATAGGCTTAAACTACCCCGCCACCTCCCCGCACCTCCTACCTCAGCTGGGAGCACTATCTTCCATGGTGCTTCCACTTCTCTCCTCAACCTGGGGAAGACCACAGGGCAGTGCCTGCCTCAGGACCTGCCTTCCCCAAAAGCTGGCTTCTTGCTCCAAGGAGAGAGCATTGGCCCGCCTGCCAGAGTCTTGCCTTTTGCCCAAAAGGAGCCTGGTCTTCAGGGCTGCATAGGAGACAAGTGCCTTCTCTGCTTCTCACTGTGGGTGGCACTAATTTCCTCCTTAACCAGAACTTTGTTCCTGCCACTAACCCATTCTAACTCTTCCCCCTCTGACTCTCCTGCCCAAGGTCTGTTCCTGGTTTCCCAGATGCATAAAGGAAGACATATCCGTCCCCTGGGCAGCAAGGCTACAATGGGAGGGAGGGAGGGAGAACATGGGAGCCTGTGAATAAAATGGCATTAAATACTGAACCAAGGAGTCCAGCCTCTGCTGTTGCTGCTCTTTTCTTTCTCTGCACCCCAAAACAAAGAGCTAACCATCTTGACAAATCCTCTGTCCCCTAAAGATCTAATAGAGGTACCTTTATTATACAGACTACTGTAAGAGTTATATAGCCAGACAGCTAGAGGAAGAGCTGTTCAGTCCTCTCTTATGAACATGGAGTTAGCTTTTATTAAACACAAATGTACCAAACACTGTGCCAAGCACTTCACATACAGTATTTCATTTCGTGCAACAATCCTGCAGTACTGGTCTTAACCTAATGTTGCAAATGGGGAATCCGAGATTCGACAAGGTTAATTAGCTTGCCCATAATCATAAGCATGTAAATGTGATTCTCAAGGATTCCAAGGCCCTTGCTCAGTTTACTGGCCATGCTGTTTTCTTGTATTTTATGTAGGAAGAACAGGACCCAGGCATCTCCCTCCACCATTGACCTCCAGAAAAGAGAAGACACAGTTGGAAGGGCTAAGACAGACAGGAAATGGAGTTGGGGGCCAGATCTAAGTTAGGGGATCTGAGTTAGGGGAGCACTTCTCAGGAGTGAAAATGCACAGGAGAGTGGTGGCTGGAGTTGGAAGTGTTAAGAGGCCTGAGGTCTACGGTCATGCCCCTGCTACAGCACCTGCGAGGTTCTTCTGAGCAGACAGGTATTTCATTCAGCTATTAGGCCTTAGGCTTCTGGGAGGGAATGAAAGGGTAGGTTGTGGAGCCTCAGGGGTTAATGTCCAAGATTGTGTCTGTGGGTGAGCAGTCAGTACTCAAACGTGGTTTCTGTGGCTGAGAGTGGTATCCAAGGTTGTGCCCGTACCTGAGGGAGTGGTATTCCCACCTGATGGGGTAGTGTCTATAGTCTGGGGACGACAGTGCATCCAGTTGTGGGCAATATTTCTGGGATAGCCTTTCTCTACTCGAAGCTGCTGGTTGAGGCGCCAGTAGACTTTGCCCTTGAAGAAGGAGACTCGGCCATCTTGCCAACTCATAGCAGCCGAGGGCTGGTTTGGCACTCCCGTAAACAAACCCTTGATTGGTTTGGGGTAGCTGCTGAAGTCAGTTCGGGCTAGCTCGTCCCACTGCCAGTACCCAGAGCCCTGGGTATGGGATGGGTGGGGAGAAGGGAGAGGAAGAAGAAAGAGCTTAGGACCCCCAGAGGTCTACCCCCAGCCCACTGCAGCTGCAGAACATCTCCCTTCAAGCGCAAGCTTTGCTTCTCAGTATAAGGTAGCCCACTCCTCCTAAGAAGGGATTTGCCCTTGCTTTGAACTTGATACCTTAAAGAGGAACACCTTTTGGTTGAGAGGCCAATAGAGAGCTGCATCCAGGTTGGGTTCTACCCTATTCAGCTTCTTGGGGAAGCCAGGAGACATCTTGAAATTAATGTAGCGCCACACCTTGTCTCCTGAGAGCATGTGAGGAAAGAACAAGTCACCTCTGTCCTCAGGTGATAGCTTTTGGTCTCCTCCGGTCCACCCATTCAGAAACTTCTCATCTCCCTCCCTTTTATAGTTTCTTTAAGATTAGGCCCTCCTCAAGTAAGACACTGTAACTAGCCCCCTTACCCTTAAAGAAGTGAATCCATTGTGTTCGAGGCGAGTAGACAGCAGCATCCAGGTTTCCGGGGAGCCCCTCCCAAAGGGCAGACACTCGGAACAAGGGGCCAGGTCCTGAATCTGATACAGTCCACACGTAGTCCCCCTTGAAAGCATAGGTCTTCCCACGGGGCCCTGAGAGTAATGGTGTGTCAACAAGTCAAACAGACAGAGGTCAAGTAGACAGAAACTTGGGGGTATCTCAGGCCGACTAACAATTTGCCCTCTCCCTGCAGGCTGATTCTTCAAAAATTCATTCAACTTTAATTCAAGGAGAAAATTAAAGGCAGAGAAAGAGGACTCAGAATGTTTTGTTGCTCAGAGCATTTCAGCTTTGGTCCACTCAACAAAACAAAAGCCCTGCAGATAGCTATTCCTCCTTAGGAACCTCACCCTCCCCTCCAAGTGGCTTCCTAGTTGTCCTTCCAACCAGGTGCACCCTCTCTAACAGGCAATCTGGGTAATATAGTTTTCTCCATCTTGCTGCATTTCCAGATGTGTTCTAGTGGCCCTCAGAGGGTGGCAACCTTGGTAAGTGCCTGCCTAAGCCACCTTTAGTTTGGCTCCGAACTCTCCCTCCCCATGTCACATGTCTCCTTCCATGGTCATTAATGCCTGGGGTCTAACCTCCATTGCTCATGCTGAAGTCCCATGTCACTCCCATATGTCCAGGCCTCAGGGTCAGCAGGCTGCCCCCACCGCCTGCCAACAGCCTGGAGGGGAGGGGCCTCACCCAGCATCATGGCATCCAGTTCATTACTGCAGGGGTCTGGCATGGGACTGGGTTCTGTGGGCACTGGGAGAACAGTGGGCAGCTCTGTCTCTTCTTCCTCATCCCTTATCACTGGACTCTTCTTGCCTATAAGGTAAAGTAATGCTGCTTAGGGAGAGAACTCACAGCACCTGTCCTCCACACCAGTCTCCTGTAAGTTTTGCTCAGAGGCCCCATACAGAGGGGAAAAGGGAATCCTAGAGCGTTTTCATTTGTGGTAGGCAATATTATGTTGATATCAGCGGGAGACACATTCTAGGTTTGAGAGGCACCAGAAAGGGAGAAGGAGGATTGTTAGAATGTGCATTCTTGCCAGGTGTGGTGGCTCACGCCTATAATCCTAGCACTTTGGGAGGCTGAGGCGGGTGGATTGCCTGAGCTCAGGAATTTAAGACCAGCCTGGACAACATGGTGAAACCCCGTCTCTACTAAAATACAAAAAAAATTAGCTGGGCGTGGTGGTGTGCGCCTGTAATCCCAGCTACTTGGGAGGCTGAGGCAGGAGAATTGCTTGAACCCGGGAGGCGGAGGTTGCAGTGAGCCAAGATCATGCCATTGCACTCCAGCCTGGGTGACAGAGTGAGGCTCCATCTCAAAAAAAAAAAAAAAAAATGTGCATTCTCCATTCCCAAGCATGGGTGTAAGGAGAGAGGCCTGGAAGGAAGATTAGACATAGAAGAGTCAGAGAAAAACTGTTCCTGAAAATGAAGAAGCCTGAGTAACTGGGCTGGAGGAGAAGAAAGACACTAAGCTATATCCCTACATGGAGGCTAGACCTGTCTCTTCAAGCCTTGACGTGGGAGTCAGACTGACCCTCCCCCTCACTAGGGGGAGGGACTGACCATAGAGAGCCTGGATCCCTGCCACATCATCTGGGTGCAGCTTGAAGTGGGGCCGGTAGCCCTCGTAGACTGGGGCCATGAGGGCCTGGGAATATCGGGAGTGCCCAAGCCCTAGAGCATGGCCCACTTCATGGGCTGCAATGATGCGCAGGTTCACCCCGCGGTAGGTCCCCTCGGTCCAGAACTCGTCTTCATCGAAGTGCACACTGCCCAGCTCTGGGATGTCGGCATGGGCCAGGACTCTCCCTGGACAAAGGCAAAGGTGAACAGGAAGGAGGTCAGAGCCCGCTAGGCTAGAGCACACCCTGCCTATTATAAACTCTAATTAACGCATGCCCTTAAAATTCCCCCAGCTATGTTCACTGTCTCTTGGATGCTTCTTTCTCTCCTTTCAGATTCCCCTGTCATCACCCAGTTCTCTCAGGAATGCCCATTACTGTCCCTTACCTCCCCAGCCTCCCTGCTCTCTGACCCAGTCCTCTCTGGCCCATACCTCTAAGGCATGCCTTGAACAGGGGAACTTAAGGGAGAAAAAGAAGCATAGGCAGCCAGGGGTGATGGCTCACACCTGTAATCCCAACACTTTCAGAGGCCAAGGCAGGAGGATTGCTTGAGTACAGGAGTTGAAGACCAGCCTGGGCAACATAGCAAAACCTCATCTCTACAAAAATTAGCCAGGTGTGGTAGTGTTTGCCTGTAGTCTCTACCTGGGAGGCTGAGGCGGGAGGATCACTTGAGCCTGGGAGGTTGAGGCTGCAGTGAGCCATGATTGTGTCACTGTACTCCACTCTGGGCAACAGAGTGAGACTCTGTCAAGCAAGCAAGAGAGAGAAGGGAAAGAAGGGAGGGAGGGAGGGAGAGAGAGAAGGGAAAGAAGGGAGGGAGGGAGGGAAAGAAGGGAGGGAGGGAGGGAGGGAGAGAAGGAAGGAAGAAAGGAAGGAAGGGAGGGAGGGAGGGAGGGAGAGAAGGAAGGAAGGGAGGGAGGGAGGGAGAGAAGGAGAGAAGGAAGGGAAGAAGGAAGGAAGTTTCAAAGAGGAGGCTCCATGTAGATGACCAGCTGCGCCCCTGCTCCCATTAGAAGGTAATTAGAGAGTGTATGGTGCAGGTGGGATAAACAGCAGCCCAAACATCAAGGTTCTAGAGTCACTGGTTCAAGGAGACAGAGGTAATCTCAGAGGTCTATGAGGTGGGAACTGAGAACTGTTGCCTACCAGGCCCATCAAAAGTATTGGAACAGTACGAGCTTTGGCGGCCATGGAAGGAGAGGCGGATGTCAGCCGCGCCAGCCTGCACCTCTCGGAAGGTCAAGGGAGCCACATTGCTCCAGTCCTGGAAGGCTTGACGCAGGGCTGCCCGGGCTGTGTGGGGTGGAAGGGTGGAGGGCAGGTTCAAGATGCGGAAAGTCAGGTGCTTCTTTCTCCAGCGGCCTAGTTAATGACCAGAAAACAGATTAGAAATACAGATCCTTCTGCCAACCCCAGAGAGCTCCTCTGGGTTTAGGCACTCAACCCACAAGACAGGTGACAACCAGGTAATCACCAAGTGATTATCTATTCAACACTGAGCTGGTCCAGACTGTCCTAATGCCACTCACATGCCAGAATCACATCACCCCTCCTCTCCCTCCCTTTTCCAGGCTCCGTTCTCACCCAGCAACAGGTATTTAAGGGTCTTCTGGTTGAAGGGATCCTCTAGGCCACAACGAGGCTGCCTCATGCGGGCCCTTGTGGCATCATCCAGCTGACCTGAGGCTGGAAGTTCAGATGCTTCCTGAAAAGCTCTGAAGGAGGGAGAGGGATGGGTCTACCAGGACAGGAAAATCTGCAATGACTGGGAGATGATTGCTCTTTGACTTCCTGCTGCCCAAGGTCATGGCCAAGAATAGCACAGAATCCCTGAAGCTGACAGGGTTACTCCAGCCTCCAGTCCTCATAACTGGGACTTTCTTTTCTGTTCTGCAGAAATGGAGATACTCCAGCTTCATCTCCCCATTTTCAGTCTCTTTTATTTGAGTAAGTTTGCCCTCAGGTGTAGCCTTCCTCCTCTACTGCAATCTTCCTTCCTTCCTTCCTTCCTTCCTTTCCTTCCTTCCTTTCTTTTTCTTCTCTCTCTCTCTCTTTCTTTCTTCCTTTCTTTCTTTTTTGGTAGAGATGGGGTCTCACTATGTTGCCTAGGTTGCTGTCAAACTTCTGGGCTCAAGCAATCCCCCTGCCTGGATCTCCCAAACTGCTGGGATTACAGACGTGAGCGACCATGCCCAGCCCCTCTACTGCAATTTCTAACCTTCTCCTACTCTGTGGAGGTGTCTGGCTCCCCTGCTCTGGAGAGCTTTCCACTAGTGCTCCCACCTGACAGCCTGTCCTCCTTCAGCCTTCTCCCTTCCTGAATGGATACCCCTCCCAGCCCAGCTTGCCCTGGAGCAATTTCATCCATCTGTGGACTGTCTTAGGGCCTAGGGGCTTTTCAAGGGACCTGAACATATCTGAGAGCAGAAAGAAAAACAATCCATTACATCAACATATAAAACTATAAAATAGAAATAAATAAGTACCAAATTGAAGGCCCACAAAAGGTAACAGCATGTCAACAACTCAACTCAGTTTTACATATCATTATACTTTATGTGGACTATAACTAAATATTAGTATTTGAGATATGATGTGTGTAGAGACTCCAAAGGAGAGCTTATGGCCTAGGAAGATCCAATGACTGTGTTCCTCATCTGTGAATCCCCGTCTCACCCCATGCCCCACCATCATAATAATGATCGCCACCCATCTCTAAATCCCTGGCATGGTTTAGGGTCAGGAGGAGGTGGGCCTGGGGAGAGGAAGGGATGAGAAGAAAGAAGACCTTGAGACCTTAGCCCTAAAGGCATACACCTCATAGCTTCTCACCTCAGAGCCTCGGTGATATCTTCTGGTTTGAAGTTATTAGATCCTTCTAGAGGCTTCTGTAGGTACCCATATTGTGACAGGTAGTCCTATGATGGGAGTGGAGGTTAGCAGGTTAAAAGGGGGTTAGTCTCAGAGTAAAGCTTCTAAGTGACCTAACAGGTCCATCAGGAGAGGAGGGACCGGATATGGAAGCACTAATGGAGAAGCACCTTAGAGAAGGGGCTCAGGTGGAACAAGGGGAAGCAGCGGGAGATGGGCAGGGTAGACCATGGGGCAGAGAGAGCAGGGGAAAGGTAGGCAGGCTTGGATGGGGCTGTGGAGCAGTAACCCCTGTCCCTCTGCTGGCCCAGGTCTCTTTCTTGGGGGACTTACCACGGCCGCCACCTCTGCAAGCCCCAGGACCCGGCCTGAGACTGTCATGGGGAGTAGGAAGCCCAGCCACAGCTGCTGCCAGTTCATGGTCCCACCAGACAAGAGCTCCAGAGGCTGTCCGTGCCCTCTGACCTGAGATTTCTGGGAGCCTGGGGGGAGCAGTGCTAGGCAGAGGGGCTCTTACCTCCAGTTCTTTTTACTCTCCAGCCTCTGGTCCTCTTTATAACAGCTGAGGGGAATTTGGGGGAGAGGCAGAGAGAGGTGACTCAGCCAAGAAATATGTTGCAATTCACCATTAACCCTTGCCCTACCAGAGAGTGGAAGCCAAAGAGAGTTCCCAATCCCTTCCCTCAGAGTCCTCTGCTGGAGACGGAAAAACTTCATACTGCCCTAGGGTGAGCATCCGGGCAGGACAAGAACCAGAATCTCTGGAGAGACTAGAGATGGGGATCATGGACATCCCCTGGAATTAGACATCGCTGTGCCTCAGGGACCCTGGGCCAGCAAATCACTCTGCCCCTACCTTTGAGTCTCCCTAGGATAAGCTGAGAGGTAGGAAACAGCTGAGATAGCTTGGGTTTCAGGTGAAGGAGTCAAGCGTGAAGTCTCATTTTCTTTGTACCCAAGACCAAGTTGGCAATATAAATGCTCCTGCAACCTACTTATGTCTGCTTTAATAAAAAGTCATTATTTCAAGAATCTAATGAGCCTGGAGTATGTGGGTGTAGGTGGGGCTTAACAAGGGCACAAATAAGTAAAGGGCCCAGAGCCTACCTTCAGGGAGCTTACGGATCCAGTGAAGCAGATCCAAGCACCTGGGAAGAGGGGAGCCAGCGTGCCAGGCCAGAGGTGATTCACCCTAAGGCGCTTGGGGCTGGGGGGAGGTTTGCTGAGAAGGCAGGCTTTGAGAAGGGCTTTGAAGGCCAGCTAAGAATTGACGGGGTAAGGCCAGGCATGGTGGCTCACTCCTGTAATCCTAGCACTTTGAAAGGGTGAGGTGGGTGAATCACTTGAGATCAAGAGTTCGAAACCAGCCTGACCAACATGGTGAAACCTTGTTTCTACTAAAAATACAAAAATTAGCCAGGTATGGTGGCGGGCGCCTGTAATCCCACCTACTCAGCAGGCTGAAGCAGGAGAATCACGTGAACCCAGGAGGCGGAGGTTGCAGTGAGCTGAGATCGCACCATTGCACTCCAGCCTGGGCAACAGAGCAAAAACTCCACCTCAAAAAAAAAAAAAAAAAAAAGAATTGATAGAGTAAAAGGATACTGAGAGACAGACAGTGCAGGTCTTGAGTAAAAGTGCAGAGCTGAGAGACTGCTGTACTCAGTAAGTCAGAAGGGTCAGGACTACTTCATCCACCACTGAATCCCAAGTGCCTACCGCAGGCCATCTCCATGCTTTCGAGGCTGTGCTTAATAAATCACTGTCAAAGAATGACCGGGGTGGGAAAGTGGTTGGGAGACAGAATTTGGAGAAGGCCTTAAATGCTATGCAAGGAAAAGAAGAAAAACTTACATTTAAAAATACCGGACGGGAGCGGTGGCTAACGCCTGTAATCCCAGCACTTTCGGAGGCTGAGGTGGGTGGACCACGAGGTCAGGAGTTTGAGACTAGCCTGGCCAACATAGTGAAATCTTGTCTCTACTAAAAATACAAAAATTAGCCGGGTGTGATGGCATGCGCCTGTAATCCCAGCTACTCGGGAGACTGAGGCAGGAGAATTGCTTGAACTGGGGAGGCGGAGATTGCAGTCAGCTGAGATCGCGCCACTGGACTCCAGCCTGGTGACAGAGTGAGACTCCGTCTCAAAATTAATTAATTAATTAATTAATTAATTAAAATAAAAATACCTACTATTGGGTGATGGGTGAACCAAAATCTCACAAATCACCACTAAACACTAAAGAACTTAGGTAACCAGATACCACCTGTTCCCCAAAAACCTATGGAAATAAAAAATTAAAGGAATTAAAGGCCGGGCATGGTGACTCACACTTGTAATCCCAGCACTTTCGGAGGCCAAGGTGGGTGGATCACCTGAGGTCAAGAGTTTGAGACCAGCCTGGCCAACAAGGTGAAACCCTGTCTCTACTAAAATTACAAAAATTAGCTAGGCGTGGTGACACGTGCCTGTAATCCCAGCTACTAAGGAAGCTGAGGCAGAAGAATTGCTTGAACCCGGGAGACAGAGGTAGCAGTGAGCTGAGATTTCACCACTGCACTCCATCCTGGGCGACAGAGCAAGACTCTGTCCCCCCACAAAAAAAAAAAAGTAAAAAAAAAAAAAAAAGCTACTATGTATTACATGCTTTATATATTATCTCCTTTAGTTCTCACAGCCATCTGGTGAGGGGAAAATTATTCCGGCCACTTTTTGTAGGAGGAAATAGATACTCAGAAAGGGAAATTTGACCAAGAATGTGGAACTCCCAACTGGCCCGACCTTATTTAAATCCCTCTGCTGACTATATAACTCATGCTCTTTCCATACACCACACTGACACTTAGAGCTTTGTTCTTTAAGTAACTAGGACCCCTGAAGGCTCCACCATCAGTTACACATCATACAACATTTGCATATTGTTCAAAAGCACAGTGAAGTAGACATAGGAACGGGGGAAAAGGTAACTGAACTTTTATGTTGTCAGAAGGGCTGGAAGGCCACAAGGGAACACCTCACAGCCCAGGATCAAGGTGGGGGATGCTCCTGATTCATATTGCTGCCCTCAATGATGCTGGTCCCTCTGACCCATCCACCACCCAGCTGGTAACCACTGGGTGACTAAGTCTCAAGTGACCAGTGACAGGCAAGGAAGGACAGAAAGCCTCTGAGGGATGAGTGACAGGGCCCATCACCAAGGCTGATGTACCCAGGAAATGATGGAGTTTGGGGACAAGTTCCTGCTTAGTCCCCTGCAGGGCTCTTTCTCCTCTCTTTCTACCCCCTTTCCAGTCTTTCTGCTTTTGAGAACAGAACATGGGCCAACTAAAAATTAATTATGATTTTTAAAATTAATGCTTTGTGTTTTTTCCCTGAATAAGTTATTCATCATTCATTATAAAATTTGGTATTAGAAAATACCAAAACAAACAAGGAAGAAAATGAAAACCACTAGTAAATTCTACCCAAAAGAGAACCACTAGTAACATTTTGATGCATTTCTTTGAAACTGTGTGTGGAACTGAGTTCACCCAGCTCCACCTGCCTGGCCTCAGCCCCTAGAGACTGGCTGGGATGGAGGAGAAAGCTTTAGAAGCCAGAGAGGATAATGGAGGAGAGGTGAGGGGAGGGGTGGGGAAGAGACAGACAAGGAGGATGCAAGGGACAGGAGTAAAGTAAAATGAATGTTATAGCAAATTACTCCCTCCCCTTAGAAACCTCATGTAAGGAAAAAAAGAAAAAAATATTTTTTTGGGGGGTCTCCCAGGCTGGAATGCAGTGGCACAATAATCCTGGCTCACTGCAACCTTCGCCTTCGGGGCTCAAGCAATCCTCCCACCTCAGCCTCCTGCATAACTGGGGCTACAGGCACACACCACCCAGCCCAGCTAATTTTTGTATTTTTTGTAGAGAGGGTGGGGGGTGGGGGAGGCGGGTTTCCTATGTTGCTCAGGCTGGTCTTGGGCTCAAGTGATTGGCCCACCTCGGCCTCCCAAAATGCTGTGATTATACGTGTAAGCCACTGTGCCTAACCAGAAAAAAAAAAAGTATATATATATATATATATTTAGTGTGTTAGGGAGAGAGATGGCAGTTATCATAAGGTGAGAGTGGGTACTAACTCCGGCCTCAGAAGGCCTGGGGGTGGAACTATATTCTAGCAACTTAGGAGCCAGGAGAGAGAGAATAAATCAAAAGTAAAAGCTGCCAAATAGTTAACTTCATTTAAATTTTAACAACAACCCTTCAGCCAGTATTATCATCTTTTTTACTCCTTTTCTGAGACTGAGTCTCACTCTGTAGCCCAGGCTGGAGTGCAGTGGCGCAATCTCGGCTCACTGCAACCTCCGCCTCCCGGGTTCAAGCAATTCTCCTGCCTCAGCCACCCAAATAGCTGGGATTACAGGCGCGAGCCACCACACCCAGTTAATTTTTGTACTTTTAGTAGAGACGGGATTTTGCTATGTTGGCCAGGCTGGTCTCAAACTCCTGAGCTCAAGTGATCCACCTCCCTTGGCCTCCCAAAGTGCTGGGATTACAGGCGTGAGCCACCACACCTGGCCAGTATTATCATCTTTTTACAGAAGGAGAAACTGAGTCTCTAATAAGTTGCCTCAGGTCACATAGCTAGGGTGCAGCAGAGCCTAGAGCAGGCTCTAAAGCTGCCATCTTTGCTCAGCACTCTTCAGTCTCCCAGAGTTCCCACAGGCACCCAAACAAAAGCCCCTAGAGTCAGGAGCTGCAGGCTGGGCACATGTGCAAGGACTGGATGACTAATTGTTGCCAGCACAGCATCATGACCACCCCCTCCACCAGCCCCTACCCCCTGAGCCAGGCTGACCCAGCTCTTTTTCCCTCTAAATTTGTCATCTCTCACTGGGGGAGATGTGGACATGTGTGCAAAGGGTTAGGACATGTGGCTGGCCTGCCCCAAAAAGAGAACTTGATCTGAGAGAAAAAAATGGGTTGTCTTGCTTGCTCCCTTCTTGCAAATTGATTTCCCTCTCTGTCCACAAATTGTGGCAAAAGAGCTTTACAGAAATATTTTTAATGACAATATTTTAAACTATAGCAAGTGGGAGCAGAGTAGACCTCTGAGAGTATTTTCTAATGATCAGGGGCCATGGGGCTATGGGTGGAAGGCAAAAGTTTGTAGAGATTTCTAAGCCCAGGAGAAGCTAATCTCGAAGCTATCGCCCACCCCCTCTGACAGCCACTCTTGCCCTGTGGAGGCAGTGGGCAGGGAAGCTGGGGAAAGAAGAAAGGGGAATCCTGGAGGGCAGGTAGAAGGGCAAGTCTGGAGCCTGAAACTGGAAACTGGAGGTGAGAAAAACATGAGCTGTAACCAAGTTAGGGCTGGCCCCGACTTTGCCCTTGACCTGGATAAATGTGGGAGTTGGTGGTGTTAGCCTCTGACCTGTTTCCCCCTCAGGGAGTCAGGAGATAGGGAGCTTTCTTTGGCAGAGTGGGGTTGAATTTTTAAGCCGTTACCCTGGAAACATCTGTTTTTAGGAGGACTCCCCTACATACCCACAAACACAGACATACACACACACTTCTTTAATTACTCATAAGTTCCTAGAAGCCGTATGGGAAGTGATGGTCAGGACTGTGCACAGCTGGAACTGGTCAGCGACCAGGGAAGTGGGAGGGGCTTGGGGATGGCTCAGGGACAGGGCCAGCACATTCTGTTCCCATGATGCTCCAAACTTCCTCAAGCCCCATATGAACACCTCCTGGCGTTCCCACCCACCCGCCACGGCAGCCTGCACACACACTGCGTCGGGCACTGGCCTGCATCAGCTCAGTTGAGAGGACGTCAGACCCAAATCCAGAAGTTCTTCAGTTTCTGCCAAAGTGTGAGGGAGACCAACATCTGCTCCCCTTCTCCATTTCTCAGAAAAAGGTGCTGTCCCACAGGACTCCCCTGGAAATGGCTGGAGGCTTTTCTTTTCTTTTTTTTTTTTTTTTTTTTTTTGTGAGGCATAGTCTTGCTCTGTCCTCACCTTGGGTGAAGACAAGAGGGCAAAGTGCTTACCCACAACCTACCTCCCTTAGGAAAAGCAGTTTGGCTTTCTTGAAAGAAAAGGCTGCCATTCCTAGAAGAAGCAAAACCCCCTGTGCTACCTTAATTTCCCTATCATCCCAGATGCTGAGAGAACACTGACGTTTCTTATTTCTCTAGTCTCCTTCTTGTCCCAGGGGCTAGAATTTATCCCTTCCTGCATCATGGTGAGCCACTGAGCCCAGCCTGACCTCTCCTTTTGAAGAGGGTGGTAACTAGATGAGGGAGGGAAAGTTGGGAAAGACCTAGCTCTGTTCGTGCCAGGCCAGCAACTGCAGAGAGGGGTGTTGGGGTGAGAAGGCTGTCCTTGATGGCAAAGGGATGCCTTGACACCTGTTTTGATGGGGTGGGGGGTTCTCCCCAACCCCCATTTTGCCTCTAAATTTTTAAAGAAGGATACTGGGTGTTCACCAGTGTGTTTTTATTCTTTTTTAAATGGAATTCATTAATTTGACCATAGGGGAAGGGTTGATGCTGTGTACAAGTATATCTTGCACAGAGGAAGAAAGAACTAAAAGGTTTTAAAGTGGTTTTAAAGGGGCACAATTCCAAACTCAAACTGGAATTGAGCTGTGTGCAACTTTGGCACAATGAGCACTGCTGCTCAGCTGTGAAAGGAGTTTTTGAAATGTGAAATAGGAAAAGATAACTGAGAAAAAGGACTGTTGATCCTAAGGAGACTGTTTTCTCAGATTTTTTATCTTTCTTTGCATTCACTGGTTTGGAACCTCCTTCACTGTGAATCTCTCCTGGGCAAACAGAATGTGAGCTGGTGCCTTCACACAGCCCCACAAACTACAGAGGACATTTTACAGGGCTAGTGTCACCCTCCCCAGTGAATTCCTGGAGCCACACAGTCTTGGTGCATAGCATGGTCTTCGGGTCTCAGTTCCCTTCCTAATCCTTAGTCTTGTGATTTTTAAGTGGAATCAGCATCCCAGACTAAAAAGCAACATTTATAGCTCCTTGAACACGCCACCAGGGAGGCACAAATACCTCCCTGTTGTCTATAATACACCCTTACAGATCACAAGCTGGCTGTGTGATTGTCACCCTGTTTGACCTGGGGTAGGAGGGCACAAAGGAGGAAGCAGAAGGGGAAATTAAGTCTGAACTAAACAATGCCATAATACAAAGAAATTCCAGACTGCTTTTTATGCTCTCAACTTCCAGAGGGACCTAAGACCCTGTTAAGTGAAAACTCAGGAAGTGTTGACTACATCTTTTGCAAAAGGCTGAAAGACAGAAGACAGAGTGAGGTTGATTGATCCCTGGTCTTCCGCGCCTTTTAACTGAAATGGGGAGGACCCAGCCAGACAGGACCTAATAGGTTACTTGGATATTTCAGATAATTTGTCGTGGAGTTGTTGCCTCTTCTCAGCACCCAGTTTAGAGAACATATGTCTCAAGCCATAGCAGTCCAAAGGGGACATTACATCCTCAAGTCTTCCATTTTCAAGTGCCTCGTCATGAGTTGGAGAAACCTGGCCCAACACTTCGCTGACTCCTGACCACGTTCCAGGCTTTGCTGCTAGCATCGCAGGGAATTGCTCTTTAGTGAGATCAACAGCCTTGCTACAGGGAGGAGTTTCACAAGGGGAACCTAACTCTGTGGATGCCCCAGCTCTCCTTTTTGGTTGTGGATGTTCTCTACTTAATGTAATATTTGGTTAATATACTTTTTTAATTGAGAGATAGCACACATGCAATAAAATGTATAAAGTGCACTAATTTTAAGTGTGTATTTTTATTTTTAAAAATGTGTATATTGGCCTATGAAGCCATCACTCAGATCAAGATAGAAAATATTTCAGGTACTCCATAAGGGACCCTCATGTTCTTTCCCTGTCTGTATTCCATCAAAGGTATTCTAGGCCAGGTATGGTGGTTCACACCTATAATCCCAGCACTTTGGGAGGCTGAGGTGGGAGGATAGCTTAAGCCCAGGAGTTTGAGACCAGCCTGGCAACATAGGGAAGCCCTCATCTTTAAAAAAAAAAAAAAAAAAAAAAATCTATCCTGGCCAACATGGTGAAACCCCGTCTGTACTAAAAATACAAAAATTAGCTGGGCATGGGGGCGCATGCCTGTAATCCCAGCTACTTGGGAGGCTGAGGCAGGAGAATTGCTTGAGCCTGGGAGGTGGAGGTTGCAGTGAGCTGAGATAGTGCCACTGCACTCCAACCTGGGTAACAGAGCGAGACCCAGTCTCAAAAAAAAAAAAATTATCCAAATGTCGTAGTGCATGTCTGTGGTCCCAGGTACTCTGGAGGACGAGTCAGGAGGATCACTTAAGCTTGGGAGGTTGAAGCTGCAGTGAGCTGTGATCCTGCCACTGCACTCTAGCCTGGGCAATGCAGCAAGACCCTGTCTCAAACAAACATCTACAAACACCTGTTCTGCTTGCTGCTTGTTCTTTTTTTTTAATTTTTTTTTTTATTTGAGACAGGGTCTCTAAAGGTTATATGGAAAGGTAAAAATAAAACACAACAAAACAGAATAGTCAACTCAATATTCAAGAACAAAGTCAGCAGGCTAATACTACATGACTTCATGACTAATAATAATCAAGACAGTGTGGTATTGGTGAAAGAATAGACAAATAGGCTGGGTGAGGTGGCTCACACCTGTAATCCTAACACTTTGAGAGGCTGAGGAGGGTGGGTCACTTGAGCTCAGGAGTTTGAGACCAGCCTGGGCAACATACTGAAACCCCATCTCTACAAAAAAAATGCAAAAATGAGCTGGACATAGTGGCGTGCACCTGTAGTCCCAGCTACTTGGGAGGCTGAGGTGGGAGGTTGGCTTGAGCCCAGAGGTTGTAGTGAGACAAGATCGCGCCACTGCACTCCAGCCTGGGTGACAGAGCCAGAACTTGTCTCAAGAAAAAAAGAATAGACAAGTAGATCAATGGAGCAGAATAGAGAGCCCAGAAACAGAAATAGAGCCGCACAAATACAGTCAACTGAGCTCTGACGGAGGAGCAAAGGCAATACAATAGAGCAAGATAGTCTTTTCAATAACTGTGCTAGAACAACTGGAAATCCTCATGTGAAAAAAATGAATCTAGACACAGACCTTATATCCTTCACAAAAATTAGCTCAAAATGGATCATAGACCTAAATGTAAAATGCAAAACGATAGAACTCCTGGAATATAACATAGGAGAAACCTAAATGACCTTGGGTATGGAAATGACTTTTTAGATACAATACCAAAGACATGGTTCATAAAAAAAACTGATAAATTGGACTTAATTAAAATTAAAAACTGCTCTGCTAAAGACAGTGTGAAGAGAATGAGAAGACATGACACTGACTGGAAGAAAATATTTGCATATCTTAATGAGATATCTGATTTATCAGATATGTTTATCTGATTAAGGATTGCTAACTAACATATGCAAAGATCATTTAAAATGCAATAAATATATAACCCAATTAAAACATGGGCAAAAGATCTGAAGAGTCACCTCATCAAATAAGATATACAGATTGCAGGTAAGCATATGAAAAGATGTTTGACATCATATGTCATTAGAGAACTGCAAATTAAAACAACAGTGAGATATCACTTACACCTATTAGAATAGCCAAAATCCAAAACACTGACAATACCAAATGCTGGCAAGGATGTGGACCAACAGGAACTCTCATTCATTGCTGGTGGAAGTACAAAATGGTACAGTTACTTTGAAAGACAGTTTGGCAGTTGCCTACAAAATTAAACATACACTTACCATATGATCCAGGAGTTGTGCTCCTTCGTATTTACCCAAATGAACTGAAAAGTTATGTCCGTGCAAAATTTCCACATGGATGTTTACAGCAGCTTTATCCCTAATTGCTGAAACAGGGAAGCAACCAAGATGTCCTTCAGTAAGTGAATGTATTAATAAACTGTAGTACATCCAGACAATAGAATATTATTTATTACTAAAAAGAAATGAGTTATCAAGCTGTGAAAACACATGGAGGAAACTTAAATGCATATTACTAAGTAAAAGAAGCCAATCTGGGCCTGATGCAGTGGCTCATGCCTGTAATCCCAGCATTTTGGGAGGCCAAGGCAGGTGGATCACCTGGGGTCGGGAGTTTGAGACCAGCCTGGCCAACATGGCGAAACCCCGTCTCTACTAAAAATACAAAAAATAAATTAGCCGCCTGTGGTGGTGGGTGCGTGTAATCCCAGCTACTCGGGAGGCTGAGGCAGGAGAGTTGCTTGAACCTGGGAGGTGGAGGTTGCAGTGAGCCGAGATCGCGCCACGGCACTCCAGCCTGGGTGACAGAATGAGACTCCATCTAAAAATATATATATATATATTAGCCTGATGTGGTGGCACACACTTGTGGTCCCAGATACTCAGAGGCTGAGGTGGGAGGATCAGTACACCCCAGGAGGAGGAGGTTGCAGTGAATTGAGATCATGCCACTGCACTCCAGCCTAAGTGACAGAGTGAGACCCCATCTCAAAAGTAAATGAATAAACAAAATAAAATAAGCCAATCTGAAAAGGCTACATGCTATGATGTAGCTTGTATGTATGATTCTAACTATATAACATTCTGGGAAAGGCAAAATCATGGAAACAGTAAAAAGATCAGTGTCAAGCTGGACATGACAGCTCATGCCTGTAATCCTACCACTTTAGGAGGCTGAGGCAGGAGGATCCCTTGAAACCAGAAGTTCAAGACCAGCCTGGGCAACATGGCAAAACCCCATGTCTACAAAAAACCAAAAACGACTGGGCACGGTGGCTCACGCCTGTAATCCCAGCACTTTGGGAGGCCAAGGTGGGCGGATCACGAGGTCAGGAGTTCGAGACCAGCCTGGCCAACATGGTGAAACCCCATCTCTACTAAAAATATAAAAATTAGCTGGGCGTGTTGGCAGGCGCCTGTAATCCCAGCTACTCGGGAGGTTGAGGCAGGAGAATCGCTTGAACCTGGGAAGTGGAGGTTGCAGTGAGCCGAGACCATGCCATTGCATTCCAGTCTGGGCAGGAGAGTGAGACTCCATCTCAAAACAAAAACAAAAACAAAAACAAAAACAAAAATTAGCTGAGTATGGTGGTGTGTACCTGTGGTCCCAGCTACTTGGGAGGCTAAGTCAGGAGGATTGCTTGAGCCCAAGAGATCAAGGCTATGGCGAGCTGTAGTCACACCCCTGCACTCCAGCCTGGGCGACAGAGAGAAACTCCATTAGGAGATATACCTAATGTAAGTGACGAGTTAATGGGTGCAGCACACCAACATGGCACATGTATACATATGTAACAAACCTGCACGTTGTGCACATGTACCCTAGAACTTAAAGTATAATAAAAATATATTTTTTAATTAATTAATTAATTAAATACATGCATTTATGTTCACTCTGTCCTCTAAAATGTTAATAAAGGAATAAACCCACAAGGACAAGGAGAACAGGAGAAGAGTCAATGCATGGGAGATGACAACATATTTTTGGAAGAGGGAAATCAAATAGAGGAGTGATATCATATAGTCTGGAGAGAGTTGAAGCCTAAATGCCCATGGAAGGTGAAACAAACAGGAAGCAAGCCAATTTATGCCCCGACCCTGTCTCCTTTTTTTTGAGACGGAGTTTTGCTGTTGTCACCCAGGCTGGAGTGCAATGATATGATGTCAGCTTACTGCAACCTCTGCCTCCCAGGTTCAAGTGATTCTCCTGTCCAGCCTCCTGAGTAGCTAGGATTACAGGCACCTGCCACCACACCCGGCTAATTTTTTGTATTTTTAATAGAGACGGGGTTTCACCATGTTGGCCAGGCTGGTCTCGAACTCCTGACCTCAAGTAATCCACCTGCCTTGGCCTCCCAAATTACTGGGATTACAGGCATGAACCACTGTGCCCGGTCGACCCTGTCTCTTATATTCCAGAAGTATCAGAAATTGAAGGCATCAGTCTCTCAGATGGCAGGGGTAAGGGATAATTTAAATAAGACATATAGTTTATATGAGATCCGCAGTAAAAAAGTTTGTGGACCAGGCACAGTGGCTCGCGCTTTAATCCCAGCACTTTGGGAGGCTGAGGCGAGCAGATCACTTGACACCAGGAGTTCGAGACCAGCCTGGCCAACATGGTGAAATCTCATCTCTACTAAAAATACAAAAATTAGATTACAGGTGTGTGTGATGGGATAAGCCTCTAATCCCAGCTACTCGGGAGGCTAAGGCACAAGAATCGCTTGAACCTGGGAGATGACGGTTGTAGTGAGCCAAGATCATGCCACTGCCCTCCAGCCTGGGTGACACAGCAAGAGTCTGTCTGAAAAAATAAAATTTATTGAGGCCCCTATACTTGTGTTTCTCTCACCAGGCCCAGGCAAACTCCCAGCAGATGTGAGGTTCGTTCTCCAGAGAAATTGAGCCTGAGGAGGCAGAGTGGGGCATGAAGCCGGACTGAAAGCAGGGGTTTAAGTGAAAGTCACTGTATTTGTTTCCTATGGCTACTAAAACAAAATACCATAAATTGGCTGGCTTTCAAACAACAGCTATGTATTCTGTCACTGTCCTGGAGGCCGGAAGTCTGAAATCAAGGTGTCAGCAGGGTCACACACCCTGCAAAGGCCTTGGAGAAAATCTGTTCCTTGCCATTTCCAGCCCCTGGTGGCTCCAGGTGTTCTTTGGCTTACATCCACGTTATTCCAATCTCTGCTTTCGTCTTCCCATTATCTTCTCCTTTGTGAGGGTCTCCATCTAACCATCTCACCTCCCTCTGCCTCTCTCTTATAAAGGTGTGTGTAATAGAGTTTAGGGCCCATCTGGATAATCCAGAATAAAAATCTTTTTTCTTTTTCTTAAAAATCCTTAATGTAATCACATCTTTTGCTATACAAGGTACTTTTTTTTGTTGTTTTTGTTTTCTTGGATTTTTTTTTTTTTTTTTTTTTTTTTGAGACGGCATCTTGCTCTGTCACCAGGCTGGAGTGCAGTGGTGTGATCTTGGCTCACTGCAACCTCCACCTCCCAGGTTCAAGGGATTCTCCTGCCTCAGCTTCCCAAGCAGCTGGGACTACAGGCACCTGCCACCACACCCAGCTAATTTTTTGTATTTTTGGTAGAGATGGGGTTTCACCATGTTGACCAGGATGGTCTCGATCTCCTGACATCGTGATCCGCTCACCTCAGCCTCCCAAACTGCTGGGATTACAGGCCTGAACCACTGCACCTGGCCATATGCAAGGTACTTTTAACTCTTTCGTCAAATAATGTAATAGTCACAGGTCCTGGGGAATAGGAAGTAAATATATCTCTGGAGGTGGGGGCACTCTTTCTGCCTATCAGAGTTACCATACTGAAGAATGAGACTCCTTTTCCTTCCCCGCTGCCAGTGTACTGGCATCCAGAATTTCACCCACCATACAGAAAACTGGAGTATTCGTCTCTGGCAGGAGGACTGAATAGCTCCAGAGGAAAGCACAAACACTGATACTTGGGTGCCCCTTGACAAAAAGCCAACACACTGCCTGCTTCCCCACAGTGAAACTCATCATCAGCAGGTCACTGTGAAACACACAGAGCTTCTAACTAGGTTTTTTAGTTCCACACTCTTACATATAAATGAACAGTCACAGTTCACAAGACATCTGAGGAAAACTTCCAATATGGAAAACTGAGACCAGACCAAACAAGAAAAAAAAAAAAAAAAAAAAAGACTTGGAGAAACAAAGAGAATAAGCAACAGAAAAAGACTGCTTTTTAAATATATAATTTATATTTTTGGATAGGAGAAAACATCAGTGCCATGAAATGAAAGGTGCTATTATTTTTTTTCTTTCTTTTTATTTATTTTTTTTTTTTGAGAGTCTCACTCTGTCGCCCAGGCTGGAGAGCAGTGGCGCGATCTCGGCTCATTGCAACCTCTGCCTCCCGGGTTCAAGTGATTCTCCTGCTGCAGCCTCCTGAGTAGCCGGGATTACAGGCGAGCACCACCACGCCCGGCTAATTTTTGTATTTTTAGTAGAGACGGGGTTTCGCCATGTTGGCCAGGCTGCTCTCAAACTCCTTGCCTTGGCTTATCAAAGTGAAAAGGTGCTATTTTTTATAATTCAAAGAACAAGAAAAAAGTCATGGAAATTTAAAGTATGATAACCGACATAAAAACATTCCATTGGAAAAGCTGGAAGCTAAAGTCAAGGAAATCTTTAAGTAGAACAAAAAGACTAAACGAGTGACAATAGGAGTGAAAATGATAGAAAACTGAAATGTCAGTTGAGAAGATATAATATCAGAAAGGAACAACAGAGAGAGAAATAAGGAGGAAATTACCGAGGAAATAATATGAAAATGCTTTCCAGGCCAGGTACAGAGGCTCAAGCCTGTAGTCCCAGCACTTTGGGAGGCCAAGGCAGGAAGAACTTGAACCCAGGAGTTTGAGACCAGCCTGGACAACACAGGACGACCCCATCTCTACAAAAAATAAAAATGAATTAGCCAGGCGTGGTGGCGAGCACCTGTAGTCCCAGCTATTCCGGAGGCTGAGGTGGGAAAATCTCTTCAGCCTGGGAGGTCAAGGGTACAGTGAGCCGTGTTTGTGCCACTGCACTCCAGTCTGTGAGACAGAGCAAGACTCTGTCTCAAAAAAAAAATGCTTTCCAAAACTGAAGATTAGTCTCAAAATTTAAAAAAGTGTTCTAAGCATTCAGAAAGATAAAAATAAAGATAGAAATATACCAATCACATCATCAAGTTAAAGAGCGGATCCCAAAAACTTTCTTTTTTTTTTTTTTCTTTTTTGAGACAGTCTTGCTCTGTTGCCCAGGCTGGAGTATGCAGTAGCACAATCTTGGCTCACTACAGCCTCTGCCTCCCGGGTTCAAGCGATTCTCCTGCCTCAGGCTCCCGAGTAGCTGGGATTACAGGCGCCCACCACCACACCCGGCCGATTTTTTTTTTTTTTTTTTTTTTTTGAGACGGAACCTCGCTCTGTCTCCCAGGCTGGAGTGCAGTGGTGCCATCTCGGCTCACTGCAACCTCCGCCTCCTGGGTTCAAGCAATTCTGCTGCGTCAGCCTCCCAAGTAGCTGAGATTACCAGCACCCGCCGCCACACCCGACTAATTTTTTTTAATTTTTAGTAGAGACGGGGTTTCACCATGTTGCCCAGGATGGTCTTGATCTCCTGCCCTCGTGATCCGCCAGTCTCGGCCTCCCAAAGTGCTGGGATTACAGGCGTGAGCCACCTCGCCCGGCTTTTTTTTTTTTTTGAGACGGAGTCTCGCTCTGTCGCCCAGGCTGGAGTGCATTGGCGCGATCTCTGCTCACTGCAACCTCCGTCTCCCGGGTTCACGCCATTCTTCTGCCTCAGCCTCCCGAGTAGTTGGGACTACAGGCGCCCGCGACCACGCTCGGCTAATTTTTTTTTTTTTTTTTTTTTTTTTTTTTTTTTTTGTATTTTTAGTAGAGACGGGGTTTCATCCTGTTACCCAGGATGGACTCAATCTCCTGACCTCGTGATCCGCCCGCCTCTGCCTCCCAAAGTGCTGGGTTTACAGGCGTGAGCCACTGCGCCCGGCCCTTTTTTTGTATTTTTTTTTAGTAGAGATGGGGTTTCACCATGTTGGCCACTCTGGCCTCAACCTCCTGACTTCAGGTGATCTGCCCACCTCGGCCTCCCAAAGTGCTGGAATTACAGGCATGAGCTACCGCACCCGGCCCCTAAAACTTTCAAAGAGAAAACACAAGTCATATATTAGGTATCAGGAATGAGATGACATCTGTTTTCTCAATGCAATATTGAAGGCTAACGTTAAAAAAGCAATGCCTTTAAAATTCTGAAAGAAATTATTTTAACCTAGAATTAAATACCCAGCCAAACTAGAAGTCAAATGTGAAAGGTGAATAAAGGCATCTTCAGAAATTCAAGCTCACAATTTATCTTTCTTGTACCTTTTCTCAGTAAGGTGTTGTAGGGGCCAAAGGAAAACTTCCCCTCTAGCCTCTGAAGGTTCACTGAAAACTCAACTCACAAAAGGCAGATTGATTGGAGAAAAGGCATACAAACTTATTAATGTGTACAGGGGAGACAGCTGTAGAATGATTATCCTATCCCCAGTGTGGTGCAGAAGCTTATAAACCATCTTGAGGTTACAGATGGAATGGGGCTCAGAGCATGGCCAAAAACAGGCTACAGTGGTAAATCAGGTTATAGTGGCAAAACAGATAATGGGAAGGAGAGAAGAGGCCTGGCTAGCAAAGGTGGTCTTGTTCTGCAAATGAAACCTCTCAAGCAGCAGCCCTCAAAGAGGATTGATGGTACATGTTTCTTTCAGGGGTTTAAAGGTGTCAGACTCTCAGTGAATCTTCTCTGGATTTGGGCAAGGGAAGGCCAAGCTGTATCAATGCAGATTCTTACAGATGCAAATCTTCCCCCACAAAATACAGCTTTACAGAGCTACTATTTTCTGGCTCTCTGACAGCCATCTCAGAACATATCAAATAAATATATTTTGGGGTAAAACATTTTTATTTCCTTCAGTCCCCACTTTGAAACTTAAAAATGATTCAAATATTAAAAGTCAGGTTGATAGCTTTGGAGAGATTTGAGTTGAAGGTTGTTAGATAGAGAAAGCAGCTGACAAATTTGGATAAGCAGAAAAGAGCAAATTTAAATGTATCATCCCATATCTTCATTAATCAGAGTCTTAGTTCTGAGAATAGATCAGTTTGGTTAAACAGCTGTGTCCCATTCTAGGAGGTGCCACTGCAGATGGGCTAGGCCTCTATTTATGATGCAGACAAACAGATCTTTAATAAGAGTCATTTATATGGAAACGGAAGAAGAGCAAAAGTTAATGTCTGGAGTAGTCTATAAATTCATTTTTGCAGAGTCTCTAAAGTATCTTCAGATTGCCAATGCAATCCGACAGATTTTTCTGAATTGTAATTCGAACCAGGTATTCAGGTGAACTTTCTGAGTATTCTATACATTAGCTAGCACAAATGCTGTTTCTACATAAGTTGCTGTGGTGATTTCTCCTGGAGTTTACATCAAGCTATCTAGCTTCAGTATGCAGGGCTTCAATAAAAGCACAATTTTAATTTTTAGTGAGTCCGAGTCAGAAAAATCGTAGGAAAATTTGAAAACGTTAGTTTGGAGACTTGTATCTGGGAAAGAATTCAGATTCAGTCCAAATTGTAGGCAAATAATAAAGACTCAAGAACAATGGCCAAGGCTCCAATCTAATATCATGTGTACTATATTTTTTTCTGAAACATAATTTTTCTCTTTCCAGTTCCCCATTTCTACCAAAGACAAATAATAATAGGATCAATTTATTTGCAAAATACATTTTACTTTTATTATACGTGGCCTGATTATCTGCATAAAGGGCAGCAAGAATAGTGATTGGTCATATAGTATATATAGTATGTTTTAAAGTTGTCTTTGCTGAAATTTTTTTTTTTTTTTTTTGAAATGGAATCTCACTCTGTCTCCCAAGCTGGAGTGCAGTGGCACGATCTTGGCTCACTGCAACCTCCGCCTCCCGGATTCAAGCAATTCTCCTGCCTCAGCCGCCCGAGTAGCTGGGATTACAGGCGTGCACCACCATGCCCAGCTAATTTTTTGTATTTTTAGTAGATATGGGGTTTCACCATGATGGCCAAGCTGGTTTTGAATTCCTGACCTCAAGTGATCCGCCCGCCTCAGCCTCCCAAAGTGCTAGGATTACAGGTATGAGCCACGGCGCCTGGCCAGAATTTTTTAATAAGGAATTTTAGATTCGACTTTTAAAAGCCTGAAGGCTAGAAACCCACGTCAAAGATTTATCATCAGATTGTGTTTGTAACACCTATATGAATCTGGTGAATTCTTTTCTTCTCAAGGTCCTCAAAATACCTTGAAATTCCTAGACCTGGGCTGGGTGCAGTGGCCCATGCCCATAATCCCAGCACTTTGGGAGGCTGAGACGTGCGAATCACTTGAGGCCAGGAGTTTGAGACCAGCCTGGTCAACACAGCAAAACCCCGTCTCTACTAAAAATACAAAAATTAGCTGAGCATGATGGTGGGCACCTATAATCCCAGCTTGGGAGGCTGAGGCTTGAAAAATCACTTGAGCAGAGGTTGCAGTGAGCTGAGATCATGCTACTATACTGCAGCCTGAGTGATGGAGTGAGACACTGTCTACAAAAAAAAAAAAAAAAAAGAATGAAAGAAATTCCTAGACCTGTCAGAAAGTGACATTCTTTACTTATCACAAGTCAGAAACCTTGTAAGGGAACTATGTAGACAAGGTAGCAGGCCAGGCTTTCCAAGAGGCTTTATATCAACTCTGCAAAGTCTACTTCAATTCCTGAAAGCAATCTGGTCATATTTGAAAATATGCCAATCCAGTCACAGCCTTAGTAAAATAAGGCTCCAATTGTGTCTCTTTACAAAAGAAAACAGATTCTTATTGAACTTATTCAAATAACCATATTGCCATAAACTAAGAATCTTCACAAATAGTTTCTGAATTCTGGAGAAATCAGGCAGAGAGAAAAGTAAATATTTTGATTTTGCTCATAGAAGTATAATTTACCCAATTGTTATAAACTATAAATAGCTCAAGGCCAAGTGCAGTGGCTTATGCCTGTAATCCCAGCACTTTGGAAAGCCAAGGCTGGTGAATCACTTGAGCCTAGGAGTTCCAGACCAGCATGGGCAACATGGCAAAACCCCATCTCTACAAAAAATACAAAAATTATCCAGTGGCATGCATCTGTAGTCCCAGCTATTCAGGAGGCTGAGGAGGGAGGACTGATTGAGCCCACGAGCTTAACGCTGCAGTGAGCCATGATTTTGCCACTACACTCCAGCCTGGGTGACAGAGAGAGACTTTGTCTCAAAAACAAACATTAGGCCACACACAGTGGCTCATGCTGTAATCCCAGTACTTTGGGAGGCGGAAGCAGGTGTATCACTTGAGATCAGGAGTTCGAGACCAGCCTGGCCAACATGGTGAAACCCTGTCTCTACTAAAACTAGGAAAATTAGCTGGATGTGGTGGCACGTGACTGTAATCCCAGCTACTCAGGAGGCTGAGGTGCAAGAATCACTTGAACCTGGGAGGCAGGGGTTGCAGTGAGCCAAGATCACGCCACTCCACTCCAGGCTGGGTAACAGAGACTCTGTCTCAAAAACAATAATAATAATAATAATAATAATAATAAAGGCTGGGTGCAGTGGCTCATGCCTGTAATCCCAACACTTTGGGAGGCCAAGGTGGGTGGATCACAAGATCAAGAGTTCAAGACCAGCTTGAGCAGCATAGCAAGACCCCATCTCTGCAAAATCTTTTAAAAATAGCTAGGCACCAGGCATGGTGGCATGACCCTGTAGTCCTAACTACTCAGGAAACTGAGGTAGGAGGATCACTTGAGCCCAGAAGTAGTTCTAGGCTACAATGAGCAACGATCATGCCACTGTACCCTAGTCTGGGTGACAGATTGGGATCCTGTCTCTAAAAAACAAAACAAGGAGCCAGGTGCATTGGCTCATACCTGTAATCCCAGCATTTTGGGAGGCCAAGGTCAGAGGATTGTTTGAGCCCAGGAGTTCAAGACCAGTCTGGGCAACATAGTGAACCACATCTCTACAAATATTGTTTAAATTAGCCAGGCTTTGTGACATTAGCCAGCTAGTCAGGAGGCCAAGTAGTTTTGGCGGTTTAATTAAAAGGTAAGCAAAAATTGGCCAGGCAAGGTGGCTCACGCCTGTAATCCCAGCACTTTGGGAGGCCGAGGTGGGTGGATCACAAGGTCAGGAGATCGAGATCTGGCTAACACAGTGAAACCCCGTCTCTACTAAAAATACAAAAAAAATTAGCCAGCTGTGATGGTGGATGCCTGTAGTCTCAGCTACTCTGGAGGCTGAGGCAGGAGAATGGCATGAACCCAGGAGGCAGAGCTTGCAGTGAGCTGAGATCATGCCACTGCACTCCAGCCTGGGTGACAAAGTGAGACTCCATCTCAAAAATAAATAAATAAATAAAATAAAAATACAAACAATTAGCTGGGCATGGTGGTGGGCACCTGTAGTCCCAGCTACTCGGGAGGCTGAGGCAGGAGAATGGTGTGAACCCGGGAGACAGAGCTTGCAGTGAGCCAAGATCATGCCACTGCACTCCAGCCTGGGTGACAGAGCAAAACTTAATCTCAAAAAAAAAAAAAAAAAAGTAAGCAAAAATCTTTTACTGTCTCTTATTAATACTGCACAAAAACCTTGTTTAAAAGAGAAAGCCAAATTCTATCTTTGCATGTGTATTATTAATGCCAAAGCTAATTTTAATAAACTCTTATAAACAAATCCATCCAATTTCAACCAATTTTGACCACACAAGGTAACATTTTCGTAAACCTTTTATAACCTCTTACAATTTTTCCATTCCCTTTTTTCCAACTTTTTATACCCATTTAGTTTTATCTATTATCATTCTTCAATTTAAAACGACTTTTTTTTTTTTTTGGAGGCAGAGTCTCGCTCTGTCACCCAGGCTGGAGTGCAGTGGCATGATCTCAGCTCACTGCAACTTCTGCCTCCTGGATTCAAGCAATTCTCCTGCCTTAGCCTCCTGAGTAGCTGGGACTATAGGCACCCACCACCATGCCCGGCTAATTTTTGTATTTTTAGTAGAGATGGGATTTCACCGTGTTAGCCAGGATGGTTTCGATCTCCTGACCTTGTGATCCACCCGCCTTGGCCTCCCAAAGTGCTGGGATTACTTTGTATACAGAACTGTTTCTCTTGTATGTAGTAGTTTTTTGTCTTTTTTCTTTTATATCTAGTAGTTTTAATTACACATATTCATTACAATGTTAGCTCTTAGTAACCCTAATTTTTAGTGTGAAACCTAGGAAGTAGGCAATTTTAATTATGTACCAGATGCAGATCCCAGGGCAAAGGACAGATCTGTGAACACGCTGCCTGGAGGATCCAGCCACTCCAGCATGGCCAGGAGGCACAGCTGGAATAGTGAGGATGGAGCTGGGTGCTGTCCTCGGGCCTCACCAAGGCCACTTGTCTAGACCTGGAAATCTAAAGGCTCAAATTCAAAGACATAAGCTCACAGACAAAACAAGGAAGTAACAAAAAATATCAGAAGCAATAATTTTATGACCTTAAAATATCTAGCAGAGATAACATAAACCTGGTAGACTGATAGACCCAGGCAAAACAATGTCTAAATTAAATTTTGAAGATGTTTCTGTTTGATTTTTACCAATTTTTGAACTGGTTTTATTTACCAAAGATTATTAAAGTCACTTGAACTTGAAATGCATTTGGGCTTATTTACTTAATTTATGAGTTTTCATTTATTTATAATCTAGTTTGATACCATATAGACAATATGTAAACATAGACATGTACACATATAACAAACATACAAACAAACACAAATAAAGACTTTATATCTTTATTTTTTAAAATTTTAGCCATGAGACTGGTAAAACTCACTAGTTTAAAAGGACAGTTGGATTAAAACTCTGCCTTTGTAAATGGAAAAGGTTAAAGTGTATTTTTTTCAATCCTGATCCTTCTGTAATTTGTTTCACATGGCTGAAGCCCTGAGTTTCAGAGAAAACAAAGTGGCAAGTTTGTATCTCAAAGCACAGAAAGAAAATTTAAGCTTTTTGAAAAAGGAGTTTGGGTGTGTTAGAGAAAGATTAAAAATGAATGCCATTCATAGCTTGCCAGGAGTTTAAAAAAAAAAAAAAAAAAGCACTGGACTTGGTGGCTCATGCCTGTAATCCCAGCACTTTGGGAGGCTGAAGTGGGAGGATTATGTGAGGTTGCGAGTTCAAGGCCAGCCTGGCCAACATGGTGAAACCCCATCTCTACTAAAAATACAAAAATTAGCTGGGTGTGGTGGTGGGCGCCTGTAATTCCAGCTACTTGGGAGGTTGAGGCAGGAGAATCGCTTGAACCCAGGAGGCACAAGTTCAATGAGCCAAGACTGCGCCACTGCACTCCAGCCTGGGTGACAGAGCGAGACTCTGTCTCAAAAAAAAAAAAGAAAAGAGAAAAAAGGGTGCCAAGGAAACACAAAATCATAAGAATTTACCATAGGATTTTACAAGGAAACATATAGATGAGCCTAGAGGGAATTTAGAAATCTTATTAAAATAACCAGCTAAATCCCAGAAAGTTGTATTTTGGAGACTAACCTAGCTAGACAGTTTTTAATTTAGTCTCTGTTTTCTCACTGCATCGCTGAACTCAGGGCAGGGCCCATTAATGAACAGGGCCAACAAAGCATTTGCAGTTTGGGGGGCCTAATAATTTAAATATGTGAAAGCAGGCACAGCTGGAAAACAGAGCACCCAGCTCTTTAAATATTATATATATATTTTTTTTTTTTTTAATTTTTTTTTTTTAGACAAGGTCTTGCTCTGTTGCCCAGGCTGGAGTACAGTGGCATGATCTCAGCTTACTGCAACCTCTACCTCCCAGGTTCAAGTGATTCTTGTGCCTCAGCCTCCTGGGTGAGTAGCTAGGGTTACAGGCATGCGCCACAATGCCCAGCTAATTTTTTGTATTTTTAGTAGAGATGGGGTTTTACCATGTTAGCCACACTGGTCTTGAACTCCTGACCTCAGGTGATCCACCTGCCTCAGCCTCTCCAAGTGCCAGGATTACAGGCTTGAGCCACTACGCCAGGCCTAAAGACCAAGAATTATAATTTTACATTGAATCCTTGGTCCCCCCAAAAGAGGGAAATACCATGAGACTAGCACCATGTTTCCACAGTGTACCTTGCTGCAAGGACATTCCTCCAAAGCTGGTGGGTAACCAACACCAACCAACCCACTCTGTGATCAGCCCATCCCCCATGGAAGTTTTTTGTTGTTGTTCTTTTTGTTTGTTTTTGAGACGAAGTCTCGCTCTGTCACCCAAGCTGGAGTGCAGTGGCGTGATCTCAGCTCACTGCAACCTCCACTTCCCAGGTTCAAGTGATTCTCCTGCCTCAGCCTCCTGAGTAGCTGGGACTACAGGTGTGCACCACCATGTCCGGCTAATTTTTGTATTTTTAGTAGAGACGAAGTTTCACTATGTTGGCCAGGCTGGTCTCGAACTCCTGACCTCGTGATCCACCTGCCTTGGCCTCCCAAAGTTCTGGGATTACAGGCATGAGCCACTGCATCCGGCCTCCCCCTGGAAGTTTTATCTCTTGATGGTGAATGCTCTCATAGCCTCCAAGTGTACTAACCTGTAGTCTCCTGCAGTAACAATTATTTATCACAACTGAAGTCAACCACCTCCAAAACTGCAGCTCTTACCAGTGACTTGCCAGTCATCACAAACACAAAGGTCAAGTTATCTCATAGTACAGAGTAACCCCTGGTACCTCCAAAAGTCAAAGACAGGCCAGGCACAGTGGCTCACGCCTGTAATCCCAGCACTTTGGGAGGCTGAGGCGGGTGGATCACCTGAAGTCCGGAGTTCGAGACCAGCCTGACCAACATGGAGAAACCCCGTCTCTACTAAAAATACAAAATTAGCCGGGCATGGTGGTGCATGCCTGTAATCCCATCTACTCCAGAGGCTGAGGCAGGAGAATGGCTTGAACCCGGGAGGCGGAGGTTGCTGTGAGCCGAGATCACGCCATTGCACTCCAGCCTGGGCAACAAGAGCGAAACTCCATCTCAAAAAAAAAAAAAAAAAAAAAGTCAAAGACATCAAGTAACTCAATACAAAGCTTTAAACCTGAGAAGAATATGTCCACCATTCTTCAGATTCCATAGGAAGAGAGAAGACCCAAAAAACGGGGTTAGTGATGCCTTTTTCTGTGTTCCTTAAAGGGTCTGAGTCACTATAAGTTCCCTCTAAGCCAAATGCAGTGGCCCACACCTATAATCCCAATACTTCGGAAGGCTGAGGCAGGCAGATCACTAGAGCCCAGGAGTTTGAGACCAGCCTGGGCAACATGGCAAAACCCCATCTCTACAAAAATACAAAAAGTTGCTGAGGGTAGTGGCATATCACGTACCTGTAGTTCCGTCTACTTGGGAGGCTCAGATGGGAGGATCACTTGAGCCCAAAGGTCAAGACTGCAGTGAGCCATAATTACACCGCTGCACTCCAGCCTGGGTGACAGAGTCAGACTCTGTCTCAAAAAATAAATAAAAGAAAAGAAAAGTCCCCTCTAGATCCTTTCTTGTGTTAATGAAGGGGAAAGAGAAGCAGGGAGACGTAGAAGTAAATGGGAGAGCAATTCTTAAGAAAGTAAGAGAACAGAGATACCAAGCACATAATTTTCTCTTTTTTATTTGTTTTTGTTTTTGTGACGGGGGTCTCACTCTGTTGCCTGGGCTGGAGCGCGGTGGCACAATCTCAACTCACTGCAACCTCCCCCTCCTGGGTTCAAGTGATTCTCCTGCCTCAGCCTCCCGAGTAGCTGGGATTACAGGCACCCACCACTATGCGTGGCTAATATTTTTTATTTTTAGTAGAGACAGGGTTTCACTATGTTGGCCAGGCTGATCTCAAACTCCTGATCTCGTGATTTGCCCACCTCGGCCTCCCAAAGTGCTGGGATTACAGGTGTGAGCCACCGCGCCTGGCCCAAACACATTATTTTCAAAAGGGATTTCAGGGCTGGATGTGGTGGCTCACACCTGTAATCCCAGCACTTTGGGAAGCCGAGGTGAGCGGATCACTTGAGGCCAGAAGTTTGAGACCAGCCTGGCCAACATGGCAAATCCCCATCTCTACTAAAAATACAAAAATTAGCTGGGTGTGGTGGCACGCACCTGTAATCCCAGCTACTCTGGAGGCAGAGGTTTCAGTGAGTCAAGATCACACCACTGCGCCCCAGCCTGGGCAACAGAGCGAGACTCCATCTCAAACAAACAAATAAAGAGGGGTTTCAAAGCTGGACATGGTGGCTCATACCTGTAATCCCAGCACTTTAGGAGGCCAAAGCGGGAGGATCATTTGAGGCCAGGACAACATAGCAAGGCCTTCTCTACAAAACATTTTTTAAAAAATTAGCCAGGCATAGTGACACTCACCTGTATTCTCAGCTACTTGGGAGGCTGAGGTGGGAGGAGGGTCACCTAAGTCTGGGAGTGGTCCTAGGCTACAGTGACCTATAATCATGCCATTTCACTCCAATCTGGGTGACAAAGTGAGACCCTGTTTCAAAAATTAAAAATTAAAATAACTTGTTTGTAGAAGATTCCCATCTCCCCGTTATTTGTCCCTTCAGTTTTCAGAATTTTTTTCTCTTTTTTTTTTTTGGATGGAGTCTCGCTCTGTCGCCAGGCTGGAGTGCAGTGGTGTGATCTCGGCACACTTCAACCTCTGCCTCCCAGGTTCAAGAGATTCTCCTGCCTCAGCCTCCCGAGTAGCTGGGATTACAGGCACATGCCACCACGCCCAGCTAATTTTTGTATTTTTATTAGAGACGGGGCTTCACCATGTTGGCCAGGATGGTCTCAATCTCCTGACCTCGTGATCCACCCGCCTCGGCCTCCCAAAGTGCTGGGGTTACAGGCGTGAGCCACCATGCCCAGCCAGAAATTTTAATTTTAAAAAGTCATAGGCCTTTTGGAAGTTGTACATTCGTCTAAGCAATAACTAAAATTTATTTCTTCTTTGGTTGTTGAGGTGTACTAAATTTGAAGAAAACAACATCTCCACTTTCCACAGTATAATTTCTGCTTTGTTGTCTGTACTTTGCAGCAGGACTCACTGCATTTTCAGAAACTTCCTCTTTAAAATTTTCATATTTCATTACGTCAGCCATACTGAATTCCTTTTCAAAATCTGTTTGAATCTGTTCCACGGCCTGAGGAGCCTCCGTCTCTTTGCAGATGGTCTACGTATGTACTTCATCTGGGCCTGCAGTGAAAAAGTGTTCTAGTAGGAGTACTGCAAAACCAGCCTTAATGAACTTTAGCAAAGTACTCTGTGTCATGTTCACTTTCAGATACTGTCTCTCTCAGTACTCAGTTCTTGCAACATGTGTTCCAAGGCCCCACTCAAAGTAATGACCAATACACCGGAGTCACACTTGTCCACCAACTCTTTATTTTTATCAAACATTCATTTTTCTTTCTAATGCAGACTTTTTCATAAAGATTAATCAAGTACACCACTGGTTTAGAAGTAAAAAATAAATATTTAAAAATACAATCTCTTTGTCCCAATCACGATAGAAACAATGATTTTTCCTTTGATCTATAACCCAGGATTTAACTGCAAATTGTATCATGTTTGGGACTCCTGATGGTTAATACTGAGTGGCAGCTTGATTGGATTGAGGGATACAAAGTATTAATCCTGGGTGTGTCTGTGTGGGGCATTGCCAAAAGAGATTAACATTTGAGTCAGTGGGCTGGGGAAGGCAGATCCACCCTTAATCGGGTGGGCACCATCTAATCAGCCCCCAGAGAATATAAAGCAGGCAGAAAAACATGAAGAGGAAAGACGGGCCTAGCCTACCACCCTACATCTTTCTTTTCCTTTTTTTTTTTTTTTTTTTTTTTGAGATGGAGTCTCACTCTTGCTCAGGCTGGAATACAGTGGTGCGACCTCGGCTCACAATCTTTATCTCCTGGGTTCAGGTGATTCTCCTGCCTCAGCCTCCCGAGTAGCTGGGATTACAGGCATGTGCCACCACACCTAGCTAATTTTTGTATTTTTGGTAGAAACATTGTTTCACTATGTTGGCCAGACTGGTCTCGAACTCCTGACCTCAAGTGATCCACCCGCCTCAGCCTCCCAAAGTGCTGGGATTACAGGCATGAACCACCACACCTGGCCCACCCTACATCTTTCTCCCGTGCTGGATGCTTCCTGCCCTCAAACATCAGACTCCAAGTTCTTCAGTTTAGGGACTCAGACTGGTTTTCCTTGCTCCTCAGCTTGCAGACAACCTATTGTGGGACCCTGTGATTGTGTAAGTTAATACTTAATAAACTACCATATATATATATACTATTAGTTCTGTCCCTCTAAGAGAACCCTGACTAATATAGGGGTTTTTGTTTCTTTGAAGACAGGGTCTCATTCTGATTGCCCAGGCTGGAGTGCAATGGTGCAATCTCGACTCACTGGAGCCTCGAGTTCCCAGGCTCAGGTGATTCTCCCATCTCAGCTCCCCAAGTAGCTGGGATTACAAGTGTGTGCCCCCACACCTGGCTAATTTTTTGTATTTCTTTTTTCGGTAGAGACAGAGTTTCGCTATGTTGCCTAGGCTGGTCTCAAACTCTTGGACTCAAGCAATCCGCCCGCCTCCGCTGCTCACAGTGCCGGGATTACAACTGTGAGCCACCGCGCCTGGCTTCAGGTTTTAGTTTTTTATCTCCTTCACTAGTTTTCACTAAACTAGAAAAAGGCCACCTTTTCTAGTTTATCTTTAATGGGCCCAATTATCCAATTATTTCCTCATATTTAAGCCCTTCGTGTATTAGTTTTTTTTTTTTTTTTTTTTTTTTTTGAGACAGAGTCTCATTCTGTTGCCCAGGCTGGAGTGCAGCGGCATGATCTCGGCTCACTGCAACCTCCACCTCCCAGGTTCAAGTGATTCTCCCAACTCAGCCTCCCAAGTAGCTGGGATTAAAGGCACCTGCCACCACGTAAGACTAATTTTTGTGTTTTTAGTAGAAACGGAGTTTCATCATGTTGGCCAGGCTGGTCTCAAACTCCTGACCTCAGGTAACCCACCTGCCTCAGCCTCCCAAAGTGCTGGGATTACAGGCGTGAGCCACCATGCCCGGCCTCATGTATTACTTCTATATCTCAAACAGGATCCATACTTTCTTTAACATGCATGATACCATCATCTTTGGAAGCAAGTGTTAGAGGGAAGATTCCATCTTAGGCACTGATTTGAGATAAAAAAGCATTTCCACGGCCGAAATCAACTCCTCTCGCAAAGCCAGCAATATTCACTACATCTAGAAAGGCAGGAATTTTGCATGCTAGTTTGTGGTCCTGACAAAGAAAGTCAAACCTTTCATCTGGCACAGGTACTCTCCTCTCGTTAGAATCAATAGTTTAGAATAGGAAGTTTACTGCTGAAGTCTGACTACTGGTTAATACAGTGAAGATGGCAGGTTTCCAAACATTTGGCAATCCAGCAACACTAATTTTCAGTGAGATTCCAAATCTTCCAATAATTGGGAGTGGTTTAATTCCATCACCTCCCTTTTTGGGGGTCATCATCCTTGGGGTGAGCGATGACATGGGGTCTCAGTGTCAGCAAGGGACAGGTCCTGCTGGCAGCCAGAGGTAGAGAGGAAGGAAGAGAGAGCAGGCCTGGACCCTCTGCTAAGTGGCATGCTGAGCAATAGTCTATTTTAGGTCAATTTTTGTTCTTTAATTTTTTTCAAGATAATTTCTTTTCTTTACTTTTCTTTTTTTTTGAAACAGAGTCTTGCTCTGTTGCCCAGGCTGGAGTAAGTGGTGCAAACTTGGCTCACTGCAACCTCCACCTCCTAGGTTCAAGCAATTCTCCTGCCTCAGCCTCTCTAGTAGTTGGGACTACAGGCATGCGCCACCACGCCCAGCTAATTTTTGTATTTTTAGTAGAGATGGGGTTTCACCATGTTGGCCAGGCTGGTCTCAAACTCCTGACCTCAGGTGATCCGCCCACCTTGGCCTCCCAAAGTGTGGGATTACAGGCGTGAGCCACCGAGCCCAGCCAAGAGAATTTCTAAGACTAGCCATGACATGATTATGTGTCTTTCTTTTAATTTACTCTCATAAATACAAATAAGGCAATTATTTAGAATGAGAAATCTCTATAATCTTTTTTTTTTTAATTGAGGGGTCTTTCTGATTTCAGGGATCCATTTTTTGGCCACTGATTAGAATTGCCAATGTTGCATTTATTACAATAGTGACTCAATTCAATAGTCTCTTCATGGAAAGCCCATGATGTAATTTTCCAGGTTTAGAAAAAGAGGTGTTTCCTAGAGAGCAGTATAAAAGGCAGTCCCAAAGATCTCCACCCAAAAGTTCACTCCCAGGAGTGGGCTGAGATAACAAAGACTCTTGTTGCCACAGACAGTTAAGAATGGTGTTTCTGCATACGGTTCCTTCAGTAACCCACAAATTTGTGGGGGGTGGGGGGCTGGCAGTCACAGACTCATTAATCTGTGACACTCAGTAGGCCCTCCTGGGATTGGATCTTCTCTGGATTAATTTGGCAACAGGGGTTGAAACAAACAAAAAAATCCCTTATGTGCCAGCCGTGGTGGCTCATGCCTGTAATCCCAGCACTTTGGGAGGCCGAGGTGGGTGGATCACTTGAGGCCAGGAATTCAAGACCAGCCTGGCCAAAATGGTGAAACCCCATCTCTAGTAAAAATACAAAAATTAGCCAGGTGTGTTCGCTTGCACCTGTAGTCCCAGCTACTTGGGAGGCTGAGGTGGGAGAACGTCTACCCAGGAGGCAGAGGTTGTAGTGAGCCAAGATCAAGCCATCACACTCCAGCCTGGGCAACTCTGTTTCAACAACAACAACAACAAAAAATTCCCTTAAGGATGGAACTTATTATTAAGACAAACTCTACTGACAGCTTGACACATTCAGAACAAAAAGTATGTTGCTTAAAATCTTACATGTCTTGGGTTCCCAGCCATTTTCAGACTGGCAACCTGACATGGCCTGAAAGTCACAGCCCCTCAGATGGCAGAAACTAAGAGAAAGTGCTCCCACTCGGTCACACATCAAGCTCTCAAGGACACAGAACAAGATGAGAGGGGAACTTCACTGGGCTTATATTTTGGGGACCCACAGCAAAATTTATGTGCCAGTCTGATCAGAACCACAAAACTGACCAGTCTGCAGGGTCAGCTTCAATAATGGGCTTCTGTGGTACCTCTCTTTATGACACAGCAACACAGAAAGACAAAGACATAGGAAAAAACTATTTCTTGGAGGAAAGAGATCAAACAATATGAATATTCATACCAAAAAGTACACCAGAGTGGCTATACTCAAGATTTAGTCACACAAATTCTTTTCTCCCATTAGACTTTGCAGAGGAAAAAGGGACAAACAGTGATTTTTACCATCTGCCTGACCGAATTCCACAGAAAGAGAAGCTGCAAGCCTGACCGAGAAATTCTTAGCCTTCTTCTGGCTTGTCATGTACTGGGTTCCCTTCACTGTGGCTTCCAGAAGAGTGGAGCTTTGGTATTCTGTTCATACTGCCAAAAGTGTAGGAGCCAATGGGAAACTTCCCCTTTGCCCACTGAAGTTTCACTGAAAAACCAACTCACAATACTTACCTGGCAGGAGAGATACCATGATCACAAAGGGGATTTTTCCAGGGCGAGGCTTCTCATTTGCACTCCGGATATGCTGACTCCTGCAATTTCCCCAAACGTGGGAAACTCAAGTAAACAATTTGTGGCAGTGGGGAACTGCATTTGCACTCTTCCCTGATGTTTTTCATTCCAAAAAGCAGGTCACTTGTTTTTGCAAATATATAATACATTTGTTTGTTTGTTTGTTTGTTTGAGATGGAGTCTCACTCCAGGCTGGAGTACAGTGGCACGATCTCAGCTCACTGCAACCTCTGCCTCCTGGGTTCAAGCGATTCCCCTGCCTCAGCCCAAGTAGCTGGGATTACATGCGCCTGCCACCACGCCCGGGTAATTTTTGTATTTTTAGTAGAGACGGGGTTTCACCATGTTGGCCAGGCTGATCTCGAACTCCTGACCTCAGGTGATCCGCCTGCCTCAGCCTCCCAAAGTGCTGGGATTACAGGCGTGAACCACCGCACCTGGCCATAATTTTTAAGAAAAAAATATATAAAAAGAAGAAAAAGAAAAATCATCTCACGAAAGGCAGACTAATTGGGGAAAAGCATACAAATTTATTAATGTGCACACGGGGGAAAACCACAGAATGATTACCCCACCCCCAATGTGGTGCAGAAGCTTGTATACCATCTTCAAGTTACAGAAAGAATGGTGTCTTTGAGCATGGCCAAAAACGGACTATGGTGGTAAATCAGGTTATAGTGGCAAAACAGGTCATGGGAGGGAGAGAAGAGGAGGCCTGGCTAGCAAGAGTGGTCTTGTTCTGCAAATGAAACCTCACAGGTAGCAGCCCTCAAAGAGGAATGATCGTAAATGTTTCCTTCAGACCTTTAAAGATTTCAAACTCTCAGTTAATCGTCTCTGGATCTGGACAAGGGAAGAGGTGGCTGCATCGATACAGATTCTCTACAGATGCAAATCTCCCCAACAAAAGACAGCTTTGCAGAGCTACTTCTATTTTCTGGCTCTCTGACAGCCATCTCAACATATGTTAAATAAATATATTTTGGGGTAAAATATTTTTATTTGTTTCAGTGTTCTCCACCAAAAAGAGTTAAGCCAAGAAAGAGGAAAATATGAGGGCCAGGAAATGAGATTCTACCCATGAGATGGGTGAAGATCATTGCTACAATGTGGCAAAGGGAGATTCCAGGATATCAACTATGTAGCAGGCCCAGTTCTGAGGCCTCAGCAGCCAGTCCCAACTAAAAGACATAGAGGTAGGCCCCAGAGGGATGTCACCAAGGAGAAACAATGGAATCAACAGATTATCTAGGCAGTCACTCCAAATCTATTCTAGAATCTTCGAGTTCTGGTGGGCTGCCTGTAAAAAGGAAACAAAAAGAAAGAAAAGAAAAAAAAAAAGATTATCTAAGGATTCTAGGAAAATGGCAGAGTGGGAAGCACTGGGAATCTGTCTCGCCACCTACACAATAATTGCACTGGCAGAATCTGTCTGGTGTGAACTATTTTGAAACTCTAGAGTCTATTGAATGCTTGCAAATTCCAGGGCAGGGCTTGGACTGTAAATTGCAGCTACTTTCAGTCAATTTCAGCTCTCTTAGCACAGTAAATTTTTTCAGCCCTTAGCCACCCATTCCTCACACCTCAGCTGCAGGCAGCTGTGCCTGTGTTCCTGGAGCAGCTTGCCACAGTTTGCAGAGCCAGCGTAGACAAAAAAGGACCTTACTTTCCAAATATTGGTTATCTATGCTCTCATAATTGATTGCTGCTTCTGGTCACATAACTACAGAAAAAGAGTTGGGTGCCCTTGTTTTTTTACTTCCTTCCCACTCCCCCTTAAATCCTTTAAAGCCAGCACCCTTTCCTCTTACCACACTTCATTTTTCTCTTTTTCCCCTTTTGGACTCCAGTCATTAAAGACTTGGACATTCAAAAACAACTACATATGTGGGGAAAAATTAGAAAATGACCATGCATGCACAGAGAAAATCTCAGAAAAGACCTGAGAAGGAAGACCCTAAGTTCACATCTCAGGCCAATCCTCAGAACAGACACAGCCTACAATAATTAAAAAATTAAAAAGTTGGCCGGGCGCAGTGGCTTATGCCTGTAATCCCAGCACTCTGGGAGGCTGAGGCGGGCGGATCACGAGGTCAGGAGATCAAGACCATCCTGGCTAACACAGTGAAACTCCGTCTCTACCAAAAAAAAAAAAAAAAAGGCAGGCTGGGCGTGGTGGCTCACGCCTGTAATCTCAGAACTTTGGGAGTCTGAGGTAGATGGGTCACAAGGTCAGGAGTTCAAGATCAGCCTGGCCAAGATGGTGAAACCCCATCTGTACTAAAAATACAAAAAAAATTAGCCTAGCGTGGTGGCGGGCGCCTGTAATCCCAGCTACTCGGGAGGCTGACTCAGAGAATTGCTTGAACCCGGGAGGTGGAGGTTGCAGTGAGCCGAGATCACACCACTGCACTCCAGTCTGGGTGACAGAGCAAGACTCCATCTCAAAAATAAAATAAAACAAAAAAGTGATCAACAAAAATAATATCTAAAAACAGCAAACTCTCAGGGAGGGGAGAGCATCTAATTTCCAGAGTTACCACATTATTAGATTCAAATGTCTAATTTTCAGTGAAAAATCAGAAAATATACAAAAAAGAAAGGGCCCAAAGGAAAACCATAAATCAATAGGAGCTGTCCCAGAAAAAGACATGATGACAGATAAACTAGACAAAGACTTTAAAACAACTATCATTAAGATACTCAAAGAACTAAAGGAAGATATGGACAAAGTGAAGAAAATGAGGCATAAACTAAATGGAAATATCAATGAAGGGATGGAAAATTTTAAAAGAAACCAAAAAGAAGTTCTGGAGCTAAAATTACAATAACTGAAGTGAAAATTTAACTAAAAGGCAGTTTGAACAGGCAGAAAAAAGAATTAGGGAACTTGAATAAAAGACAAAGCAAATTATCAGGTCTGAGGAACAGAAAGGAAAATGATTGAAGAAAACTGAACAGAGCCTAAGGAACCTGTGGGACACCATCAAGCAGACCAATATACACATTGTGGGAATCCCAGAAGGAGAAAAGAAAGCGAAAGGGACAGAGAATATTTAAAAAAAAATAGCTGAAATCTTTCCAAATTTGATTTAAAACACATGAATTTGAACACCCAAGAAGCTCAAAAACTCTAAGTAACATGAACTTGAAGAGATCTACATGACAAATATTATAATCAAACTGTCCAAAGACAAAGAAAGATGCCAAAAGTAATAAGAGAGAAGTGACTCATGACATACAAGGGAACTTCAGTAAGATCATGAACAGATTTCTCATCAGAAACTTTAGAGGCCAGAAGGCAGTTGCCAGATATATTCAAAGGAAAAAAAAAGTTCAACCAATAATTCTATATCCAGCAAAACTAAGCTTCAAAAGTGAGGGAAAAATTAAGATATTCTCAAAAAACAAAGCTGGAAAAGTGAGGGATAAATTAAAATATTCTCAAATAACAAAGCTCAGGCTGGGCACGGTGGCTCACACCTGTAATACCAGCACTTTGGGAGGCCAAGGCAGGTGGATCACGAGGTCAGGAGATCGAGACCATCCTGGCCAACATGGTGAAACCCCGTCTCTACTAAAAATACAAAAAAAATAAGCTGGGCGTGGTGGTGGGCACCTGTAGTCCCAGCTACTCGGGAGGCTGAGGCAGGAGAATGGCATGAACCCGGGAGGCGGAGCTTGCAGTGAGCCAAGATCGCGCCACTGCACTACAGCCTGGGCGACAGAGCAAGACTCCGTCTCAGAAAAAAAAAAAAAAACAAAGCTAAGAGAGTTCATTACCATTAGACCTGCCCTGCCAGAAATGTCCAAGGGAGTCCTACAGGGTGAAATAAAACAACACTAGACAGTCACTTGAAGCTGTATGAAGAAACAAAGATCTCAATAAAAGTAAATACATGGGGCCGGGCGCGGTGGCTCATGCTTGTAATCCCAGCACTTTGGAAGGCCGAGGCTGGCAGATCACGAGGTCAGGAGATCGAGACCACGGTGAAACCCTGTCTCTACTGAAAATACAAAAAATTAGCCGGGCGTGGTGGCGGGCACCTGTAGTCCCAGCTACTCGGAGAGGCTGAGGCAGGAGAATGGCGTGAACCCGGGAGGCGGAGGTTGCAGTGAGGCGCGATTGCGCCACTGCACTCCAGCCTGGGCGACAGAGTGAGACTCTGTCTCAATTAAAAAAAAAAAAAAAAAAAAAAAGTATATACATGGGGACAGGCACAGTGGCTCATGCCTGTGATCCCAGCACTTTGGGAGGCCAAGGTGGGTGAATCACTTGAGGTCAGGAGTTCGAGACCAGCCTGGCCAACATGACAAAACCCCACCTCTACTAAAAATACAAAATTTAGCTGGGCATGGTGGCATGCACCTGTAATCGCAGCTACTTGGGAGGCTGAGGCAGGAGAATCACTTGAATCTGGGAGGTGGAGGTTGCAATGAGCCGAGATTGCGCCACTGCACTGGAGCCTGGGCAACAGAGTGAGACTCTGTCTCAAAAAAAAAAAAGTAAAATACATGGGCAATTATAAAAGATAGCATTGTAACAATGGTTTGTAACTACTTTTTCCTTAATACACGATTTAAAAGACAAACACATTTTTTTTTTACATGTGCATGTGTTTCATTATTTAATTATTAAACCTTTAAGAAGAATTATTGTGAAATGCCAAAATTTGGTTCATACCTAAGATTTTCTGTTTCCCTTGAAAACATTCAAACAAGTACCCAAATAGCAAGGAAAAGAAGCTTTCACTTACTTTTACTTAATGGAGTCTAAGAAGATAAGCTCCACCTTCACCAATAAAAATGACAATAAAAACAATGCTACAATGATTGTAGCTGGAGATACAATCAAGGCACTGTTTTTTTCTGTTTGTTTTTTAATTTTTTATTATTATTATTATTATACTTTAGGTTTTATGGTACATGTGCGCAATGTGCAGGTAAGTTACATATGTATACACGTGCCATGCTGGTGCGCTGCACCCACTAACTCGTCATCTAGCATTAGGTATATGTCCCAGTGCTATCCCTCCCCCCTCCCCCCACCCCACAACAGTCCCCGAAGTGTGATGTTCCCCTTCCTGTGTCCATGTGTTCTCATTGTTCAATTCCCACCTATGAGTGAGAATATGCAGTGTTTGGTTTTTTGTCCTTGCGATAGTTTACTGAGAATGATGATTTCCAATTTCATCCATGTCCCTACAAAGGACATGAACTCATCATTTTTTATGGCTGCATAGTATTCCGTGGTGTATATGTGCCACATTTTCTTAATCCAGTCTATCATTGTTGGACATTTGGGTTGGTTCCAAGTCTTTGCTATTGTGAATAATGCCGCAATAAACATACGTGTGCATGTGTCTTTATAGCAGCATGATTTATAGTCCTTTGGGTATATACCCAGTAATGGGATGGCTGGGTCGAATGGAATTTCTAGTTCTAGATCCCTGAGGAATCGCCACACTGACTTCCACAAGGGTTGAACTAGTTTACAGTCCAACCAACAGTGTAAAAGTGTTCCTATTTCTCCACATCCTCTCCAGCACCTGTTGTTTCCTGACTTTTTAATGATTGCCATTCTAACTGGTGTGAGATGGTATCTCATTGTGGTTTTGATTTGCATTTCTCTGATGGCCAGTGATGGTGAGCATTTTTTCATGTGTTTTTTGGCTGCATAAATGTCTTCTTTTGAGAAGTGTCTGTTCATGTCCTTTGCCCACTTTTTGATGGGGTTGTTTGTTTTTTTCTTGTAAATTTGTTGGAGTTCATTGTAGATTCTGGATATTAGCCCTTTGTCAGATGAGTAGGTTGCGAAAATTTTCTCCCATTTTGTAGGTTGCCTGTTCACTCTGATGGTAGTTTCCTTTGCTGTGCAGAAGCTCTTTAGTTTAATTAGATCCCATTTGTCAATTTTGGCTTTTGTTGCCATTGCTTTTGGTGTTTTAGACATGAAGTCCTTGCCCATGCCTATGTCCTGAATGGTAATGCCTAGGTTTTCTTCTAGGGTTTTTATGGTTTTAGGTCTAACATTTAAGTCTTTAATCCATCTTGAATTGATTTTTGTATAAGGTGTAAGGAAGGGATCCAGTTTCAGCTTTCTACATATGGCTAGCCAGTTTTCCCAGCACCATTTATTAAATAGGGAATCCTTTCCCCATGTCTTGTTTTTCTCAGGTTAAGACAAACACATTTTTAAAAAACAACTATTAGTCTAAAAGATAGTATTATTGTAACCTTAGTTTGTAAATCCACATTTTGTTTTCTACATCATTTCAGAGAGTAATGCATTTTAAAGAATTATTAATTTATGTTGTGGGGCATATAATGTATAAAGATGTAATTCTGGCCGGGAATGGTGGCTCATGCCTGTAATCCCAGCATTTTGGGAGGCCAAGGAGGGGGGATAACTTGAGCCCAGGAGTTCAAGACCAGCCTGGGCAACATGGTGAAACCCTGTCTCTACTAAAAATACAAAAATTAGGCCGGGCATGGTGGCTCACGCCTGTAATCCCAGCACTTTGGGAGGCCAAGGTGGGCGAATCACTTGATGTCAGGAGTTCGAGACCAGCCTTTGCCAACATGGTGAAACCCTGTCTCTAATAAAAAAGTACAAAAAAATTAGCTGGGCATGGTGGCGAGCACCTGTAATCCCAGCTACTTGGGAGGCTGAGGCAGGAGAATCACTTGAACCCAGGATCCGGAGGTTGCAGTGAGCCGAGATCCTGCCACTGCAGCCTAGGCAACAGAGTGAGACTCTGTCTCAAAAACAAAACAACAACAACAAAAAAACAAAAATTAGGCCAGATGCAGTGGCTCACGCTTGTAATCTCAGCATTTTGGGAGGCTGAGGCAGGCAGATCACCTGAGGTCAGGAGTTTGAGACCAGCCTGACCAACATGACAAAACACCGTCTCTACTAAAAATACAAAAATTAGCTGAGCGTGGTGGCATGCGCCTGTAATCCCAGCTATTCACGAGACTGGTGGCTAAGGCACGAGACTCGCTTGAATCGGGAGGCGGAGGTTCCAGTGAGCCGAGATTGTGCCACTGCACTCTAGCCTGGGCAACAGAGTGAGAGTAGGTCTCCAAAAAAACAAACAAACAAACAAACAAAAAAATTAGCCAGGTGTGGTGGCGGGCGCCTATAATCCCAGCTACTCAGGAGGCTGAGGGAGGAGAATCACTTGAACCTGGGAGGTGGAGGCTGCAGTGTGCGGAGATTGCACCACTGCACTCCAGCTTGGGTGACAGAGGGAGACTGGGTCTCCAGAAAAAAAAAAAAAGTAAAAAAAAAAAAAAAAGATGTAATTCTGTGACATCAACAACTAAAAGGGGTGGGGATAGAGCTATAAAGGAGCAGAGTTGCCAGGCACAGTGGCTCACGCCTTTAATCCCAGCACTTTGGGAGGCTGAGGCAAGAGGATTGCTTGAGCTCAGGAATTCAAGACCATCTCGGGCAACATTGCAAGACCTCATTGCTGGGCACAGTGGCTCATGCCTGTAATCCCAGCACTTTGGGAGGCTGAGGCAGGCAGATCACAAGGTCAGGAGTTCAAGGCCAGCCTGACCAATATGGTGAAACCCCGTTTCTACTAAAAATACAAAAATTAGCTGGGCGTGGTGGCCTGCACCCGTAGTCCCTGCTATTCGGGAGGCTGAGACAGGAGAATCGCTATAACCCGGGAGGCGGAGGTTGCAGTGAGCCGAGATTGTACCACTGCACTCCAGCCTGGGTGACAGAGTGAGACTCCGTCAAAAAACAAAAAACTTTAGAATGTGAAATATCATCCCCATGGAAACCACAAAAAAATAGCTATAGAATGTACATGAAAGGAAAGGAGAAAGGAACTTAAACATTTCACTACCAAGAAATCAACCAAACACAATTCTAAATAGAAGACAATACTGCCCAGTCTGGGCCTAATTAGGAGAAAGAAACCACACAGTAATTTGAACAAAAAAAGTTTAATATACCAAATGGCAGAAAAGAAACTGTGATGCCACACCCTCAGGACTTGCTGGAAGTCTGCCCTGTAATGTGTCAGGGAAAACTATTCATGAGAAGATGCCTCACCTTTTGCTACAAAACCATCCAAGAAGTGGAATGCCATGGAAACTACTGAGCTCTGGGCACTGCTTGCCACCATGCACTGCAGGAGCCAGGCACCAGAGAAGCCTTGCAAAATGCAGGAGCACATCAGAACCAGGAAACAAAAGACGTTCCTCCTATAATGTCTCTGCAGTGCTCTCTTCTGATAAAGCTTCAGTGCCTACTGGCAAAGGAAAACTACTCAAAGGACCCCCATTCATTTCTTTTTCTTTTTCTTTTTTTTTTTTTTTGAGATGGAGTCTCGCCCTGCCGCCCAGGCTGGAGTGCAATGATGTGATCTCGGCTCACTGCAACCTCTGCCTCCCAGCTAAGCGATTCTCCTGCCTCAGCCTCCTGAGTAGCTGGGATTACAGGCGCACACCACCATGCCTGGCTAATTTTTTGTATCTTTAGTAGAGATGGGGTTTCATCATGTTGGCCAGGCTGGCCTTGAACTCCTGACCTCGTGATCCACTCACCTCGGCCTCCCAAAGTGCTGGGATTACAGGCTTGAGCCACTGCTCCCTGCCAAACCCCCATTCATTTTTACAGAGAAGGCCAAAAGTGTGAATTTGGAGCTAAGAGACAAAAAAAATCAATAACCAGCACAATCATCTTGGGGTTGACCTCTGTATTATCTTTTCCCTTGATAATTAGTCATATTTTCCTGCTTTATGTGTGTGTTGAAGACTTTTGGATTGTGTCCTAGACATTGTGAATGTCATGTTATACAGGCTCTGTTTGTTATATTCTTCTTAAGAGTGTTGATGTTTCTTTCTTTTCATTTATTTATTTATTTATTTATTTATTTATTGAGATGGAGTCTCGCTCTGTTGCCAGGCTGGAGTGCAGTGGCACGATCTCAGCTCACTGAAATCTCCACCTCCCAGGTTCAAGTGATTCTCCTGCCTCAGCCTACCGACTAGCTGGGATTACAGGCGCATGCCACCACACCCAGCTAATTTTTTTGTATTTTTAGTAGAGAGGGAGTTTCACCATGTTGGCCAGGATGGTCTCGATCTCCTGACCTCATGATCTACCCGCCTCGGCCTCCCAAAGTGCTGTGATTACAGGCGTGAGCCACCACACCTGGCCAGAGTGTTGATGTTTCTGTTGGAGTAAAAAATAGGTTCTCTCTCACCTATGGTGGTGGGTGGTAGCTCGGATCTCAGGGTAAAACTTTAAGGCTGAAATTATTTTAGCCTTAACTGCCAGCTTCTCTCAGATCAGCCAGAGACTTAGACAGTATTTATAAGCAGATTTGGGGGCCCCCATTTCCTGGTTTTCTTCTTTCTGGCATTGCCTCCTCACTTTCCCATGACTGTGTGTGCCCTGAGCTCTGAACTCTGATTCTTTAGGCCAGACAGATGGTGGGTTTTTCATCAAAGTTTTAGCTGTCTCATTTCACACCATGATGTGGTATGCCCTTAGTCTAAAAACATGCAAATGGGAAACTCACCCTGGACCAAGTCCTTCATCCAACTTCCAACACTCCTCCTAAATATGCCTGCTTTGGCTAACTCTCCAGAGCCTTCAGGTCGTTGTTTTGTTTTGTGTCCTTAGTTTATGTTGTTATCTGCAGAAAGGTAGGGCTGTTAGAAATTTACTTCACTATTCTGGAAGAAGAAACCACTATACCTGTGCTATTTTTATTAGTAAAGTAATTGCCTATTAAGAAGTAAGTTATAAACATCAATATATAGTGGGTCATAACAGAGCTAGGCAAAGCTATCAATTAAGGAAATAGAACAGTCCCCAGGATAGAACAAGACGAAAAAGAAAAACTAAGCCCATCAAAGTAGTTCTGTAAGCCATGGAAGCATCAAAAAGCAGAGCCACAGGCCGGGCGCGTTGGCTCACACCTGTAATCCCAGCACTTTGGGAGGCCAAGGCAGGCAGATCACCTGAGGTCAGGAGTTCAAGACCAGCCTGGCCGACATGGCAAAACCCCATTTCTACTAAAAGTACAAAAATTAGCCGGAAGTGGTGGCGGGTAGCTGTAATCCCAGCTACTCAGGAGGCTGAGGCCGGAGAATCGCTTGAACCTGGGAAGCAGAGGTTGCAGTGAGCCGAGATTGCGCCACTGCACTACAGCCTGGGCGACAAGAGCAGGACTCCATCTCAAAAAAAAAAAAAAAAAAACAGGCCAGGTGTGGTGGCTCATGCCTGTAATCCCAAGACTTTGGGAGACCGAGGCGGATGGATCACCTGAGGTCAGGAGTTCAAGGCCAACCTGACCAACATGGCGAAACCCCATCTCTACTAAAAATAAAAAAATTAGCCGGGCATGGTGGTGGGCGCCTGTAACCCCAGCTACTTGACAGGCTGAGACATGAGAATAGCTTGAACCCAGGAGGCAGAGGTTGCAATGAGCCAAGATCATGCCACTGCACTCCAGCCTGGGCAACAGAGTGAGACTCCGTCTCAAAAAAAAAAAGAAGCAAACACTGGTAGTGACCGTTCAAGAATGGTATTTGGGAGAATAAATCTTGGCAATGGACTTGAGTATTCAGGACACTTGACTAAGCCATCCCAACTGTGGAAGTAAATGCATCACACAATGGCAAGCCTGATGTCTTCAATCTTTCTAGCAGTATAACTCACTCCCTGTATTAGTCCATTTTGCATTGCTGTAATGGACTACCTGAGACTGGGTAATTTATAAAGAAAGGAGGTTAATTTGACTCACGGCCCTGCAGGCAGTACAAATATGGCCGCACCAGTGAGGTCTTCCGAAGCTTTTACTCATGGCAGAAGGTGACGGGAGCAGTCGTGTCACATGGCGAGAGAGGAAGCAAGAGAGATTCCAGGCTCTTTTAAATAACTAGCTTTTGTGTGAGCTAATAGAGTGAGAACTCATTCATTACCAAGGGGAGGGCACCAAGCCATTCATGAGGGATCTGCCCGCATGACCCAAACACCCACCTCCAACCTCCAACATTGAAGGTCACATTTCAACATGAGATTTGGAGGGGACACACATCTAAACCAGGTCACTCCCCTAGTCCCAATTTCCATGCTGTGATAAGTTGAAAAATGTTCCCGGAAAAAAGATCTTAACTTCCTAATCCCACAACCTGTAAAGAATGCCTTACATGGCAAAAAAAAAAAAGGTGGGCGGGGGTGTCTTCCCAGATGTGATTAAATTCAGGATCTTCGGATTATATTACTCTAGATTATGTGGGTGGGCCCCAAATACAATCACCTGTATCCTCATGAGAGAGAGAGAGATTCCACACACAAACAGAGGAGAAGACAATGTGAAGATAAAGGCAGGGATTGGAGTGATGCTGTCACAAGCCAAGAAATGCTGGCAACTACCAGAAGCTGGAAAAGGCAAGGATTAGATTCTCCCCTATAGCCCCTGGGGAGGGAGAGTGCAGCCTTGTCAACAACTTGATTTTTCTTTCCTTTTTTTTTTTTTTTTCTGAGATAGAGTTTCACTCTTGTTGCCCAGGCTGGAGTGCAATGGTGCAAACTTGGCTCACTGCAACCTCTACCTCCTGGATTCAAATGAGTCTCCTGCCTCAGCCTCCCAAGTAACTGGGATTACAGGCATGTACCACACACCCAGCTAATTTTGTATTTTTAGTAGAGATGGGATTTCACCATGTTGGTCAGGCTGGTCTCGAACTCCTGACCTCAGGTGATACACCGGCCTCCCAAAGTGCTGGGATTACAGGTGTGAGCCACTGCGCCTGGCTTTTTTTTCTTTTTTTGAGACAGGGTCTCGCTCTGCCACCCAGGCTGGAGTGCTGTGGCACAATCATAGCTCACTGCAGCCTCCACCCCCTGGGCTCAATCAATCCTCCTAACTCACCCTCCCTAGTACTAGTAGCTCCCTAGTAGCTGGGACTACAGGCATGCACCACCATGCCTGGCCGACACCTTTACTTTGATCCAGTGATGCTGATTTTGGACTTCTAGCCTCTAGTACTTTGAGAGAATACATTTCTGCTATTTTAAGCCACCAAGTTGTGGTAATTTGTTATAGCAGTCACAGGAAACTAATATGCATACTCACCAAGTAACCTTCTGAATATAATTTGGTGAACCAAGGAGCAATAATTTTGTGGGCAGTGAGAGTGCTGGTTGTGCTGACTCAAATGTTCTATTCCTCATGGTAGGTTTGGTTTGTATAAATTGATAAACTGACATTCTAATTTATATGTTCTAGTTTATAAATCAGCCTTGTAAGCTTGACTAATATGAGTCTATCCTCAAGAATTGGATCTACTATCTGTGCTGACAAAACCAGATGTCTGTAGGGATATTGGCAAGATCCAGACCATGGTCAACACATCAGGAAAAGAAATACTATTTTGTTGAGGTATCTTGAGAAGTACATATCTGGTTTCTCCTCATTTTCCATGATCTTACCATCAGTTCTCTATTTCAAAACTTCATCAATAATAACTAACTTTAGGCTGGGCATGATGGCTCATGCCTGTAACTCCAATACTTTGGGAAGCCCAGGCAGGAGGACCACCTGAAGCCAGAAGTTCACAACCAGCCTGGGCAATATAGCAAGACCCTGTCTCTACAAATAAAATTTAAAAATCAGCCAGGCATTGTGGTGCATGCCCGTAGTCATAGCTATTTGGGTGGCTGAGGTGAGAGGATTGCTTGAGCCCAGTAGGTGGAAGTTGCAGTGAGCTGAGATCGTGCCACGGCACTCCAGCCCAGGAGACAGAGCGAGACTCTGTCTCAAAAAGAAAAAAAAAAAAGAACTGAGATTTGAACCCAGGTATTCTGACAGCAAACCCTAGCGACTAGATTTGTTCAAAAAACAAACGTCTATATTATGTTTCATTATACACTAGGTACCAAGAATCATGGATTTAGAAATGGATAAGACTAGTCATTTCTATGGCCATGAGGAGCTCCTAACCTAGTAGGAATAAATAGGAATAATTCGCTGAATTTGCCTTTATATTTTAGTGTTTGAGGATTGTTACAGCCTGCACTTTATTATCTGAAACACTATTGTTAGATAAGGCATTGTTTTTACAACCCATTTAAAACAAGCTTGTCACTCAAGGAGAGGAACTCCAGGCAGAAGGAATTCATATCAGGTCAGGTGCTGTGGCTCACACCTGTAATCCCAGCACTTTGGGAGGAAGGCAGGTGGATCACTTGAGGTCAGGAGTTCGAGACCAGCCTGGCCAACATGGTGAAACCCCACATCTACCCAAAACACAAAAAACAGGTTGGGGGTGGTGGCTCACGCCTGTAATTCCAGAACTTTGGGAGGGCGAGGCGGGTGGATCGCCTGAGGTAAGGAGTTCAAAACCAGCCTGGCTAACATGGTGAAACCCCATTTCTACTAAAAATGCAAAAAATTATCCGGGCATGGTGGCACCCACCTGTAATCCCAGCTACTCGGGAGACTCAGGCAGGAGAATCTCTTGAACCCAGGAGGCGGAGGTTGCAGTGAGCTAAGTTCACACCATTGCATTCCAGTTTGGACAACAAGAGCAAAACTCCATCTCAAAACAACGACGACAACAACAACAAAATTAGTCGGGCGTGGTGGCGCGTGCCTGTAATCCCAGCTACTTGGGAGGCTGAGGCAGGAGGAGGAGGAGGTTGCAGTAAGCTGAGATCACGCCACTGCGCTCTACCTTAGGCGACAAGAACAAGATCCATCTCAAAAAAAAAATTATCCTTTTACAACATAGTTCTTTATTTTTTTTCTAATCTATCTTCAGATAGAATAGTGGGTTTGGGGGGTTTTTTTTTGGTGGCTATATGGCATTTTATTGTATATCATATTATATTTCACCAGTGGTCTGTTTGGGGACATTAAGATTGAATTCTTTATTTTTGTTTTGTTTTGTTTCATTTTGTTTTGTAAAACTACTCTTTAAAAATCCATATGACTAAATCTTTACACATCTCATTTTTTCCTTAGGAAAAATTCTTACAAGTATAATTACTGTGTCAAAGAAAATGTACCATCTTAGCTCTCTCGTTTTTAATTTTTTTCTTATTTTTTAATTGTGATAAAATATACATAACATAAAATGTACCATTTTAACCATCTTTTTGTTTGTGTGTGAGACTGGGTCTCACTCTGTCACCCAGGCTGGGTGCAGTGACATACTTGTAGCTCACTGCAGTCTTGATCTTCTGGGGTCAAGCATTCCTCTCACCCCAGCTTCCTGAGTAGCTAGGACTACAGGCATGCATCACCATGCCCAGCTGATTTTTTAATGTTTTTATAGAAATGGGTTCTTGCTATATTACCCAGGCTGGTCTCAAACTCCTGACCTCAAGCAATCCTCCTGCCTCAGCCTCCCAAAGTGCTGGGAAAACAGGCATGAGCCACCACACTTGGCCATTTTAACTGTATTTAAGTGTATAATGCAGTGGCATTAAGTACATTCACAATGTGTTATAACCATCACCACGATTTCTAGAACTTTTCAATTATCCCAAACAAAAACTCTATATCCATAAAGCAGTAACTCTCAATTCTCCCTCCCAGTCCCTGGCAACCGCTATTCTACTTATCTCTATGAATACATCTATTCTAAGTACCTCTTATAAGTAGAATCATACAATATTTTTCCTTTTCTGTCTGGTTTATTTCACTTAGCATAATATTTTTAAAGTTCATCCACGTTGAAGCAAGTTTCATAATTGTATTCCTTTTCATGGCTGAACAGTATTCCATCCTATGTATATACCACATTTTGTTTAACTATTCATCTGTTGATGGATAATTAACAGATGGGTTAACCAACTTGGGTTGTTTGTGCTTTTTGGCTATCGGCCTCTAATACTTTTAACAAACTGTCCATACAAGAAATTTGCACCACCAGAAATATGTGAATGTACTCATTTCCCTGAGTCTTACCGACAGTGGACTCTTTTTATTTATTTATTTTATTTATTTATTTTTGAGACAGAGTCTCATTCTGTCACACAAGCTGGAGTGCAGTGGCGTGACCTCGGCTCACTGCAACCTCTGTCCCCTGGGCTCAAGTGATCCTCCTGCCTCAGCCTCCCGAGTAGCTGGGATTACAGGTGTGTGCCGCCATGCCCGGCTAATTTTTTTGTATTTTTGGTAGAGACAGCGTTTTACCATGTTGGTCAGGCTGATCTCAAATTCCTGACCTCAAGTGATCCGCCTGCCTTGACCTCCAAAATGCTGGGATTACAGGTGTGAGCCACCATGCCCAGCCTCTTTTTATTTAAACAACATAATAGTAAAGTATATCTTATTGCTGTTTTACTTTTCCTTTCTAACAAAGACGGATTACATATATGGGAACAAAGATAACAATGTAAGTCTAAAGACAATAGAATGACACTTTTGAAGTATTAAAAAATGTGAACCTAAAATGTTATACCCAGTGAAAATGGAATTGTATATTTATGACCATGACAAAGTAACTGGTATCTGACTAACCCATCTACCATTTTAAAAACTTAAACTGTACAAAATATGTGAAACAACATTTTTCAGATGTTAGACAAAGGCAGCGTAGGATTATGATCCCTGAGAAAAGGAAAGAAAACAAATTGTGTAAGCCTTTCAATTATCCCAACTATCTGCCCAGAGAAACTTTCCAGACTGTAGCACAGGAATGGGAAACCCAAGCAGAGCACAGTAGTTTTGCTGAGTTGAAGGGTCAGAGATCAGAGTTCGGGGAGATTGAGGAGGTAGATATTATGGAAGAGAGTACAGGAAAGAAGGGAGCTATGCAAAGAAACAGCTCCACGTTGGCCTCCCAAAGTACTGGGATTACAAGTGTAAGCCACCACATGCAGCCATGAAAACCAATTATCAAAGCCAGGTGTGGTGGCTCAAGCCTATAATCCCAGCACTTTGGGAGGCCAAGGCAGGTGGATCACAAGGTCAGGAGTTCAAGACCAGCCTGGCCAAGATAGTGAAACCCCGTCTCTACTAAAAATACAAAAATTAGCTGGGCGTGGTGGTGTGTGCCTTGCAGTGAGCCAAAATCGCGCTACTGCGCTCTAGCCTGGGTGACAGAGGGATACTCCATCTCCAGAAAAAAAAAAAAAAAAAAAAAATTATCAAAAGGAAATCTGAAAAGAAGCCAGAGAAAAAGATAAGTTACATATAAGGAAGCAAGGATAAGAATAATCACCGACTTACTGGAAATAATGCAGGCCAGAAGACAATAGAATGACATATTCAAAGTGCTAAAAGAAAAAGATGTCAAGCTAGAATTCTGTATCCAGTTGAAGTAACAGTATACCCATCAAACACGAAAACATTTTTAGACAAACAAAAGTTGAAAATGTTATCATTTGCACTACAAGAAATTTTAAAGGAGTTCTGCAGATTGAAGAAAAATGATATTAAATGGTAACTGAGGCAGGGCGTGGTGGCTCACGCCGGTAATCCCAGCACTTTGAGAGGCCAAGGCGGGCGGATCACAAGGTCAGGAGCTCGATACCATCCTGGCTAACATGGTGAAACCCCATCTCTACTAAAAATACAAAAAAAAAAATTAGCCGGGCGTGGTGGCAGGCGCCTGTAGTCCCAGCTACTCGGGAGGCTAACGCAGGAGAATGGCGTGAACCCGGGAGGCGGAGTTTGCAGTGAGCCGAGATCACACCACTGCACTCCAGCCTGGGCAACAGAGCAAGACTCCGTCTCAAAAAAAAAAAAAAAAAAAAAGGTAACTGAGATCTACACACACAATAAAAGGCCATGCAGGAGTTAGAGACCAGCCTGAGCAACATAACAAGATTCTGTCCCTACAGAAAAAAAATTGTTTTAATTAGCCAGGTGTGGTCACATTGTGCCTATAGTCCTAGCTGCTCAGAAGGCTGAGGTGGGAAGATTGCTTGAGTACAAGGTTGCAGTGAGCTGTGATCGCACCACTTGCACTCCAACCTGGGTGACAGAGTGAGACCCTCTCAAAAAAGAAAAAGAAGGAAGAAAGAAGAAGAGGAAGGAAGAAGAAAGGGCATAGGAAATAGTAAACATGTATGTAAATATATTTTTAGACAAGTTGAATTTGAAGCATCAACACCAAAATAGGAGATATCTGATGGTTTTAGAGAGATGACTGGGCTAGAAAAAGATTGGGCATTATTAGCATAGAGGTAATTATTGAAATCACAGGAGTAAATAAAGACACCAAGGGAGACTTGAGTACAGCAGAAATGTGTGGATTTTCAGGATGTTAGAGAGATACTATTAATTTTTCCAGACTCAGCCTTGGCCTCCATGTCATCTCCTCTGGGAAGCCTTCCCTGAGCACCACCTCCCCATCCCCATCTTCATAGCTGACTTAAGAGTCCACTCTCAGCCGGGCACGGTGGCTCACACCTGTAATCACAGCACTTTGGGAGGCCAAAGTGGGCAGATCACTTGAGGTCAGGAGTTCAAGACCAGCCTGACCAACATGATGAAACCCCGTCTCTACTAAAAGTACAAAAATTAGCCAGGCGTGGTCGTGCACGCCTGTAATCCCAACTACTCAGGAGGCTGAGGCAGGAGAATCGCTTGAACCCGGGAGATGGAGATTGTAGTGAGCTGAGATCGTGCCACTGCACTCCAGCCTGGGCGACAAGAGCAAGACTCTGTCTCAAAAAAAGAGTCCACTCTCTGCTTCCATAGCACCCTGTGTATGTCCCTATTAGGTTATTTATCACATTGTATTGTGGTTGGGTATTTACCCGTGTTTCCCTTTAGTTTCTAGAAAGGAAAATTTATTCAACTTTCTATTCTTCTGGCCTATAGAATGCTCTTGAAAAATGTTTTTATTTTCAATATTTTCATTTATTCAAATTCTATGACTTGTTGCTTTCCCAAGGAAGAGATCCTTTAACATTTCCTTTTTCTCCTCCTCTCAGCCAATTATATTACCCCACAAAGCCAGTTGTTCATTTGGGGTATAACCCCTATCCCTTCCACTGCAATAGAACATCTTTAATCTCCAGGAGAGAATGGAATGCATTCCTGATCTTTAAGAGGTGGCAATATTGACCAAAAAATGTACCTTCTTCATCCTAGATTTTCTATCCTCCTCAATTTGTTCATCTAGGTTATATTTGGGAAGGAGAGGAAGATCTAGATACCCTCTCCTGAAATTCTTGGGAGCCTGGGGAGAAAAAATTATCTAACAAAATAAACCTATCTGCTACTCTGAAAAAATGCTGGTGTCTAGGGTCAAGGTAACTTGCAAACATTGGCTCCTCCTAGTACCACCTAGTGGACAATAATAAACTAACACATAGGTTCTGAGCCCATGAAAGTAAATGACCAGTCCTAAAATAACTCACTTCCAGATCCCTAGAATCTTGCTATTTGCACATTATGACAGAATCACATGCAAGGCAGAGAGCAAGATTAAATAAATAGCCTTAGAAATAGAAAAGACAGTCAGGGGATAATTTAATTTGCCATAAGCTACACGGGCCCATTGGGGAAGTAATTAAAATAATATCCTTTACCTCACACATCCCAAATATAGGAACCAGAAGAAGGAAAGGATGTGTGATACCTCAGCCCCTCACAATTGATTATATCAGTGGCTTTCAAATTTATTTTATATATATATAGTATTATGTACAGTTATGTGTTGCTTAGCAACAGGGATGTGTTCTGAGAAATGCATCATTAGGCCTTTTCGTCACTGTGCAAACATTATAGAGTGTACTTACATACTAGATAGTATAACCTCCTACACACCTAGGTTATATAGTATGGCCTATTGCTCTTAGGCTACAAACCCCTATGGCATGTACAAGCATCTACTGAATACTATAGGCAAATGTAACCCAATAGTAATTTATTTGTGTATCTAAACATGTAAACATAGAAAAGGTACAGAAAAATTAGGATATAAAAGGTAAAAAATGGTACACCATGAATGGAGCTTGCAGGACTAGAAGCTGCTCTGGGTGAGTCAGTGAGTGAATGTGAAGGCCTAGGACATTATTGTACACTGCTGTAGACTTTATTAAAGTATACTTGGCCTGCACTAAATTTATAAGAAAGTATTTTTCTTCAATAATAATTTAACCTTAGCTTACTATAAGTTTTTTTTTTTTTTTTTTTTTTTTTTTTGAGATGGAGTCTCACTGTGTCACCCAGTAGAGTGCAGTGGTGCAATTTCAGCTCACTGCAACCTCCATCTCCCGGGTTCAAGTGATTCTCCTGCTTCAGCCTCCCGAGAAGCTGGGATTACAGGCACACACCACCACACCTGGCTAAGTTTTTGTCTTTTGAGTAGAGACAGAGTTTCACCCTGTTGGCCAGGCTGGTCTCGAACTCCTGGCATCAAGTGATAAACCCACCTCGGCCTCCCAAAGTGTTGGGATTACGGGCGTGAGCCACCGCACCCAGCTGATACTTTTACTTTACAAATTTTTAAATTTTTTGTTAACTTTTTGACTCTTTCGTAAAAAACACTTAGCTTAAAACAGAAACACATTGTACAGCCGTACAAAAATATTTCTTTATATCCTTATTCTATAAGCTTTTTTCTATTTTTATTTATTTACTTATTTACTTTGAGATGGTGTCTTGCTCTGTTGCCCAAGCTGGAGTGCAGTGGCGCGATCTCGGATCACTGCAACCTCTGCCTCCCGGGTTCAAGCAATTCTCCTGCCTCAGCCTCCTGAGTAGCTGGGATTACAGGCACACACCACAGTGCCCAGCTAATTTTTTTTGTATTTTTAGTAGAGACTGGGTTTCACCATGTTGGCCAGGCTGGTCTTGAACTCCTGATCTCAAGTGATCCGCCCGCTTCGGCCTCCCAAAGTGCTGGGATTACAAGGCGTGAGCCACCACGACCGGCTCTTTTTTCTATTTTTAAAATTTTTATTTTATTTTATTTGTATTGTATAAACTTTTTTGTTAAAAACTAAGACATGGGACAGGTCGCAGTAACTTTTAGTAATGTTTTAGTAACTTTTAGTCTCTACTAAAAATACGAAAAAAAAACCATAGTTGGGTGTGGTGACACACGCCGTAGTCCCAGCTACTCAGGGAGGCTGAGGGAGAGGAGAATTTCTTGAACTCAGGAGGCAGAGGTTGCAGTGAGCCAAGATCGCACCACTGCACTACAGCCTGGGTGACAGAGGGAGACTCCATCTCAAAAAAACAAAACAAAACAAAAACAAACAAACAAACAAAAACCCCTAAGACATGGGAGCTGGGCGTAGTGGCTCATGCCTGTAATCCCAGCACTTTTGGAAGCTGAGGTGGCCTGACTGCTTGAGCCTAGGAGTTTGAGACCAGCCTGAGCAACATAGTCAGAACCCATCTCTAGAAAAAAATTTTTAAAATTAGCAGGGTGCGGTGGCACACGCTGTAGTCCCAGCTACTAAGGACGCTGAAGTGGGAGGATCACCTGAGCCCAAGGATTTAAGCCTGCAGTAAGCCGTTATCATACCACCGCACTCCAGCCTAGGTGACAGAGATCCTGTCTCAAAAAAAGAAAGCCGGGAGTGGTGGCTCACGCCTGTATCCCAGCACTTTGGGAGGCCGATGCAGGCAGATCACTTGAGGTCAGGGGTTAGAGACCAGCCTGGACAACATGGTGAGACCCTGTATCTACTAAAAATACAAAAATTAGCCAGGCATGGTGGTGCACCTGTAATCCCAGCTACTGGGGAGGCTGAGGCAGGAGAATCATTTGAACCCGGGAGGTGGAGGTTGCAGTGAGCCTAGATCGTGTCACTGCACTCCAGCCTGGGCAACAGAGCAAGACTCTGTCTCAAAAAAAAAAAAAAATTAACTGAGCGTGATGGAGTAAGCCTACAGTCCCAGCTACATAGGAGGCTGAGGCAGAAGGATCACTTGAGCCCAGGAAGTCAAGGCTGCAGTTAGCTGTGTTTTCACCACTGCACTCCAGCTTGAATGACAGAGAGGTGCTGCCTCACAAAAACAAAAACAAAAGCTAACACACATATTAGCTTAGGCCTACACAGGATCAGGATCATCAATATCACTGTCTTCCACCACCACATTTTGTCCCACTGGAAGGTTTTCTGGGGCAATAACACACATGGTGCTGTCATCTCCTATAACAATGCCTCCTTCTAGAATACCTCCTGAAGGACCTTCCTGAGGCTGTTTTACAGTTAACTTTTTTTTTTTTTTTTTTTTTTTTGAGACAGATTCTCGCTCTGTTGCCCAGGCTGGAGTGCAGTGGCATGATCTTGGCTTACTGCAACCTCTGCCTCCCAGTTCAAGCAATTCTTGTCCCTCAGTCTCCCGAGTAGCTGGGATTACAGGCGCGTGTAACCACACCTGGCTAATTTTTGTATTTCCTAGTAAAGAGGGGGGTTTCACCACGTTGGCCAGGCTGGTCTCGAACTCCTGACCTCAGGTTATCCACCCACCTCGGCCTCCCAAAGTGCTGGGATTACAGGCGTGAGCCACTGAGCCCGGCCAATAATGGCTTTTAAAGTATAGATTCCTGTAAGATATCTAAATTTACAAAGCATCAAACATCTCTGTATAAGCCAATTAAATCTCACATATAAAATCTCTATAATTTTATAGGGATCCTATGAAAGGGAACTCAGGCTGCTTTTGGTCTCACACTTGACTGGGGTGCACAGTCAAGTACTCATAAACTGTTCAGCTGTGTGTGAGGCACTAATTGTCCCCCATCTTCTGTTCTGCACATGACTTGCAGCCTCATTCAGTCAAATATTTGAGAATGTACTATGTCAGGGACTGAGGATGCAGTGATGATAAATACAATCCCAGGGCTTGAGGAGTTCATAGTTTAATAAGGAGGAGGGTTGTCTGGGCACAGTGGCTCACGCCTGTAATCCCAGCACTTTGGGAGGCCGAGGCTGGCAGATCACCTGAGGTCGGGAGTTCGAGACCAGCCTGACCAACGTAGAGAAACCCCGTCTCTACTAAAAATACAAAAATTAGCCAGGCGTGGTGGTGCATGCCTGTAATTCCAGCTACTTGGGAATTACATATATATTACATATATATATATGTATATACACACACATACATATATACACATATATACATATGTACATATACATATATACGTATATGTACATACATATACATATATACGTGTATATGTATGTATATACGTATATATGTATATACATATATATGTGTGTGTGTGTGTGTGTGTGTGTATACGACTAAAGGAAGGCTTCCCAGAGAGAATAACATTTAAGAGAGCCAAAGGCTAAGAAAATGTTCATTAGGAGCCAGGCTTGGTGGCTCACGCCTGTAATCCTAGCACTTTGGGAGGCTGAAGCAGGCAGGTGGCTTTAGCTCAGGAGACCACCCTAGGTAACATAGTGAACCCCATTTCTATCAATTAAAAAAAAAGTTCATTAGGGGGTCAGAATGTGTTCTAGGCAGAGGGACAAGCAGAGGCAAAGGACTGAGACTCAGACAGAATATGGTTCATTTGAAGAACTGAAAGAAGTTCAGTACAGCTGCAGCATTGAGTTTGATCATAGTTGGAGAATGGAAAGACATGATGCTGGAGTTAAGTAGGGCCAGATTATATGTGAGCTTATGAGTCAGGCTAAGAACTCTGAACTCTTGAGATAGTTCATTACAGATGACTTCCCACTCCTTTCATCTCTACCCCCACAGCTAGCTAGAGAAAAAGGCTGTGATAAATGAGGGTATGGAAACCAGAGGACATGTAAAAATTAAGTGACAGATCTTTTGGGTGTAAGTTCCTCTACATGTATCACTAATTTGCTCCACAATGCCATCTTGGGGTGGCATCTAAGAAGGTGAAATTTCAAAAGAGCTGTCCTAGGTGCAGCTGTGAAATAAGATTATCTTCAGAAACAGTAAGGAAGGTACAAAACTCCCATTGCTATTCAGCACACTAATGGCAACATATAAATTAACATGTCAAGTTAAATTTGTTCTAAGTTTCATTTGATTATAACACTAATTCGTTTACTGAAGTCTCAGCAAACATGCAGAAATTAGTGTTGCTAATTTGGTCATAAACTCACAATTTTTAAAAATTAAATATCTCTGGCTGGGTGCAGTCGCTCACGCCTGTAATCTCAGCACTTGGGAGGTTGAGACAGGTGGATCATCTGAGATCAGGAGTTCGAGACCAGCCTGGCCAACATGGTGAAACCCCATCTCTACTAAAAATAAAAATAATTAGCCAGGCGTGGTGGTGCACGCCTGTAATCCCAACTACTCAGGAGGCTGAGGCAGGAGAATTGCTTGAACCCAGGAGGTTGACATTGAAGTGAACCGAGATCATGCCACTGCACTCCAGCCTGGGCGACAAGAGCAAAACTCCATCTCAAAAAATAATAATAATAATAAATAAATAAATACCTCAGGCTTGGCTCGGTGGCTCACGCCTGTAATCCCACCACTTTGGGAGGCCGAGGCAGGTGGATCACCTGAGGTCAGGAGTTCAAGACCAGCCTGACCAACATAGTGAAACCCAGTCTCTACTAAATACAAAAAATTAGCCAGGTGTGGTGGTGGGCACCTGTAATCCCAGCTACTTGGGAGGCTGTGGCAGGAGAATCGCTTGAACCCAGGAGTCAGAGGTTGCAGTGAGCCAAGATTGGGCCATTGCACTCCAGCCTGGGCAACAAGAGGGAAACTCTGTCTCAAAAATAAAGTAAATAAATAAATAACTCACCCTCATCTACACCAATTATGAGGTGGGCAAGGGTGACTTATGTGAAGGCACTGCCCAGGCAACTGAAGCCTTTTGAGACCCTGCCGTCCCAGAACCAGAGAGGCTAGGCCTTCATTGTGGGCGACCAGATATCCTTCGTTTACTACAACCTCCTGGACTTGCTGATCCACGAGGTCCTGGCCACCAGCTGCCTGGATGTGTTCCCCCTCCTCTCGACCTACATGGCACACCTCAGCGCCCGGCCCAAGCTCAAGGCCTTCCTGGCCTCCACTGAGCACCTGAACCACCCCATCAATGGCAACGGGAAACAGTGAGGGCTGGGGGGACCCTCAGCGGGAGGCAGGGGCCGTTTGCCTCCCTTTCTCCAGGACCAATGAAGTTTCTAAGAGAAAAAAAAAAAATTTAAAAGAAATATTGGGCTGGGCGTGGTGGCTCACACGTATAATCCTAGCACTTTGGGAGGCTGAACTGGGTGGATCACCTGAGGTCAGGAGTTTGAGACCAACCTGGCCAACATGCTGAAACTGTCTCTACTAAAAATACAAAAATTAGGGGCGGGTGTGGCGGTGGGTGCCTATAATCCCAGCTACTCGGGAGGCTGAAGCAGGAGAATTGCTTGAACCCGGGAGGCAGAGGTTGCAGTGAGCTGAAACCGCGCCACTACACTCCAGCCTGGGAGACAGAGTGAGACTCCATCTCACAGAAAAAGAAAAAGAAAAAAATATATATCGGCTGGGCACGGTAACTCACACCTAAAATCCCAGCACTTTAGGAGGCCAAGGTGGGTTGATCACCTGAAATTAGGAGTTCAAGACCAGCCTGGCCAACATGGTGAAACCCCATCTCTACTAAAAAATTAGCCAGGTGTGGTGGTGGGCACCCATAATCCCAGCTACTCAGGAGGGAGGCTGAGGCAGGAGAACTGCGTGAACTCAGGAAACAGAGTTTGCAGTGAGCCCAGATTAGGCCACTGCACTCCAACCTGGGCAACAGCACAAAACTCTGTCTCGAAAAGAAAAGAAATCACTCCCGATACTTGTCTTCCTGTGCCAAACTCAGGAGATACAATATCTACTAGGAGTTGAAAATAAGGAGGCAAAGCCAGACATGTCTACTTGTGTTTATTCTCGTTTTTGCTTTTTTATTAAAAAAAAAAAAAAAAAAAAATGAGGGATGGAGAGGGAAATAACCCATAAACACCGTGAACAGGAACCAAGACTCCAAGACTTGGGCATACTCCCTTTACCCTCAGCCTCAGTTCTCCAAGAGATTCCCACCCACCTGATTTTCTTTTAAACAAGACACCCAAATCAGCAGCAAAGGTACCTGGGGTAGTCACTGAGATTTTGAACACTGGGAATGGGAGGGGGAAAGTCCAAAAAGTAGAAGTTGGGAAGAAAAGGGAAGGATTGAGGGAGATGCTAGGCTCTGGAGGACAGAGCTGGGCCGCAAGAGGTGGAAGTAAGCCAGTATGGGGGGTACCCCTCCTGACTGCTGTTGCCCATATTCCCCCAGACCCCAGAGAGCCCCATGGTTTGTTCTGCAGTCCATTCCCTATTCCCCAAAGGCCTCAGAGGCCTAACTCCAAGTCCTCTAACTCCTCTTCTAGCGCCCTCCTCCTTGCTAGTTTTTCCAGCTGCTCTTTGCTGGGCTGGCTGACTTCCCCAGCCTGGATCCGCTGCTGCAGCTCTTCCACCTGCCGGAGCTTCTTCCTTAGGTTCTTTATCTTCTTGGCTTTCTCAGTGGTGGCAACTGAGTCAGGCTGGTCAGATGCAGCTGTGGGGGCTGCCCGGGAGCCCTGTGGAGCACTGTGGAGTTGGGCTGTCTCTTCCAGAGACACCTTATCAAGAGTCCTGCTCAAGGCCTCTGCCTCTCCTTTCTCTTGCTGCTGCCGCCTCTTCTCCTTTCGCTTCAGGTTGCGTTTGGCTGTCTTGGAGAGGCCTGGTTCACCACCTTCAGGCCTGGATGGGGTGACAGGAGCAGTGGCCTCAGGGCTTAGCCCTGGGGGCAACTCTGGTTTACTCTTGAAAAACTTCACGTACTTGTTTTCATATCTGCAGGAAACAAAGGATGTCAAGAGTTTCAGAGAATCACTGACTTTTTGATCCCTTTTCTTAAACTTCCAAACACTTCATCCTCATTACATTCTTGCTTCCTTTTTTTGTTGTTGTTGTTTTTGTGGGGTTGTTTTTTGAGATGGAGTCTCGCTCAGTTGCCCAGGCTGGAGTATAATGGCGCAATCTCAGCTCACTGCAACCTCCACCTCCCGGGTTCAAGCGATTCTACTGCCTCAGCCTCCCGGGTAGCTGGGATTACAGGCGCCTGCCACCACGCCTGGCTAACTGTGTGTATTTTTAGTAGAGATGGGGTTTCACCATGTTGGTCAGGCTGGTCTTGAACTCCTGACCTCAGGTGATCCACCGATCTTGGCCTCCCAAAGTGCTGGGATTACAGAGAGCCACCGCGCCTGCCTGTTTGTTTTTGAGACAGAGTCTCGCTCTGTCGCCAGGGCTGAAGTGCACTGGCGCAATCTTGGCTCACTGCAACCTCCCACTTCCCGGGTTCAAGAGATTCTCCTGCCTCAGCCTCCTGAGTAGCTGGGATTACAGGCTCGTGCCACCACGCCTGGCTGACATTTGTATTTTGTAATTTTGTATTTTTAGTACAGACGGGGTTTCACCACGTTGGCGAGGCTGTTCTTGAACTCCTGACCTCAAGTAATCCACCCACCTAGGACTCCCAAAGTGCTCAGATTACAGATGTAGGCCACCGGGCCTGACCACCTTTCTCTCTTTATGGTCCCTCCCCAACTTTCCTCTGCTCTGCAGGAAAGATGCAGCGAAGTCCCTAGAACCTAAAGCTCTGGAGGTTCTAATGAACAGAGGTCAAAAGTATAGGACTAGTGATCTGTAACCCTCACTCATCCCTGAATCCCAGACTCTTTCTCTCCTTTCTCAGATAGTTGCCCCTCCTTCCATTTCCTTGGGGCTTAGGAGAGTCCTCCCTGAACTTGTAGGCATAAGGATATTCTATCCTTCTGTAGGGACCCCAACAGAAAACCCCTACTCAAGCCTAACCACATACACTGGGACCTCCTCCTGGGGCACATATCCTTCTTTCACCCTCCGCTGCTTGCGCCAGGTCCCGTCAGGTCGCTGTGTTGACGCGATATACTTGCCTAAAATAAGAAAAATTAAGTTGAAAATTACTCTTATTTTCAAACATTTTACAAGATGAGACAAGAATGTATAAATGTACATACCATCTTTCAGCACCCATTCATCCAAATGCAACCATTAAGGCTCCTTTTCTCATACCAACACTCAATCCCTCTCTCATTAT